>NC_086444.1:66806035-67514785 GCF_028390025.1 Pseudophryne corroboree
GGGAGACATTCCCTTTTCAGTGAGTGACATTTGGATGTTATAATGGTAAGAAGGCACTGTCTTGTGGTATAATCTGAACTCGGCACTGTAATGCTACATAATATAAACTGGAGACAGGGCCGTCTTTTCGTATGGGCTCAGTAGGCAGTTGCCCGAGGGCCTCAGAAGTATAAGGGCCCTAGGCTGATAGCTCAGGGTTTCCTTTTTCCAGGGGTACCAGATTTTTTAAATCGGCCCTGGGAACCGGATATGTCTAACTTCAAAGCAGTGGTCCCCATCTGAGCCTGTTAATTGATCTTCCCAGCTAGATATCTTGGGTTCTGTCATACTTAGAGTTTGTCTAAGGATATACTCCAAAAGCTGGGACTGTTTCCTTTCAGTGGACACTGGCGGCTTGTCTCTACTATGCCCAGAACCAAAGATATCAGCCTTCAAGCAGCTGGTCCCTGCTCCAGCTCCACACGCCTGGTATTTAGGTTTATATTTTCATTGGTGGTTTGCTCTGGATCCTGAACCCTGATCTCCAAGTCCCCAGTACCTCCTGAAAGGTGGGATTCTCTAGTTTTTCCCATTGAAAGCTAAGAAATCTATTTCAAGGAACTGGAGATATCTGCAGCCAAGCAAGCTGCCCTACCACTGGAAAATTATTAATTTTAAGCCCACTCCACTATCCATCCATCCCCTGTGCATTAAACCATGCCCTACCACCCTGTAAGCCTGTAAGTTATATACCGGAGCCCCTTTATTAAGCCCAATGTCCCCTTCTACAGTTTAGTGTTCTCCCTCCCGCCTCATCTCCCACCTTCTGTGCAGTAAATGAGTAATTTGCAGGAATTACAGCTCCAGATAAACATGTTGAGCGGAAGATAGAGCACCCCCTACTACCCGCAGGACATAAAATCTGCCGCTGATAGCACCCACTCCTACCACTGAAGGGTGGGTAGGGGACCCAGTGCATTGCATTGCCCAAGGGCCTACACTGCTGTTAAGACAGCCCTGACTGGAGACACTGTAATATTGCAAAGTATGAACTGTGAGCACTAAAGAGGCATAACATAATCTGGGGTCACTACAATGTGGCATAATATGAACTGGGGTCATTAATTTGGCGTAACATGAAATTGGGTCACTACAATGTGGCATAAAATGAAGTTGGGTCACTACAATGTAGCATAACATGTATGGTGACTCTGTATGGCATAATGTGAATTGGGGGCACTGTGTGACATAATGTGTACTTGCACTACTACGATGTGGCATATTGTGAACTATGGCACTACATTGGTACATAAAATGAACAACTACTGCAGACAGAGGTCTTGCTAAAAGTGGGGCTCCTTCATAATATTTCTATGGGGCCCTCAAAATTCTGGCTACGCAATTGGGCCTAATCATCCCATTTTGAGGGCACTGTCCCACTGTCAGGATATGTGGTGCTAGTGGCAGATACCCCTTTAATGCCCCTTCAATTCTTCCCATTAGGCACATGTGGCATTGAAGTTGTAGTTTTAAGGGAGGGGACAGGATCTGATAGCAAACCAATGTATTGTGCTCAGTTGTAAGTTATGCAAATATGGCAGTGTGCGAGAATATACCATCTAGAGTTGCGTTAGAGGCTCTAGCCAGATGTAATTGCCGGTAAGCAGGTTAACTAACTCCACAAATATATCTGTTGTTTGTTTTTGCTCATCCTCACATGTTCTGTACCCACAACACTTACTGTAATATTTTCTTATGCTGCTGTGTAAGGACATGTTTACGCTGAATGTTTTTGTTGCACTCATCTGGGTTAGACTGCTAGTAGATATATAACTGTATACAGTAGGCTCAGCTCACCGTGTGCACGCTCCCCTTCTACAGGCAGGATTCTGAGTCTTCACGCCCAGGAAAACTGCATTTTATTACCTGTCATTCTTTTCCATTTCTCTTTTTCTACTGACATTTGCTTCACTCTGGTAAGTTATTTATCTTCTGTGCGAATGACAGTAACATAGTAATTGAGGTTGAATACAGGCAAAATGCCCATCGTATTCAACCTGTATTCTGTATTAAGTTGAGTTGATTATAATGTACCTGCTGAAGTAATGTTTTATGACTAGTTATGCTGTTATACCCGGATTATCAACGTCAATATTTTAAATATTATAACTTTGGATATCATTTTCAATTAGAAATTTATCCAATTCTTTTTTTAAATGCATTTACAGAGTCCGCCATTACCACCTTCCCTGGCAGGGAATTCCAAATCCTAATTGCCCCAATAGTGAAGAACTCTTTCCTACGTTGCGTATGGAATTTTCTCTCCTCTAGCCTCAACGAGTGCCCTGCCCACGTGTCCTAAACAGAGTTCTTTTAATAAATAATTCCTCTGATAACTCTTTGTAATGTCCCTTTACATATTTGAAGATATTAGACGCCTCTTTTCCAGTGTACATATTCAACCTAGTAAGCCTTTCCTTGTAATCCAGTCCCTCTAGCCCTTTAATCAATTTAGTAGCTCGCCTTTGAACCCTTTCGAGTTCACCGATATCTTTTGTATACACTGGTGCCCAAAATTGAACACAATATTCCAGGTGCGAACGTACCAATGATTTGTACAGCGGCAGGATTATATCCTCGTCCCTTGTCTCAATTCCCCATTTTATGCACGCTAACACCTTACTTGCCTTTTTTTTTTACTGCGCTTTGACATTGTATACGGTTATTAAGCCTATTATCATTGAGTACCCCCAAATCTTTTTCCAAAACTGTTACCCCTAGACTTTCCCCATTTAATATGTAGGATGCAAGTTTGTTTTTAGTCCCAAAATGCATAACCTTGCATTTTTCTATATTGAACTTCATTCCCCATTTAGACGCCCAGATTTCAAGTTTAGATAAGTCATTCTGTAGAGACTCCACATCTATTTCCGAATTAATTACCCTACACAGTTCAGTATCATCTGCATAGATTGACACTGCTTTCCAGGCCTATTTCTAGGTCATTGATAAATATGTTGGACAGTAGTGGCCCGAGTATGGACCCTTATGGTATTCCGCTCACTACTGGTGTCCAGCTTGAGGACTTCCCATTGACCACTACTCGCTGTACCCTGTTTTCAAGCCAGTTACTTATCCATGTACAAACAGTGTTTCCTAGGCCAAGCTCCTTTAATTTGATGATCAGTCTCCTGTGAGGCACTGTATCGAAGGCTTTTGCAAAATGTAAGTAGACCACATCCACTGCTTTTGCCTGGTCAAGATTGTCGCTCACTTCCTCATAGAAGCTAACTAAGTTAGTTTGACATTATCTTTCCCTCACAAACCCATACTGGTTCTTGATAATAACCTTAGCGGTCTGCAGATACTCCTGTATGCTATCCCTTGGAATTCCTTCCAATATAGAAGGGCATTCCGAGTTGATCGTAGCTGTGCTAAATTTAGCATAGCTACGATCATTCACACTGACATGCGGGTGGATGCCCAGCACAGGGCTAGTCCACCCCGCATGTCAGTGCCGCCCCCCCCTCGCAGAAGTGCAAAGGCATCGCACAGCAGCGATGCCTTTGCACTTCAAGTGTAGCTCCCAGCCAGCGCAGCTTTAGCGTGCTGGCCGGGAGCTACTTATCGCTCCCCGGCCCGCAGCAGCTGTGTGTGACGTCACGCAGCCGCTGTGGCTTACCCACCGCTCCCATTAAACGGCGGCCAAACGCTGCCGTTCCACCCCCTCCCTTCCAGCAACCGCCTCAGCCTGTCAATCAGGCAGAGGCTATCATAGTAAATATTTGTAGGGAGCGCTTAAAATAACCGCGTTCAAAGCCGGCAATTAACGGGACCCACTGCTGTCTCACCTGTACGGACTGCTGTCTATCACAAAGCACTCCAAAAGGAGCTTAAACATTTAAAAGTTAATAAACCTTTTTTCTCTTACAGGTATTGCATAGCACAAACATTATTATAGATATTACACTTAGTACATTTTATTCATTTATTTTAAGCGCTCCCTACAAATATTTATTTATTATCATCTACTAATAGGAGCTGCTAATTTACAATTCATTTAACAGCACAGTAATATTCCTTATTTTTACAGAGGCTATTGCAGCCCTGCTACGGCCTTCAGCCATCTGGCATGTGCCGGCGCACTACGGCACCGGCGCATGCGCAGTAGGGACCCATTCGCATGGCTGCGACAAAAAGCAGTGAGCAAACGGGTCAGAATGACCCCCATTATCCCCACTATAGATGTCAAACTAACCGGTCTGTAGTTACCTGGATGATTTTTGGATCCCTTTTTAAATAATGGTACTACCTCCGCTATACGCCAATCCTTCGGTACCATGACTGATCTAATTGAACTACTAAAAATCAAGTATTGGGGTCTTGCTAGTTGTAACCTAAACTTCATAAGAACCCTCAGGTGAAGTCCATCAGGGCCAGGTGATTTATTAATCTTAATTTTGCTTAGTCTCTCCCGGACTACTTCACTTAAACAAGTATCTAACCACAAATCATTACTGTCACTATCAATATGCACTACTCCCACCATCAGTTCTTCTCTGGTGAACACTGATGAATTTTTTTTTTCCGGTATTTCCGCTTTTATTTCGTCATCATTTATCAATACTCCAAATTCATCTTTTATTGGACCTACGCTCTCCTTTTTTAACCTTTATGTATTTAAAAAACTTTTTAAGATTGGTTTTACTCTCTATAGTGATTTACTTTTCGTTTTCAATTTTGGCTGCTCTTATTGCTTTTTTGCTTCTTTTATTGCATTCCTTGTAGTACTGGAATGACTCCTCCTTTCCATTAGATTTAAATGCTTTGAAAGCACGCTTCTCTTTATCCATTTCTGCCTTGACCTTCTTGTTAAGCCACATCGGTTTGAGTTTGGTACTCCTGCGTTTACTGCCCATGGGAATAAATTTGTGAATATTGCTATCTAGCAACCCTTTTAAAGCATCCCACATTTCCAAAGTGTTCTTGCTATGAAACAAACTTCCCACTCAGTGTCGTTTAGTGCACATTTCAGGATTCTGAAGTTAGCCTTCCTAAAGTTAAATGTTTTGGTTGAACCCTTATAGCTATGTTTCCTGAAACTGATGTCGAATGTGATGATATAGTGATCACTGTTACCCAAAGTCTCCCCAACTTTAGTGTTTGATATAATGACCACATTATTAGTAATTACTAGTTCAGGAGTAGTTTTACCCCTAGTAGGGTCCTCGACTAAGTGAGACAAGTATTGATCCTTTAACATATTTAAGAACCTGTTGTCCCTAGCTTTAACACATGAATCGTTACTCCAATTTATATCAGGCTAATTAATATCCCCAATCACTAGGATGTCCCCCAATCCCGCAGCCGTTTCGATTTGCTGCAAGAGTTGTTCTTCCTCATGTATGATAATATCCGGCTGTTTGTAGCACATACCTATAACTAGTTTTTTGGCATCAGTACCCCCACTTGAGATTTCAACCCATAGTGACTCCACATTATCGCCAGTCTCCTCATAAATAACCTCCTTTAAGTATAGTTTAAGAGATGGTTTAACATAAAGACATACACCTCCTCCTCTTTTGCTTGCCCTGTCCCTCCTGAAAAGAGAATACCCCTCCAAGTTTGCAACCCAGTCGTGAGAGTCGTCCCACCATGTTTCTGTAATATTATACTCAGCCTTTGATGCTAACAATTCCAATTCCCCCATTTTACCTGCTAGGCTTCTTGCGTTTGTAAGCATACATTTTTGTTTAGTGGTTCCCTTGTCCATTTGTTTTTTTAAAGGTATCCTATCATGGTTTACTATTGCCTCCCTAGAGTTACTCTTACTGACTGTCCTTCTGGCTCCCTCTCCACCCCCATCATACTTAATACTGCCCACCCTACTTTTCTGTTTGATCAACCCAATGTTTCCGTCTAAACTCTCCGCCCCGACATAAGTATTTTCCCTTATGCTCCGTTCTTCATTTTCTATATGCTGTAATGATGACACAAGATTGTTGTTAGTTAATGTTTTGGCAATACCTTTGTTAATACCCTTTTTAGAACCCATGTAAATACCCTTGCCGGCTGCTCTTTCCCTCCCCCCTTCTCCACCCCCATTTAGCTCACTACCACCATCCTTACTATTCTCACTGCATGACCCATAATTTCTAGCTAAACCCTCCCCCCAGGCTCCTAGTTTAAAAGCTCCTCCACCCTACTAACCCTCCTTCCCCCCAGCACCGCAGCCCCCTCCTCATTCAGGTGCAATTCACAAAAAAGATGGCGCCTGACTGAGAAGTCCGCCGAGTGTTCCAGGAACCCCTCTTTACTAAACCAGTCTTCAAGCCACACATTTACCTCCCTGATCTCCCTGCCTCCCTGGGCTAGCGCGTGGTACTGGTAATATTTCGGATAATATTACCTTAGATGTCCTTTCTTTTAGTTTCTGGCCTAAGTCCCTATAATCTTTCTTAAGGACATCCCACCTACCAGTAACTTTGTTGTTGGTGCCAACGTGCACAAAGACCGCCGGGTCATTCCCAGCCCCTCCCAACAATCTATCTACCCGGTCTGCGATTTGCCTTACCCGAGCACCCGGGAGACAACAGACCATATGGCGATCACGATACCGGTGGCAGATTGCCCTATCTGCCTTCCTGATGATAGAGTCCCCTACCACCACCATCTGCCTGGGCGCCTCTCTATCTTTCATCCCATCTGAGCCGGAGGGACCACTCCTCCGGCTGCTAGCGGGAACAGTCTTCTCCGGCTCCATCATTTCCTCGCTATCATCCACCGATGAATGCAATAGTTCTGGAATCTGACTAGCTAATTTATTAGTATTATTATTATCCCGTATTTATATGGCGCCACAAGGGTTCCGCAGCGCCCAATTACAGAGTACATATGCACATAATCAAAACAGGAAAACAGTGACTTACAGTTGAAGACAATATAGGACAAGTACAGGGTAACTAAGCATAACTACACCAGTAAACGATAGAGAAAAATTCCAAGGTGGCCAAAAAACTGTGGCATTTGGACAGTTGAGGATTATTAAAGTAAGAAAAGGATAAGCACATGAGGGAAGAGGGCCCTGCTCGTGAGAGCTTACATTCTAAGGGGAGGGGCAGACAGACAGGGGTGACACAGAGAGCGTGGAACAGAGGGTATATAGCTGTTTATCTGGAATGTCTGAGAGACACCTGAATTAGGGATTATTGCTTCTCAAACACATTAATGCTGTGACAGCGCAATTCTGTCATCTGCAAGTAATAGTAAGCCCCATTAAAATAATTGTAACCTTTTTACCATTTTCCCCTATTACCCACACAGTAAGACATTATGGGGCTGATTCTTATGGGTCTATTCTAGAAGCAGTGAAAAGCAAGCCAGTGGAGAAGTTGCCCATGGCAACCAGTCAGCTGCTATGTATAATTTTATAAAATGCACTTTATAAATGATTGGTTTCCATGGGCAACTTCTCCACAGGCTCACTTCTCCCCTCTTTTCATTGCTTCGTGAATAGACCCCTTCGTCACATGGATATGAGCTCACAGACAGAAACAGCGAGTTTGTGCAAAGCGTACATTGCGCAGAGGCTAATTTATGCATTTTTGTGTATGTCCGTCCTATTCTGTGATGGATTGGTTGGGTCTGCCTTTTTCGTGAAATAGGGTGTTTTGGTGTATGAACTGGGCAGTGTGACAATGCAATTACATGGAACCATCCTGACTTATGGGAGTTTGAATCAAAATCTGCATGTTATCCTGAGTTGTGCACATGGGGAGGAGGTCTGTTCCTACAGGATCTCTTGCAGCTAGTGTGGGACATGTGCACACACCAATGATGGTGGTTGTGGTGGCCGGAGTAAAATCACTGGGCTACACAGCTTTCCACTTGCACATGTACGATCCTCTGCATTAGCTGATCGGATACTTAAATGGCTTATGCAGTTACCCCCAACTACAGCCACTTTGCCTGCCACTTACAATCAGTCCCTTTAGTCTGTCATATTTATTTTTGGAATTATAATGTGCATTTGTTTTCCTATCAATTTTGATAAAAGATAAGAATGATGTTGCCCGTAACAACCGCTCAGACTCTATCATTTCTCTATTGCATCCTAGAAAATGATAGACAGAATCTAACAATTCTTGAAGTAGAAAAAGCATTTCAAAATGTAATACGCCTAGGGGCCCTGCAGAGGGAGCAAGTTATTTATCTGACAGTTACAGACATATTGGGCCGGACGTACAGTAATGATGCTGCGAGATGCTGGCCCATCTCTGACTTTTTTTTAAAGGGGCAATCACTTACAAAGCATTTTTTGCCTTGTCAGTGATTGCCCCTTAAAAAATATGTCCGGGATATGCCGGCATCTCACACCTCCGGCGATCTCGAGCGTCATCACATCCGGCCTATTTTCTGCAGTGTCATGTCAAGCACAGCATGCAAAAGTGGAACTAATATTAGTAAAAGAATGTGTAACTCTCCCCCACTCCCCCACTCTAGTGAAACACTAGCCAGAGTGTCCTGTGGATTGGGTAGTTTCGATGAACCAGGTATACTGCAACAGGGGTGCTTTATCTTGTTCCTCCTTGGCATAAAGGTGAAAGCAACCCCAACCCCCTTAACTGAATGATTTTTTTTTAGATTGGTTAACTTCTTCAACCTTCAACAAGGTAACATATATAATGTATTTACAATATTTTTACATATACGTCTCCCTTACATTAATATCATCTAGAATACATGGACGTGCAGTCAGGGGAATTATTAAAATAATACAAAGAAGCTATTTATGACACAGATTCTGTGTCATATTTCTCTGACGTCCTAGTGGATGCTGGGAACTCCGTAAGGACCATGGGGAATAGACGGGCTCCGCAGGAGACTGGGCACTCTAAAAGAAAGATTAGGTACTATCTGGTGTGCACTGGCTCCTCCCTCTATGCCCCTCCTCCAGACCTCAGTTAGATTTCTGTGCCCGGCCGAGCTGGATGCACACTAGGGGCTCTCCTGAGCTCCTAGAAAGAAAGTATATGTTAGGTTTTTTATTTTACAGTGAGACCTGCTGGCAACAGGCTCACTGCAACGAGGGACTAAGGGGAGAAGAAGCGAACCTACCTGCTTGCAGCTAGCTTGGGCTTCTTAGGCTACTGGACACCATTAGCTCCAGAGGGATCGACCGCAGGACCCGTCCTTGGTGTTCGTTCCCGGAGCCGCGCCGCCGTCCCCCTTACAGAGCCAGAAGCATGAAGATGGTCCGGAAAATCGGCGGCAGAAGACTTCAGTCTTCACCAAGGTAGCGCACAGCACTGCAGCTGTGCGCCATTGCTCCTCATACACACTTCATACTCCGGTCACTGAGGGTGCAGGGCGCTGGGGGGGGGGGGGGGGCGCCCTGAGCAGCAATAAAAACACCTTGGCTGGCAAAATAATCACAATATATAGCCCCAGAGGCTATATATGTGATAATTACCCCTGCCAGAATCCATAAAAAAGCGGGAGAAAAGTCCGCGAAAAAGGGGCGGAGCTATCTCCCTCGGCACACTGGCGCCATTTTCTCTTCACAGTGTAGCTGGAAGACAGCTCCCCAGGCTCTCCCCTGTAGTTTTCAGGCTCAAAGGGTTAAAAAGAGAGGGGGGGCACTAAATGTAGGCGCAATATTGTTTATACAAGCAGCTATTGGGGAAAATTCACTTAGTGATAGTGTTTATCCCTACATTATATAGCGCTCTGGTGTGTGCTGGCATACTCTCTCTCTCTGTCTCCCCAAAGAGCTGTGTGGGGTCCTGTCCTCAGTCAGAGCATTCCCTGTGTGTGTGCGGTGTGTCGGTACGGCTGTGTCGACATGTTTCATGAGGAGGCTTATGTGGAGGCGGAGCAGATGCCGATAAATGGGATGTCGCCCCCTGTGGGCCGACACCAGAGTGGATGGATAGGTGGAAGGTATTAACCGACAGTGTCAACTCCTTACATAAAAGGCTGGATGACGTAACAGCTATGGGACAGCCGGCTTCTCAGCCCGCGCCTGCCCAGGCGTCTCAAAGGCCATCAGGGGCTCAAAAACGCCCGCTCCCTCAGATGGCAGACACAGATGTCGACACGGAATTTGACTCCAGTGTCGACGAGGTTGAGACATATACACAATCCACTAGGAACATCCGTTACATGATCCCGGCAATAAAAAATGTGTTACACATTTCTGACATTAACCCAAGTACCACTAAAAAAGGGTTTTATGTTTGGGGAGAAAAAGCAGGCAGTGTTTTGTTCCCCCATCAAATGAGTGAATGAAGTGTGAAAAAGCGTGGGTTCCCCCGATAAGAAACTGGTAATTTCTAAAAAGTTACTGATGGCGTACCTTTTCCAGCCAGAGGATAAGTTACGCTGGGAGATATCCCCTAGGGTGGATAAGGCGCTCACACGTTTGTCAAAAAAGGTGGCACTGCCGTCTTAGGATACGGCCACTTTGAAGGTACCTGCTGATAAAAAGCAGGAGGCTATCCTGAAGTCTGTATTTACACACTCAGGTACTAGACTGAGACCTGCAGATAGTGCTGCTGCAGCGTGGTCTGTAACCCTGTCAAACAGGGATACTATTTTGCGAACATAAGTCGTCGTCTTATATATGAGGGATGCACAGAGGGATATTTTGCCGGCTGGCATCCAGAATTAATGCAATGGCCATTCTGTCAGGAGGGTATTAGAGACCCGACACTGGACAGGTGATGCTGACTTTAAAAGGCACATAGAGCCTTATAAGGGTGAGGAATTGTTTGGGGATGGTCTCTGGGACCTCGTATCCACAGCAACAGCTGGGAAGAAGAAATTTTACCTCAGGTTTCCTCACAGCCTAAGAAAGCACTGTATTATCAGGTACAGTCCTTTCGGCTTCAGAAAAGCAAGCGGGTCAAAGGCGCTTCCTTTCTGCACAGAGACGAGGGAAGAGGGAAAAAGCTGCACCAGTCAGCCAGTTCCCAGAATCAAAATTCTTCCCCCGCTTCCTCTGAGTCCACCGCATGATGCGGGGGCTCCACAGGCGTAGCCAGGTACGGTGGGGGGCCGCCTCAAAAATTTCAGCGATCAGTGGGCTCGCTCACAGGTGGATCCCTGGATCCTTCAAGTAGTATCTCAGGGGTACAGGTTGGAATTCGAGGCGTCTCCCCCCCGCCGTTTCCTCAAATCTGCCTTGCCGACAACTCCCTCAGGCAGGGAGTCTGTGCTAGAGGCAATTCACAAGCTGTATTCCCAGCAGGTGATAGTCAAGGTGCCCCTACTTCAACAAGGACGGGGTTACTATTCCACACTGTTTGTGGTACCGAAACCGGACGGTTCGGTGAGACCCATTTTAAATTTGAAGTCCTTGAACACATACATAAAAAATAAAAATAAATTCAAGTTCAAGATGGAATCGCTCAGGGCGGTTATTGCAAGCCTGGAGGAGGGGGATTACATGGTATCCCTGGACATCAAGGATGCTTACCTACATGTCCCCATTTACCATCCTCGCCAGGAGTACCTCAGATTGTGGTACAGGATTGCCATTACCAATTCCAAACACTGCCGTTTGGACTGTCCACGGCACCGAGGGTCTTTACCAAGGTGTGATACCCTGAAACTGCAGCCCAAATCAACTGTGGCACTACAGGTGCCAGCATGACTTTAATAAAAGTAAAATGTTTGCTGGAGTTGCATAAGCACTGTGCCAGCAGCCTACAGCTTGCAGCACAGAAGGAGTTAACAGCACAGCTCATAGCTATACAGATTAGTCTGCAAAATGCAAAGGGCATGACTCACTAATTTGCAGACTCAGAGCGGGAAACTGAGAGCGGGAAAAACAGAGCGGGAAATCCCAGATTTAGAATGTGACCCTGGGAATGCAAGGTTATAAAAAGGTTGTCCTGCAGTGAGACACAACTCAGCTACAACAGAATAGTGATGGGAAATCTAGTTCAGTTCGGTGATTAGTTCATTATGATCTAGTTCACTGAAAAGATTAGTTCAGAAGATTAGTTCATCTAGTTCATTTAGTTCATCATTTCACTCACTGACTCTGAGACTGAAAGGAGTGATTAGATTTAGAACTAGTCTAGACTATTACACATAGAGTAGGCATTTCTAATACTAGCTCATTGTAGGAGTTATAATCTTTTTCAAATGATCAGATGTGTGTAATATGTCAGATTTTTTATTTTTAAGAAAAGCAATAAGTTATATAGCAACCTTATACTGACATATGTATCTCTGCAATATTAATCCCATTGTTGGTACTCCTTTTTACTTCATAATAGGCAAGTGAAAGACCCAAATCCAGAGTAATGTCATAAATCACTTTTAGTTTTTTCTGCTTTTAAAATATAGTAATTAAAAGAAAAAGTCCCTTTGCCCCAATGTAACAGACCTTAGAGAGATAAAGTGGAGATGTTGCAAAGCAACCCATCAGCTTCTGTCATTTATGTTCAACAGTATATAAAGTGACAGAAGCTGATTGGTTGCTAGGGGCAACTGCTCAACTTTATGTCACTTGAAGGTTCATAGTACATATACCCCTGTGTCTTGTGTGGAGTAATCATACCCTACAGAAGGCATGTCCAAACTGCGGCCCTCCAGCTGTTGTGAAACTACATATCCCAGCATGCCCTGACACAGTTTTTCCGTCAGAGAATGCTAAAGCTGTGTCAGGGCATGCTGAGATGTGTAGTTTCTCAACAGCTGGAGGGCCGCAGTTTGGACATGCCTGCGCCTACAGGATAGCATGCAGCACTCAGCACTGTGTCTTTAGCTGATTGGGAGTGTAGCTTGTCACCTAATATACTGGAGGAATGAATCATGGCTATATGCAGTTCAGCATCAGCTCCATACAATGCATATGCCTGAGCACAGCAGTGCCACACATGGTAGCTGAGAAGTACTGCACTGACTCGTATGGCTGTATGAGTCATTGAGTCAGTGAACTGATCAGTGAACTGTAATGAATCACTGAACTACTGAACTACTTGCTGAACTACTGAACTACTTGCAAGGAGAATGACTCGTGAGTCGTCAGGACAATACAGTTCAATCAGCTTCATAGAGTCCACCACTGACTCCATGAGCACAGCAGTGACCCCTGTGGCAACTGAGGTAAACTGACTCATGAGAATTCAGTATTCACTCACACACACACACACACACACTGATTGGTTGCTATGGGCAACATCACTTCTATAGAACTACCTAAGTATATGTACCATCATATTTTTAATTATTTCAAGACTGAAGGTTCATCAGACAGACATACATATCCCCCTATGTCTTGTGTAGAGTAATCAGTCCCTACAGCAGGCATGTCCAAACTGCGGCCCTCCAGCTGTTGAGAAACTACATATCCCAGCATGCCCTGACACAGCTTTAGCATTCTCTGACATCTGACAGCAAAACTGTGTCAGGGCATGCTGGGATATGTAGTTTCACAACAGCTGGAGGGCCGCAGTTTGGACATGCCTGCCCTACAGGATAGCATGCAGCACTCAGAATTTGTCTTTGGTTGATTGGTAGTGACAGTGTACCTTGTGACCACCTAATATGCTAGGTGAATTAATCATGGCTATATGCAGTTCAGTATCAGCTCCATACAATGCATATGCCTGAGCACAGCAGTGCCACACATGGTAGCTGAGAAGTACTGCACTGACTCGTATGGCTGTATGAGTCATTGAGTCAGTGAACTGATCAGTGAACTGTAATGAATCACTGAACTACTGAACTACTTGCTGAACTACTGAACTACTTGCAAGGAGAATGACTCACGAGTCGTCAGGACAATGCAGTTCAATCAGTTCCACAGAGTGAGTCCAATCCATGTCTGAGCACAGCAGTGACCCCTGTGGCAGCAGAGATGTACTGCCTCATGAGTACTGCTGAGTGAGAGCTGAATAAAAACAGTGCTGCAGCAGCACCTACACAACACCCAGCAGAATATTTAGCACAGCAATATGCACAGGAACCAGTAGTACCAGAAGTAGCAGCAAGTGTTTGGACATCTGGACTAATAGGACAGTGATTGTATCACAGAAAGGTGAGCAGCATGACCACACATGCTCACTCACAGACACACATAGGGGTAAATTTACTAAGGTGGGAGATTTTTAGAACTGGTAATGTTGCCCATGGCAACCAATCAAATTCTACTTACCATTTATCTAGCTGCTTCTAGCAGATAATAAATATAATCGGATTGGTTGCTATGGGCAACATCACCAATTCTAAAAAATCTCCCACCTTAGTAAATTTACCCCATAGACTTTGGCTAGGCAGTGCAGATGCTATTTTTTTTATTAGATCTGTATTGCTGGGCTGTGTTGTACTTTTAACTTTCATTTCACAGCATCAGATTCAGGAAGTGAAAATCCAGTGAATGAGACAGTGAGAAGCCTAATGCTGGCTCTATTCTGTCTGTGTCTGACTCCTCCTTCCTGATGAACTAATCTTTGCCAAAGCTGTGAACTGAACGAACTAGTTCACTTTGAAGATTAGTTCATTTTGAACTAATCATTCATGAACTACCCATCACTACAACAGGATGAGAGCAGCAGCAGCAGAGCACAGAGCAGACAGACAGTGAGGAGAAGCACATGTTTTAGCTAGCTGAAGTGTGGTGGATTAACCAGAAAGATGTAGCCCCAGTGAGGGCTCCCCACATGTTTAGGTGGGGAGTGATGCCAGCCACAGCAAAGCATTTGACAGAGGGAGACATCGCAGTGTGAGAGCAGCAGTATGCAGAATCCAGTGAAAGGGTGATGCCAGGAGAAAAGTGTACTCAAGGTGTGAGTCTCAAGAGGTATCTGGGTGAAGTGGTCGGAAGCCACGTGGCGTGAGTAAGCGCCCCCCATGGAAAAGTATCTCGAGAGGTATCTGGGTGAAGTGGTCGGAAAGCCACGCGGCGTGAGTAAGCGCCCCCAAGGAAAAGAATCCTCGCTAAGTAAGAGAGAGAGAGAGACGGCAACCTGATGTGTAGCACTACTGGTCACAGAATGCCCTGGTATGTACTGATGTTCGCTATAAATATGCCGCTGCGACTAAGCGATGCGCTGGAGGAGGTGCCCTGATATGGGATCCACTGTAACTGATACGCTTTGTGCTGGAGGAGTGTTCACAAGTTATCCCTGAAATATCCGTTTGATGTTGAAATAAACTTTATGCTGTTTTTCTGAGATGGCCTGGCGCCCAATTCTTTATGCGCTGCACCGACACCTGTAGTCCACACCCACAATGTACTTGTAGTTAAAGACCTGATTCTTCAGGGGACCCTCTGGTAACTGTACCTGAACCCATGACAAGCCGGGGTAAAGTAAGTGTGATGTACTATACACAGTGACTGCAGATCTTGCATACTAGATACCAGTAGGGTATCACACTTGGCGTCCGCGAACAGGATACGAGCAACCATGGTTACCAACGTGGGGCTCTAAGGGCAATATTTGTGGAGGTGGAACTCATGTCACAGGACATCGGGACTATGCAGTGCACCCGGTCGGAGCAACACCCTTGGGGGCACTGTGTTTGGCCATTTCTGAGTGTCCAAAAGAGCCAAGGATCGCAAGGGGAATGTAGTCCCCTATATCTATTTTCCTAAAGTTGGAGAAACTTGTTTAATGGGAGGGGCCCACGAGAGCCACCTGTCTCTTTTGACCCAGACGTGGGGGGAGACGAGGG
This sequence comes from Pseudophryne corroboree, assembly GCF_028390025.1. Classification (NCBI taxonomy): domain Eukaryota; kingdom Metazoa; phylum Chordata; class Amphibia; order Anura; family Myobatrachidae; genus Pseudophryne; species Pseudophryne corroboree. The sequence continues at coordinate 66,821,705 of NC_086444.1, forward strand.
CAGGTTCTCTGTGTTTGGCGCAATTGCCACAAGATGTCTAGAACATTTTACTATCACATGTGACTCTGGACTGTAACTCGTTTGAAAACCGCAACAGAATATGTGATTTGTATGTAATGTGATGTTTGACATGCCATGTTTTCCTGAATATGTGATTGTTGTTGTTTTTTTGTCACATGTACTGTCATTATATGTTATGTTGAAAACTGCTGTTGCGTGAGGACACGCAAGATTTTAGCTGGGGTGCATGTGATACCCTGAAACTGCAGCCCAAATCAACTGTGGCACTACAGGTGCCAGCATGACTTTAATAAAAGTAAAATGTTTGCTGGAGTTGCATAAGCACTGTGTCAGCAGCCTACAGCTTGCAGCACAGAAGGAGTTAACAGCACAGCTCATAGCTATACAGATTAGTCTGCAAAATGCAAAGGGCATGACTCACTAATTTGCAGACTCAGAGCGGGAAACTGAGAGCGGGAAAAACAGAGCGGGAAATCCCAGATTTAGAATGTGACCCTGGGAATGCAAGGTTATAAAAAGGTTGTCCTGCAGTGAGACACAACTCAGCTACAACAGAATGAGAGCAGCAGCAGCAGAGCACAGAGCAGACAGACAGTGAGGAGAAGCACATGTTTTAGCTAGCTGAAGTGTGGTGGATTAACCAGAAAGATGTAGCCCCAGTGAGGGCTCCCCACATGTTTAGGTGGGGAGAGATGCCAGCCACAGCAAAGCATTTGACAGAGGGAGACATCGCAGTGTGAGAGCAGCAGTATGCAGAATCCAGTGAAAGGGTGATGCCAGGAGAAAAGTGTACTCAAGGTGTGAGTCTCAAGTGGTATCTGGGTGAAGTGGTCGGAAGCCACGTGGCGTGAGTAAGCGCCCCCCATGGAAAAGTATCTCGAGAGGTATCTGGGTGAAGTGGTCGGAAAGCCACGCGGCGTGAGTAAGCGCCCCCAAGGAAAAGAATCCTCGCTAAGTAAGAGAGAGAGAGAGACGGCAACCTGATGTGTAGCACTACTGGTCACAGAATGCCCTGGTATGTACTGATGTTCGCTATAAATATGCCGCTGCGACTAAGCGATGCGCTGGAGGAGGTGCCCTGATATGGGATCCACTGTAACTGATACGCTTTGTGCTGGAGGAGTGTTCACAAGTTATCCCTGAAATATCCGTTTGATGTTGAAATAAACTTTATGCTGTTTTTCTGAGATGGCCTGGCGCCCAATTCTTTATGCGCTGCACCGACACCTGTAGTCCACACCCACAATGTACTTGTAGTTAAAGACCTGATTCTTCAGGGGACCCTCTGGTAACTGTACCTGAACCCATGACAAGCCGGGGTAAAGTAAGTGTGATGTACTATACACAGTGACTGCAGATCTTGCATACTAGATACCAGTAGGGTATCACAAAGGTAATGGCAGAAATGATGATACTCCTTCGAAAAAAGGGAGTTTTTAATTATCCCGTACTTGGACGATCTCCTTATAAAGGCGAGGTCCATGGAGCAGTTGTTGGTCGGAGTAGCACTATCTCGGGAAGTGCTACAACAGCACGGATGGATTCTATACATTCCAAAGTCACAGCTGGTTCCTACTACGCGCCTGCTGTTCCTGGGGATGGTTCTGGACACAGAACAGAAAAAAAAAAAAGTGTTTCTCCCGCAGGAGAAAGCCAAGGAGCTGTCATCTCTAGTCAGAGACCTCCTGAAACCAAAACAGGTATCGGTGCATCACTGCACACGAGTCCTGGGAAAAATGGTAGCTTCTTACGAAGCAAAATTCCATTCGGCAGGTTCCATGCAAGAACCTTTCAGTGGGACCTCTTGGACAAGTGGTCGGAATCGCATCTTCAGATGCATCGGCTGATAACCCTGTCTCCAAGGACCAGGGTATCTCTACTGTGGTGGCTGCAGAGTGCTCGTCTTCAAGAGGGCCGCAGATTCGGCATACAGGACTGGGTCCTGGTAACCACGGATGCCAGCCTTCGAGGCTGGGGGGCAGTCACACAGGGAAGAAATTTCCAAGGACTTTGGTCAAGTCAGGAGTCGTCCCTACACATAAATATTCTGGAACTGAGGGTCATTTACAATGCCCTAAGTCTGGCAAGGCCTCTGCTTCAAAACCAGCCGGTACTGATCCAATCAGACAACATCACGGCAGTCGCCCATGTAAACCGACAGGGCGGCACAAGAAGCAGGATGGCGATGGCAGAAGCCACAAGGATTCTCCGATGGGCGGAAAATCACGTCTTAGCACTGTCAGCAGTGTTCATTCCGGGAGTGGACAACAGGGAAGCAGACTTCCTCAGCAGACACGACCGACACCCGGGAGAGTGGGGACTTCATCCAGAAGTCTTCCAACTGTTGGTAAACCGTTGGGAAAGGCCACAGGTGGACATGATGGCGTCCCGCCTAAACAAAAAAACTAGATATTGCGCCAGGTCAAGGGACCCTCAGGCAATAGCTGTACCAAGTGATCCCGGCGGAAACAAGAGAAGACCAGCGCGGGGAGGGGAGAGGCAGAGGTATGGGATGGGGTGCGTGGCTGGGAAGTGGCTGAGTGTCCTCTGTCCTGTTACTCATGTACAGTGGTAATGCAACAGAACACCTGCTGCTGTCACCGCTTACAGGGTCCTTTTGACTAAGCTTGGCTTTCTCTCCATCCCTGTTCCCACCCCATCCCTGCCACCTCTGTGCTGGCCCTGTCTCCCCTCTCTCCTGTCCCTGTCACCCCTGTCCTGTCCTATCCCTGTCACCCCTGTGCTGTCCCTGACTCCCCTCTCTCCTATCCCTGTCACCCCTGTCCTATCCCTGTCACTCCTGTGCTGTCCCTGTCTCCCCTCTCTCCTGTCCCTGTCACCCCTGTCCTGTCCCTGTCACTCCTGTGCTGTCCCTGTCTCCCCTCTCTCCTGTCCCTGTCACCCCTGTCCTATCCCTGTCCTATCCCTGTCACTCCTGTGCTGTGCCTGTCTCCCCTCTCTCCTGTCCCTGTCACCCCTGTCCTGTCCCTGTCACTCCTGTGCTGTCCCTGTCTCCCCTCTCTCCTGTCCCTGTCACCCCTGTCCTGTCCCTGTCACCCCTGTCCTATCCCTGTCACCCCTGTCCTATCCCTGTCTCCCCTCTCTCCTGTCCCTGTCACCCCTGTCCTATCCCTGTCACCCCTGTGCTGTCCCTGTCTCCCCTCTCTCCTGTCCCTGTCACCCCTGTCCTATCCCTGTCTCCTTTCTCTCCTGTCCCTGTCATCCCTGTCCTTTCCTATCCCTGTCACCCCTGTCCTATCCCTGTCACCCCTGTGCTGTCCCTGTCTCCCCTCTCTCCTGTCCCTGTCACCCCTGTCCTGTCCTATCCCTGTCACCCCTGTCCTATCCCTGTCACCCCTGTCCTATCCCTGTCTCCCCTCTCTCCTGTCCCTGTCACCCCTGTCCTATCCCTGTCACCCCTGTACTGTCCCTGTCTCCCCTCTCTCCTGTCCCTGTCACCCCTGCCCTGTCCTATCCCTGTCACCCCTGTCCTATCCCTGTCACCCCTGTCCTATCCCTGTCTCCCCTCTATTCTGTCCCTGTCACCCCTGTCCTATCCCTGTCTCCTTTCTCTCCTGTCCCTGTCATCCCTGTCCTTTCCTATCCCTGTCACCCCTGTCCTATCCCTGTCTCCCCTCTCTCCTGTCCTTGTCACCCCTGTCCTGTCCTATCCCTGTCACCCCTGTCCTATCCCTGTCACCCCTGTCCTATCCCTGTCTCCCCTCTCTTCTGTCCCTGTCACCCCTGTCCTATCCCTGTCACCCCTGTGCTGTCCCTGTCTCCCCTCTCTCCTGTCCCTGTCACCCCTGTCCTGTCCTGTCCCTGTCACCCCTGTCCTGTCCCTGTCACCCCTGTCCTATCCCTGTCTCCCCTCTCTTCTGTCCCTGTCACCCCTGTCCTATCCCTGTCACCCCTGTGCTGTCCCTGTCTCCCCTCTCTCCTGTCCCTGTCACCCCTGTCCTGTCCTATCCCTGTCACCCCTGTCCTATCCCTGTCACCCCTGTCCTATCCCTGTCTCCCCTCTCTTCTGTCCCTGTCACCCCTGTCCTATCCCTGACACCCCTGTGCTGTCCCTGTCTCCCCTCTCTCCTGTCACCCCTGTCCTGTCCTGTCCCTGTCGCCCCTGTCCTGTCCCTGTCACTCCTGTGCTGTCCCTGTCTCCCCTCTTTCCTGTCCCTGTCACCCCTGTCCTGTCCCTGTCACCCCTGTCCTGTCCTATCCCTGTCACCCCTGTCCTATCCCTGTCTCCCCTCTCTCCTGTCCCTGTCACCCCTGTCCTGTCCTGTCCCTGTCACTCCTGTGCTGTCCCTGTCTCCCCTCTCTCCTGTCCCTGTCACCCCTGTCCTGTCCCTGTCACCCCTGTCCTGTCCTATCCCTGTCACCCCTGTCCTATCCCTGTCTCCCCTCTCTCCTGTCCCTGTCACCCCTGTCCTATCCCTGTGCTGTCCCTGTCTCCCCTCTCTCCTGTCCCTGTCACCCCTGTCCTATCCCTGTCACCCCTGTGCTGTCCCTGTCTCCCCTCTCTCCTGCCCTATCCCTGTCACCCCTGTCCTATCCCTGTCACCCCTGTCCTATCCCTGTCTCCCCTCTCTTCTGTCCCTGTCACCCCTGTCCTATCCCTGTCACCCCTGTGCTGTCCCTGTCTCCCCTCTCTCCTGTCCCTGTCATCCCTGTCCTGTCCTATCCCTGTCACCCCTGTCCTGTCCTATCCGTGTCACCCCTGTCCTATCCCTGTCACCCCTGTGCTGTCCCTGTCACCCCTGTCCTATCCCTGTCACCCCTGTGCTGTCCCTGTCTCCCCTCTCCTGTCCCTGTCACCCCTGTCCTATCCCTGTCACCCCTGTCCTATCCCTGTCTCCTTTCTCTCCTGTCCCTGTCATCCCTGTCCTTTCCTATCCCTGTCACCCCTGTCCTATCCCTGTCTCCCCTCTCTCCTGTCCTTGTCACCCCTCTCCTATCCCTGTCACCCCTGTGCTGTCCCTGTCTCCCCTCTCTCCTATCCCTGTCACCCCTGTCCTGTCCTATCGGTGTCACCCCTGTCCTATCCCTGTCACCCCTGTGCTGTCCCTGTCACCCCTGTCCTATCCCTGTCACCCCTGTGCTGTCCCTGTCTCCCCTCTCTCCTGTCCCTGTCACCCCTGTCCTGTCCTATCCCTGTCACCCCTGTCCTATCCCTGTCACCCCTGTCCTATCTCTGTCACCCCTGTGCTGTCCCTGTCACCCCTGTCCTATCCCTGTCACCCCTGTGCTGTCCCTGTCTCCCCTCTCTCCTGTCCCTGTCATCCCTGTCCTGTCCTATCCCTGTCACCCCTGTCCTGTCCTATCCCTGTCACCCCTGTCCTATCCCTGTCTCCCCTCTCTCCTGTCCCTGTCACCCCTATCCTATCCCTGTCACCCCTATCCTATCCCTGTCACCCCTGTGCTGTTCCTGTCTCCCCTCTCTCCTGTCCCTGTCACCCCTGTCCTGTCCCTGTCACCCCTGTCCTATCCCTGTCACCCCTGTCCTATCCCTGTCTCCCCTCTCTTCTGTCCCTGTCACCCCTGTCCTATCCCTGTCACCCCTGTGCTGTCCCTGTCTCCCCTCTCTCCTGTCCCTGTCACCCTGTCCTGTCCTATCCCTGTCACCCCTGTGCTGTCCTATCCCTGTCACCCCTGTCCTGTCCTAATCGTGTCACCCCTGTCCTATCCCTGTCACCCCTGTGCTGTCCCTGTCACCCCTGTCCTATCCCTGTCACCCCTGTCCTATCCCTGTCACCCCTGTGCTGTCCCTGTCTCCCCTCTCTCCTGTCCCTGTCATCCCTGTCCTGTCCTATCCCTGTCACCCCTGTCCTGTCCTATCCCTGTCACCCCTGTCCTATCCCTGTCTCCCCTCTCTCCTGTCCCTGTCACCCCTATCCTATCCCTGTCACCCCTGTGCTGTCCCTGTCTCCCCTCTCTCCTGTCCCTGTCACCCCTGTCCTGTCCCTGTCACCCCTGTCCTATCCCTGTCACCCCTGTGCTGGCCCTGTCTCCCTTCTCTCCTGTACCTGTCACCACTGTCCTGTCCTATCCCTGTCACCCCTGTGCTGTCCTATCCCTGTCACCCCTGTCCTATCCCTGTCACTCCTGTGCTGGCCCTGTCTCCCCTCTCTCCTGTCACCCTTGTCCTGTCCTTCTCACCTCTTACCGGCCCTGTCATCTCTCTCAGCTAAACCTTCTGTACAGTCCCTGTCACCCCTGTCCTGACCCTGTCACACCTGTGCTGGCTAAGTCACCCCTCTTTCTTGTCACTGTCACCCCTGTCCTGTCCTTGTCACCTCTGTGCTGCAGGCCCTGTCATCTCTGCTGACCCTTCCGTTCTGTCCCCTCTGTCCAGTCCCTGCCACCCCTGTCCCTGTCAACTCTGTCCTGGCCCTGTTAACCATCTCTCCTATCCCATCAGTTCTGTCCTGGTATCTCTGTCCTGGTTCTGCCCATGTCACCCCTGTCCTGTCCCTGTCCTCTCTGTCCTGGCCCTGTCACATCTATCTTGGGTCTCTATCTTGGTCCTGTCATTTTTGTTCTTCCCCACTGGACTGTCCCTGTCATCTCTGTATTGGCCCTGTCACCTCTGTCCTGTCCCCGACACACTTCTCTCCTGTCCCCTATATTCTGTTATGGCCTAGTCATCCCTGTACTCTCCCTGTCCCCTCTGTCCTGGTCCTGTCACCCATCTCTTTTGCCCCTCTGTTCCGTCCTGGCCCTGTCTCCTCTGTCTTAGTCTGTCCTGGCCTCACTGGACTTTCCTTTCATCTCCGTACTTGCCCTGTCACCTCTGTCCTGGCACTTTTTTTTCCGAGGGGTGGGGGCACCAAGCTCTAACTTGCCTCCGGGCGACGGGGATGAACTTTTGCCACTGTGTGTAGGGCTCCAACTGTAGCTGACGATCTTCAGGAGATTTTGTAGTAACTAGCACACCATCACAGAGAGGCAAGTGTAATACTCCCCTTTCTTAAGCAGACACAGAATGACCAGCAGCAGGTGCAACACAATTTTATTGTAACACACTTAGTAACTACAAATACATAGGTAACATTGACAGAATATATCACAATTATGTTTGGAGCTCTTTGTTTAAATGCACAACAGAAAACTTGTACATAAGCTGGCGTTGTCCTTATATAACACAGTCTCGTATAACCAGCAATAACCCTTAGGCAGGTGAGTTGCAGGAGCAGGTAAGCAAGCTGGCGTTGTCCTTATATAACACAGTCTCATATAACCAGCAATAACCCTTAGGCAGGTGAGTTGCGGGAGCAGGTAAGCAAGCTGGCGTTGTCTCTATAATAACACAGTCAATAATAAGCCCGCCTTCGTAAATGTAATAAGCACACAGGTATATTAGCTTTGACCGGCACTGCTGGGCGGAGCTTGCATAACACAGTCAATAATAACCCGCCTTTGTAACATCAACAAAGGCACTAGATCCAACTTCAATGTGCTGCATTAACACATTTCTCACTGAAAAACACTACCACACCAGTAACTGTCAGCTGGATATTCCTAGTATAACAGCACTAACACTTCATTGCTTCTGTTTGCAGTAACACATTAAACATTGAACTCAGCACATCTATTATATACAGTTAATAACACATCGGTCCCTGGGAACAGGGATCTCCAACCACGTAACCCTTTTCTCTTCCCAAAAGGGAGTTTACCCAGTGCAGAATTTTTAACAATAGGACACACAGGGATAAGGGGAACCTACCTCCTCTTTAATAAAAAAAAATGCGGGTCACCAGTAACTTAAGGGAGCCTACCCCTTACTTATACTAAACTTGCGGGGCACAGTAATTAAGGGGAGCCTACCCCCTTTTACTATCACCAGAAGGGGAGCTTACCCCCTAATGACAAATATATCTGTACCCCGATTGCAGAGAACTGCTGCGTAAGGGGTAAACCAGGGGCACAAAGGAATGAGGATAGCCTACCCCCTTCACTATTGTCCCTAATGCAGAGTTCTGGAAGCGAAAGGGTCAAGCAAGGGGCACTATGATAAATAAGGGGAGCCTACCCCCTTTTAACAATATGTCCCCAATACAGAGTTTAGCAGCGGGGGGCCAACCACAGGGGTAGAGTAATGCAGCGGAAGGGATTTGGCAGGTGTTCACCACACGCTGCTGCACTTCTGCCACCTCCGACCATCGGTGTCTTCAGCGCTGCCCGGGATGCTGAGCACCGCACCAGGCTGCGCCCTTGTCTTGCAGTCGGTGATGCTCCGGCAGTCCTGTTTCCCTCTGCAGGCTCCGGTCTGTGCTGTCCTCCCGACGTCGTACCGATCCGCGCTGTCCTTCTCGGAGGCCCAGGATCCTCTTCTTCAGCGATGGTGCTTTCCGGACAGGCTGCCAGGGGTCCTCACTGGGGGGTCCTCTTTCCGGGGTCGTCCTTCGCAGTGCCTGTTTTCTCATCCCCGACCGATCTCCTCTTCTTCCGCTGGGCACCGTCTAGCAGGGTTTGCACCACTGTCTTCTTGTCCACATCGCAAGTCCTTCCTCCGCGAAGCCGCTGTCATGCCTCTCCAGGTGGTCTTTGGGGATTCACCAGCGGGCAGGCACCGGCACGGGCAGCTCCTTCTTCTCCAGGTCAGACTCCATCTACCGGTCCAGGCGGATGGTCCGGCTTCTTGTCCCGGGATCCAAGGGCAGGTCTGCAATCCGGTCCCCAGGGTGAGCAGCCACTCCTCCCCACAGGGAAGCTCTCCTTTCCCCGGTAAGCTGTCTTCCCCTCATTGCCTTCTCTCTCCAGGGCAGCTGCTTCTCTTTCCACTCCACCAGGGCAGGCTCCTTTCCCGCGCTGGGTGTCCTTTTTTTAAGGGGTCAGCGTCCTCCAGTCCACCCCCATCCTCTCTCATAACTGTCTCCTGGCCCCCGGCAACAGCCCACCTCAGGGTACTTTTGCCCTGCAACCTAGGGGGGCCAATCAGTGAGGGGCCCAGTTTCCCGGGTTTTTGTGTTGCTGAGCAGGGGGGATAATTATAGAAGACAGTGGTGCCAACTATTCCTAACCAGGGCCGACAGGGACCACGAAAATACAGCCCATGTTGTACTATGTCATAGGTCTACAATCTCGGTCCTCATTACCCCACACAGTGCATGTTTTGCAAGTAACTCAGCAGGTGCACAGGTGTATTAATTACTCAGACACATTTTAAAAGGTCCGCAGGTGGAGTTAATTATTTCACTTGTGATTCTGTGAGGAGGCCTGCAAAACATGCACTGTGGGTGGGGTAATGAGGACTGAGTTTGCAGACCTATGCTCTATGGGCTCTAATGATTTTTACCCAGTTGTGAGGGACTATTTTACCTAGGGGGACCCCTGTTTGTTGTTCATATAATAAAAAAAATGCATCTACATTAGTGATGAGCGGGTTCGGTTTCTCGGAATCCGAACCCGCCGAACTTCAGCTTTTTTTACACGGGGCCGAGCAGGCTCGGATCCTCCCGTCTTGCTCGGTTAACCCGAGCGCGCCCGAACGTCATCATCCCGCTGTCGGATTCTCGCGAGGCTCAGATTCTATCGCGAGACTCGGATTCTATATAAGGAGCCGCGCGTCGCCGCCATTTTCACACATGCATTGAGATTGATAGGGAGAGGACGTGGCTGGCGTCCTCTCCGTTTATAGAGAAGAGAGTAGAGAGTTAGAGACACTATTTACTAATTTTGGGGAGCATATTAGGACTGGAGTACTACTACTTGCTGATAGTGTGACCAGTGACCATTGACCACCAGTTTAATTAATCCGTTCTCTGCCTGAAAAAAAACGATACACAGTGTGACACAGTCACATACCATATCTGTGCTCAGCCTCAGTGTGCTGCATCATCATATGTAATACTGTATATCTGACTGTGCTGAGTGCTCACTGCTCACTCAGCTTAATTGTGGGGGAGACTGGGGAGCAGTTAGAGCAGGAGTACATAAATAATATATTTTAAGTACAGTGCACACTTTTGCTGCCAGAGTGCCACACTGCCAGTGTGACTGACCAGTGACCACACTGACCACCAGTATATTGTGATTGTCTGCTTAGGATGGAGTACTACTTGCTGATAGTGTGACCAGTGACCAGTGACCACCACCAGTTTAATTAATCCGTTCTCTGCCTGAAAAAAAATGATACACAGTGTGACAGTCACATACCATACCTGTGCTCAGCCCAGTGTGCTGCATCATATGTAATACTGTATATCATTATCTGACTGTGCTGAGTGCTCACTGCTCACACAGCTTAATTGTGGGGGAGACTGGGGAGCATTTATAGCAGGAGTACATATTTTAAGTACAGTGCACACTTTTGCTGCCAGAGTGCCACTGCCAGTGTGACTGACCAGTGACCACTGACCACCAGTATATTGTGATTGTCTGCTGACCACCAGTATATTGTGATTGTCTGCCTGAAAAAGTTAAACACTCGTCGTGTGGTGTTTTTTATAAACGCATTCTGCAGACAGTGTCCAGCAGGTCCGTCATTACATAATATATACCTGTCCGGCTGCAGTACTAGTGTGATATATATATATTTTAATTTTATCTCATTATCATCCAGTCTATATTAGCAGCAGACACAGTACGGTAGTCCACGGCTGTAGCTACCTCTGTGTCGGCAGTCGCTCGTCCATCCATAATTGTATACCACCTACCCGTGGTTTTTCTTTTTTTCTATCTTCTTGATACTAGTAGCTTACTTTAGGAGTCTGCAGTGCTGACAGACAGTGTCCAGCAGGTCCGTCATTACATAATATATACCTGTCCGGCTGCAGTACTAGTGTGATATATATATATTTTAATTTTATCTCATTATCATCCAGTCTATATTAGCAGCAGACACAGTATGGTAGTCCACGGCTGTAGCTACCTCTGTGTCGGCAGTCGCTCGTCCATCCATAATTGTATACCACCTACCCGTGGTTTTTTTTTTTCTATCTTCTTGATACTAGTAGCTTACTTTAGGAGTCTGCAGTGCTGACAGACAGTGTCCAGCAGGTCCATCATTACATAATATATACCTGTCCGGCTGCAGTACTAGTGTGATATATATATATTTTTTAATTTTATCTCATTATCATCCAGTCTATATTAGCAGCAGACACAGTACGGTAGTCCACGGCTGTAGCTACCTCTGTGTCGGCAGTCGCTCGTCCATCCATAATTGTATACCACCTACCCGTGTTTTTTTTTTTTTTTCTATCTTCTTGATACTAGTAGCTTACTTTAGGAGTCTGCAGTGCTGACAGACAGTGTCCAGCAGGTCCGTCATTACATAATATATACCTGTCTGGCTGCAGTACTAGTGTGATATATATATATATATATATATATATATTTTAATTTTATGTCATTATCATCTAGTCTATATTAGCAGCAGACACAGTACGGTAGTCCACGGCTGTAGCTACCTCTGTGTCGGCAGTCGCTCGTCCATCCATAATTGTATACCACCTACCCGTGTTTTTTTTTTTTCTATCTTCTTGATACTAGTAGCTTACTTTAGGAGTCTGCAGTGCTGACAGACAGTGTCCAGCAGGTCCGTCATTACATAATATATACCTGTCCGGCTGCAGTACTAGTGTGATATATATATATATATTTTAATTTTATCTCATTATCATCCAGTCTATATTAGCAGCAGACACAGTACGGTAGTCCACGGCTGTAGCTACCTCTGTGTCGGCAGTCGCTCGTCATCCATAAGTATACTAGTATCCATCCATCTCCATTGTTTACCTGAGGTGCCTTTTAGTTGTGCCTATTAAAGTATGGAGAACAAAAATGTTGAGGTTCCAAAAATAGGGAAAGATCAAGATCCACTTCCACCTCGTGCTGAAGCTGCTGCCACTAGTCATGGCCGAGACGATGAAATTCCATCAACGTCGTCTGCCAAGGCCGATGCCCAATGTCATAGTACAGAGCATGTAAAATCCAAAACACCAAATATCAGTAAAAAAAGGACTCAAAAATCTAAAATTAAATTGTCGGAGGAGAAGCGTAAACTTGCCAATATGCCATTTACCACACGGAGTGGCAAGGAACGGCTGAGGCCCTGGCCTATGTTCATGGCTAGTGGTTCAGCTTCACATGAGGATGGAAGCACTCAGCCTCTCGCTAGAAAAATGAAAAGACTCAAGCTGGCAAAAGCACAGCAAAGAAGTGTGCGTTCTTCGAAATCACAAATCCACAAGGAGAGTCCAATTGTGTCGGTTGCGATGCCTGACCTTCCCAACACTGGACGTGAAGAGCATGCGCCTTCCACCATTTGCACGCCCCCTGCAAGTGCTGGAAGGAGCACCCGCAGTCCAGTTCCTGATAGTCAGATTGAAGATGTCAGTGTTGAAGTACACCAGGATGAGGAGGATATGGGTGTTGCTGGCGCTGGGGAGGAAATTGACAAGGAGGATTCTGATGGTGAGGTGGTTTGTTTAAGTCAGGCACCCGGGGAGACACCTGTTGTCCGTGGGAGGAATATGGCCATTGACATGCCTGGTGAAAATACCAAAAAAATCAGCTTTTCGGTGTGGAAGTATTTCAACAGAAATGCGGACAACATTTGTCAAGCCGTGTGTTGCCTTTGTCAAGCTGTAATAAGTAGGGGTAAGGACGTTAACCACCTCGGAACATCCTCCCTTATACGTCACCTGCAGCGCATTCATAATAAGTCAGTGACAAGTTCAAAAACTTTGGGCGACAGCGGAAGCAGTCCACTGACCAGTAAATCCCTTCCTCTTGTAACCAAGCTCACGCAAACCACCCCACCAACTCCCTCAGTGTCAATTTCCTCCTTCCCCAGGAATGCCAATAGTCCTGCAGGCCATGTCACTGGCAATTATGACGAGTCCTCTCCTGCCTGGGATTCCTCCGATGCATCCTTGCGTGTAACGCCTACTGCTGCTGGCGCTGCTGTTGTTGCTGCTGGGAGTCGATGGTCATCCCAGAGGGGAAGTCGTACTCGTAAGACCACTTTTACTACTTCCACCAAGCAATTGACTGTCCAACAGTCCTTTGCGAGGAAGATGAAATATCACAGCAGTCATCCTGCTGCAAAGCGGATAACTGAGGCCTTGGCATCCTGGGCGGTGAGAAACGTGGTTCCGGTATCCATCATTACTGCAGAGGCAACTAGAGACTTGTTGGAGGTACTGTGTCTCCGGTACCAAATACCATCTAGGTTCCATTTCTCTAGGCAGGCGATACCAAAAATGTACACAGACCTCAGAAAAAGACTCACCAGTGTCCTAAAAAATGCAGTTGTACCCAATGTCCACTTAACCACGGACATGTGGACAAGTGGAGCAGGGCAGGGTCAGGACTATATGACTGTGACAGCCCACTGGGTAGATGTATGGACTCCCGCCGCAAGAACAGCAGCGGCGGCACCAGTAGCAGCATCTCGCAAACGCCAACTCTTTCCTAGGCAGGCTACGCTTTGTATCACCGGTTTCCAGAATACGCACACAGCTGAAAACCTCTTACGGCAACTGAGGAAGATCATCGCGGAATGGCTTACCCCAATTGGACTCTCCTGTGGATTTGTGGCATCGGACAACGCCAGCAATATTGTGTGTGCATTAAATCTGGGCAAATTCCAGCACGTCCCATGTTTTTTCACATACCTTGAATTTGGTGGTGCAGAATTATTTAAAAAACGAGAGGGGCGTGCAAGAGATGCTGTCGGTGGCCAGAAGAATTGCGGGACACTTTCGGCGTACAGGCACCACGTACAGAAGACTGGAGCAACACCAAAAACGCCTGAACCTGCCCTGCCATCATCTGAAGCAAGAAGTGGTAACGAGGTGGAATTCAACCCTCTATATGTTTCAGAGGTTGGAGGAGCAGCAAAAGGCCATTCAAGCCTATACAACTGAGCACGATATAGGAGGTGGAATGCACCTGTCTCAAGCGCAGTGGAGAATGATTTCAACGTTGTGCAAGGTTCTGCAACCTTTTGAACTTGCCACACGTGAAGTCAGTTCAGACACTGCCAGCCTGAGTCAGGTCATTCCCCTCATCAGGCTTTTGCAGAAGAAGCTGGAGACATTGAAGGAGGAGCTAACACAGAGCGATTCCGCTAGGCATGTGGGACTTGTGGATGGAGCCCTTAATTCGCTTAACAAGGATTCACGGGTGGTCAATCTGTTGAAATCAGAGCACTACATTTTGGCCACCGTGCTCGATCCTAGATTTAAAACCTACCTTGGATCTCTCTTTCCGGCAGACACAAGTCTGCTGGGGTTCAAAGACCTGCTGGTGAGAAAATTGTCAAGTCAAGCGGAACGCGACCTGTCAACATCTCCTCCTTCACATTCTCCCGCAACTGGGGGTGCGAGGAAAAGGCTCAGAATTCCGAGCCCACCCGCTGGCGGTGATGCAGGGCAGTCTGGAGCGACTGCTGATGCTGACATCTGGTCCGGACTGAAGGACCTGCCAACGATTACGGACATGTCGTCTACTGGCACTGCATATGATTCTCTCCCCATTGAAAGAATGGTGGAGGATTATATGAGTGACCGCATCCAAGTAGGCACGTCAGACAGTCCGTACTTATACTGGCAGGAAAAAGAGGCAATTTGGAGGCCCTTGCACAAACTGGCTTTATTCTACCTAAGTTGCCCTCCCACAAGTGTGTACTCCGAAAGAGTGTTTAGTGCCGCCGCTCACCTTGTCAGCAATCGGCGTACGAGGTTACTTCCAGAAAATGTGGAGAAGATGATGTTCATTAAAATGAATTATAATCAATTCCTCCGTGGAGACATTGACCAGCAGCAATTGCCTCCACAAAGTACACAGGGAGCTGAGATGGTGGATTCCAGTGGGGACGAATTGATAATCTGTGAGGAGGGGGATGTACACGGTGATATATCGGAGGATGATGATGAGGTGGACATCTTGCCTCTGTAGAGCCAGTTTGTGCAAGGAGAGATTAATTGCTTCTTTTTTGGTGGGGGTCCAAACCAACCCGTCATTTCAGTCACAGTCGTGTGGCAGACCCTGTCACTGAAATGATGGGTTGGTTAAAGTGTGCATGTCCTGTTTATACAACATAAGGGTGGGTGGGAGGGCCCAAGGACAATTCCATCTTGCACCTCTTTTTTCTTTAATTTTTCTTTGCGTCATGTGCTGTTTGGGAAGTATTTTTTTGAAGGGCCATCCTGCGTGACACTGCAGTGCCACTCCTAGATGGGCCAGGTGTTTGTGTCGGCCACTAGGGTCGCTTAGCTTACTCACACAGCTACCTCATTGCGCCTCTTTTTTTTCTTCTTTGCGTCATGTGCTGTTTGGGGAGTGTTTTTTGAAGGGCCATCCTGCGTGACACTGCAGTGCCACTCCTAGATGGGCCAGGTGTTTGTGTCGGCCACTAGGGTCGCTTAGCTTACTCACACAGCTACCTCATTGCGCCTCTTTTTTTCTTTGCGTCATGTGCTGTTTGGGGAGTAGTTTTTTGAAGGGCCAGCCTGCGTGACACTGCAGTGCCACTCCTAGATGGGCCAGGTGTTTGTGTCGGCCACTAGGGCCGCTTAGCTTACTCACACAGCTACCTCATTGCGCCTCTTTTTTTCTTTGCGTCATGTGCTGTTTGGGGGGTGTTTTTTGGAAGGGCCATCCTGCGTGACACTGCAGTGCCACTCCTAGATGGGCCAGGTGTTTGTGTCGCCCACTTGGGTCGTTGAGCTTAGTCACACAGCTACCTCATTGCGCCTCTTTTTTTCTTTGCATCATGTGCTGTTTGGGGAGTGTTTTTTGGAAGGGCCATCCTGCGTGACACTGCAGTGACACTCCTAGATGGGCCAGGTGTTTGTGTCGGCCACTTGGGTCGCTGAGCTTAGTCACACAGCTACCTCATTGCGCCTCTTTTTTTCTTTGCGTCATGTGCTGTTTGGGGAGTGTTTTTTGGAAGGGCCATCCTGCGTGACACTGCAGTGCCACTCCTAGATGGGCCAGGTGTTTGTGTCGGCCACTTGGGTCGTTGAGCTTAGTCACACAGCTACCTCATTGCGCCTCTTTTTTTCTTTGCGTCATGTGCTGTTTGGGGAGTGTTTTTTGGAAGGGCCATCCTGCGTGACACTGCAGTGCCACTCCTAGATGGGCCAGGTGTTTGTGTCGGCCACTTGGGTCGCTTAGCTTAGTCATCCAGCGACCTCGGTGCAAATTTTAGGACTAAAAATAATATTGTGAGGTGTGAGGTGTTCAGAATAGACTGAAAATGAGTGGAAATTATGGTTTTTGAGGTTAATAATACTTTGGGATCAAAATGACCCCCAAATTCTATGATTTAAGCTGTTTTTTAGGGTTTTTTGAAAAAAACACCCGAATCCAAAACACACCCGAATCCGACAAAAAAAATTCGGTGAGGTTTTGCCAAAACGCGTTCGAACCCAAAACACGGCCGCGGAACCGAACCCAAAACCAAAACACAAAACCCAAAAAATTTCAAGTGCACATCCCTAATCTACATATGTGGGGTATTACACCACTCTAGTGAGGCAGATCATGTTATTGGACAGAGGACCCAGCACTGAGCAGCAGTGGTGCAAGTAGAAATAATTTCTTAGTGGTACTGAATGTCGAAAAATGGGTGTGGCGTGGTCATGTGTTGTGAGGGGGTATAGCCACATTCTGCTAGTGGCTACATGACACTAGCGGCATGGCCACACAACACAGCCCCTTTGGGGGGTTTTTTTGGGGGGGGAATCTGGAGGCAAGGCTAAAAATATATAGTAATGCCTCCAGTATATTAAAAATATATGGTGATACCTCCAGTATAATAAGAAATATATAGTAATGCCCCCAATTAAATAACAATATATAGTAATGCCTCCATTTTAACAGGAAAATACAGCCACTGTCGCACTCCCAGTAACCCTGACAAAGTGGGAGGAGCCGTCATGCTGCCAAGCACCATGGTCTTGTTGCTTTGTGGCACATTATAATTGTGGTAATGCCAAATTCTTAAGGGTACTGCGTACCTGACGGACCCGCATACTTGCACCGCTTCTGTCACCCGGCTGTCATTGTGGTGATCCCCAGCTCTCCCTCTGAACCAGTGACAGCCTTTCGTTTTCTAGACATCGGCTCCTGCCTGCGGACGACGTGTGTTACTGATAAGCAGTAACCTGAGAACCTCCCTTTCCCACACACACACTGCTGCAGCACAGCCCTGGCTGAGAGGAAGACAGAGGCTTGGGGGCCTATTTATCACCATCCGCATCCAGGATGCGGATGACAGGTGATAAAATTACCCAAACTCGCACTGCGATAATTGATTACATTGCAGGGATGTATCAATTATCGCGTGCAGGGACAGAGCTTGCGTATGCGCCGCCCCTGACGACATCGCCCCGGTCGACCCCCCCGTCGTGACTACCCCTGCTCGCCGCGGACCCCTCCCCCCCCCAGAAGATGAATATACTTACCAGTCCAGGGAGCCGGTCTGCGCTGCTTCTGCTGGGCTGCCGGGCACCGGATCCTGTGCGCTGCGGTGACCCCCGTTGCTGTGAAGTGCGCTGCCACTTTGCAGCATCACTTTACTGCACCGAGGTCAGATTGCAGCACATGGGGGACCCGGCGCCAGGCAGCACTCCCTGGAGCAGCGGACACCGGCTCCCTGGATAGGTGAGTATGTTTTTGTTTTTTTTCCTTTTTGTTTTTTTTACACTGTGATCAGCTTGTGTGTCCACTCTGCTGGGTTACTCTGATCACTCTGCCGGGTCCCGCTCAGCTTTCAGATTATCACAGGGCACACTGCGGTATTTTTTCACTTTTTTTTTTTAGTAAATTTGGCCACATCACATTTCCCATTATAAGTATGGGGAATGCGATGTGGGTTACTTAAAAAAAGTGAATTAAAGGGGTTGGAGCAGTTTTTCATGAAAACTGCTCCAAATGCCCTTTAATACATTCAGGTGATACTAAAATAATGTTAATAAATAGACCCCTTGGGCTCTTAACTATCTTAGAAGCTACTGCATGTAAGAGAAAGGGAGGCTGGTTCTATACTGCCAGGAATGCTGAGTGATCATACTGAGGTCAGAATAGGGAGAATAGTTTTCGGTATGCCGAATGTCGGTATTCCGGCGCTGGTATATTAAGCACCGGGATCCCAACAGCCGGCATATCAAATACCACCTGGTGCACTTTGTATAATGCCCACAGAACCATCAAGTTCATACACTGTACATTTGTGTAAATCCGACCCTGTTATTAGCCATTGCCTCCGGAGGCATTGACCTCACCGCACATCACTGCTAGAATATATGTAAATACAACATTTTAATAACCCCTCTCAGGGAGTTTACACCTTTTTGGTCAAATGCTCTTCTTTAGTTGGTGCACTTTTTAGTTCGGTATTTATTTTCTTTGCTATAGTAACAGAAGCTGAATATTAGCAGTAACAGCGGTAATATTACTGTTTCTTATCTGAAGCAATATACTGAAGCTTGAACAAATTACCGGCCAGAAGGAGAACTCTTTCCCTGCTTTTGGATAGTCTATGTAGATCAGGATCCTCCTAAGGACTTCTGAATTTTGTGTATCTATCAGAGATATTTTTTTTAAGTATGAGGTGCGTGTTTTAATTATTCAGTGCAGGGCAAAACTGTGCTGGGGGCTTGGAGAAGGGCCCCTTTTCTCCCAATCATCTTGGAGCCAAAAGGCCCCAGTGTGGGAAAAAAAGGATCTTCAGGTCCCCTTTAACCAAAGCTAGGAGGGACACCTTGACATCCTTCACCCCTGGAGCCGAAGGGTCCCTTAGGGGACAGGTGCCTTCAGGCATCCCTCCACTGGAAGGCTCAGAGTCATCCCTAGGGATGGCCATCAGTGGGTTATCCATCAATGGTCACCATCGATGGTACCATTGATGGATAATCGAGGATTGTGTAAAACCATCTGTAAGGGATCCGTTGATGGTTTTACCCATTTCTGTACAATGAAATGCAGGCCAATCAGAGCCCAGGAGCGTGGCTTTGCAGGTGTCAGGGGCGGGGCTAAGCTCTGTGCCCTCACACTTTGAGAAAAAATTTAAATTAATATATTCAGTAGCACTGAACCATCGATGGTGGGAAACCATCTGGTTTTCCCCCATCAATGGTAAAAGTATTAAACATTGGTCATAGACCATCGATGATTATGAATCATCGATGGTCAATGGCCATGCCTAGTCACCCCTTTCCTCCTGTGACCAGATTCTTCAGCTCTCCCCAAAAGGAAAGAGCTAGGGATGGCCATTGGTGTGCTCACCATCGATGGAAAAACTGTGAGTGGTGATCGATAGTGACCAACTATAACATGGGAAACCATTGATAAATTCATCCACCGGTTATCCCTTTTCTTTCAGTGACTGGCCCGCGGGCCAATCACAGCTTTGGGGCAGAGCTTCATAGGAGTGTCAGGGGTGGAGCTATGGAAAAAAATGCATTTGTGCTGTGCAATCGATGGAGGTATTGTGAAGAAAGTGCAATACATAAATAAGCCCTAGCCTTTCCGTTGGGAATATAAAAATGATCCTTGAAATTTTCCAGGAAACCTGGATAGAAGTTATCCCATAAGGGTCTATACCCAAACCCCTCAAAAGTGAGACACACACACAGAAAAACTAAAGTGAACTTCCACTTGATGCAGACAAATACAATTTTGTGTTCAGCACATGACCTCCAGAATGCCATTCGCACAGCATTCTGGGGTGCAAAATTGTCATTGATCAGAGATCGCACCCTCACATCTGGGGTGCCAGACAGCAGGAGGAAATCAGTTCTACACATGTGCAGAACTGATTTCGTTTTTGAAACACTAGGCACAGCAGGACATGGTTACGTGGAATGTTGTGGCATCAGTGAAAGTCCAACTTGCGCTGGTCACATCCCATCAGTGGTTTACATTAAAGCAATTAGCAAGTGATTCCATGCACATGATGTTATATATTAGTCTTTCTCATCAGTATCCATCATTGCCCATTAACATCTATTACAATTTCTTGACATTTTAGATATGATCGGTCTCACAGTCACCCCAGAAATCTCGCTGGTGGATGAACCAGTGAAGATCCAGGTTTGGGGTCTTGCTCCAAAACAGGTAATCACTCTGAGAGCTTGGCTGAAGGATGATACAGGGAAGAGATTTAGTTCCGTAGCTTTCTATGTTAGTGATGAAGATGGCAAAGTGGACCTCGAGCATTCACCAGCAACTGGGGGGAACTTCCATGGAGTTTGTCCAATGGGGCTGTTTTGGGCTCTGAAGTCATCCATCCCAAACCATAGACTGATAAAATGTGATGTGATGGGAAGTCCCTTCTATGTTCACCTGGACCTCTACTGTCATTTGGAAGTTAATCCCATACCAGAAGGTTCTCCAGCTGCTACCACATGTGTGGAAAGATGGTATGTGTCTCCTGGGGTAAAGAGAGTGCTTGCCCATCAGGGAAGGACGACTCAGAGGAGCTCTATTCATTCCTCCAGGTAAATAATATCTGATGTTATATGCATCCTACATATTAAATGGGGAAACAGTTTTGGAAAAAGATTTGGGGGTACTCATTGATAATAAGCTTAATAACTGTATACAATGTCAAAGCGCAGTAAAGAAGGTAAGTAAGGTGCTAGCGTGAATAAAACGGGGAATTGAGACGAGGATGTAATTCTGCCGTTGTACAAATCATTGGTACATCCGCAAGTGGAATATTGTGTTCAGTTTTGGGCACCACTGTATAAAAAAGATATCGGGGAACTCGAAAGGGTTCAAAGGCGAGCTACTTAATTGATTTAAGGGCTAGAGGGACTGGATTACGAGGAAAGGCTTACTAGGTTGAACATGTATATACTGGAAAAGAGGCGTCTAAGAGGAGACATTATTAATGTAAAGGGGCACTACAAAGAGTTATCAGAGGAATTATTTATTAAAAGAACTCTGTTTAGGACACGTGTGCACTCGTTGAGGCTGGAGGAAAAAAAATTCCGTACGCAATGGTTAAAGGGTTCTTTACTGGGATGGTCTTCAGTATACCGGCACCGGAATCCCGACAGCCGGCATACCGACACTTATTCTCCCTCTTGGGGGTCCACGACCCCCCTGGAGGGAGAATAAAATAGCGAGCGCGCCACCGTGCCCGCAGCGTGGCGAGCGCAGCGTGGCGAGCGCAGCGTGGCGAGCGCAGCGAGCCCGCAAGGGGCTCATTTGCGCTTGCCACACTGTCAGTGACCACCGGCATACCATACTACACCCCTTTACTGTTAGGGCAATCAGGATTTGGAATTCCTTGCCAAAGAAAGTGGTAATGGTGGACTCTGTAAATGCATTTAAAAAAGGATTGGATGAATTTCTGATTGAAAAGGATATCTAAGGTTACAACATTTAAAATATTAACGTTGTTAATCCGGGTGTAACATGATTTATAGTTGTTAACTAGTCATAAAAACATTCTTCAGCAGGTACAGTAAAATCAACTCAATTTAATACAGAATACAGGTTGAACACGATGGGCATTTTTCCTCTTTTCAACCTCAATTACTAGGGCCCTCATTCCGGGTTGTTCGCTCGCTAGCTGCTTTTAGCAGCATTGCACACGCTAGGCCGCCGCCCTCTGGGAGTGTATCTTCGCTTAGCAGAATTGCGAACGAAAGATTAGCAGAATTGCGAATAGAAAATTCTTAGCAGTTTCTGAGTAGCTCGAGACTTACTCCTACACTGCGATCAGCTCAGCCAGTTTCGTTCCTGGTTTGACGTCACAAACACGCCCTGCGTTCTGACAGCCACTCCCCCGTTTCTCCAGACACTCCCGCGTTTTATCCTGGCACACCTGCGTTTTTCCGCACACTCCCAGAAAACGGTCAGTTTCCGCCCAGAAACACCCACTTCCTGTCAATCACACTCCGATCACTTCAACGATGAAAAATCTTAGTTCGGACGTGCGTAAATCTACTAAGTTTTGAGCTACATTACTTAGCGCATGCGCACTGCGTACCATGCGCATGCGCATTTTGCCTTAATCGCTCCGATGCGAAAATCGTCAACGAGCGAACAACTTGGAATGACCCCCTATGTTACTATGTTACTATGTTTTAAGGTTGTGATGCATTATTACCATGTGATCGCATCCCAGAAGGATGCGATCTCATGATGATTAACAAGCGACAGGTGGCAACGTGCATCTGGAGGTGGCGATGCGGCATTGGGGGGGAGAAAGGCAGGAAGCGCAGGTGTGACTTGGCCATTTTTGGGGTAGGCCAATGATGTCACCTTCATTTCCTGTGATAGGAAACATGGTGGTGGGACCCTGCTTAGGCAGGAGTCTACCTCAATTTGATTGAGAGGCGGCACCACACATGCGGGGTGGCCTTCTTCTGTGCTGGGCAGCCAGTGGTACAAGTAGAAAAAATGTCTTATAGGTACTGTGAGCACATGGCGAAAAAATGGGTGTGGCCAAATGCAACATGGGCCATGGCCAAAAAAATGGGGCGCGATACACATATGGGGGGCTAGATTCACTTTTGACACCAATAGTGCCAGATACACATATGCCCCCACAGTGCCAGATATGCCCCCACCGTGCCAGATATGCTCCTGCTGTACCAGATGCACAAATGCCCCATGGTGCCAGATGCACAAATGCCCCATGGTGCTAGATACACAAATGCCCCCAATAGTGCCATATATGCCCCCACAGTGCCAGATATACATTGTCTCAGAGTGTCAGATACACATTGCCCCAGAGTGTCAGATACACATTGCCCCAGAGTGTCAGATACACATATGCCCCCACAGTGCCAGATATGCCCCCACAGTGCCAGATATACATGCCCCCACAGTGCCAGATATACATGCCCCCACAGTGCCAGATACACATTGTCCCAGAGTGTCAGATACACATTGCCCCAGAATGTCAGATACACAGTGCCCCAGAATGTCAGATACACATTGCCCCAGAATGTCAGATACACATTGCCCCAGAGTGTCAGATACTCATATGCCCCCACAGTGACAGATATGTCCCCACAGTGCCAGACATGCCCTCAGAGTGCCAGATATGCCCCTTCAGTGCTAGATATGCCCCCACAGTACCAGACACACATGCCCCCACAGTGCCAGATATGCTCCCACAGTGCCAGATATACATGCCCCCACAGTGCCAGATACACATGCTCCCACAGTGCCAGATACACATTGTCCCAGAGTGTCAGATACACATTGCCCCAGAGTGTCAGATACACACATTGCCCCAGAATGTCAGATACACAGTGCTCCAGAATGTCAGATACACATTGCCCCAGAATGTCAGATACACATTGCCCCAGAGTGTCAGATACTCATATGCCCCCACAGTGACAGATATGTCCCCACAGTGCCAGACATGCCCTCAGAGTGCCAGATATGCCCCTTCAGTGCTAGATATGCCCCCACAGTACCAGACACACATGCCCCCACAGTGCCAGATATGCTCCCACAGTGCCAGATATACATGCCCCCACAGTGCCATATATGCCCCCACAGTGCAAGATACACATTCCCCCACAGTGCCATATATGCCCCCACAGTGCAAGATACACATTCCCCCACAGTGCCAGATATGACCCACAGTGACAGATACAAATATGCCCCCACAGTGCCAGATATACATGCCCCCACAGTGCCAGATATACATGCCCCCACAGTGCCAGATACACATATGCCCCCACAGTGCCAGATATACATGCTCCCACAGTGCCAGATATGCCCCCACAGTGTCCTGTACACATTGTCCCAGAGTGTCAGATACACATTCCCCCACAGTGCCAGATATGACTCACAGTGCCAGATACAAATATGCCCCCACAGTGCCAGATATACATGCCCCCACAGTGCCAGATATACATGCCCCCACAGTGCCAGATACACATATGCCCCACAGTGCCAGATATACATGCTCCCACAGTGCCAGATATGCCCCCACAGTGCCAGATATGCCCCCACAGTGTCAGATATGCCCCCAGAGTGCCAGATACACATGCCCCCAGAGTGCCAGATATGCCCCCAGAGTGCCAGATATGCCCCCACAGTGCCAGATACACATGCCCCCATAGTGCCATATATGCCCCCAGAGTGGCAGATATGCCCCCAGAGTGCCAGATCTGCCCCAGCAGTGCAACTTACTTACCGTTGTTGCTGCTGCCTGGGGCTGGCACTATCTTCTGCTGGGGAGATGGAGAGCGCAGCATGCGCTCCTCCTGTCCCTCTCCTTCCCTCAATCCGGTCTCCTGAACTGGCGCAGGTCCACGAGCCAATTAGGGCTCACGGTCCGGCAGCAGCAGCTCCTGATTAGCTGCCGGGCCGCAAGCTCTGATTGGCTCACGAACTGGCTCAGCGCATGCCGCTGCAGGACCCAGGGGGGACCCGCAGGCAGGAGAGTAGAGGCGCGTGCTGCGCTCTCCTCTCTCCAAGACCCGGTGCCTGCAAGGTACGGCGTGCCTGCTGGGATTTTCTTACAGGTACGCTGCACCGCCCCGTACCGCCATACTTGCAGCACTGTGGGCCGCATGTTAGTATATGGTCACAGATTATGCTGCGAGAGCAAAATCTGCGACCATCTCTGAATAACCCCCATATACCATTAGTGTTACAGGCACTCATACTCATCTTGGGGAGATCATCTTGGAGAAGAAATAACCTCAGACCAGTGACCGCCAACCCTTTTGCCTGCGAGCTACCGGTAGCTCACCGTAGTATTTTTGGTAGAGCGCACGGGCTTCAGCAGTCACTGTGGCTGCCCCTTTCAATTCTAATATGGAGCCAGCCGCCAGTCAATCAGAACTCGCAGGCCGGCACTGGCGGCTCCTGATTGGCTGCCAGACAGCGAGCTTTGATTTGCTCATGAGCCGGCACCATATTTCAAATGTCCTCCCTCTCCCCTTTCATCCCTTTTTCTTTCTCCCTGACACCCTCTCTCTTGCTCCTCTATCTTTCTCTCATCCCCTCTAATTCCATGAAACCCCCACTCTCTCTCTCTCCCTCGCTGACCCCTACCCTCTCTGCTCCTGGAATATTGTTCTTTCTCTCTCTCTCTCTTTCTCTCTCTCTCTCTCTCTCACACCAGACTCCGCTGCTAGAAACTGTCATGTGATTTGAAATTTGCCAATAATTCCTCCCCCTTCTGTTTTGTTCATACGTTTGTAAATCCAGTCATAAGGACACAGAGACATGTGAGTTCACTGCTGTGCTGTTTATTCCATCCCCAACTCCAGGCACACTGCACACACTGGACCACCCATTCCCAGCATCCCCCTGGTCCCAGGGACCATCACTGAAGATTCAGGCTTACACATGTTAGTAAGGGAGTGTCTACAAATATTAAGCATTCTAATACACTAACATCACATCCTCTTTTCTTTAAAGATAAGCCCTGTACGCTTCAATGCAACAATTAACAACGTCATATTAAGAACATCATCTAACACGTTTCAATGAGTCTCTCAGGTCTGCGTATTTCCCTTTTGGGTCTTTCATACACAGTCTGCGTTTCATCGACCATATTGGACCTTTCTAGAATCGTGGTTTTTTCACCATTATCAGGATCATCATACATGTCAGATGAAGGGTATTCTTCAGTCATGTTGTCTTCATTATGGTTAGGTTGAGATCTTAAATCCACCCGATTTCTTCTTACTTCCGTTACACGCTCTGTACGTATAGTATAAGATCTTGGTGCTACTTGTGCTTGCACAATACCTTTCTGCACCCAAATATCTTTCTCGTGATCTCTGAGATGGACTTGGTCACCCGATTTTAGATCAGATAAGTATCACTGACCTGGGTGGAGGGTGTTGTGAACTCGGGGGTTCTTCCGGTGACCGGGAAAAGGAACCACAGCTGGGCCGAAGTAGAGATGGCCGAATGTAGGTTTTCTTCATGCAGGATTTTGCGACAGGCAAGATTTGTGACGGATACTGGAATCCACCTGAAAGACAAGGACTTGAGAGCGGTGCTGGTGAATACTGTGAGTGATGCTGAAGGATCACTGTGAGTGATGCTGAGGAACACTGAGGTTGCGGCTGATAAACCCAGAGACAGGAATTTAAGAGCGATGCTGACCGCACAGTGATTTAGAGGATTCGTAAGTGATGCTGAAGCACACGGTGACCAATGATTGAGAGCGTTGAAGAAGCACACGGTGACTGATGCTTGTGAGCATTGCAGAAGCAAACTGTGACTGATGCTTGTGAGCATTGCAGAAGCACAAGGTGACTGATGCTTGTGAGCGTTGCAGAAGCACACGGTGACTGATGCTTGTGAGCGTTGCAGAAGCACACGGTTACTGATGCTTGTGACCATTGCAGAAGCACACGGTAACTGACGCTCGTGAGCGTTGCAGAAACACACGGTGACTGATGCTTGTGAGCGTTGCAGAAACACACGGTGACTGATGCTTGTGAGCAGGAGCGGTCCTAGGTGCGGGCAAGCAGTGCCTGCGCCCGGGGCGCTGTGGCCTGGGGGCGCGGCCGCAGTCACCCCGCAGGCACCGCCGCCTACCCGCACCCCACTCCCTGCTCCCCGGCAGCAGCGGACGCCGTGGCCTGTGTGGGCGTCCGCTGCAGCCGGCTCCAGTGACAGACACTAGAGGTCAGGATTGACCTCTAGTGTCTGTGCGGCGCTGCTATGGGAGAGACGTCATGACGTCTCTCCCATACAGAGGAGCCGGCGGCCAGACGGAGCGGCAGCAGCAGCCGGTCGGGAAGCAGGAGCGGGGCAGCGGTAAGTATTGTTTTTTTATTTGTGTGTGTGTGTGTGTTAACGGGGCACTGCAGCAGAGGCCACAACTATTGGCACAACGGGGCACAGCAGCAGAGGGCACAACGGGGCACAGCAGCAGAGGGCACAACTATCGGGGGCACAGCAAGAGAGGGCACAACAGGGGGCACAGCAGCAGAGGGCACAACTATCGGGCACAGCAACAGAGGGCACAACAGGGGGCACAGCAGCAGAGGGCACAACCATTGGGGGCACAGCAGCAGAGGGCACAACTATTGGGGGCACAGCAGCAGAGGGCACAACTATTGGGGGCACAGCAGCAGGGGGCACAGCAGCAGAGGGCACAACTACTGGGGACACAGCAACAGGGGGCACAGCAGCAGAGGGCACAACTACTGGGGCCAAACCAACTGTGGGCACAACTACAGGGGCAAGTCTACTGGGGGCAAAGCAACAGGGGGCACAGCAAAAGAGGGCACAGCTAAAGGGGACAAATCTACTGGGGGCAAATAAACTGGAGGGCACAACTACTTGGGGCAAATCTGGGGGCATAACTGTGGCCACGCCTCTCCCCTATGAAGCCACGCCCCTACTTTTTGAAACGTGCGGGGGGGGGGGGGGCGCGCCAGTGGAAACTTTCGCACTGGGCGCCACAAGGTGTAGAACCGGCCCTGCTTGTGAGCTTCGCAGGAACACACGGTGACTGATGCTTGTGAGCGTTGCAGAAGCACACGGTGCTGGGAACACAGAAGTCCGTGCAGCAGAGAAGCACGCTGAATGCTGGAGCACAGGAAGCTGGGAGCACAGAAGTCCATGCAGCAGAGGTAGGAAACACTTTAGAATACCGGAGCACTGGAGTTTTACTCTTCTAAGAAAGAGATGATACTCAGGCGCCGGAGCTCTGCCCGGCGTCTGAATTTGAACTTCCCGCCTCTGTCTGATTGGCGGGGAGCGCCGATGACGTCACCCGCCCATCCGTCCTCTGTGGACGCTGGGTGTACCCGCGGCGCCTGCCTCCCGAACGTCCGCTGGGACCAGCGCCAACAGGGCACCAAGACCCGGAGACCACCAGCGGGGACGGCCGCCAGGAGGCCCAGCGCACCCGGAGGGGTAAGCGCGGCGGCCGCGCCGGCATGACAGTACCCCCTCCTCTAGGAGTGGCCTCTGGGCACTTTCCTGGTTTTGTTGGGTGTCTAGAATGAAAGATCCGAATTGGTCGGGGAGCGGTGACCTCAGAAGCCTTTATCCAACTACTTTCTTCAGGTCCATAACCCTTCCATTCCACCAAATATTGTAGATTCTTGTGATAGTAACGAGAGTCCAGAATAGTTTTGATCTCAAATTCTGTTCCAGTTTCAGTCTCTACTGAGGTTGAACTAGAAGGCTCTGAATGGAAACGATTTAGTATGAGAGGACGAAGGAGAGAGACATGGAAAGAATTTGGTATACGAAAGTGAGGAGGCAAACCCAATTTGGAGACCACAGGATTCAGGACTTGTAAAACAGGGTAAGGACCGATGAACCTTGGAGCAAATTTCATAGTGGGTACTTTTAGACGGAGGTTGCGGGTGGAGAGCCATACCCTATCGCCAACCTTGTATTGAGGAGCGGCCCGCCATTTCTTGTCCGCAAAGAATTTGTATCGGACGGAGATTTTCTTGAGGTTAGCATGAACCCTACTCCAAATTTGACTGAAGTGTTGTAAAGTGGAAGTTACAGCCGGAACCTCCTCCGACGGAAGGATTGGTAATTCTGGAACCCGTGGATGGAACCCGTAATTGATGAAGAATGGAGATTCGCCAGTGGAGGAATGAAACAAATGGTTATGGGCAAACTCTGCCCAGGGTAACAGTTCCACCCAGTCGTCCTGTGAAGGAGAGAGATAAATGCGGAGAAAAGTCTCCAAATCCTGGTTGACTCGTTCAGTTTGCCCATTTGTTTGGGGATGATAGGCAGACGAGAATTTGAGTTTCATTCGTAAGGCAGAACAGAGAGCTCTCCAAAACCTGGCGGTGAACTGTACCCCTCGATCTGAGACCACCTCCAGAGGTAAGCCATGTAACCGAAAGTGCTCCCGGATAAATAGCAGAGCCAGTTTGGGAGCTGTCGGTAGACCTGTCAACGGAACGAAGTGTGCCATCTTCGAAAAACGGTCGACAATCACCCAGATGGTATTGTAACCTTTGGAGTGGGGCAACTCGGTAATGAAGTCCATAGAAATATGGGTCCAGGGTTTCCTTGGAATGGACAGAGGACGAAGCAATCCGGCAGGAGGCAGACGAGGAATTTTGTGCTGTGTGCATTGAGGACAAGCACTAACATAATCCTGTATATCCCTCCTCATGGTATTCCACCAGTAAGACCTTGGCAGGAATTCGAACATTTTTTGGACCCCCGGGTGACCGGAGAACTTGGAGATATGGGCCCACTGTAGTATTCTTGGTCGGAATTCAACTGGTACTGACATTCTTCCAGGAGGAGGATCTAGGGAAGTGGAAGCAGCGGAAATGGAGATTGGACTGAGAATTAAACTTCTTTCAAAGGAATTCTCTTCATCTGAGGCAGTTAGGGAACGAGACAGAGCGTCAGCTTTTGTATTGAAAGTCCCGGCCCGGTACTTAATAACAGAAGAGAATCGAGTAAAGAAGAGTGCCCATCTGGCCTGACGGGGATTCAAGCATTGTGCGGTCTTGATGTACAACAAGTTCTTGTGATCAGTGTAAATAGTAATCAGATGTTTGGCACCTTCTAACAAGTATCTCCATTCTTCCAAGGCGGATTTTATTGCCAACAGTTCCTGATCTCCAATAGTGTAGTTTTGCTCAGCAGGCGAGAACTTACGAGAATGGAAACCACATGGATGCAATTTCTTGTCCGAGGAATACTGGGAAAGAACGGCTCAGACTCCGACTGAGGAAGCATCGACCTCCAGGAAGAACGGTTCTTCGAAATTTGGTTGTTGGAGTACCGGAGCTGACACAAAAGCTGATTTCAACCGGGTGAAAGCTTCCACAGCTTCGGAAGACCACAAACTCGGGTTGGAACCCTTTTTGGTCAATGCGGTAATGGGTGCAACAATAGTGGAAAAACCCCTAATTAATTTCCTGTAGTAGTTTGCAGAGCCCAAGAACCGTTGTACTGCTTTCAAAGAGAGAGGCTGAGTCCAATCACGAATGGCAGTGAGTTTCTCCGGATCCATACGAAGCTCCGTGTCACGATTTAGGTAATTCCTTATCAGTATTTACCTTCCAAATGCCTCCTGAGACTGTCCCAGTGTTCCAAGCCTGGATTCCATCTGCAGTGTCTGTGTGCAGCACGCTGCATCTCATTGTCTCAAATCTCTTTACTGTGATTCTGGCAGCTTCATGGTTAAAGCTCACATTCAAGTTACAAACAATCTTTCCCTACAAAAGCTACCATGGGCGCAGCCATGTTTTCCTAATCACATGTTACCTTTCAGCCTATCAGCTGCACTCTGCTCTCAGCCTGATTACACAGCAGCTGCACTCTGGTCTCTGGTTAATCAGCCAGCCAATCCCTGCTTCCCAGCAGGTATAAATATCCTGTTCCTGGGGTGGAAAGATGTCAGTGCTTCAATTGTCTTCAGTGATTCCAGTGTGCAGTTCTCCCATGGACTTTCTCTGCAGTACAGCCTGACTCCCTGGTGATTATACTCTGCAGTGTAACCCGACACTCTAGTGATTAACCCTCTACAGTCTACCCTGATTCACCTGTGTCTGAACTCCGGCTTCCCAGCAGCCATTCTCCAGCTTCTTCTCCAGCGATCCCCAGCATCACTTCATGCTTCACCTTTGCTTCTAAGTACAATAGTGCATTTCTATCTGCGAACCCCAGCTTCACTCAAAGCTTACCAACGATCCCAAAGTAACCATCGGTGTTCCGTCATCGATTCCAAGTCACCATCGGTGTTCCGTCATCGATCCCAAGTATTTCTCTGAACTGTGTTTCCTATTACCAGTACCAAGTCATCAGTATTCCTCTGAACTGTGTTTACTAAAACCTTTGAACTTTCCCTTGTTGTCGTGGTCACGCCTTCGGGCATTTGTTCTAAAGGTTCCCTGCATGTCCAAGAACCCTGTACTGCCTCCCAGGTACACATATACCTCAGCACCTACAACTGAGGCTTCCCCCTGGTCAGCACCAGCCCTCAGTTGTGACACTCCGTACCCGAGATGACATAGCCGAGGAACGGAATTGACGATACCTCAAAAGTGCATTTGGAAATCTTGCCGTAGAGACGATTCTTTCGTAGTCGGAGAAGTACCTCTTTGACCTGTGTCCTGTGTTCTGCAAGATTTTTGGAAAAAATCAGAATGTCGTCTAAATACACCACTACACTTTGGTATAACATGTCTCGGAAGATTTCGTTAACGAATCCCTGGAAAACGGCAGGAGCATTGCTAAGGCCGAACGGCATTACCAGATATTCGTAATGCCCATCTCGGGTATTGAAGGCGGTCTTCCATTCGTCCCCCTGTCGGATACGTATAAGATTATAGGCTCCTCTCAAGTCGAGCTTCGAAAAAACGTGGGCTCCACGCACCGTATCAAATAGCTCCGTGATTAGCGGCAAGGGATATTTATTTTTGATGGTGATATCGTTTAGGCCACGATAATCGATACATGGTCTTAGCCCCCCGTCCTTCTTCTTCACGAAAAAGAAACCTGCTCCAGCCGGAGAGATAGAGGGGCGAATGAATCCCTTAAGAAGATTGGATTTAATATAGTCCGACATAGCTTGGGTCTCAGGTAGAGACAGGGGGTAAGTGCGACCCCGAGGCGCCATCTTCCCTGGGATGAGGTCAATGGGGCAGTCCCAAGGTCTATGGGGTGGTAACTGATCAGCCGCCTGCTCAGAGAACACATCCATGAACTCCCGATAAGCCTCCGGAATGAGCTCCTCGTCCGACCTAGAAGATGCACGGAGTGGACAGACGGGAGTAAGGCAATTAGTGAGACAGAATGGACTCCAAGACAGAATTTGTGAAGACTTCCAGTCGACGTGGGGATTATGGGTTTTGAGCCAAGGCAACCCGAGGACAAGGTTGTGAGGCATCTCCGGAATCACTAGGAACTCCAGATGTTCTTGATGTAGAGCTCCGACCTGCAGCCTAACGGGCTCTGTGCGATATGTAATGAGGCCATTGGATATTCTGGTACCATTAATAGCAGTCAATGAAATAGGCCGTTTGATAGACTGCAACTTTAAATCCAGACTTTGGGCACAGGAGAAAGAAACAAAACTCCCAGCAGCCTCAGAGTCCAATAGGGCATTAAAAGATTTGGCAACTGACTTGGAGGTCAGAGACACGGAAAGTAAGCAATCCAAAGTCGGAGAAGATTTGCCCGTTTCCCTGACGGGATTTACAAAACTTGAGGAAATGATCTGCGGCTCCACAGTAAAGGCAAAGTTTACCCTCACGACGACGCTGTCGTTCCTCCGGAGACAGTCAGGACTGGTTAATTTGCATGGGTTTGTCCGGACTGGGTACAGCCGCCGGCCTAGGAGGAGGAAGCCGGAACCTGGAACGATCTGAACGACTACGTTCTCCTCCACGCTACTGCATCCGAAGATCCACCTTTGACGCAGAGGGTGATCAACTCTTCTAATGGATCCGGCAGATCCCTAGTGACCAACTCATCTTTCAGCCAGTCGGAGAGACCGTTCCAGAAGGCAGCCCTCAGGGCGTCATTATTCCAGCGAAGTTCAGAGGCAATGGTCTGGAAATGAACCACGTACTGCCCTGACGGACACGGAGCAAGTCAGAAGAAGCAGTGGTCATCCTGCCGGGCTCATCGAAGATTCTTCGAAAGGACGTGATGAAGTTGGTGTAGTTGGAAACCACGGGATCAGATCGTTCCCATAACGGAGACACCCAATCCAACGCTGACCCTTCGAGCAGGGAAATAATATACGCCACCTTAGACCGATCCGTAGGGAAATTATGAGAGAGAAGCTCGAAGTGCACCTCGCACTGGTTTAAAAAACCACGGCAATTCTTTGGATTCCCATTATAGCGGGAAGGAGTAGGAAGCTGAAGGCGTGACCTGGTACCGGCCGAAGGTTGGACGTTACTGGAAACGGCAACTGGAGCAGTTACGGGAACTGAAACCGGAATTACGGAAGCTAAGGATGCTTCAATTTGATCCAATCGACCGGACAATTCCTGGAGATACTGCATCACCTGGCCCTGTGTCACCTCCCGACTCTGAACTCGGGAAACCAAACTTTGGATGGCGCTCGACTCTGTGTTCCGATCCCCCGGGTCCATGTGGCCTGAGTATACTATCACTGACCTGGGTGGAGGGTGTTGTGAACTCGGGGGTTCTTCCGGTGACCGGGAAGAGGAACCACAGCTGGGCCGAAGTAGAGATGGCCGAATATAGGTTTTCTTCATGCAGGATTTTGCGACAGGCAAGATTCGTGACGGATACTGGAATCCACCTGAAAGACAAGGACTTGAGAACGGTGCTGGTGAATACTGTGAGTGATGCTGAAGGATCGCTGTGAGTGATGCTGAGGAACACTGAGGTTGCGGCTGATAAACCCAGAGACAGGAATTTAAGGGCGATGCTGACCGCACAGTGATTTAGAGGATTCGTGAGTGATGCTGAAGCACACGGTGACCGATGATTGAGAGCGTTGCAAAAGCACACGGTGACTGATGCTTGTGAGCGTTGCAGAAGCACACGGTGACTGATGCTTGTGAGCGTTGCAGAAGCACACGGTGACTGATGCTTGTGAGCGTTGCAGAAGCACACGGTAACTGACGCTTGTGAGCGTTGCAGAAACACACGGTGACTGATGCTTGTGAGCGTTGCAGAAACACACGGTGACTGATGCTTGTGAGCGTTGCAGAAACACACGGTGACTGATGCTTGTGAGCGTTGCAGAAGCACACGGTGCTGGGAACACAGAAGTCGGTGCAGCAGAGAAGCATGCTGAATGCTGGAGCACAGGAAGCTGGGAGCACAGAAGTCCATGCAGTAGAGGTAGGAAACACTTCAGAATACCGGAGCACTGGAGTTTTACTCTTTTAAGAAAGAGATTATACTCAGGCGCCGGAGCTCTGCCCGGCGTCTGAATTTGAACTTCCCGCCTCTGTCTGATTGGCGGGGAGCGCCGATGACGTCACCCGCCCATCCGTCCTCCGTGGACGCCGGGCGTACCCGCGGCGCCCGCCTCCCGAATGTCCGCCGGGACCAGCGCCAACGGAGCACCAAGACCCGGAGACCACCAGCGGAGACGGCCGCCAGGAGGCCCAGCGCACCCGGAGGGGTAAGCGCGGCGGCCGCGGCGGCATGACAGTACCCCCTCCTCTAGGAGTGGCCTCTGGACACTTTCCTGGTTTTGTTGGGTGTCTAGAATGAAAGATCCGAATTAGTCGGGGAGCGGTGACCCAGAAGCTTTTATCCAACTACTTTCTTCAGGTCCATAACCCTTCCATTCCACCAAATATTGTAGATTCTTGTGATAGTAACGAGAGTCCAGAATAGTTTTGATCTCAAATTCTGTTCCAGTTTCAGTCTCTACTGAGGTTGCACTAGAAGGCTCTGAATGGAAACGATTTAGTATGAGAGGACGAAGGAGAGAGACATGGAAAGAATTTGGTATACGAAAGTGAGGAGGCAAACCCAATTTGGAGACCACAGGATTCAGGACTTGTAAAACAGGGTAAGGACCGATGAACCTTGGAGCAAATTTCATAGTGGGTACTTTTAGACGGAGGTTGCGGGTGGAGAGCCATACCCTATCGCCAACCTTGTATTGAGGAGCGGCCCGCCATTTCTTGTCCGCAAAGAATTTGTATCGGACGGAGATTTTCTTGAGGTTAGCATGAACCCTACTCCAAATTTGACTGAAGTGTTGTAAAGTGGAAGTTACAGCCGGAACCTCCTCTGACGGAAGGATTGGTAATTCTGGAACCCGTGGATGGAACCCGTAATTGATGAAGAACGGAGATTCGCCAGTGGAGGAATGAAACAAATGGTTATGGGCAAACTCTGCCCAGAGTAACAGTTCCACCCAGTCGTCCTGTGAAGGAAAGAGATAAGCGCGGAGAAAAGTCTCCAAATCCTGGTTAACTCGTTCGGTTTGCCCATTTGTTTGGGGATGATAGGCAGATGAGAATTTGAGTTTCATTCGTAAGGCAGAACAGAGAGCTCTCCAAAACCTGGCGGTGAACTGTACCCCTCGATCTGAGACCACTTCCAGAGGTAAGCCATGTAACCGAAAGTGCTCCCGGATAAATAGCAGAGCCAGTTTGGGAGCTGTCGGTAGACCTGTCAACGAAACGAAGTGTGCCATCTTCGAAAAACGGTCGACAATCACCCAGATGGTATTGTAACCTTTGGAGTGGGGCAACTCGGTAATGAAGTCCATAGAAATATGGGTCCAGGGTTTCCTTGGAATGGACAGAGGACGAAGCAATCCGGCAGGAGGCAGATGAGGAATTTTGTGCTGTGTGCATTGAGGACAAGCACTAACATAATCCTGTATATCTCTCCTCATGGTATTCCACCAGTAAGACCTTCGCAGGAATTCGAACATTTTTTGGACCCCTGGATGACTGGAGAACTTGGAGATATGGGCCCACTGTAGTATTCTTGGTCGGAATTCAACTGGTACTGACATTCTTCCAGGAGGAGGATCTAGAGAAGTGGAAGCAGTGGAAATGGAGATTGGACTGAGAATTAAACTTCTTTCAAAGGAATTCTCTTCATCTGAGGCAGTTAGGGAACGAGACAGAGCGTCAGCTTTTGTATTGAAAGTCCCGGCCCGGTACTTAATAACAAAAGAGAATCGAGTAAAGAAGAGTGCCCATCTGGCCTGACAGGGATTCAAGCATTGTGCGGTCTTGATGTACAACAAGTTCTTGTGATCAGTGTAAATAGTAATCAGATGTTTGGCACCTTCTAACAAGTATCTCCATTCTTCCAAGGCGGATTTTATTGCCAACAGTTCCTGATCTCCAATAGTGTAGTTTTGCTCAGCAGGCGAGAACTTACGAGAATGGAACCCACATGGATGCAATTTCTTGTCCGAGGAATACTGGGAAAGAACGGCTCCGACTCCGACTGAGGAAGCATCGACCTCCAGGAAGAACGGTTCTTCGAAATTTGGTTGTTGGAGTACCGGAGCTGACACAAAAGCTGATTTCAACCGGGTGAAAGCTTCCACAGCTTCGGAAGACCACAAACTCGGGTTGGAACCCTTTTTGGTCAATGCGGTAATGGGTGCAACAATGGTGGAAAAACCCCTAATGAATTTCCTGTAGTAGTTTGCAAAGCCCAAGAACCTTTGTACTGCTTTCAAAGAGAGAGGCTGAGTCCAATCACGAATGGCAGTGAGTTTCTCCGGATCCATACAAAGCTCCGTACCCGAGATGACATAGCCGAGGAAAGGAATTGACGATACCTCAAAAGTGCATTTGGAAATCTTGCCGTAGAGACGATTCTTTCGTCGTCGGAGAAGTACCTCTTTGACCTGTGTCCTGTGTTCTGCAAGATTTTTGGAAAAAATCAGAATGTCGTCTAAATACACCACTACACTTTGGTATAACATGTCTCGGAAGATTTCGTTAACGAATCCCTGGAAAACGGCAGGAGCATTGCTAAGGCCGAACGGCATTACCAGATATTCGTAATGCCCATCTCGGGTATTGAAGGCGATCTTCCATTCGTCCCCCTGTCGGATACGTATAAGATTATAGGCTCCTCTCAAGTCGAGCTTCAAAAAAACGTGGGCTCCACGCACCCTATCAAATAGCTCCGTGATTAGCGGCAAGGGATATTTATTTTTGATGGTGATATCGTTTAGGCCACGATAATCGATACATGGTCTTAGCCCCCCCGTCCTTCTTCTTCACGAAAAAGAAACCTGCTCCAGCCGGAGAGATAGAGGGGCGAATGAATCCCTTAAGAAGATTGGATTTAATATAGTCCGACATAGCTTGGGTCTCAGGTAGAGACAGGGGGTAAGTGCGACCCCGAGGCGCCATCTTCCCTGGGATGATGTCAATGGGGCAGTCCCAAAGTCTATGGGGTGGTAACTGATCAGCCGCCTGCTCAGAGAACACATCCGTGAACTCCCGATAAGCCTCCGGAATGAGCTTCTCGTCCGACCTAGAAGATGCACGGAGTGGACAGACGGGAGTAAGGCAATTAGTGAGACAGAATGGACTCCAAGACAGAATTTGTGAAGACTTCCAGTCGACGTGGGGATTATGGGTTTTGAGCCAAGGCAACCCGAGGACAAGGTCGTGAGGCATCTCCGGAATCACTAGGAACTCCAGATGTTCTTGATGTAGAGCTCCGACCTGCAGCCTAACGGGCTCTGTGCGATATTTAATGAGGCCATTGGATATTCTGGTACCATTAATAGCAGTCAATGAAATAGGCCGTTTGATAGACTGCAACTTTAAATCCAGACTTTGGGCACAGGAGAAAGAAACAAAATTCCCAGCAGCCCCAGAGTCCAATAGGGCATTAAAAGATTTGGCAACTGACTTGGAGGTCAAAGACACGGAAAGTAAGCAATCCAAAGTCGGAGAAGATTTGGACGTGATTCACAACTTGACTCCTCCGGAACAAGCTAGGCCTGCCCGTTTCCCTGACGGGATTTACAAAACTTGAGGAAATTATCTGCGGCTCCACAGTAAAGGCAAAGTTTACCCTGACGACGACGCTGTCGTCCCTCCGGAGACAGTCAGGACTGGTTAATTTGCATGGGTTCGTCCGGACTGGGTACAGCCGCCGGCCTAGGAGGAGGAAGCCGGAACCTGGAACGATCTGAACGACTACGTTCTCCTCCACGCTCCTGCATCCGAAGATCCACCTTGACGCAGAGGGAGATCAACTCTTCTAATGGATCCGGCAGATCCCTAGTGACCAACTCATCTTTCAGCCGGTCGGAGAGACCGTTCCAGAAGGCAGCCCTCAGGGCGTCATTATTCCAGCGAAGTTCAGAGGCAATGGTCTGGAAATGAACCACGTACTGACCCACGGAGCGGGAGCCCTGACGGACATGGAGCAAGTCAGAAGAAGCAGTGGTCATCCTGCCAGGCTCATCGAAGATTCTTCGAAATGACGTGATGAAGTTGGTGTAATTGGAAACCACGGGATCAGATCGTTCACATAACGGAGACACCCAATCCAACGCTGACCCTTCGAGCAGGGAAATAATATACGCCACCTTAGACCGATCCGTAGGGAAATTATGAGAGAGAAGCTCGAAGTGCACCTCGCACTGGTTTAAAAAACCACGGAAATTCTTTGGATTCCCATTATAGTGGGAAGGAGTAGGAAGCCGAAGGCGTGACCTGGTACCGGCCGAAGGTTGGACGTTACTGGAAACGGCAACTGGATCGGTTACGGGAACTGAAACCGGAATTACGGAAGCTAAGGATGCTTGAATTTGATCCAATCGACCGGACAATTCCTGGAGATACTGCATCACCTGGCCCTGTGTCGCCTCCCGACTCTGAACTCGGGGAGCCAAACTTTGGATGGCGCTCGACTCTGTGTTCCGATCCCCCGGGTCCATGTGGCCTGAGTATACTATCACTGACCTGGATGGAGGGTGTTGTGAACTCGGGGGTTCTTCCGGTGACCGGGAAGAGGAACCACAGCTGGGCCGAAGTAGAGATGGCCGAATGTAGGTTTTCTTCATGCAGGATTTTGCGACAGGCAAGATTCGTGACGGATACTGGAATCCACCTGAAAGACAAGGACTTGAGAGCGGTGCTGGTGAATACTGTGAGTGATGCTGAAGGATCACTGTGAGTGATGCTGAGGAACACTGAGGTTGCGGCTGATAAACCCAGAGACAGGAATTTAAGGGCGATGCTGACCGCACAGTGATTTAGAGGATTCGTGAGTGATGCTTAAGCACACGGTGACCGATGATTGAGAGCGTTGCAGAAGCACACGGTGACTGATGCTTGTGAGCATTGCAGAAGCACACGGTAACTGACACTTGTGAGCATTGCAGAAACACACGGTGACTGATGCTTGTGAGCATTGCAGAAACACATGGTGACTGATGCTTGTGAGCGTTGCAGAAACACACGGTGACTGATGCGCGGTGCTGGGAACACAGAAGTCAGTGCAGCAGAGAAGCACGCTGAATGCTGGAGCACAGGAAGCTGGGAGCACAGAAGTCCATGCAGCAGAGGTAGGAAACACTTTAGAATACCAGAGCACTGGAGTTTTACTCTTTTAAGAAAGAGATGATACTCAGGCGCCGGAGCTCTGCCCGGTGTCTGAATTTGAACTTCCCACCTCTGTCTGATTGGCGGGGAGCGCCGATGACGTCACCCGCCCACCCGTCCTCCGTGGATGCCGGGCGTACCCGCGGCGCCCGCCTCCCGAACGTCCGCCGGGACCAGCGCCAACGGAGCACCAAGACCCGGAGACCACCAGCGGGGACGGCCGCCAGGAGGCCCAGCGCACCCGGAGGGGTAAGCGCGGTGGCCGCGGCGGCATGACAATAAGCTTTTTGCTCGCCTGTCATGGAACAGTTTCTGTTTCGCCTGTTGACGTTCCTTACTCAGTCTGACCAACGCTGAGTTGGTGTATTAAGCAGTTCATCATGTATCGGGAGATTTGCTCTAATC
Organism: Pseudophryne corroboree; assembly: GCF_028390025.1. Lineage (NCBI taxonomy): Eukaryota > Metazoa > Chordata > Amphibia > Anura > Myobatrachidae > Pseudophryne > Pseudophryne corroboree. The sequence goes on from NC_086444.1 coordinate 66,861,085, forward strand.
CTCCTTCCCATCAGTGTTTGTGCAGGAGAAAGTCCATTCTGTAAAGGTGTACTGCGGTAGATTAAAAGACTTTTGTAGAAATCTTCTTTACCTTCTTGAGCTTTTTTCATGAGACTCTTTACAGTTTTTACTGAACTTTCCACCAACCAATTTGAGCGTGGATAGTGGGGACTTGACATAGTATGGACAAATTCCCACTCATCAGCAAATTGTCTAAATTCAGCACTGGAAAACTGAGGACCATTGTCAGTGAACAGTTCCATAGGAACACCATGCCTTGCAAAGATTGACTTCATGCAATTGATTACGGCTTTACTAGTAGTTGTATGTAGTGTCTTCACCTCAGGGTAGTTAGAGTAATAATCAGTCACGACAATGTACGTTTTCCCATTACAATCAAACAAATCTGCGCCAACTTTCTGGTACGGTCTCTCTGGCACTGCGTGAGGACTCACTGGCTCGACTTGTTGTTCGGTCTATACGTAAGACATAATTCATATGTAGCTGTAGTCTGTGCTATGTCTTGGTTCATTCTTGGCCAATACATACTTCACGCGCTCTCCGCTTACATTTTTCTTCTCCTAAGTGGCCTTCATGTATCTTGCACAGCATAGTTTTTCTTAGTCGTGCAGGTATGACAAACCTATTGCCTTTGTAAATAATACCATCGACAACTGTAAGGTCACTGCGGTACATCCAATAATCATGGATAGACAGCGGGCACGCATGTTTTTCTGCTGGCCAACCTTTCAGAATGATATCTTTCAACACTTTCATTGTGTCATCTGTCTCAGTTTCTTTCCTAATCTGTTCTTGTCTTGCAAGAGACACTGGTAGAGAAGCTACAAGTAAATTAACATAGGCTTCTATCTCTTCATCCATCAGACTTTTGGAGCCTTCACTTTTGTCCACAGCACGAGAAAGTGTATCAGCAATGTACATGTATTTGCCGGGACAGTACAGCAAGTGTACATCATATTTCTGTAGTCTGATAAGCATTCGTTGAATTCTCATGGGACAGTCATGCAATGATTTAGTCATGATAGCTACCAATGGCTTGTAGTCAGTTTCCATTGTAAATGTTTGACCATACACAAACTGATGAAATCGTTCACATGCATATGTGATCGCTAGAAGTTCTTTTTCTATCTGAGCATACCTTGTTTCAGCACTTGTCAGTGCTCTTGATGCATAGATTACTGGTTGCCATGTATCCTCATGTTCTTGTAACAGCACTGAGCCTAGGCCAAATTGCGAAGCATCTGTTGAAATTCTTATTCTTTTCGCAGGATCAAAGACTTTTAGCACTGGTTGCTCTGTAATGATCTGTTTCAAGTTTTGCCAACTTTCTTCTTGTTCATGTGACCACATCCACTCGTTATCTTTGTCCAACAACCATCTAAGAGAGGCTGTTCATTCAGAGAGTTGAGAAATAAACTTTCCTAAGTAAGTAATCATTCCTAGGAATCTTCTGACGTCGTCTTTGTTGTTAGGATGTTCCATGTTCACTATGGCTGATATTTTCCTTGGGTCTGGTTTTACACCTTGATCCGAGAACACGTCGCCCATAAAGGTAAGTGTATTCGTGCCAAATTCACATTTGTCCTTGTTTAGCTTTAGATTCACTGTATTGACAAGTTCCATTACTTGTCTCAATCTAGAATCATGTTCTTCCTTTGTAGATCCCCAGACAATAATGTCATCCATCATTGTTTCAACACCTGGAATATGTCCAAAAATCATGTGTATTTTTTTGTGATATACTTCTGGAGCAGACAAAATTCCATATGGTAGTCTAAGAAATCTGTATCGACCTTCTGGTGTATTAAATGTACAAAGCTTTGAGCTGGCCTCATCTAGCTTCATTTGCCAGAATCCTGAAGATGCGTCCAATTTACGGAACCATTTTGCTCCCGCAAATTGCGACATGATTTCATCTCTGGTTGGTAGTTTGAAATGTTCTCGTTTAATAGTATGTCTGGGGTCTAGACATATTCTGAGTTGTCCATTTTTCTTTTCAACAATTACTAAGAAGCTTACCCATTCAGTAGGCTCATCAACTTTCTGTATCACACCCAAGGCTTCCATGCGATTTAAATCTTGTTTCAGTTTTTCTCTCAGCACAAACGGCACTTTTCTACAGGGGTGTATCACTGAAGAAACTTGCGTGTCTATATTTATTTTATGCTCTCCAGGCAAACAACCTAGACCTTCAAACAAGTCTCTGTATTCTGTAAACATCGATTTGCAGTCATCTTCTACTTGTGATGTCACCATAAAAACTTTCTTAAGCAAGCTTAGTTTCTCACAGGAACTTAATCCTAGAATCGGTTGCACATTTTTATCCACAATCAGTAGAGACGTTTTAAACTGTTGTCCCTTATATTTCAGTGTCACTAAGCATGTACCTTTCACAGGAATTTCCTCCCCAGTGTACCCTGTAACTTTCACTTTGGCTGGATGAATTTTAGGTTTTACTCTAAAAGTCTTATAGTCTTGAAATTATATTAAATTCACCTGCGCGCCAGTATCAAGCTTAAAGGGAATGACAATCTCGTTCACAGTTAAAGGGACAATCCATTCTTACTTATCTGCACTGCAAAGTTCAATGCAATCCACAAAGAATTCATCTGTTTGTTTAATAGGATGCACTTTGGTTGTTTTACTTTTAATTTTACAGCATTTGGCAAAGTGATTAAGTCTACCACATTTCATGCAGGTTTTACCATAAGCAGGGCACATTTTAGGATTGTGAGCATTTCTACATCTACTACACATTTCCTTATTAGACTGTGGCTTAGACTGCTTCATTCTTTAGAATGGAGGTTTGCTTTGCTTTGTTTTCTGCACTACATATACAGCAGCATCAGCGTCCTTGTGTAATGTTTTGGCATGAAATCTAGTTATCTCTGCAAATCTGCACATAGTCACTGCCTTTTCTAGTGTTAGGTCTTGCTCTCTCAGCAATCTCTCTCTGAGTCCATTATCAGGTATTCCACAGACAATACCATCTCTAATCAGTGAATCCTTTAAATCACCAAACTCACAGGATTTACTGATTGCAGCTCTGTAACATACTGATCAAATCCATCTCAAGACTTCTGATCACATGCGAAAAACTTATATCTTTCATATGTCACATTTTTCCTTGGCACAAAGTAATCTTCAAACTTTTGCATTATAGAAGATAGCACCATATTCTGCCCCTCATCAAACTGAAAACTGTTATAAATGTCCAGCACATCCTCTCCTATCACATGGAGGAAAATGGATGCCTTCGTTTTGTCAGCCTCTGAATCAGCTCCAGATGCAGCAAGATATATATTAAACCTTTGTTTAAATCTTTTCCAGTTTTCAGACAAGTTACCAGACAACAGCATGCCGGTTGGAGGAGCTAGTTTATCCATGGTTACTCACTGTTTGAAGAGAGAAGCACACGGCAGGCTTTGCAGAGTATCACAGCCTTACAGACTTCTGCAGGATTCTTTCACACTCTGAAAGCACTAGCAGTCCAAGTTAAACTTCTTCTGACACCATGTTTTGTTTATACGTTTGTAAATCCAGTCATAAGGACACAGAGACATTTGAGTTCACTGCTGTGCTGTTTATTCCATCCCCAACTCCAGGCACACTGCACACACTAGACAACCCACTTCCCAGCATCCCCCTGGTCCCAGGGACCATCACTGAAGATTCAGGCTTACACATGTTAGTAAGGGAGTGTCTACAAATATTAAGCATTCTAATACACTAACATCACACCTTCCTCCCAATCCATTATGGTAGCTGTAGTCTCCCCTAAAGCAGGGCCAATCTAAGGCTTCTCAATGTCCTTCAGCATACCACTCCTCCTATCCCCAACACCCACTGTCCAGCCCCTTTACACAGATGTTTTGTATGATCAGATGATGTCTAATGCACTGATCTGGTGCAGAATGTTTTCCAGGCTCCACTCTTGTCCAGGGGCAAACACAGTACTTTCAGAAGGGGTGTACAAAAGTCAACACTATTGGAATGTTGGTGGAAAACCAACCTTACAAACCTAACTCTTTCTTCCTGAAACTATCTCTCTCTCCCTCCCTCTCTCCCAGACACTGTCTCTCTCCCTGACAATGTCTCTCTACAATCCCCCTCTCTCTCTCTCTCTCTCTCTCCCTGACACTGTCTCTCTCTTCATGCCATTATCTCTCTCTTTCTCTCCCCCTGACTCTGTCTCTCTCACTCTCTCTCCCTGACACTGTCTCCATCTCCCTGACACTGTCTCTTTCCATCTCTGACACCCACCTCTCTCTCTCTCTCTCTCTCTCTCTCTCTCATTCTGTCTCTCTGGCACAGGGGGTAATTCAGAGTTGATCGCAGCAAATTTGTTAGCAGTTGGGCAAAGCCATTTGCACTGATGCAGGTGTGGCAGATATAACATTTGCAGAGAGAGTAAGATTTGGGTGGGTTATTTTGTTTCTGTGCAGGGTAAATACTGGCTGCTTTATTTTTACACTGCAATTTATATTTCAGTTTGGACACACCCCATCCAAATCTAACTCTCTCTGCATATGTTATATCTGCCCCCCCCCCCCCTGCAGTACACATGGTTTTGCCCAACTGCTAACAAATTTGCTGCTGCAATTAACTTAAATTATGCCCACTGTCTCTCTCCCTCTTTATTCCCCTGACACTGTCTCTCTCTCCCTCTCTCCCCCTGACTGTGTCTCTCTCTACCTTATACTTTCTCTCCCTGACACACACTCTCTCACCCTGACACACACACAATCTCTTCCTTCTGAAACTCTCTCTCTGACACTGTCTCTCTCCCTGACACTGTCTCTCTCCCTGGCACTGTGTCTCTCCATCTCTCTCTACCTGATACTGTATCTATCTCCTCCCTCTCTCTCTGACACTGTCTCTCCCTCCCTGACACTGTCTTTATCTCCCTGACACTATCTTTTTCTCTCCGACACTATCTCTCTCTCTCTCCCTGACGGTGTCTCTCTCTGACAGTGTCTCTCTTTTCTCTTTCTCCCTGACTCTCTCTGACATCCTCTCTCTTTCATTCTCTCTCCCTCCTTGATACACACTCTCTCACTGTCTCTCCCTGCCTCTCTCCCTCATGCTCCCTCTCTCCCCTCTGATCCCCTTTTCTTTCACCCTGACACCCACTCTCTTGCTCCTCTCTCTTTCTCTCATCCCCTCTATTTCCATGAAATCTCCTTTCTCCCTCCCTGACCCCCACCATCTCTCTCTCTCTCTCTCTCTCTCTCTCTCTCTCTCTCTCTCTCTCTCTCTCTCTCTCTCTCTCTCCAGACTCTGCTGCTAGAAACTGTCAGGTGATGTGCAATTTGCCAATCATTCCTCCCAATACATCATGGTAGCTGTAGTCTCCCCTAAAGTCAATGCAAGGCTTCTCAGTTTTCTTCAGCATACCACTCCTATCCCCAACACCCACTTCCCAGTCCCTTCACACAGATGTTTTGTATGATCAGATGAGGAACTGATCATACAAAACATACAATATTTTACTATAAATAAGGCCAGGACTGGCAGCAGACAACTATTTAGATACTACAATCCTGGGTCAGGGCTGGCAGTAAACAGAGTATACTAATCAGCAATGTGGGATCAGGGCTGGCAGTAGGCCAATAGGAGTGATTAGACCGTGCTGGGTCACAGCTGGCAGAGTGCACCAAACAGTAACAATTAACTAAGTGTGGATCGGGGCTTGCAGCAAATAGGCTGTAGCAGTTAAACATGGGTCAGTTCTGCTGGCAGACAAAAATGTTATCAAGGAACAGCGGTGCAAGTAGGCGGGTACAGGTGGGTACGGCGTACCCTTAAGAATTTAGTTGTGGGTACGCCGTACCCACTGCTGATGGGCCGACACTCCCTCCCTCCGCTGCTGCTCACCGCCGCTGCTGATTGAGTGGAGGAGAGCGCAGCATGCGCCTATCCTCCCTTCAGTGTGTACCTTCAATTCAGCGCCGGCCCGTGAGCCAATCAGAGCTCGCAGTCCAGCAGCCAAGGCTCCTTATTGGCTGTCGGACCGCGAGCTTTGATTGGCTCACGGATTGGCGCTGAATTGAAGGTAGACACTGAGGGGAGGATAGGCGCTCTCCTCCCTTCACACATAGGATGAAGACAGCAGCAGCGGTGAGCAGCAGAGGATGGGGGCGGGGCATGTGTACCTGGCACTGGGGGCATATCTGGCACTGGGAGCATATCTGGCACTGGGGGCATTTCTGTATCTGGCACTGGGGGCATATCTGGCCCTGTGGGGGCATTTCTGTATCTGCCACTGGGGGTACATGTGTATCTGGCACTGGAGGCATATCTGAAACTGGGAGCATATCTGGCACTGTGGGGGCATTTCTGTATCTTGCACTGGGGGCATATCTGGCACTGGGGGTATATCTAGCACTGTGGGAGCATTTCTGTATCTGGCACTGGGGGCATATCTGGCACTGGGGGGACATGTGTATCTGGCACTGGAGGCGTATCTGGCACTGCGGGGACATGTGTATCTGGCACTGGGGGCATATCTGGCACTGTGGGGCATTTCTGTATCTGTCACTGGGGGCATATCTGGCACTGGGGGTATATCTGACACTGTGGGAGCATTTCTGTATCTGGCACTGGGGGTACATGTGTATCTGGCACTGGGGGCATATCTGGCACTGGGAGCATATCTGGCACTGTGGGCGTATTTCTGTATCTGGCACTGGGGGCATATCTGGCACTGTGGGGGCATTTCTGTGTCTGGCACTGGGGCATATCTGGCACTGGGGGGACATGTGTATCTGGCACGGGGGGCATATCTGGAACTGCGGGGACATGTGTATCTGACACTGGGGGCATATCTGGCACTGGGAGAATATCTGGCACTGTGGGGGCATTTCTGTATCTGGCACTGGGGGCATATCTGGCACTGTGGGGCATTTCTGTATCTGGCACTGGGGGCATATCTGGCACTGTGGGGCATTTCTGTATCTGTCACTGGGGGCATATCTGGCACTGGGGGTATATCTGACACTGTGGGAGCATTTCTGTATCTGGCACTGGGGGTGACATGTGTATCTGGCACTGGGGGCATATCTGGCACTGGGAGCATATCTGGCACTGTGGGCGTATTTCTGTATCTGACACTGGGGGCATATCTGGCACTGTGGGGGCATTTCTGTGTCTGGCACTGGGGCATATCTGGCACTGGGGGGACATGTGTATCTGGCACGGGGGGCATATCTGGAACTGCGGGGACATGTGTATCTGACACTGGGAGAATATCTGGCACTGTGGGGGCATTTCTGTATCTGGCACTGGGGGCATATCTGGCACTGTGGGGGCATTTCTGTATCTGGCACTGGGGGCATATCTGGCACTGGGGGTACATGTGTATCTGGCACTGGGGGCATATCTGGCACTGTGGGGGCCTTTCTGTATCTGGAACTGGGGGCATATCTGGCACTGTGGGGGCATTTCTGTATCTGGCACTGGGGGCATATCTGGCACTGGGGGCATATCTGGCACTGGGGGGACATGTGTATCTGGCACTGGGGGCATATCTGGCACTGTGGGTACATGTGTATCTGGCACTGGGGGCATATCTGGCACTGGGAGCATATCTGGCACTGTGGAGGCATTTCTGTATCTGGCACTGGGGGCATATCTGGCACTGGGAGCATATCTGGCACTGTGGGGGCATTTCTGTATCTGGCACTGGGGGCATATCTGGCATTGGGGGTACATGTGTATCTGGCACTGGGGGCATATCTGGCACTGGGAGCATATCTGGCACTGTGGAGGCATTTCTGTATCTGGCACTGGGGGCATATCTGGCACTGGGGGCATATCTGGCACTGTGGGGGCATTTCTGTATCTGGCACTGGGGGCATATCTGGCACTGGGGGTATATCTGACACTGTGGGAGCATTTCTGTATCTGGCACTGGGGGTACATGTGTATCTGGCACTGGGGGCATATCTGGCACTGTGGGGGCCTTTCTGTATCTGGCACTGGGGGCATATCTGGCACTGTGGGGGCATTTCTGTATCTGGCACTGGGGGCATATCTGGCACTGGGGGCATATCTGGCACTGGGGGGACATGTGTATCTGGCACTGGGGGCATATCTGGCACTGTGGGTACATGTGTATCTGGCACTGGGGGCATATCTGGCACTGGGAGCATATCTGGCACTGTGGAGGCATTTCTGTATCTGGCACTGGGGGCATATCTGGCACTGGGAGCATATCTGGCACTGTGGGGGCATTTCTGTATCTGACACTGGGGGCATATCTGGTACTGGGGGGACATGTGTATCTGGCACTGAGGGCATAGCTGGCACTGGGGGGACATGTGTATCTGGCACTGGGGCATTTCTGTATCTGGCACTGGGGCATATCTGGCACTGGGGGGACATGTGTATCTGGCACGGGGGGCATATCTGGAACTGCGGGGACATGTGTATCTGACACTGGGGGCATATCTGGCACTGGGAGCATATCTGGCACTGTGGGGGCATTTCTGTATCTGGCACTGGGGGCATATCTGGCACTGGGGGTACATGTGTATCTGGCACTGGGGGCATATCTGGCACTGTGGGGGCATTTCTGTATCTGGCACTGGGGTGACATGTGTATCTGGCACTGGGAACATATCTGGCACTGTGGAGGCATTTCTGTATCTGGCACTGGGGGCATATTTGGCACTGGGAGCATATCTGGCACTGTGGGGGCATTTCTGTATCTGACACTGGGGGCATATCTGGTACTGGGGGGACATGTGTATCTGGCACTGAGGGCATAGCTGGCACTGGGGGGACATGTGTATCTGGCACTGGGGCATTTCTGTATCTGGCACTGGGGCATATCTGGCACTGGGGGGACATGTGTATCTGGCACGGGGGGCATATCTGGAACTGCGGGGACATGTGTATCTGACACTGGGGGCATATCTGGCACTGGGAGCATATCTGGCACTGTGGGGGCATTTCTGTATCTGGCACTGGGGCATATCTGGCACTGGGGGTATATCTGGCACTGTGGGGGCATTTCTGTATCTGGCACTGGGGGCATATCTGGCACTGGGGTACATGTGTATCTGGCACTGGGGGCATATCTGGCACTGGGGGCATATCTGGCACTGTGGGGGCATTTCTGTTTCTGGCACTGGGGTGACATGTGTATCTGGCACTGGGGGCATATCTGGCAGAGAAAGCTGTGCGGGTCCCGGCCAGTGTGATCAGTTCTGTGTGCCCGATGGACACACAAGCTGATCACCTTTTAAAATAAAAAAAAAGTAAAAAAAAAATACTTACCTGTACTAGGAGCCAGTGATCGGTGCTTCCGGTGAGCGCGGCCAGGCACCGGGTCCTCCATGTGCTGCACTGTGACCCCCGTGCAGTAAAGTGATGCTGCAAAGTGGCAGCTCACTTTACAGCACCGGTGGGTCACAGCACAGCAGCAGGATCCGGCACCCGGCAGCCTCCTGGAGCAGCGGCCAACCGGCTCCTGGGAGTGGTACGTATAAATCCGGGGTGAGGGGGGGGGTTAAGGGGGCGCTTTTTTGCGGTGCGGGGGTAGTAGCGACTGGGGGTTGGATCGCGGCGGCGGTAGTGACAGATGGCGGCACATGCGCAGCGGGATATTGGGGTATTTTTTTACAAAAAATACCCCAATGATGCTGCGGAGAGGCATCGCAGGGACAGTCCCTGCATGCAATAATTGATACATCCCTGCGATGTACTCAATTATCACAGTGCGAGCCTTACCGATATTATCACACCATATCTACATCATCAGATGTGGATGGTGATAAATCTGCCCCTTAATCTTCATCAGCTTTAGCAGTACAATCACTCAAATGCATTTAAGTAGGACTGTGCAATGCCAACAATATTCTGACTGAGCAACTAAAGAGATACTAGTAGCCATCTATGCATACCTCCCAACTGTCCCGATTTTCACGGGACAGTCCCTTTTTATGGGGGACTGTCCCGCTGTACCACCCGCGGGCCGCAGTGTCCTGCGGTTAGGGGAGGGGCAGTTGGGAGGCTCCTGCACTTGCTGCTCTGCTTTGCAGAGCAGCGGTGAATAGACACTGTGCGCATGCGCACAGCGTCTATTCACGCGTGATGGAGGGAGAGGGGGCATACCAGTAGCTCATAGAGCGCTGGGCATGCCCCCTTCAGTGACGGACAAGGGAGGCATGGCTCAAATCATGGTATCACTGTGAGGCCATGCCCCTTTTTGAGGCCATGCCCCCTTTTTGGGAGTGCACGCGGCTTAGCCACGTGTGTGTCCCTCTTCTGCAATGGAGAAAGTTGGGAGGTATGATCTACGTATAACTTGGGCAGACATCACAAAGAGTGATAAAGTACCAGCCAATCATACTGAGCTAGGCAGGGGCAAATGCAGGATATGCAGGTGGGGGTTTCCAGAGGGGGGTGGAGCCAAGCACGGGGGTGGAGACTGTGGTGACCCAGTATATGCCAGGTCCGTTAAACTAGCATAGATAGATAGGCCTACATGAGATATTAGATAGATAGATAGATAGATAGATAGATAGATAGATAGATAGATAGATAGATAGATAGATAGATAGACCAAATGTATTTTAGAATAGTCATAGAGCTATTCTAAAAATGTATTAGAAAACCATCACTGTATAGAAACATGACAATGCCAGGTGCTAGACCTTGAAGGGGTTAGCCAGATATGGAAACCAATATGTGTATGTATATATATATATATATATATATATATATATATATATACACTCCCCGTCCTCAGGTAGCATATCTATATATAAATATATACCAGCCATCTGCCGCACTCCATTTCCTCAATCAGCTTTAGGTAGTACCGGTGTCCTCCGGTAATAATGAAACAAAGCCATTACCATCCATATAATACATGTGTTGGCAGTACTCGTAGCTCAGAAAGACTTTGTCTTCAGTGCTTCAACGCTTCAATGTCGTTTACAAGACATTTTCTCTAACGTCCTAAGTGGATGCTGGGGACTCCGTCAGGACCATGGGGTTTAGCGGCTCCGCAGGAGACAGGGCACAATAATAAAAGCTTTAGGATCAGGTGGTGTGCACTGGCTCCTCCCCCTATGACCCTCCTCCAAGCCTCAGTTAGATTCTTGTGCCCGGCCGAGAAGGGTGCAATCTAGGTGGCTCTCCTGAGCTGCTTAGAATAAAAGTTTAAGTTAGGTTTTTTATTTTCAGTGAGTCCTGCTGGCAACAGGCTCACTGCTACGAGGGACTTAGGGGAGAGAAGTAAACTCACCTGCGTGCAGGATGGATTTGCTTCTTAGGCTACTGGACACCATTAGCTCCAGAGGGAGTCGGAACACAGGTCTCACCCTGGGGTTCGTCCCGGAGCCGTGCCGCCGACCCCCCTTGCAGATGCCGAAGTTGAAGAGGTCCAGAGGTCCAGAAACAGGCGGCAGAAGACTTTCAGTCTTCATAAGGTAGCGCACAGCACTGCAGCTGTGCGCCATTGTTGTCAGCACACTTCATACCAGCGGTCACTGAGGGTGCAGGGCGCTGGGGGGGGCGCCCTGGGCAGCAATGTATTATACCTTTTTTATGGCTAAAATACATCACATATAGCCCTTGAGGCTATATGGATGTATTTAACCCCTGCCAGATCTCACAAACTCCGGGAGAAGAGCCCGCCGTTTTAGGGGGCGGGGCCTATTCTCCTCCGCACACGGCGCCATTTTCCTGCTCAGCTCTGCTGTGAGGAAAGCTCCCAGGCTCTCCCCTGCACTGCACTACAGAAACAGGGTTAAAACAGAGAGGGGGGGCACTTATTTGGCGATATGATTACATATGTGAAAATGCTATAAGGGAAAACACTTGTATAAGGGGTTGTCCCTGTATAATTATAGCGTTTTTGGTGTGTGCTGGCAAACTCTCCCTCTGTCTCCCCAAAGGGCTAGTGCGGTCCTGTCCTCTATCAGAGCATTCCCTGTGTGTGTGCTGTGTGTCGGTACGTGTGTGTCGACATGTAGGAGGACGATGTTGGTGAGGAGGCGGAGCAAATTGCCTGTATTGGTGATGTCACTCTCTAGGGAGTCGACACCGGAATGGATGGCTTATTTAGGAATTACGTGATAATGTCAACACGATGCAAGGTCGGTTGACGACATGAGACGGCTGGCAAACAAATTAGTACCTGTCCAGGCGTCTCAGACACCGTCAGTAGCTTGTAAAAACGCCCATTTACCTCAGTTGGTCGACACAGACACAGACACGGACACTGACTTCAGTGTCGACGGTGAAGAAACAAACGTATTTTCCTTTAGGGCCACACGTTACATGTTAAGGGCAATGAAGGAGGTGTTACATATTTCTGATACTACAAGTACCACAAATAAGGGTATTATGTAGGGTGGGAATAATCTACTTGTAGTTTTTCCTGAATCAGATAAATTAAAGTGTGTGATGATACGTGGGTTTCCTCCGATAGAAAATTATTTGAGGTATACCCTTTCCCGCCAGAAGTGAGGGCGAGTTGGAAAACACACCTTAGGGTGGATAAGGCGCTCACACGCTTATAAAAACAAGTGGCGTTACCGTCTCCAGATACGGCCGCCCTCAAGGAGCCAGCTGATAGGAAGCTGAAAAATATCCTAAAAAGTATATACACACATACTGGTGTTATACTACGACCAGCAATCGCCTCAGCCTGGATGTGCAGCGCTGGGGGGGCTTGGTCGGATTTCCTGACTGAAAATATTGATACCCTTGACAGGAACAATATTTTATTGACTATAGAGCATTTTAAGGATGCATTTCTATATATGCGAGATGCGCAGAGGGATATTTGCATTCTGGCATCAAGAGTAGATGTGATGTCCATATCTGCCAGACGATGTTTATAGACACGACAGTGGTCAGGTGATGCAGATTCCAGACGGCACATGGAAGTATTGCCGTATAAAGGGGCGGTCCATCGGACCTGGTGGCCATGGCAACAGCTGGAAAATCCACTTTTGTTACCCCAAGTCACATCTCAGCAGAAAAGGACACAGTCTTTTCAGTCTCAGTCCTTTCGTACCCATAAAGGCAGGCGGGCAAAAGGCCAGTCATATCTGCCCAGGGTTAGAGGAAAGGGAAGAAGACTGCAGCAGGCAGCCCATTCCCAGGAACAGAAGTCCTCCACAGCTTCTGCCAAGTCCGCAGCATGACGCTGGGGCCATACAAGCAGACTCAGGTGCGGTGGGGGGTCATCTCAAGAGTTTCAGCACGCAGTGGGCTCACTCGCAAGTGGACTCCTGGATCCTACACGTAGTATCCCAGGTGTACATTGGAAATTCGAGACGTCTTCCCCTCACAAGTTCCTGAAGTCTGCTTTACCAACGTCTCCCTCCGACAGGGAGGCAGTATTGGGAAAAAATTCACAGGCTGTATTCCCAGCAGGTGATAATCAAAGTACCCCTCCTACAACAAGGGAAGGGGTATTATTCCACACTATATTGTGGTACTGAAGCCAAACGGCTCGGTGAGATCTAAAAGATTTGAACAATTACATACAAGGGTTCAAATCAAGATGGAGTCACTCAGAGCAGTGATAGCGAACCAGGACGATATGGTGTCACTGGATATCAGGGACGCTTACCTACATGTCCAAATTTTGCCCTTCTCACCAAGGGTATCTCAGGTTCGTGGTACAGAACTGTCACTATCAGTTCAGACGCTGCCGTTTGGATTGTCCACGGCACCCCGGGTCTTTACCATGGTAATGGCCGAAATGATGATTCTTCCTAAAAGAAATATGGACGCTTTCCTGATAAGGGCAAGGTCCAGAGAACAGTTGGCGGTCGGAGTAGCACTATCTCAAGTAGTTCTACGACAGCACGAGTGGATTCTAAATATTCCAAAATCGCAGCTTTTCCAACGACACGTCTAATGTTCCTAGGAATGATTCTGGACACAGTCCAGAAAAGGATGTTTTCTCCCGGAGAAGAAGGCCAGGGAGTTATCCGAGCTAGTCAGGAACCTCCTAAAACCAGGAAAGGTATCAGTGCATCATTGCGCAAGGGTCCTGTGAAAAATGGTGGTTTCTTACAAAGCGATCCCATTCGGTAGATTTCACGCAAGAACCTTTCAGTGGAATCTGCTGGGAAAATGGTCCAGATCGCATCTTCAGATGCATCAGCGGATAACCCTGTCTCCAAGGACAAGGGTGTTTTCTTCTGCGGTGGCTGCAGAGTGCTCATCTATGAAAGGGCCGCAGATTCGACATTCAGGACTGGGTCCTGGTGACCACGGATGCCAGCCTGAGTGGCTGGGGAGCAGTCACACAAGGAAAAAATTTCCAGGTAGTGTGATCAAGTCTGGAGACTTCTCTCCACATAAATATACTGGAGCTAAGGGCAATTTACAAGGCTCTAAGCTTAGCAAGACCTCTGCTTCAAGGTCAGCCGGTATTGATCCAGTGGGACAACATCACGGCAGTCGCCCACGTAAACAGACAGGGCGGCACATGAAGCAGGAGGGAAATGGCAGAAACTGCAAGGATTCTTCGCTGGGCGAAAAATCATGTGATAACACTCTCATCAGTGTTAATTCCGGGAGTGGAAAACTGGGAAGCAGACTTCCTCAGCAGGCATAACCTCCACCCGGGAGAGTGGGGACTTCAGCGGGAAGTCTTCCACATGATTGTAAACCGTTGGGAAAAACCAAAGGTGGACATGATGGCGTCCCGCCTGAACAAAAAACTAGACAGATATTGCGCCAGGTCAAGGGACCCTCAGGCAATAGCGGTGGACGCTCTGGTAACACTGTGGGTGTACCAGTCAGGGTATGTGTTCCCTCCTATGCATCTCATACCAAAAGTACTGAGAATCATAAGAAGGAGATGAGTAAGAACGATACTCGTGGTTCCGGATGGGTCAAGAAGGACTTGGTACCCGGAACTTCAAGAGATGCTCACGGAAGAACCGTGGCCTCTACCTTTAAGAGAGGACCTGCTCCAGCAGGGGCCTTGTCTGTTCCAAGATTTACCGCGGCTGCGTTTGACGGCATGGCAGTTGAACGCCGGATCCTGAAAGGGCATTCCAGATGAAGTCATCCCTACCCTGGTCGAAGCCAGGAAGGATGTAACCGCAAAACATTTTCACCGCATTTGGCGAAAATATGTTGCGTGGTGTGAGGCCAAGAAGGTCCCTACAGAGGAATTCCAACTGGGTCGTTTCCTACATTTCCTGAAAACAGGACTGTCTATGAACCTAAAATTAGGGTCCATTAAGGTTCAAATTTCGACCCTGTCGAATTTCTTCCAGAAAGAACTGGCTTCAGTGCCTGAAGTTCAGACGTTTGTAAAAGGGGTACTGCATATACAGCCTCCTTTGGTGCCCCCAGTGGCACCTTGGGATCTCAATGTTGTTTTGAGTTTCCTAAAGTCACATTGGTTTGATCCACTCACCACTGTGGAATTAAAATATTTCACATGGAAGGTGAAGATTCTATTAGCCCTGGCTTCAGCCAGGCGTGTGTCAGAATGGGCGGCTTTATCATATAAAAGCCCTTACTTAATTTTTCATTCTGACAGGGCAGAATTGAGGACTCGTCCTCAATTTCTCCTTAAGGTGTTTTCTGTTTTTCACATGAACCAACCTATTGTGGTACCTGCGGCTACTAGGGACTTGGAGGACTCCAAGTTACTTGACGTTGTCAGGGCCCTGAAAATATATGTTTCCAGGACGACTGGAGTCAGAAAATCTGACTCGCTGTTTAGCCTGTATGCACCCAACAAGATGGGTGTTCCTGCTTCTAAGCAGACGATTGCTCGCTGGATTTGTAGTACAATTCAGCTTGCACATTCTGTGGCAGGCTTGCCACAGCCAAAATCAGTAAAAGCCCATTCCACAAGGAAGTGGGCTCATCTTGGGCGGCTGCCCGAGGGGTCTCGGCTTTACAACTTTGCCGAGATGCTACTTGGTCAGGGGCACACCCTGACTGAGGAGGACCTGGAGTTCTCTCATTCGGTGCTGCAGAGTCATCCGCACTCTCCCGCCCGTTTGGGAGCTTTGGTATAATCCCCATGGTCCTGACGGAGTCCCCAGCATCCACTTAGGACGTTAGAGAAAATAAGAATTTACTTACCGATAATTCTATTTCTCGTAGTCCGTAGTGGATGCTGGGCGCCCATCCCAAGTGCGCAGTGCCAGATTAAGGTCCATGTGGGCCTGGAGCTGAAATTTAGGAAGGGCCTATTGTGTGCCTCGGCAGGAGGTGTGAAGCGCTGCAGTGGTGTGACTAGTGATGTGGTGGTGTGATCAGTGTGGTGTGGGTGTGGTCTAAATAGGGTGTGTGGCCTATGCCATGTGAGTAACACAGTCACCACTTACTGACAGACAATACTTACTGACACACGCACACACAACACAAAGCTTACTGACACAATCACCACTTACTGACAGACACTACTTACTAACACACACAACACAAAACTTACCGACACAGACACCACTTACTGATAGATATTACTGACTGACACACACGCACAACACAGATAAACTTACTGACTCAGACATTACTTACTGACACACACACAACACAATACTTATACCGCTCTCACAGCACAATGCCGGGTCCCACCTGGGAATTGGAAATGGGTCCATTCCTGGGTGGGACCCGGCATTGGACCCTACACACCGCCAACTCGACCCAGCAATTTGCTGGGTCGGGTTGCCATCCGTGGGCGGAGATGGAGTCTGCATCAGGGGCGGGTGCGGAGGCGGCGCTGGGAGATGAGATCATCTCCGCGCCGCCACTCCCTATGCAGTTAAAGGGTCCCGGGTTGCTTTATTCCCGGGTTGAATTACTGGGTCAGGCAACCCGGAATTCGCCCATGACCCCTTTCACAACGCACATCGAAACTTGTCGACCCGGCAATATACCCGATCTATACCAGGTTATTTTTGCGGTGTGAAAGGGGTATTACTGACACAGACACCCACCACTTACTGACAGACACTACTTACCGACACACACAGTACAAAACCTACTGACAGACACTACTTACTGACACACACAGTACAAAACCTACTGACAGACACTACTTACTGACACACACACACACACAACACAAAACTAACTGACATAGACACCACTTACTGACAGACACACACACACAATGCAAAACATACTGACAAAAATACTACTTACTGACACACAAACACAACACAAAACTTACTGACACAGACACCATGCAAAATGTACTGACTCAAACACTACTTACTGACAGACACTTCTTACTGACACCAGTGCTGCACACAGAATTTTTTTCTCAGTGGTACTGTGCCTGCGCGCCGTGGGCGTGGTCACATGCCATTAAGGGATGTGACCATGTGACACTAGGTTGAGTGGTTATATATTATGTGAATCCATGGCACAGACACTGCCTGTCCCTGCGGACTACAGAGACAAGGACAGCAGGATGTGACACTGGTTATAGAATAAAATAAGAATTTACTTACCGATAATTCTATTTCTCGTAGTCCGTAGTGGATGCTGGGAACTCCGTAAGGACCATGGGGAATAGCGGCTCCGCAGGAGACTGGGCACAAAAGTAAAGCTTTAGGACTACCTCGTGTGCACTGGCTCCTCCCCCTATGACCCTCCTCCAAGCCTCAGTTAGGATACTGTGCCCGTACGAGCGTACACAATAAGGAAGGATTTTGAATCCCGGGTAAGACTCATACCAGCCACACCAATCACACCGTACAACCTGTGATCTGAACCCAGTTAACAGCATGATAACAGAGGAGCCTCTGAAAAGATGGCTCACAACAATAATAACCCGATTTTTGTAACAATAACTATGTACAAGTATTGCAGACAATCCGCACTTGGGATGGGCGCCCAGCATCCACTACGGACTACGAGAAATAGAATTATCGGTAAGTAAATTCTTATTTTCTCTGACGTCCTAGTGGATGCTGGGAACTCCGTAAGGACCATGGGGATTATACCAAAGCTCCCAAACGGGCGGGAGAGTGCGGATGACTCTGCAGCACCGAATGAGAGAACTCCAGGTCCTCCTCAGCCAGGGTATCAAATTTGTAGAATTTAGCAAACGTGTTTGCCCCTGACCAAGTAGCTGCTCGGCAAAGTTGTAAAGCCGAGACCCCTCGGGCAGCCGCACAAGATGAGCCCACCTTCCTTGTGGAATGGGCTTTTACAGATTTTGGCTGTGGCAGGCCTGCCACAGAATGTGCAAGCTGAATTGTACTACAAATCCAACGAGCAATAGTCTGCTTAGAAGCAGGAGCACCCAGCTTGTTGGGTGCATACAGGATAAACAGCGAGTCAGATTTTCTGACTCCAGCCGTCCTGGAAACATATATTTTCAGGGCCCTGACTACGTCCAGCAACTTGGAGTCCTCCAAGTCCCTAGTAGCCGCAGGTACCACAATAGGCTGGTTCAAGTGAAACGCTGAAACCACCTTAGGGAGAAATTGAGGACGAGTCCTCAATTCTGCCCTGTCCGTATGAAAAATTAGGTAAGGGCTTTTATAGGATAAAGCCGCCAATTCTGAGACACGCCTGGCTGAAGCCAGGGCCAACAGCATTACCACTTTCCATGTGAGATATTTTAAGTCCACAGTGGTGAGTGGTTCAAACCAATGTGATTTTAGGAACCCCAAAACTACATTGAGATCCCAAGGTGCCACTGGAGGCACAAAAGGAGGCTGTATATGCAGTACCCCCTTGACAAACGTCTGAACTTCAGGAACTGAAGCCAGTTCTTTCTGGAAGAAAATCGACAGGGACGAAATTTGAACCTTAATGGACCCTAATTTTAGGCCCATAGACAGTCCTGTTTGCAGGAAATGCAGGAAACGACCCAGTTGAAATTCCTCTGTAGGGGCCTTCCTGGCCTCGCACCACGCAACATATTTACGCCAAATACGGTGATAATGCTGTACGGCTACATCCTTCCTGGCTTTGATCAGGGTAGGGATGACTTCATCCGGAATGCCTTTTTCCTTCAGGATCCGGCGTTCAACCGCCATGCCGTCAAACGCAGCCGCGGTAAGTCTTGGAACAGACAGGGTCCCTGCTGGAGCAGGTCCCTTCTTAGAGGTAGAGGCCACGGGTCCTCTGTGAGCATCTCTTGAAGTTCCGGGTACCAAGTCCTTCTTGGCCAATCCGGAGCCACGAGTATAGTCCTTACTCCTCTCCTTCTTATGATTCTCAGTACCTTGGGTATGAGAGGCAGAGGAGGGAACACATACACTGACTGGTACACCCACGGTGTTACCAGAGCGTCCACAGCTATTGCCTGAGGGTCCCTTGACCTGGCGCAATACCTGTCTAGTTTTTTGTTGAGGCGGGACGCCATCATGTCCACCTTTGGTTTTTCCCAACGGTTCACAATCATGTGGAAGACTTCTGGGTGAAGTCCCCACTCTCCCGGGTGGAGGTCGTGTCTGCTGAGGAAGTCTGCTTCCCAGTTGTCCACTCCCGGAATGAACACTGCTGACAGTGCTATCACATGATTTTCCGCCCAGCGAAGAATCCTTGCAACTTCTGCCATTGCCCTCCTGCTTCTTGTGCCACCCTGTCTGTTTACGTGGGCGACTGCCGTGATGTTGTCTGACTGGATCAGCACCGGCTGACCTTGAAGCAGAGGTCTTGCTAGGCTTAGAGCATTGTAGATGGCCCTTAGCTCCAGGATATTTATGTGAAGTGATGTCTCCAGGCTTGACCACAAACCCTGGAAATTTCTTCCCTGTGTGACTGCTCCCCAGCCTCTCAGGCTGGCATCCGTGGTCACCAGGACCCAGTCCTGAATGCCGAATCTGCGGCCCTCTAGAAGATGAGCACTCTGCAACCACCACAGGAGAGACACCCTTGTCCTTGGTGACAAGATTATCCGCTGATGCATCTGAAGATGCGACCCGGACCATTTGTCTAGCAGATCCCACTGGAAGGTTCTTGCGTGAAATCTGCCGAATGGGATTGCTTCGTAAGAAGCCACCATCTTTCCCAGGACCATTGTGCATTGATGCACTGAGACTTGGCCTGGTTTTAGGAGATTTCTGACTAGTTCGGATAACTCCCTGGCTTTCTCCTCCGGGAGAAACACCTTTTTCTGGACTGTGTCCAGGATCATCCCTAGGAATAGAAGTCGTGTCGTCTGGATCAGCTGCGATTTTGGAATATTGAGAATCCAACCGTGCTGGCGCAGCACTATCTGAGATAGTGCTACCCCGACTTCCAACTGTTCCCTGGATCTTGCCCTTATCAGGAGATCGTCCAAGTAAGGGATAACTAAAACTCCCTTCCTTCGAAGGAGTATCATCATTTCGGCCATTACCTTGGTAAAGACCCGGGGTGCCGTGGACAATCCAAACGGCAGCGTCTGAAACTGATAGTGACAGTTCTGTACCACAAACCTGAGGTACCCTTGGTGAGAAGGGTAAATTGGGACATGTAGGTAAGCATCTTTGATGTCCAGAGACACCATATAGTCCCCTTCTTCCAGGTTTGCAATCACTGCTCTGAGTGACTCCATCTTGAATTTGAACCTTTGTATGTAAGTGTTCAAGGATTTTAGGTTTAAAATTGGTCTCACGAGCCGTCCGGCTTTGGTACCACAAATAGTGTGGAATAGTACCCCTTTCCCTGTTGTAGGAGGGGTACCTTGATTATCACCTGCTGGGAATACAGCTTGTGAATGGCTTCCAATACTGCCTCCCTGTCTGAGGGAGACGTCGGTAAAGCAGACTTTAGAAAACGGCGAGGGGGAGACGTCTCGAATTCCAATTTGTACCCCTGAGATACCACCTGAAGGATCCAGGGGTCCACTTGCGAGTGGGCCCACTGCGCACTGAACTTCTTGAGACGGGCCCCCACCGTGCCTGAGTCCGCTTGTAAAGCCCCAGCGTCATGCTGAGGACTTTGCGGAGGCGGGAGAGGGCTTTTGTTCCTGGGAACTGGCTGTTTGCTGCAGCCTTTTTCCTCTCCCTCTGCCACGGGGCAGAAATGAGGCGCCTTTTGCCCGCTTGCCCTTATGGGGCCGAAAGGACTGCGCCTGATAATACGGCGTCTTCTTAGGTTGAGAAGCTACCTGGGGTAAAAATGTGGATTTTCCAGCAGTTGCCGTGGCTACCAGGTCTGATAGACCTACCCCAAATAACTCCTCCCCCTTATAAGGCAATACTTCCATGTGCCTTTTAGAATCCGCATCACCTGACCACTGCCGCATCCATAAACCTCTTCTTGCAGAAATGGACAGCGCGCTAACTCTTGATGCCAGTCGGCAAATATCCCTCTGTGCATCACGCATATATAGAAATGCATCCTTCAAATGCTCTATAGTCAGTAATATACTGTCCCTATCTAGGGTATCAATATTTTCAGTCAGGGAATCCGACCACGCCAGGCCCGCACTGCACATCCAGGCTGAGGCGATTGCTGGTCGCAGTATAACACCCGTGTGAGTGTATATACATTTTAGGATATTCTCCAGCTTTCTATCGGCAGGTTCCTTTAGGGCGGCCGTATCAGGAGAGGGTAGTGCTACCTGTTTAGACAAGCGTGTGAGCGCTTTATCCACCCTAGGGGGTGTTTCCCAACGTGCCCTATCCTCTGGCGGGAAAAGGTACGATGCCAATAACCTTTTAGGAATTATCAGTTTTTTATCGGGGGAAACCCACGCCTCATCACACACTTCATTTAATTCCTCGGATACAGGAAAAACTACAGGCAGTTTTTTCTCACCAAACATAATACCCTTTTTAGTGGTACTTGTATTATCAGAGATATGCAATACATTTTTCATTGCTTCAATCATGTAACGTGTGGCCCTAGTGGAAGTCACGTTTGTCTCCTCATCATCGACACTGGAGTCAGTATCCGTGTCTGTGTCTGCCATTTGAGGTAACGGGCGTTTTAAAGCCCCTGATGGCGTTTGAGACCCCTGGACAGGCACAAGCTGAGTAGCCGGCTGTCTCATGTCGTCAACTGTCTGTCGTAAAGAGCTGACACTGTCACGCAATTCCTTCCATAAGCTCATCCACTCAGGTGTCGACTCCCTAGGGGGTGACAACTCTATAATAGGCAATTGCTCCGCCTCCATCTCATTTTCCTCCTCAAACATGTCGACACAATCGTACCAACACACCGCACACACACAGGGAATGCTCTGATAGAGGACAGGACCCCACTAGCCCTTTGGGGAGACAGAGGGAGAGTATGCCAGCACACACCAGAGCGCTATATATAGACAGGAATACCACTATAAAATGTGCTTTTCCCTTTATAGCTGCTGTTAGTATTAAAACTGCGCCAAATTAGTGCCCCCCTCTCTTTTTTACCCTTTTCTGTAGTGCAGGACTGCAGGGGAGAGTCAGGGAGACGTCCTTCCAGCGGAGCTGTGATGGAAAATGGCGCCCGTGTGCTGAGGAGATAGGCTCCGCCCCCTTCTCGGCGGCCTTTTCTCCCGCTTTTTGGTGAGTTCTGGCAGGGGTTAAAATACATCCATGTAGCCCTGGGGGTTATATGTGGTGTATTTATGCCAGCCAAGGTGTTTACATTGCTGCTCAGAGCGCCCCCCCCTAGCGCCCTGCACCCTCAGTGACCGAAGTGTGAAGTGTGCCTGAGTAACAATGGCGCACAGCTGCAGTGCTGTGCGCTACCTTGTTGAAGACTGATGTCTTCTGCCGCCGATTTTTCCGGACCTCTTCTTGCTTCTGGCTCTGTAAGGGGGCCAGCGGCGCGGCTCTGGGACCGAGCTCCGAGGCTGGGCCTGTGTTCGGTCCCTCTGGAGCTAATGGTGTCCAGTAGCCTAAGAAGCCCAAGCTGGCTGCAAGCAGGCAGGTTCGCTTCTTCTCCCCTTAGTCCCTCGATGCAGTGAGCCTGTTGCCAGCAGGTCTCACTGAAAATAAAAAACCTAAAACTAAACTTTCACTAAGAAGCTCAGGAGAGCCCCTAGTGTGCACCCTTCTCGGCCGGGCACAAAAATCTAACTGAGGCTTGGAGGAGGGTCATAGGGGGAGGAGCCAGTGCACACCAGGTAGTCCTAAAGCTTTACTTTTGTGCCCAGTCTCCTGCAGAGCCGCTATTCCCCATGGTCCTTACGGAGTTCCCAGCATCCACTAGGACGTCAGAGAAAAAATATTATATATAAGATGTGTACCCAGCACTCATCCTGTTATAATGTGAATATTTGCTCCAGTTCCCTCCTTCGGTTTTTCAAGCTGTGGACAGAGTACAATGAGGCAGCACTCCCGAGTCTTGCTGGTGCAGTAACATTTATTAAGATTCTGGATCAATAAATCTTACTGCACCAGCAAAACTCGGGAGTGTCGCCTCATTGTACTTGTGAGGAGGGGTCCCGATCATTAGAGTTACTCACCGGGGTGTAGTAAGAGTTGCCGGCGGCCGGGTCCCCGGCGGCCAGCATACCGGCGCCGGGATCCCGACCGCCGGCTTCCCGACAGCAGGGCGAGCACAAATGAGCCCCTTGAGGGCTCGCTGCGCTCGCCATGCTGCGGGCACGGTGGCGTGCGTAAGCGCCACGCTATCCTCCCTCCAGGGGGGTCGTGGACCCCCAAGAGGGAGAAAAGGTGTCGGTATGCCGGTTGTCGGGATTCCGGCGCCGGTATACTGTGCGCCGGGATCCCAACAACTGGTATACTGAATACCACCCACACACCGCTGACCCGGCACCCCACCGTCACTTTTTCTCTGCCAGTCTGCCAGGTGCGGGAGGGTGATGACATCACTTTCATGCTCGCAGCAGTCCTTTTCCTGGAAAAAGAAGAAGGTGCTGGCGGCGCCTCCGAGCAAGATCTAAGAGCTTGGTGGTGGTGTTTTACAGTGTGGCGGGGGTATGGCATACTGGCGGACACATTCTTAATGGTACGCCGTACCGGAGCGTACCGCCACACTTGCAGGACTGACTGACACACACACACAACGCAAAACATACTGACACACACGGCACAACACAAAACTTACACAGACACCACTTACTGACAGACACTACTTACTGACACACACACACAATCCAAAACTTACTGCCACAGACACAATACAAAACTTACTGACACTACTTACTGACACATACACAACGCAAAACCTACTGACACTACTTACTGACAGACACTACTTACTCAGTGACACACACACACCAGGGCCGGTTCAAGGGCGCAGAGCGCCCCGGGCAGGAAAGGGGCGTGGCCTAATACAAGGGGCGTGGTGAGTCACGCCCCCTGTACATTGAAAGCGCCGCTTGAATGCTGAGCGGTGCGCGATGACGTCATCGCGCACCGCACAGCAAAAGGTCCTCTCCACGAAGAGAAACTAGACGCTATGCGTCTAGTTCCCTTCGTGGAGAGGACCTTTGCTGTGCGGTGCGCGATGACGTCATCGCGCACCGCTCAGCAGTTACTCTCCACGAAGGGAAACTAGACGCATAGCGTCTAGTTCCCTTCACAGGAGGCGCCGAGGACGGGGACGGCAGCGGGCAGCGGAGGCGGACGGGGGACACAGCGGGCAGCAGTGGCGGATCTTGCCACGGTGCGGCGCCCTCCGGAAGGCGCCAGCGCCCTCCGGAAGGCAGCGCCCCGGGCAAAAGTCCTGCTTGCCCGTGGCAAGAACCGCCACTGACACACACACCCCTCAAAACTTACTGACATAGACACCACTTACATAGGAGACCTCAGGGTCTGGTGTGGGCTGCTACTCACATGGTTTTGCATGCCCTCTCAGCTCTGACATCCAGGGACCCAGCTCTCCTAGAAGACAGCAGCCTCCTGTCAAGACCCTTCCCCTCTTGCATGAGGCATGTTATTGTTGGGAAGCTGCAGCAGGAAAGGTAAGCTGCAGCAAAAGCATTGATGTTTTGATGGACAAG
The DNA here is from genome assembly GCF_028390025.1 of Pseudophryne corroboree. Lineage (NCBI taxonomy): Eukaryota > Metazoa > Chordata > Amphibia > Anura > Myobatrachidae > Pseudophryne > Pseudophryne corroboree. The sequence continues at coordinate 66,885,959 of NC_086444.1, forward strand.
GGAGCGGGGCTTCGGACGGACACGAGGGCGGAGCCTCGGAGCTATCTCCGAGGCTCCGCCCCCATGCCCGTCCGAAGCCCCGCCCCCTCCCATCAAAACATCAATGCTTTTGCTGCAGCTTACCTTTCCTGCTGCAGCTTCCCAACAATAACATGCCTCATGCAAGAGGGGAAGGGTCTTGACAGGAGGCTGCTGTCTCGGAGCTATTTCCGAGGCTCCGCCCCCGTGCCCGTCTGAAGCCCCGCCCCCTTGCAACACGAAGAGGTCAGGGCACAGGTTACCCAGTCCCAGTTTGGGGTGGGGATGAATGTGCAGCCGGAGGTGAGGGATCTGCTGTATGTGCTGACAGGAAATGTTTTTTTTTCCTGTCAGCACTGGCTACTACCCGCACTGCAGGGAGGTCTGTGGGCCTATTTTCAATGGGGGGCTTGGAGCTGCAGCTCCATCCGCCCCATTGTTAATCCGGCCATGCAAGTGCGGATTGTCTGCAATACTTGTACATAGTTATTGTTACAAAAATCGGGTTATTCTTGTTGTGAGCCATCTTTGCAGAGGCTCCTTCGTTGTTATCATACTGTTAACTGGGTTCAGATCACAGGTTGTACGGTGTGATTGGTGTGGCTGGTATGAGTCTTACCCGGGATTCAATATCCTTCCTTATTATGCACGCTCGTCCGGGCACAGTATCCTAACTGAGGCTTGGAGGAGGGTCATAGGGGGAGGAGCCAGTGCACACCACCTGATCCTAAAGCTTTTATTATTGTGCCCTGTCTCCTGCGGAGCCGCTAAACCCCATGGTCCTGACGGAGTCCCCAGCATCCACTACGGACTACGAGAAATAGAATTATCGGTAAGTAAATTCTTATTTTCACATTACACATACACTGTATAAATGTTATATATATATATATATATATACTGTGTATGTATATATATATATATATATATATATATATATATATACACACTGTTGTGCTCATAAGTTTACATACCCTAGCAGAATTTGTGATTTTCTGGCCATTTGTCAGAGAATATGAATGATAACTCACAAACTTTTCTTTCACTCATGTTTAGTTGTTGGGTGAAGCCATTTATTGTCAAACAACTGTGTTTACTCTTTTTAAATCATAGTGACAACAGAAACTACTCAAATGACCCTGATCAAAAGTTTACATACCCTGGAGATTTTGGCCTGATAACATGCACACAAGTTGACACAAACGGGTTTGAATGGCTACTAAAGGTAACCATCCTCACCTGTGATCTGTTTGCTTGTAAACAGTGTGTGTGTATAAAAGGTCAGTGAGTTTCTGGACTCCTGAAAGACCCTTGCATCTTTCATCCAGTGCTGCACTGACGTGTCTGGATTCTGAGTCATGGGGAAAGCAAAATATTGTCAAAGGATCTGCGGGAAAAGGTAATTGAACTGTATAAAACAGGAAAGGGATATAAAAGATATCCAAGCAATTGAGAATGCCAATCAGCAGTGTTCAAACTCTAATTAAGAAGTGGAAAATGAGGGATTCTGTGGAAACCAAATCACGGTCAGGTAGACCAACAAAAATTTCAGCCACAACTGCCAGGAAAATTGTTCGGGATGCAAAGAAAAATCCACAAATAACTTCAGCTGAAATACAGGACTCTGAAAAAAAGTGGTGTGGTTGTTTCAAGATGCACAATAAGGAGGCATTTGAAGAAAAATGAGCTGCATGGTCGAGTCGCCAGAAGAAAGCCATTACTACACAAATGCCACAAAGCATCCCGCTTACAATACTCCAAACAGCACAGAGACAAGCCTCAAAACTTCTGGAACAAAGTAATTTGGAGTGATGAGACCAAAATTGAACTTTTTGGCCACAACCATAAACATTACATTTGGAGAGGAGTCAACAAGGCCTATGATGAAAGGTACACCATTCCTAATGTGAAACACGGAGGTGGATCGCTGATGTTTTGGGGATGTGTGAGCTACAAAGGCACTGGAAACTTGGCCAAAATTGATGGCAAGATGAATGCAGCATGTTATCAGAAAATACTGGAGGAAAATTTGCACTCATCAGCCCGGAAGCTGCGCATGGGACGTACTTGGACGTTCCAACGTGACAATGATCCAAAACACAAGGCCAAGTCGACCTGTCATTGGCTACAGCAGGATAAAGTGAAGGTTCTGGAGTGGCCATCTCAGTCTCCTGACCTCAATATCATTGAGCCACTCTGGGGAGATCTCAAACGTGCAGTTCATGCAAGACAGCCCAAGAATTTACAGGAACTGGAGGCTTTTTGGCAAGAAGAATGGGCAGTTTTACCATCTGAGAAAATAAAGAGCCTCATCCACAACTACCACAAAAGACTTCAAGCTGTCATTGATGTTAAAGGGGGCAATACACGGTATTAAGAACTGGGGTATGTAAATTTTTGATCAGGGTCATTTGGGTAGTTTCTGTTGTCATTATGATTTAAAAAGAGTAAACACAGTTGTTTGACAATAAATGGCTTCACCCAATCACTGACCATGAGTGAAAGAAAAGTTTGTGAGTCATCATTCATATTCTCTGACTAGTGGCCAGAAAATCACAAATTCTGTTAGGGTATGTAAACTTATGAGCACAACTGTATATATATATATATATATATATGTATACAAACGAGTCCTGCACTCTCATCTCAATAGTTCCAATGTGGCGGGTGCTCCCAATAGACCCTTGATGGGTCCACCCAAAATAGTGGCAATTCCACGGTGTGGAGGGTGCACTCTCGCCAAAAAATCAGTCCACTGATTTTAAGATCAAAGGTTTATTGCTGTCATCAGGAGCCTTGGTGTTGACGTTTCGGTTCGATGACAAACCTTTCTCAAGACCGGTAATGCATCATATCAATATATTTAACGAATAACACAAAACATGTAATATGTCTAAAACAGAAACAAAAAATGTGTATTTAAGACCTCCGCCTCCCAGGCCATATTGCAAAAAAATAATTTTTCTTGTAAATATACATTACAAAGTCCATCACCAAATAATTCCAGGTGGAATCAATGGGGTATATTTACTAAAATTTGTATTTTCCCGACTGAGGTCAAAGTTCAATCACGAATGACATCGAAAGTGTAAAGTTGCAACTTTTTGAATTTATTACGACTAATTTACTAAGCTGTCGTATTCTGCATTTTCGTATTTACCGATGTCGATGTCATTCGTTTTTTTTTGCAGTGTTTTACGTGAGTGACTTGTAAAACACTGCCGACTTTAATACAATGAATCTTGGCCGGATCTGAGAGATCCGTGCTGGGCTTCATTGTGCACCTTTATTAAAATAGAAATCAGTGTTAAAATCCCCAAAAAAATTGCGTGGGGTCCCCCCTCCTAAGCTAAACCAGCCTCGGGCTCTTTGAGCCGGTCCTGGTTGCAAAAATATGGGGGGGGAAATGATAGGGGTTCCCCCATATTTAAGCAACCAGCACCGGGCTCTGCGCCTGGTCCTGGTTCCAAAAATACGGGGGACAAAAAGCGTAGGGGTCCCCCGTATTTCTGAAACCAGCACCGGGCTCCACTAGCCAGATACATAATGCCACAGCCGGGGGACACTTTTATCTAGGTCCCTGCGGCCCTGGCATTACATAACCAACTAGTCACCCCTGGCCGGGGTACCCTGGAGGAGTGGGGACCCCTTCATTCAAGGGGTCCCCCCCTCCAGCCACCCAAGGGCCAGGGGTGAAGCCCGAGGCTGTCCCCCGCATCCAAGGGCTGCGGATGGGAGTCTGATAGCCTTTTTGACAAAAATTGAATATTGTTTTTAGTAGCAGTACTACAAGTCCCAGCAAGCCTCCCCCGCAAGCTGGTACTTGGAGAACCACAAGTACCAGCATGCGGTGGAAAACCGGGCCCGCTGGTACCTGTAGTACTACTACTAAAAAAATACCCCCAAAAAAACAGAAGACACACACCTTGAAAGTAAAACTTTAATACATACATCCACACCTCCATATACACATACTTACCTATGTTCACACGAGGGTCGGTCCTCTTCTCCATGTAGAATCCATGGTGTACCTGTTGAAAAAATTATACTCACATAATCCAGTGTAGATGGCTCCTCTTCTTTTCTATTTGTAATCCTGGTACTTTGCAAAATAACAAAACGGACACCCGACCTCGCACTGAAAGGGGACCCATGTTTTCACATGGGACCCCTTTCCCCGAATGCCAGGGACCCCCCCTGACTTTTGTATGGTGGGAATTTTGTGGTCAGCGGTTGCCGGAAGTAACCTCACCGCTAACCACAAAGTTCCCACCATTGGTTACAATGGAGCGCATAGGCGCTACATTGTATCACTGCCGTGTGCTGCCTGTCATACACTACAGGAGCACACAGCCAATCAGGAGGATGCCACAACGTGGCGTTCCCTGATTGGCTGATGGAACCCTCTTAGACAAAAGTCAGGGGGGGTTCCTGGCATTCGGGGAAAGGGGTCCCATGTGAAAACATGGGTCCCCTTTCAGTGTGAGGTCGGGTGTCCGTTTTGTTATTTTGCAAAGTACCAGGATTACAAATAGAAAAGAAGAGGAGCCATCTACACTGGATTATGTGAGTATAATTTTTTCAACAGGTACACCATGGATTCTACGTGGAGAAGAGGACCGACCCTCGTGTGAACATAGGTAAGTATGTGTATATGGAGGTGTGGATGTATGTATTAAAGTTTTACTTTCAAGGTGTGTGTCTTCTGTTTTTATTGCGGTATTGTTTTAGTAGTAGTACTACAGGTACCAGCGGGCCCGGTTTTCCACCGCACGCTGGTACTTGTGGTCCTCCAAGTACCAGCTTGCGGGGGAGGCTTGCTGGGACTTGTAGTACTGCTACTAAAAACAATATTCATTTTTTTACAAAAAGGCTATCAGCCTCCCATCCGAAGCCCTTAGATGGGGGGGACAGCCTCGGCCTTCACCCCTGGCCCTTGGGTGGCTGGAGGGGGGGACCCCTTGATTGATGGGGTCCCCACTCCTCCAGGGTACCCCGGCCAGGGGTGACTAGTTGGTTATGTAATGGCAGGGCCGCAGGGACCTAGATAAAAGTGTCCCCCGGCTGTGGCATTATGTATCTGGCTAGTGGAGCCCGGTGCTGGTTTCAGAAATACTGGGGACCCCTACGCTTTTTGTCCCCCGTATTTTTGGAACCAGGACCAGGCGCAGAGCCCGGTGCTGGTTGTTTAAATATGGGGGAACCCCTATCATTTTTTCCCCCATATTTTTTCAACCAGGGCCGGCTCAAAGAGCCCGAGGCTGGTTTTGCTTAGGAGGGGGGACCCCACGCATTTATTTTTTTTTAAAATAACACTTTGCCACCCCTTCCCACTGAAAAACATGCACGGATCTCATGGATCCGTGCATGCCTATCCGAACACGGTAAAAAAAAGCAGGTCTGGTTTTTTTTAGCACTTTTTCACGAATTGTATTTCAGCACGGCAGTGTTTGGCTATTGTCGGCAGTGTTTGTGATTTGCACTTTTTAGTAAATGACCGATTTCTACCAAATTGCAGGCGTATTTGACCGATGGTGTATTGATTCGTAATTTTTTCCTAGGACTTCCAAAATAATACGAATGCCCTCATCACTGCCGTGATTTGAGTTTAGTAAATTCCCGAGATGACACTTTGAAGAAAAAACATCATCTCGGTCAAAATCGGGACCTTAGTCAATATACCCCAAGGTCTTCTCAACTTGGAATACTGCCCAACAGAAGAAATGACTGCAGACATTCTCACCAAGCCATTGGCTGGAGAAAGACATCACAGACTATCTAGAAAGATGGGTCTCGTGGATCAAGTCTCACCTATTGAGAAGGTTTCTGAGAAACAGCATTCAATAGATTCAGACTTGATGTGTTACACAGGAGGGACAGCAGGTGGAGCTGTCGTATATATGTTATGTGTTTTACAGTCTGTTATGTATGTCTTACACTTGTTTGTTCCTGTATTTTGAAGGTTACATGAAGGAGAGATATGGAGCATGCATGATGGCAGCTCATGCACAGATATACTGTTTTGACTATCAGTTTGTATTAAAATCCATTCCATTTTCAATATATAAACACGTTATATCACAAAGAGCTTTCCGGTGTGTGCCCACATGATTCAAAGATAGCTCAGAGGTGATCCTGACTGTGCTGGTAAAGTACTCTGTAATGACAACACTTGAGAGGAGGAGCAGTCTTGATGGGGTGAGGGTTCTTGAGAGGGGGAGGAGGCTTGATGGGGGAGGGTTCTTGAGAGGGGGATGAGGCTTGATGGCGGAAGGGTTGTGGAGAGGGGGAGGAGGCTTGATGGGGGAGGGTTGTGGAGAGGGGGAGGAGGATTGATGGGGGAGGGTTGTGGAGATGGTTCAGAAACAGAACTAATGGAATTTCACATACATACATAAATCACTGTGCCTTGGCCCTCCACCTGCTCCTCAAAGGATAATGCTATAGCTTGTGTACTTTAATTAGACACAACACATATGTAAACGTTGCCTACGCTGACCTTTTAAGCCTAAATTTGTTTGCTCTTAAAATGCTTGCATTACTAATGTTTACAGCATATATATATATATATATATATATATATGAATAGACACAGTCCATGCACTCTAAACAAGTTTCTAACAACGTGTCCTGCCTGCCCTACCCCCACACATATATGCATACCTTCCCGAATTTAAGTGTAAAGATTTATGTTAATATTGTTAAATATTTAACTGCAAAAATACACACTAACACTTACTCACTTGTGCGTATCTGCTGGCGCAGTTGCGCTAGCAAGTCCGGCTGACGGCAGCGGAGGTCGGACCACTGCCACTCAAGTTGGACGATGGTCTGCCTAGTGCGGAGCCTCACCCGCAGTGCTCTGCGGACTGCCGCATAGGCCGCACGTTTCCATGAATTGGGAATATATGGTCCCACATGACCTACGCGGCGATCCATTATCGCTGTGAGGAGCCGTAGCTCCCTCATGGAGAAAACAGCAGCTCGCATGGTGCCAATGGTGTTTTTCTCACATGGCCTAATATTTATACTGTGTGCAAACTGATGATTGGTCCAAACCTGTGATGGTGTCATCTTCATTAATAAACTTTATTTATCTTGCTGTATGTTTACATTGTGTTGTGCGTTTCTATTGCGTACGCATATGCGAATATTTGCACTTTGCATTGCTAATATCCTCTTTTTTGTGAACCATAATAACTCACCAAATTTAGCAGCACCATTCAGCTAAACATTCCAGGATTGTATTAGTGGTCAGATGTTGTTGGGATTTTTGTGTTTTTTTTTGTTTAAAAAAATAAAATAAAATAAAAATGTCAAAATAACATTTACATTAAACAATGTACCATTTTATAATGACCAAGAAAAACAAAGTATCGTACAAAATCACATTATGATCTTTGCAAAAATAGGACATTTTAAAAAAGCAATACTGATGGTCTTTTAACATTTGCACACAGATCAATCTTACACTAAGTTAAGTACCTATTCCAAACACATACACATATTTTATGTTGGCCTTATTAGTTTATATTATTAAATAGAAAATACAAAACTTTATCCACATATGTTCTACCTTAAATAAATTAAATTTTTAAAAACTCAACAAACAAGTGTAGAATGGGTTCTAGACCTAAGCCTACCTGAAATATTGCCTCACTATTCATGCCCTAACAGGATGTCCCCGCTGGGCCTCCGAACCCCGGATCCTTGTCTGCCCAACCCCTGGCTCCTCATCCTCTCAGGACAATACCTCATTATTGGGCAGCTCGACACACCTCACAGCAATATTGTGCAGGATTGCACACAGGACCACAATTTTACTTACCATTTCTGGTGAATACATGAGGTCGCCACCAGTGCGGTAGAGTACACGGAAGCGTCCTTTCAGGACGCCTACTGTGCACTCCACCCGCTGCCTAGTGGTTGTAAGCACGGAATTAAATGCCGCTTGTGGCCCTGGTGTGGGTGTGCTGTAAGGAGTCATGAGCTAGAGGGTGCAAGGATATCCACGATAGGATATCCACAAAAAGAAAAACACGAGTAACAAATATGTTTGGAAAAACATCAGTTTGGTTTGAACAAAAAGACATGATGCCAATACAACTCACCCAATAGCCACATGTTTTGGCCTTCCATCTGTCTCAACCAGTGGCGTTACTAGAAATTTTTCTCCCCCAAGCCAAAAAATTCTTCGGCGCCCCCCCCCCCCCCCCCCCCCCCCTCATGCTCCATAATTGGGAGCAAGGAAGGGATAAATATGCGCGCGCCGAAGGCGCACGCAACAAAAAAGGGGTGTGGTTTCGTTAGAATGGGCGTGGTTTCGCATAAAGGGGCGTGGCATTGCAGGAAAAGACTACCTTATACCCCAGTTTTGCAACCTGCACGCCCATACGTTGGCCACCACAGGAAAGAAAAATAATCCTGATTCATGCCCCTTACATTATTTGTCATTTTTCCTCCTTATAGTAATGCCCAGTATACATTATGCCACATACTGCAATGGCCCTTAGACATTATGCCGCACACAATAATGCACATGACACAATATGCACACACTGTAATGCCCCCGACACATTATGCCACACACCGTAATGCCTGTGACACATTATGCCACACACCGTAATGCCTGTGACACATTATGACAGGAATCGCAATGCCCGTTATACATTATGCTACACACTGCAATGCCCCTGATACATTATAGCACATACAATGTCTGTGACACATTATGACACACACCGCAATGTCCGTGATACATTATGCCACACACTGCAATGCCCGATACATTATAGCACATACAATGCCTGTGACACATTATGCCACACACTGCAATGACCTTGAGACATTATACCACAATGCCCGTGATATAGTATACCATACACCGTAATGCCTGTGACACATACCGCAATGCCCTGCCCGTTATACCCTATGCAACACACCGCAATGCCAGTTATGTATTATGCCACACTGCAATGACCCTGAGACATTATACCACATACCACAATGCCCGTGATATAGTATACCACACACCGTAATGCCTGACACATTATGACACACACCGCAATGTCCGTGATACATTATGCCACACACTGCAATGACCCTGAGACATTATACCACATATCACAATGCCCGCGATATAGTATACCATACACCGTAATGCCTGTGACACATTATGACACACACCGCAATGTCCGTGATACATTATGCCACACACCGTAATGCCCATTACACATTAAGTCCTACAGTAAGGCTTCTAATTACTTTTCAATTACCTGCTCGTTGTCAGGGGTTTCATGCACTGGGTGTCATGCTCGTTGCCAGGGGTTTCATGCTCTTGGTTCCATGCACGGTGCCAGGGGTTTTCATGCTCAGGGTGTCATGCTCGTTGCCAGGGGTTTCATGCACTGGGTGTCATGCTCGTTCCCAGGTGTTTCATGCACTGGGTGTCATGCTCGTTGCCAGGTGTTTCATGCACTGGGTGTCATGCTCGTTGCTAGGAGGTAGTCCTTGTTGCTAGGGCTGTGCTCCCAGTGCCACATATGTCCCCAGTGCCAGATATTCCCCCACGGTGCCAGGTACTCACATGCCCCAGTGCCAAATATAGCCCCCCCCCATGTGCCAGGTACACATATACCCCCCCAGTGCCACATATGCCCCCAGTGCCATATATTCCCCCCCAGTGCCAGATATTCCCCCAGTGCCAGATATTCCCCCCCAGTGCCATATATGCCCCCAGTGCCAGATATTCCCCCCCAGTGCCAGATATTCCCCCCCCAGTGCCATATATGCCCCAGTGCCAGATATTCCAATGCCCCCCCCCCCCCCCGCGCCGCTGCTGCTTTATGAAGGGACGCGGAGGGCACAGCTCGCCTCTCCTGTGTCCCTCCTGCTGCATCATCTCCGGCGGCCGCGGGTCTAATAGGGGGAAGTGCCGATTCGTGAGCCAATTAGAGCTCACGGACGGCACTTCCCCCTATTAGACCCGCGGCCGCCGGAGATGATGCAGGAGGGACACAGGGAGGCGCGCTGTGCCCTCCGTGTCCCTCCAACAAGCGGCGGAGGGAAGGAGACCGCAGACTGACATGCGGACGCTCGTCCGCATGTCAGTCTGCTGTAAATCAGTGGCGCCCCCGCAGCCCCTCGCCCCCAAGCCACCGCAAGGGCTGCGGGGGCAGTAGTTACGCCACTGGTCTCAACCTTTGCCAGATCCCTGATCACCTAATGACGTGGGAATCATGTGCACTGTCTGGAAACTTGATGTTCAGGGACAGGATCTGGAGGGATGGGCCACAAACAACCATCACATTCAGAGAGTGGAACATTTTTCTGTTCCGATACATTTCGTTATGTTTAGGCTCCACAAGTGGGATATGTGTCCCATCCACAACCCCAATGACATTGATATGAATTGCTTAATTCATGAGAAGAAAGCACCAATTATGCGTCTCAGGATTTTAGAAAAGGCGGACTGTGACATTCCTACCAGCCAGTGCCAGATTAAGGTCCAAATGGGCCTGGAGCTGAAATTTCAAAAGGGCCTATTATGCGCTGCTGCTAAGGGTGTGACTAATGATGTGGGGGCAGTGCCGTAACTAGGCATTTTAGCGCTGTGTGCAAGAAACGACAGTGGCCCCCCCCCTCCATGTAAGACAGGGGCAGTGCGCGCCGTAGGCGCGCTTCAAATTTATAGGGGCGTGGCTTCACGGGGAAGGGGCGTGGCCACAAAATAATAGCAATTCATACTACGCTGCACAGTAGCGCCACTACACCAGGTAGAGCCCCTTTTATACATTACAGCAGACAGCGTCCCCCTATTTACACATTACAGCAGCCAGTCCCCCTTTTTACACATTGCGGCAGCCAGACCCCCTTTTTACACATTGCGGCAGCCAGTCCCCCTTTTTACACATTGCGGCAGCCAGTCCCCCTTTTTACACATTGTGGCAGCCGGTCCCCCTTTTTACACATTGCGGCAGCCGGTCCTCCTTTTTACACATTGCGGCAGCCGGTCCTCCTTTTTACACATTGCGGCCGCCAGTCCCCCTTTTTACACATTGCGGCCGCCAGTCCCCCTTTTTACACATTGCGGCAGCCAGGACCCCTTTTTACACATTGCGGCAGCCAGGACCCCTTTTTACACATTGCGGCAGCCAGGCCCCCTTTTTACACATTGCGGCAGCCAGGACCCCTTTTTACACATTGCGGCAGCCAGGACCCCTTTTTACACATTGCGGCAGCCAGGACCCCTCTTTACACATTGCGGCAGCCAGGCCCCCTCTTTACACATTGCGGCAGCCAGGCCCCCTTTTTACACATTGCGGCAGGCAGTCCCCTTTTTACACATTGCGGCAGACGGTGTCCCCCTGAGAGAGAGAGAGAGAGAGAGAGAGAGAGATACTTACCTTCTCCCCGCTGACAGGCTCCTCGTGCTGGCAGCTCCCTCGGTGCAGGCAGGTGAGAGGGAGGGGGAGCAGGGAGCCGCAGCAGCGCTATGTCATTGGTAGTAAGCGCCGCTGCAGCATCCCCCTCTTCTTCCGTATTGGCTGCCTGGCGCTGCTGTGGATGCTGGGATAAAGGAACCGCATCCCAGCATCCACAGCAGCGCCGGGCAGCCAATACAGAAGGAGAGGGGGATGCTGCAGCGGCGCTTACTACCAATGAAATAGCGCTGCTGCAGCTCCCTGCTCCCCCTCCCTCCTCCTCCTTGTCCGCTGCCCGGCGCACACAGCAGAGGCGGCATGTAATGAGTCAATTTGACTCATTACATGCCGCTGGCCGTGCGCCCTTAGGGCAACTGCGCTGTGTGCCAAGCCCACTTTGCACACACGTATTTACGGCCCTGTGTGGGGGAATGACCAGTGGTGTGGGGGAGTGGTCTGCGTAAATGGGCGTGATGTGAACAAAATTAAGAAAAAGGTGCCTACCTATAAAGGTGAGAAGTCCGCCAGTGAAAAGGCATCCTCCCTGCGGCATCCGCTCCAGGAGACTTCCAGGGCTGCTCCCTGAGTTCCTGGCCAATGACGTCCCTCCCCCCAGTGCGCGTGTTGTCATGACAACACTCCACGCTGGACGGGAGCATGTGGGGTCCATGCAGGGTGCTTTTTTCAAGGCTCTATGCTGTTTGTTCTACAGCATAGAGCCCTGAAAAAAGCGCCCTGTGCGGCACTGAAACGTTGGCAAGCTATGCCCTAATTGCATTTTTGCCACACTAAAGCACTATTTTTTTCACCAAGTCCACTGAGTGCCGCCTGGTTCTTATACATCGTGAGGAGGGAAGTGACAGCCCCACTCCAGAGCAGACATCTTTTGTCTGCTTTGAGAAAGTTGCTTGAGTGGCACCGAAACATAAGCCACATGACTCTGATGTAATGATACTTTTCCACTAAAGATTTTCTACATCTACTTGGAGTGCCGCAGTTTATTCGACACATTACACATTAACTGCTCAGTGATGGCACCCTGCATATAAGGATTCCAGCAAAGAGTGCTAGTTCATTCACATGGACTAATATATATATCTGCTCCGGTGCCCTCAGTATGAATGGTATACACAAACACTGTTCCCCCGTTGCTAGGGGAAACAAACAGCGGCACTCCAGAGGCTTAATGAAAAAAGTCAAAACTGTATTTAAATAATTTGTAAAAAATACACCACCGACGTTTCAGGGTTTACACGCCCCTTCTTCAAGGTGACATACAACAAGACTATAGTGAGAAGCTTACCTTAAGTAAGTAGGAATTACTGCCACCAGCACACGGTGAGTCGAGCGCCACGTCTCCGTCCGCCGGCTATGACATGATCACCTCCGCGCCGTCCGTTGCCTAGCGACAGGGTACATCTGGGGGAACAGCGTCAGGGCAACAGGGGAACAGTGTTTGTGTGTGTGTTTTTAGATATATATATAGATATATATATACACACACACTCACACACACCACCACATACAGTACACTCACAAGTGCAAACTACACACACATAAAGTACACCCCCCCCACACATATACAGACACACAGTACACACTATACACACACAGTATACACACACAGTACACCCCCACAAAGTACACACACACATATATATATAGATAGATATATACACACACAGTACACACTACACACACACACACATATAGTATACATACATTCAGCACACATACAGTACACACACATACTGTATACAGTACACACGTACAGTATACACAATGTACAGTACACACACAGTATACACACACACAGTACACGCACATGGAGTAGACACACACACCACACATGCTGTACACACACACTGTTGATTCCATTAAACAAGAAGCCATTAAACTTACCAGGCTTCCTGCATCAGCAGCAGCTCCCCGTACAGTCTGGGGGCGGAGCTTGGGCCTGTAAGTGAACTTTGACCTTTTTCCGAAAATTACGAATGTTAGTAAATTTACCCCAGAGAGTGAGAAAGAGTGGGAGGGAGGAAGGAAGGAAGAAGAGGAAAAGTACTTTAAAGTTTTGTGAGAGGTAAGATACAATGGCCCTCATTCCGAGTTGATCGGTCGCAAGGCGAATTTAGCAGAGTTACACACGCTAAGCCGCCGCCTACTGGGAGTGAATCTTAGCTTCTTAAAATTGCGACCGATGTATTCGCAATATTGCGATTACTAACTACTTAGCAGTTTCAGAGTAGCTTCAGACTTACTCTGCCTGTGCGATCAGTTCAGTGCTTGTCGTTCCTGGTTGACGTCACAAACACACCCAGCGTTCGCCCAGGCACTCCCACCGTTTCTCCGGCCACTCCTGCGTTTTTTCCGGAAACGGTAGCGTTTTCAGCCACACGCCCCTGAAACGCCGTGTTTCCGCCCAGTAACACCCATTTCCTGTCAATCACATTACGATCGCCGGAGCGATGAAAAAGCCGTGAGTAAAATTACTTTCTACATAGCAAAGTTACTTGGCGCAGTCGCAGTGCGAACATTGCGCATGCGTACTAAGCGGATTTTCATTGCGATGCGATGAAAAATACCGAGCGAACAACTCGGAATGAGGGCCAATATGTTTGTGTCTGCTTCCACCGTGTTGCATTTCTGTTATTTATTGTCTTGCGGATGCACAGCATTTTTTTTGTTTTGTTTTGTTTTTTGTTTAAAATAATAATGTATTGTCTGACATTTGTGGTGGTGATGTCCTTCATTGTAATTGGAATTAGTTTTCCTTTATTCTAATTGGCCCAACAGTATATCTATATTTGCTGGTAAGTATCTGCATGTTGTTTGGTGTGTTTTGGGTGGTGGGGTGCATTATTCTGTGAGTATGCTTCTTATTCTTGTGTCACTTTTGCTTCTCCAGGGATCAGTAGTATTTCTTTATTTTGTGCCAAAGTAGGCTTATTTTTGTTTCTTGTGGCCTTTTGCCTTTTAGAGGCCCAAACTACCTATATCTGCTGGTAAGCATCTGCATGTTGGCCCTCATTCCGAGTTGTTCGCTCGCTAGCTGCTTTTAGCAGCATTGCACACGCTAAGCCGCCGCCCTCTGGGAGTGTATCTTAGCTTAGCAGAATGCGAACGAAAGATTAGCAGAATTGCGAATAGAAATTTCTCAGCAGTTTCTGAGTAGCTCGAGACTTACTCCTACACTGCGATCAGTTCAGTCAGTTTCGTTCCTGGTTTGACGTCCCAAACACACCCAGCGTTCGCCCAGACACTCCCCCATTTCTCCAGCCACTCCCGCGTTTTTCCCTGAAACGCCTGCGTTTTTCCGCACACTCCCATAAAACGGCCAGTTTCCGCCCAGAAACACCCACTTCCTGTCAATCACACTCCGATCACCAGAACGATGAAAAATCTTCGTTAGGCCGTGAGTAAAATACCAAACTTTTGTGCTAATTTACTTGGCGCAAGCGCACTGCGAACATTGCGCATGCGCAGTTTGCGACAAATCGCTTCGTTGCGAAAAAAACTAATGAGCGAACAACTCGGAATGAGGGCCGTTGTTTGGTGTGTTTTGGGTGGTGGGGTCTTGGCTCGTTTTATTTGTTTCTAGTTTCCCATGTAAATATATTTGTGTGTTAATTGTATGTGTAAGGTAAGTATATGCATGCAAAGTGTGTGTTTTTAGTGTTATTGGTGTTGTTGTTTTTGTATCCCAATTTTTTTAAATAAAATTTTAGCTAATTATTACAATTTCTTGCCTCCTGGTGTCCTATATTTAGATTTGGATTATAAGACGGAAGTACGTGTTTTTTTGAGGAAGAATATATTTAAATGTAATGTTTGAAACACATTGTATGTTGCTTTGATACAATTTTTGCTCATTTTCAAGATGCTGGTTGCCACATATATAACCTCCGAAGCTGTCCAACCCCAACCTGCCCCTCATCCTCAAAGGCAACGTAGGCGTGCAAGGCCTAGTATTTTCCGTATCTATGTCAGCATTTTCAGTATGCCAGATGATGAGGTTGTGCATCGCTACAGGCTGCCCCCTCATGTCATCCTAGAAACTCTCTCCATAATAGAGAGTGATCTAGATACATTAATTCGGTATCCTACAGTAATACCAGCATTAACACAATTCCTTGCTGTGTTACATTTCTGCGCAACAGGTTCCTACCAGCACATGGTTGGGGTGCTGGTAGCATGGCCGGATTAACAATGGGGCGGATGGAGCTGCAGCTCCAGGCCCCCCATTGCAAATAGGCCCACAGGAGTGACAGCAGTGACAGGAATAATCTCTTTCCTGTCACAGACTGCCAGCGCCCATGCTCTCTCCCGTGCATCTCCTCCTCTGGCTCCAGCACTCACCTGAGATCCGTGCAGGCAGTGTGGTAGCCGCCCCTCCCCTCCAGTCTCTCCTTCACTCAGGGCCCTGCGGTTGACCGAAAGTGACCTCACCGCTGAGCAGAAAGTTCCCACCATTGGTTACAATGGAGCGCATAGGCGCTACATTGTAACACTGCCGTGTGCCGCCTGTCAGACAGTACAGGAGCACACAGCCGATCAGGAGGGTGCTACAACGTGGCGCTCCCTGATTGGCTGAAGAAACCCACTTAGACATCAGTCAGAGTGGGTTTCTGGCATTCGGGGAAAGGGGGCCCATGTGCAAACATGGGTCCCCTTTCAGTGCGTGGCTCGGCTCTCCGTTTTTTTATTTTATTCAAGTACGTGGATTACAAATGGATGCTACGAGGAGCCTGGGACCCTGGATCTGGTGAGTAGAATTTATTCAACAGGTACCCCATGGATTCTACTGGAGAAGAGGACAGACCCTCGTGTGAACATAAGGTAAGTATGTATGTTTGTTTGTGTGGATGTATGTAATAAATCTTTACTTTCAAGGTGTGTGTGTCTTGTCTTTTTTTGGGTATTTTTTTAGTAGTAGTACTACAGGTACCAGCGGGCCCGTTTTTCCGCCGCATGCTGGTACTTGTGGTTCTCCAAGTACCAGCATGCGGGGGAGGCTTGCTGGGCCTTGTAGTACTGCTACTAAAAACAATATCTTTTCATTTTCACAAAAGGCTATCAGCCCCCCATCCGCAGCCAATTGGATGGGGGGGACAGCCTCTGGCTTCACCCCTGGCCCTTGGGTGGCTGGGGGGGACGGGACCCCTTGATTGAAGGGGTCCCCACTCCCCCAGGGTACCCCGGCCAGGGGTGACTAGTTGGATTTTTGATGCCACGGCCGCAGGGCACTATATAAAAGTGACCCCCGGCTGTGGCATTATCTGTCCAGCTAGTGGAGCCCGGTGCTGGTTTTAAAAATACGGGGGACCCCTACTCTTTTTGTCCCCCGTATTTTTGGAACCAGGACCAGACGCAGAGCCCGATGCTGGTTGCTTAAATATGGGGGAACCCCTGTCAATTTTTTCCCCATATTTCTGCAACCAGGATCGGCTCAAAGAGCCCGAGGCTGGTTATGCTTAGGAGGGGGGACCCCACGCAATTTTTTTTAAGAAAATAACCACTTTCCCACCCCTTCCCACTGATATACATGCACGGATCTCATGGATCCCTGCATGCCTATACAATCACGGATTAAAAAAGCAGGTCTGTTTTTTTTTAGCACTTTTTTACGAGTTGTAATTTTTCACGGCAGTGTTTGTTTTTTTTTGCTTTGCACTTCTTAGTAAATTACCGAGATTCATACTTAAACAGCCGCGTTTTGACCGATGGTGTATTCATTCGTATTTTTTTTGTTGGACTTCCAAAAAATTACGAATGCCCTCATCACTGCCGTGATTATTGCTTAGTAAATTACTGAGATGACACTTTGATGAAAAAACGGCATCTCGGTCAAAATCGGGACCTTAGTAAATTTACCCCTCTGTCTCTCCTCTGTAACTCCTCTCCAACTCTTGCATACACTCTGGATCCTGATCCAGACAGCACAGATCACTGCTGAGATCAACCTATTGCATCAGCAGATGCAAGAAATGGTAGCCAGGAGAAGAAGGCTGCAACAACAGCATAGGGCACAAACACCTGCCAGTGCAGAGGAGGAAGTATCAGGACCACCATCAGTTCATCAACCCCCATCTCCTGTCCCACAAACAAGTCAAGAGGCTGGTGTGAGGGCCCTGCCTGAGGAAGATGTAGGACAAACTGGTGAAGATTCTGGTCACAATACCCAAACACAGCCAAGCCAACCACAAACTGAAGAAGAAGGTGGCGACAATTTGCAGGCTGATGCTTCACAGGCAGTAGACAAAAAGAGAAAGCATTAGCCCCCATTCACAAGGAGGGAGTTAGGTATTTTGGTCCCACAAACCATTGATAAAATCCATTTTGGGAACAAAAACATGGGTGCTGCTGCCAAAGACCGTATCTGGAGAGAAATAACTGACCGGATTAATGAAGTTGTCCCAATTGTCCGCACAGCTCAGAAAGTCCGAAGACGGTAAGTGCATAATGAGACACAATTACAAACACTATAGTCTGTATTAACTAAGATTTAAGCAACATTTTTCATGTGAGGTTGCCTATAGCAACCCAAACCACGACATGTGTAAAAAAAAGTATGCTTCACAATGACTTACATTTAATTTACTCTCCTTTCCCATAAACAAATAAACATATGTAGTTGGGCCAACTTCAAGTCCCGCTTGAAGCAGAAAAGGGCTGCTTCGAGGGCAATAGGGGGAGGGCCAGCCCCTGAGACTGTGGAGTATACAGATCTAGAGGAGCAAGCGATGGTCTGTGTGTCCTATGAGGAGGTGGCAGGTGTGTCACAAATGGACACCAACACATCTGACATGTTATGGCCACATGACTCGTCAGGTAAGTTTCCAAACATATATTGTAAAGTGTTTCCTGTATAATTGTCTTAATTGAGAGTATTTATAATTTTTTTTACACAAACACAACACAGGAGGGACAGTAGGGGCATCTCGCTGAGGCTGAGGTGGGGGTAGGTAGTGACACCTCCAGTGTGGGACAGGAAATTCTACCTGCCAAGCCCCACACTGGCACCCCCACCCAACCCTCTCTCTTGGTGATTCGTAGTGAAATAGCCAGTCATGGAGTTATCAACACCAAATTCCATGACGTGATGACCCGGGAGGTACGTGAGATGTCCTTTCGGCTCACTGACCTGACCACCTGTGTTCGTCAAGGTATGGCCGACCTCACCTCCTCGGTGCAACAATTGAACACCACAATTAGCCAATTAGACACCACAATTGGCCAAGGCATACAGACCATTGCTGGATTCCTTGCCAACAGTCAGAGGCGTATCTAGGGTAGGGCGAGTGGGGCACGTGCCCTGGGCGCCTTGGCAGGCCCAGGAGAGGGGGGCGGCGCCGCCGGCCAGGGCATCATGCCCCACTCGCCCCCGTCACGCCGAAAGTCGAAATGTGAGGGGAGGAGAGCGCACCGTCTTTCCCTCCCCTCACCGCCGCTGAAAGCCCTAGCAGCGCTGCTGTGTCCGTCCTCCGACGGCGTTAGCCAATCAGAGCTTGCAGACCGGCTCCTGATTGGCTGCCGGTCCGCGAGCTCTGATTGGCTAGCGAACCGGCGCCACACAGCCGCCGGAGACCTGTCCTGGAGCGGTGAGGGGAAGGAGAGGCGCTCTCCTCCCCTCACATAGAACAAGCGGCGCCGGTGACTCGGTAAGTGACCGGGGGGGAGGAGGGGGGGAGAGAGAGAGCACAGTGGGGCATGTAACTGGCACAGTGGGGCATGTAACTGGCACAGTGGGGCATGTATCAGGCACAGTGTGGGGCATGTATCTGGCACAGTGAGGTATGTAACTGGCACAGTGGGTCATTGTATCTGGCACTGTGGGACAATGTAACTGGCACTGTGGGGCATGTATCTGGCACTGTGGGCATTGTATCTGGCACTGTGGGGCAATGTAACTGGCACTGTGGGGCATGTATCCGGCACTGTGGGGCAATGTAACTGGCACTGTGGGGCATTGTATCTGGCACTGTGGGACAATGTAACTGGCACTGTGGGGCATGTATCCGGCACTGTGGGGCATTGTATCTGGCACTGTGGGGCAATGTAACAGGCACTGTGGGGCATTGTATCTTGCACTGTGGGGCATTGTATCTGGCACTGTGGGACAATGTAACTGGCACAGTGGGGCATGTATCTGGCACTGTGGGGCATTGTATCTGGCACTGTGGGGCAATGTAACTGGCACTGTGGGGCATTGTATCTGGCACTGGGGGGCAATGCAATTGGCACTGTGGGGCATGTATCCGGCACTGTGGGGCAATGTAACTGGCACTGTGGGGCAATGTAACTGGCACTGTGGGGCATGTATCCTGCACTGTGGGGCATTGTATCTGGCACTGTGGGGCAATGTAACTGGCACTGTGGGGCATTGTATCTGGCACTGTGGGGCATTGTATCTGGCACTGGGGGCAATGTAACTGGCACTGTGGGGCAATGTAACTGGCACTGTGGGGCAATGTAACTGGCACTGTGGGGCATTGTATCTGGCACTGTGGGGCAATGTAACTGGCACTGTGGGCTATTGTCAGTGGCCACACCCCTTCTGGAGCGTGGCCACACCCCTTCTGGAGTGTGGCCATGCCCATTTTTTCACCGGCGCACACATGCTTCTTTTGCTATGTTTTTTTTTTTGGGGGGGAGGGGGGGGGCGCCATTTTACATCTTGCCCTGGGCTCCAAAAACCCTAGTTACGCCTCTGCCAACAGTGTCAGGGAGGAACCAACACCTGGCCCATCCCCTACCCCTGCCCAGGAACCAGATCCCACTGGACAGGGCCCTCGAAGGTCAGTTCACAGACTGAGCACTGAACAACATCCGCTTCAGGCGGGCCGGAAAAATAAAAAAAAATTCTCTCCAGATGCGAGCACATTTACCAGCACCCATGTTGACTCAGTTCCAAAATGGATTATCAATGGCTTGTGGGACTAGAATTGCAAACTCCATCATGCTGAATGGGGTTTGCTGGCTTATCTTTTTGGTATTAGCCTGTGATGCATTAGCCTGTGAACTTGTCCCACCTTCCTCTTCATATTGTGGTCTGGCTAGTTTGGTTTAGGTATTGTGGCCAGAATCTTCCTCAATTTGACCCACATGTTCCTCAGGCAGGGTCATGACACCAGTCTCTTTTTGTGTTTGATGGGCAGTAGATGGGGGTGGGTAGGGGGGGGGGCTTGACTAATGGGTACTGTCTTCCTAATTTGGGCACTGGCAGGTGTTTGTTGCTGTGCCATGTTTTTTTTTTTTTTAATAAAACTAAACATTTGGACAAATAGTAATATGAGTTTGAATAAATATACTTTATTTTAAAATGGTGTGTTTATTATTGTGGGTGTGTGTAAAAGGTTTTTTTTTTATGAGTTGTACACATCCAAAAAAAGGGCATCTTGCTTATAGCAAAATGATGTACAAACCAAAAACATGTATGTTGGTCCTTAAACAATATAATGGCACGAAGTTGTTTGGTTACTATGGGCAACATGCCATATTAAATATAACTGACAAGTTACCTAATTCATTCATAGCAATTTATTAGGAAAAGTAGCAGGTTATAACAGTATAGGTTAGGCTGAATTATGTGGGTAATGGGAGTCATTCCGAGTTGATCACAGTAGCAATTTTGTTAGCAGTTGGGCAAAACCATGTGCACTGCAGGGGGGGCAGATATAACATGTGCAGAGAGAGTTAGATTTGGGTGTGGTGTGTTCAAACTGGAATCTAGATTGCAGTGTAAAAATAAAGCAGCCAGTATTTACCCTACACAGAAACAAAAAACCCACCCAAATCTAACTCTCTCTGCAAATGTTATATCTGCCCCCCCTGCAGTGCACATGGGCCCTCATTCCGAGTTGGTCGGTCGCAAGGCGAATTTAGCAGAGTTGCTCACGCTAAGCCGCCGCCTACTGGGAGTGAATCTTAGCTTCTTAAAATTGCGACCGATGTATTCGCAATATTGCGATTACTAACTACTTAGCAGTTTCAGAGTAGCTCCAGACTTACTCTGCCTGTGCGATCAGTTCAGTGCTTGTCGTTCCTGGTTGACGTCACAAACACACCCAGCGTTCGCCCAGGCACTCCCACCGTTTCCCCGGCCACTCCTGCGTTTTTTCCGGAAACGGTAGCGTTTTCAGCCACACGCCCCTGAAACGCCGTGTTTCCGCCCAGTAACACCCATTTCCTGTCAATCACATTACGATCGCCGGAGCGAAGAAAAAGCCGTGAGTAAAAATACTTTCTTCATAGTAAAGTTACTTGGCGCAGTCGCAGTGCGAACTTTGCGCATGCGTACTAAGCGGATTTTCACTGCGATGCGATGAAAAAGAACGAGCGAACAACTCGGAATGAGGGCCATGGTTTTGCCCAATTGCTAACAAACTTGCTGCTACTATGATCGGAAGTCAGCTGTCCCTTGAACCCTGGAACGCACGTGACATGCAAAGGGTGCGCGTGCGCGATTGAATGGCGCCCGGAAATAGACAACCTGCGTGTTATTTAAACAGGTGAATTGGAGCAGGTATATTACATTATTTCTCCTGTGGAAGCCGCTGAGTCTTTAGGCGGAGAAACGCGTTGAGAGAGAGGTCCAAAGCACACGGACCTGGTCATATCTACATCTGGGACACATCTACCTAAACGGGTCTGAGGTAAGGCGTAGTATAAGGGAGGAGTCGGCAGCAGAGACTTTGTTACAGCAGACAATCAGCTGGTCGGTGAGAACCCCTGACAAACAAAGCCCGCTCAGTAACCAGTGCCCAGGACAGAATATGAGAGCCTCATTCAGAGGGCTGTTTATTAATATGGTTGTATGTCCATGTTAATTTTGGAGGACTGCAGTGACTTACTAACCATCATTTTACCTAATCTAAGTTACGGACATTGCTGGCTCTACTAACCAATTAACCTGTCATTTGGATATTAACACATTCAGCATTCCATTGGCCTATACGGACATAATTGTGATTGAACACTGGATATCATACGCTGCTAATTAGTTGAGGGTTGAATCCTAGTCATCAGGGGCCCCTCAGCGCAATTATATATATGTTATCAGTTGATTAACATACCAGTGATGCATCATTGATAGGCCATGTTTGAAATAGAGAGTATGATGTGAGATCTGCATTTATGGATTGATAAGTTTTATCATTAAGGTAATTTTAATACCGGCCGGGTCTATGTATGTGTGTTATATGTTTGTCAACTAATTGTTTGATTAATGTGTTATTAAAAAGCACAAAAATGATTTCCGGTATGCAGCGCTTTATTTGTTAATAAACTTGCTGCTGCGATCAACTCAGAATTACCCCCAATGTTGTTATATTAACCACAAAACTAATGTGGGAATCTTGAAAACATGGCATGTATGTTGCATTTTTAGGCAATTATTTCTGTTTGAACGCTTACAAAATACACATAATTTCTACACAAAGCAGACATGTGGGACCAGGGCCGGTTCCGGGGCTTCTGGCGCCCCGGGCGGCATTAGGGGGCGTGGCTTCATACAGGGGGCGTGATCAGTTACGCCCCCTGTACTGTAGTAGGATGTGCGGTGCGCGATGACGTCATCGCGCACCGCACAGCAAAGGTCCTCTCCACGAAGGAAAACTAGACGCTAAGCGTCTAGTTCCCTTCGTGGAGAGGACCTTTGCTGTGCGGTGCGCGATGACGTCATCGCGCACCGCACATCATTACGGTTAAGGTCCTCTCCAGGAAGGGAAACTAGACGTGTAGCGTCTAGGTTCCCTTCACAGCGGGCAGCCCACGAAGGGAAACTAGTTTTCCTGGACAGCGGGACAGCAGGCCGCGGCAGCGGGGGGCACCACAGCAGCAGCGGATCTTGCCATAGGGCGGCGCCCTCCGGATGGCGCCGGCGCGATCTGGAAGGCGGCGCCCCGGGCAAAAGTCCTGCTTGCCCGTGGCAAGATCCGCTACTGTGTGGGACATAAACATTACACATGTATTTGCTAATAATACACATGTGTGCTGCTTGTCAGTGTAAGCTAATTTCTTAAAGTTCAACAATCACATTTTCTGAAAGTGTAAATGTACATACCATCTGTGTGAGTCCTACAGCTACAATTGCAGTGTTGATGCATTAGCAATTTAGCATGTGAATCAGCTGCATTCTATTGGCAATTATTAGCTAGCTACGCCCTGTCAGGCACTTTTAGCAAGTGTTCGCTAGCTGGGGGTCATTCCGAGTTGTTCGCTCGCAAGCTGATTTTTGCAGATTTGCTCACGCTAAGCCGCCGCCTACTGGGAGTGAATCTTAGCTTCTTAAAATTGCGAACGATGTATTCGCAATATTGCGATTACACACCTCGTAGCAGTTTCTGAGTAGTTCCAGACTTACTCGGCATCTGCGATCAGTTCAGTGCTTGTCCTTCCTGGTTTGACGTCACAAACACACCCAGCGTTCGCCCAGACACTCCCCCGTTTCTCCAGCCACTCCTGCGTTTTTTCCGGAAACGGTAGCGTTTTTTCCCACACGCCCATAAAACGGCCTGTTTCCGCCCAGTAACACCCACTTCCTGTCAATCACATTACGATCGCCAGAACGATGAAAAAGCCGTGAGTAAAATTCCTAACTGCATAGCAAATTTACTTGGCGCAGTCGCAGTGCGAACATTGCGCTTGCGCACTAAGCGGAAAATCGCTGCGATGCGAAGATTTTTACCGAGCGAACAACTCGGAATGACCCCCGCTGTGCGCAGCCCTAGACCTACTCCTGTGCTGCGAACGCCTGGTGTGTACCGGCAACGAGCAGCTTTGCAGTGGTGCGAAAACCACACATGCTAACCTTAGCACACTCCCCCACAAGACACCCACCTTCACGCCCCTTTTCGCTAGTAAGCGAAGCCATTCCCCCGCACCGCCTTCAACACGCCTCTTTGTTGTTGTGTGGCTGCGTACACAAAAAGCTTTTGTATTTCTGCACATTCGTCGTACAGCTGACTTTTGCACATGCGCATTCAGTGTTTTGCGCGTGCGCATTTGGCTAAACTGCGCTGCTTGCGATGCGAAGATTTGCTGTGAACAACTTGGAATAACCCCCCATATCCACAGCTCTGCTCAGGAAGGGGGGCCCTGCCTATTTTGTCAGTATTGGGTCCCACCATTTCTGATGGGAGCCCTGACCACATACAGTATGTGCTCATTGTGGTGTACTGCAATTAGTCTTTAATGTAAGCAGCTCTATTGACTTGCATAACAGGTCCACGGTAGCCTGAGTACCTAGTTGCATTGCATTAACCATGCAGTTGATAAAGAACCCTGGTCTTTGCAGCCTTGGGGGGGGCGGGGCGGAGGGGAGGATAGGAACTCATCACCCCATCGATCCCACCATATTTGCATGTGGTAAGTGAAAGTAAATGAATCAGGCTACATCAAAGAATTTCACCACAAATTGGCCCAGCTGCAAATGTTAGTAGTATGGGCTGAGGTCCCTGGAACATGGGATTTTATTATTTTATTCCTGTACCTGGTTACATGCTTTTCCAAATGTTGTATAGGTATTAGCGACAGAAGCGGTCATGGTAGGATACAGGAGTGGTCAGGAGATGCTGGGCTTCAAAAAGGGGGGAAGCTGCAAGTGAAAGTAATTAAAACAGATAATTGACAAGTGCCGCCAACAGCGCCCCCCCCCCCTACCCTGCAGCGCTATATGCGGTGCCCCCTCCGCACTCACCTAGTTACGGCCCTGGCAGCCATAACTATAACTAGGTTATAGTTCTGGAATTTGCAACATCTGTAAAATACAGTGTAACCATGGTTTCAGCTATATAGAATGAACGTGTCTCCATATTTAGGTGAAGGTCCCTATCCCGGAGTAATTGACCTGTTCGGGGGCAGTGGAGGTCTCATTGAGTTTCGAAGCAGTCTCCTGGCCTCGCGCGGGTTTGCATCCCTTGCCTTGGCTTACCTTGCCTATGATGATCTCCCAAAAACTTTTGACCACTTGGATCTGACATATTTTGAAGAAGCGGCTGAATTACTGAGTAGGCGCCCAGAGGTAAGTGTTCAAATAAATATCCTCTAATTAATAATGACCTGCAGAGATTGCTATTCATTGTGATAAAAATGTGGGAGGAGCTAGTCTGATGTTATTCTGTACTACGTGTTTAAAATAAGTTCTTTATTTGTTTAAAATTAATTGTTATAAAGTAATTTATGCATTTTCTTAATGTGCAAACCGTGAGATGCTTGTAGTAACATGAAAGCCGGAACAAGGTGTCTCTATGTAAAACAATAGCTGATCCCAAATCTTGTGTCGCATCAAGGAAAGTGGAAACTATCAAAAGCTCTGCAACCTGATCCAGCATTACACAGTAATTCAAACTGGACTCTAACCCGATAGGAAAATGGTTTGGGAGAAAAAGAGGAGGAGATAGAGTGAAAGTACAAGTCGGGGAAGGGACCGTGTAGAGTAAAAGAAGAAAGGGTAGAGGAAAAGGACAACAAGGCAGAGGTAAAGCAAAAAAGAAACCCTCTGAGATGTAGGAGTGGAAATGAGAAAGAATGACTAGATGCATGGGCGGTAGAGTGTAAAGACAATGGGCCCGATTCAGGTTGGATCGCAATACACTATCCAACCGCAAAAATATGCTAAAATATGCGGGCGCATGTGCAGGGCCCATTCTGTGCAGGTGAACGCATCTTCTGCGGGCACCGGCAGAAAATACGAATGTCGCCCTCTGCCTGTAAACCAGGCAGAGGCGTTTGTGTGGTGGGGGGTGGCAATGGTCCATTTCCAAGGTGGAGACAAAGCATTACGGGGGCTTTGCTTAGAAACAGGGGCGTGCCAGTGTGAATGAGGGGCGTGATGGGGGCGTGATCGGAGTGGCTGTGTGACATCACACGCAGCCGCCGCAATCAAAAATATGACGGCGGGCCTCCTGCCGGTGCAGCCAGGTTACGCCGGCTGGAGGCTTCCTTAATTATAGCGATCACGCTGAAGTTGTGGTGCGACTGCAATTTCAGCGTAGTCAAGGGGAGGGCAGCTGATAGCATGCTGAGCTGCCTTGCGATGGGAGGCCCCCAGCATGTGATCCAAAGGATTGTAAATTCTGATACTTAGCAAAATTTGCAATCCTTACTGAATCAGCCCAATGAGTGATAGGAGCAGTAGAATAAAAATCTATGATAAACATGGGAGAGCATAAAAAAAGGAATGAAGTAAAGAACTGTAAGAGCAAACTGAAAAAAAAAAGTGTAGAAGTAGAGAGAGAGAAAAAACAGAGGACAGGGATGGGTATCGGTAGTGCAAAATGATGATGAGGAAGATAACTACTACACATCACTAGGAAGCTGAGCCGGGCAGTAGGAGGATCCCCCCAAACAGTGGTGGGCCTTGGAAGCAGTGGTAAACAGTGCCGGCTGCTAGTTGTCATGATCCGGGTAACTAAACGCCATTTCCTACCGGTCAGGTGGCTATGGTGGAGGAAGGATCAAGGAAAATCTGGCTAAAGGATTTATCCGGCTTTCGTCTTCTCCAGCTGGCGCAGGCTTCTTCTTCGTGAAGAAGAAGGATGGCGGCCTGCGGCCTTGTATTGACTACTGGGGTCTGAATGACATCACAGTGAAAAATCGGTACCCTCTGCCGCTTATCACCGAGCTTTTTGACCGCGTCAGTGGAGCCACTATCTTCACAAAGTTAGATCTGAGGGGTGCTTATAATCTCATCCTTATCCGGAAGGGTGACGAGTGGAAGACCGCTTTTAACACCCGTGACGGACATTACGAGTACCTCGTCATGCGTTTTGGACTCCGCAATGCTCCAGCGGTATTTCAACACTTCGTGAATGAAATCTTCAGAGACATTCTCTATCGTGTGTTGTAGTTTATCTCGATGATATCCTTATCTTCGCGAATGATCTGGAATTATTACAGGAAATTTAGTCGAGACTTTTCCACCATTGTAGCGCCTGTTACAGCTCTAACCAGGAGGGGTCCAATCCTTCCAAATGGTCAGAAGAAGCTACCCAAGCCTTTCATTTGTTGAAACAATGATTCGTCTCTGCTCCGGTTTTGAAAACAACCAGATACCATTTCGAACTTTATGCTTGAGGTGGATGCCTCTTCTGTTGGAGTGGGTGCAGTACTGTTTCAAAGAGCTAACGACGGTCATCTACATCCTTATAGCTTCTTCTCAAGAAAGTTCTCTCCTGCCGAGCGTAACTACGCCATTGGCGATCAAGAACTATTGTCGATCAAGCTCGCTTTGGAAGAGTGGAGGTACATATTAGAAGGAGCTTCTCATACCATCACTATCATGACGGATCACAAGAATCTCCTGTATCTAAAAGGCACTCAATGGGGTAAATTTACGAAGAATCGTATTTTCCCGTTTGAGGTAAAAGTTCAATCACGAATGACATCGAAAGTGTAAATATGCAACTTTTTGAATTGATTACGACTAATTTACTAAGCTGCCGTATTCTGCATTTTCGGTTTTTCCGATGTCGATGTCATTCGTTTTTTAGGCAGTGTTTAACGTGAGTGACTTGTAAAACACTGCCGACTTTAATACAATGAATCTCGGCCGGATCTGAGAGATCCGTGCTGGGCTTCATTGTGTACCTTGTAAAAAAAAATGTTTAAACTTAAAAAAAAAATTGCGTGGGGTCCCCCCTCCTAAGCCAAACCAGCCTCGGGCTCTTTGAGCCGGCCCTGGTTGCAAAAATATGGGGGAAAAATTGACAGGGGTTCCCCCATATTTAAACAACCAGCACCGGGCTCTGCGCCTGGTCCTGGTTCCAAAAATATGGGGGACAAAAAGCGTAGGGGTCCCCCGTATTTTTGAAACCAGCACCGGGCTCCACTAGCTGGACAGATAATGCCACAGCCGGGGGTCACTTTTATACAGCGCCCTGCGGCCGTGGCATTAAATACCCAACTAGTCACCCCTGGCCGGGGTACCCTGGAGGAGTGGGAACCCCTTCAATCAAGGGGTCCCCCCCTCCAGCCACCCAAGGGCCAGGGGTGAAGCCCGAGGCTGTCCCCCCCATCCAATGGGCTGCGGATGGGGGGATGATAGCCTTTGTTGTAAGTTATGAATATTGTTTTTAGTAGCAGTACTACAAGTCCCAGCAAGCCTCCCCCGCAAGCTGGTACTTGGAGAACCACAAGTACCAGCATGCGGCGGAAAACTGGGCCCGCTGGTACCTGTAGTATTACTACTAAAAAAATACCCCAATAAAGACATAACACACACACCTTGAAAGTATAACTTTAATGCATACATACACACCACCATATACACATACTTACCTTATGTTCACACGAGGGTCGGTCCTCTTCTCCATGTAGAATCCATGGTGTACCTGTTGAAAAAATTCTACTCATCAAATCCAGTGTAGAGGGCTCCTCGGGTAATCCATTTGTAATCCACGTACTTGTAAAAATAAAAAAACGGACACCCGACCACGAACTGAAAGGGGCCCCATGTTTTCACATGGGACCCCTTTCCCCGAATGCCAGGAACCCCCTCTGACTTAAGTCTAAGAGGGTTCCATCAGCCAATCAGGGAGCGCCACGTTGTGGCACCCTCCTGATCGGCTGTGTGCTCCTGTACTGTATGACAGGCGGCACACGGCAGTGTTACAATGTAGCGCCTATGCGCTCCATTGTAACCAATGGTGGGAACTTTGTGGTCAGCGGGTGACCGAAAGTAACCTCAACGCTGACCACAAAGTTCCCACCATTGGTTATAATGGAGCGCATAGGCGCTACATTGTAACAGGTACACCATGGATTCTACATGGAGAAGAGGGCCGACCCTCGTGTGAACATAAGGTAAGTATGTGTATATGGTGGTGTGTATGTATGCATTAAAGTTATACTTTCAAGGTGTGTGTGTTATGTCTTTATTGGGGTATTTTTTTAGTAGTAGTACTACAGGTACCAGCGGGCCCGGTTTTCCACCGCATGCTGGTACTTGTGGTTCTCCAAGTACCAGCTTGCGGGGGAGGCTTGCTGGGACTTGTAGTACTGCTACTAAAAACAATATTCATAACTTACAACAAAGGCTATCAGCCCCCCATCCGCAGCCCATTGGATGGGGGGGACAGCCTCGGGCTTCACCCCTGGCCCTTGGGTGGCTGGAGGGGGGGGACCCCTTGATTGAAGGGGTTCCCACTCCTCCAGGGTACCCCGGCCAGGGGTGACTAGTTGGGTATTTAATGCCACGGCTGCAGGGCGCTGTATAAAAGTGACCACCGGCTGTGGCATTATCTGTCCAGCTAGTGGAGCCCGGTGCTGGTTTCAAAAATACGGGGGACCCCTACGCTTTTTGTCCCCCGTATTTTTGGAACCAGGACCAGGCGCAGAGCCCGGTGCTGGTTGTTTAAATATGGGGGAACCCCTGTCAATTTTTTTCCATATTTTTGCAACCAGGTCCGGCTCAAAGAGCCCGAGGCTGGTTTGGCTTAGGAGGGGGGACCCCACGCAATTTTTTTTCAAAAAATTAACACTTTCCCATCCCCTTCCCACTGATAAACATGCACGGATCTCATGGATCCCTGCATGCCTATCCAAACACGGGATAAAAAAGCAGGTCTGTTTTTTTTTTAGCACTTTTTTACGATTTGTATTTCTGCACGGCAGTGTTTGGCTATTGTCGGCAGTGTTTGTGATTTGCACTTTTTAGTAAATTCCCGATTGCTACCAAATTGCAGGCGTATTTGACCGATGGTGTATTGATTTGTGATTTTTTCCTAGGACTTCCAAAATATTACGAATGCCCTCATCACTGCCGTGATTTTTGCTTAGTAAATTGCCGAGATGACACTTTGAAGAAAAAACGGCATCTCGGTCAAAATCGGGACCTTAGTAAATATACCCCAATGTCTTAACCCTCGCCAAGCCAGGTGGGTACTTTTCTTTTCCAGATTTGATTTCAAATTGCAGTTTTGTCCAGGGTCACAGAATCGCAAGGCTGATGCCCTTTCCCGCTCCTGGGAGCAAGAAAAGGAGGAAGACTTATGTTGAAACGCGTTGGTGGAGATTGCTGTGGTGGTTTTTAAGAGTACCTGAATGCTGAATTTGCACCTGGGACTACTACCTTAAGGGGGACTGTCCGGACCTAGGTTCCCCCCATAAGTTACATATATTTTTTATTTTTTCATCTGTGCTAAATTCAAGCTTCGGTGTACATTGTGTCTTAATCATTTTTGTAAGGGGCATTGTATTATGGCCTTTTTGGAAATAAAGAAATAAGGTTTTACTTGAGGATTGAGACATTCTTTCCTTTTGTCTATTTTTTAACACTCCCATTGTTTAAAATTGGAAACATCATCCAGTGACCAGGAGGTAGGAGTAGGAAGAAGGAAGGAAACCAGTGGTTAGAAAAAGATACCTTTATGTGGAAGACGACACACAAGATATAGTAAGTTGGGTACGCTGGATGCTAGTTCATTCCCTTAAGGTTCAGTGAAAAGATACCTTTATGAGATTTATAGTTTTGATTATAGTAATTAAGGTACGGTTTGACACCATACTTTTATATCCTTTACTGTGGTGGACCTTTTTAAAGGAGATTCACACCCTTCTGAGAGATAAGGTGACGGACCCACCTTTTTTGACCTATTAAAGGGTTGGAGAAAGAAAGGGATAAGGAGAATCCCCGTCTCCAGACCTACTATAATTCCTGTTCCCCTCTCTGTCTTGCTATCCTCATTGATCGAGACTGGAATAACCACCAGGCGATAGAAGTACAGAAAGGAAGAGAGTGGAAATAAAGATACCTTTATGTGGAAGACTACTCCTGAAAAATAGTGAGTCGGGTAGGCCTCATATCATCTCATCCCTCCAAAGATTTGGTGAAAAGATACCTTTATGGGATTTGCACAGGTTCTTCATTAGTAAGTTAGGTACGGGCTGGCACCCTACCTGCTTATCTTTCACTGTGGTGGACCCCTAAAGGAGAGATACACCCTTTCTGAAAAAAAGTATAAAGAACAATCAGAATATTCCCTCTCCTGTGTTAAGGAGAATAGGGTGACGGACCTACCCTGTTTGATTCTTTTCGGGGGCGGATAAAAGGGGAGAAGAGATTTTCACCTTCAGGGTTCACTACAATCTTGTTTCCCTTTGTTTTTTCCCTTTAACTCGAGAAATCAAGTTATGCGGGACTGAGAAGAAATTGTGGATATCCTGTCAGTCAGACCAGTGAAGAACATTCAAGGACTATCTCCCAGCCTATGAGTATTAACTCTTATGTATGGTTACATTTATGTTTTGTAAAAGATCTGAAGTGAGCGCTGTCTAAGGTGGTTTCCAATTTTGATTGTAAGAGCAAGAAAATGAGTCTGAGTCTACTGACAAGCATTATATTATTGATCCAGTGGCGTTCTCCGCAGTGAGGATGGACTCTATGCCCCCGCCAGGGAAAAGTTTTGTGAAGCCGGCTCTCAGAAGGAAGCTCTTGCATTTGGCACACTCCTCTCGCTTTGCCGGACATGCGAGCATACACAAGACCTTAGAATTTGTTTTGAGATCATACTGGTGGCTGACCCTAAAAAAAGGACATTGCTGAATTTGTGGCCTCCTGCCCAAAATGTGCCCAACACAAAGTATCCCGCCAGTCACCCGCTGGGCAACTGGTTCCTTTGTCTGTTCCTCATCGTCCGTGGACCCATCTTTCTATGGATTTCATCACGGATCTCCCTGTGTGTAATAAATTCAACACCATCTGGGTGGTAGTTGACCGGTTCACCAAAATGGCTCATTTCATTCCGCTCACCGGTCTTCCGCCAGCTTCCAAGTTGGCACAAGGCTTCATTCAAGAGATCTTCAGATTACACGGTCTCCCTGTGGAGATAATTTCCGATAGAGGTGTTCAGTTTGTGGCCAAGTTCTGGCGGAGTCTTTGCCAGGCGCTCCAAGTCAAGTTGAAATTCTCTACAGCCTATCACCCTCAAACCAATGGGCAAACTGAGAGGGTGAATCAGGACTTGGAGGCCTTCCTCCGTATCTATGTATCCTCTTCCCAGGACGATTAGGTTCAACTCCTCCCATGGGCTGAATTTTGCCACAACAATTAGTATCATTCTTCATCTTCCTCCACGCCATTCTTCACCAACTATGGGTTCCACCCAAAAGTTCCAGAGTTCCAACCGCTTCCAGCAACATCGGTGCCTGCAGCTGATACCACGCTTCGGCAGTTTTCAAATAACTGGAAGAATGTTCGTTCAGCTCTTTTGAAAGCATCCGCCAGGTACAGGAGATTTGCGGATAAGAAGCGTAGGGCAATTCCAGCCCTTAAAGTTGGTGACCGTGTTTGGCTGTCTACGACGAATCTACGACTGAGGGTCCCGAGTATGAAACTTGCCCTCGCTATATCAGTTCTTTCCTGATCGATCAAGTTGTCAACCCAGTGGCTTACAAGCTTCAGCTACCTCCGTTTTTAAAAGTTCCTAAGACATTCCATGTTTCACTTCTTAAGCCAGTGGTTCTGAATCGCTTCCATGCTACGCTTCCCTCTGCTCCCAAAGTTCAGACTCAACGTGGTGTTGAGTATGAGGTCGCCAAAATCCAGGATTCACGTATTAGATATGGGCATCTCCAGTATCTGATCGATTGGAAGGGCAATGGTCCTGAGGAACGTTCCTGGACGAATGCATCAGATGTCCATGCTTCTAAATTAGTCCAGAAATTCCATACTAGATGTCCGCAAAAACCTAAGAAGTGTCATGGGGCCACTCCTAAAGGGGAGGGGGGGGGGGGGGTTCTGTCACGATCCGGGTAACTAAACGCCATTTCCTACCGGTCAGGTGTCTCCTGAGATTGGCTCAGCGTGCCAGGGTTTTCCTTATAACTCTTTTGGTATTGCCCGCAGTGCTGGCTCAGCGGCCTTCTTATTGTGCTCACCTAACTGTGGTATGGCGCCTTCAGTCCCGTCGCGGCCGCCACCGCCGCGCCCGTGGTCTCACCTCATGGAAGCTGAGTGAGGCGCCCTCCGTGTGCTGCGGCCGCTGCCGCCATCCCTGTGGCCACTGTGCGTAGGTGGGAATGAGTGGAGCCTCTGCTGCTGCGGCCTCCGCCGCCATTGCCGTTTGACACATGGTTCCCCAAGATCATCTATTCCCCTTCAAACTGGGTCATGGGCGCAGCCATGTTGGAGTGAATCACATGTTGCTCTCCTCTCCAATCCGCAGCGCTGTTGCTGCCTCTGCATAATTGTCAGCCAATCCTTGTTATCCTACAGGTATAAATATCCTGTCCCAGCACCCAGAAGATTGTCAGTGTTTCAATTGTCTCTCCAGTGAATCTAGTCTGCAGCTTCACTAAAGACTTTCCTGTGAATGCTCCCTGCGGTACAGCCTGACTCTCTTGTGTCTACCCTCTGCAGTGCAGCTCCAACTCCCATGCAGCCTGTCTCCATTGCTCCCGCACCCAGTATCAGCAGAATGTGTACTCCGGCTTCCAGCAGCCACTCTCCGGCGGTTCTCTGTTTCCACTAAGTACTTTACCTGCGATCCCCAGCATCACTAAGTACTTTACCTCCGATCCCCAGCATCACTTAGTACTTTACCTGCGATCCCCAGCATCACTTAGTACTTTACCTGCGATCCCCAGCATCACTTTATTCTTTACCTACGCCTCAAGCATCACAAGGCATTTCAACCTAAAGCTCCGGTTACTGGTCTCAAACCAGTAGGAACTCAGAGACTCTCTCTTTGACAGTTATTGTTTTGTTGCACTTTCTTTGACTTTATTATTTAATAAACACCCTTAAAGGCACCTCCTGTTGTCATGGTCACGCCTTCAGGCTTTGGCACTACTGCTTCTGCGCATGTCTAAGAGTCCCATCTCACCTCCTAAGTTCAAATACCCATCAGCCCCTGCAACTGAGGCTTCCCGCTACCGACACCAGCCCTCAGTTGTGACACTAGTTGGACAGACTGTTTTTGGCAGTTTTTCAACAATGTGGGAGCAAATGGCTGAGAATCGTTTGCTCCCGCACACTGCCAGATGATCATTCTACCTAGTTTGCTGGTTGGAATGATATTGTCCTGCTGTATGGCCCACATAACAATAAAGCTGTCAGACATTTGTGGACTACATGCAAAAGCATCCAGTATTTACCCTGCACAGAAAACACAAATGAATTTGCTTCCCTTACATTGCAACATGATTTGTTCCAGACACAAGTTACTTGCCTCTTTTTGCATTACTTACAAATTACCATCAGTTCCAAATTGCAGTATTGTCAAACCAGTGCTATAGTGTATGAGATGTAGCGCATATATTCACAGCGTGGTCAACCACTGTGTGATCGCTGCATGAACTCTTCTTACTTAGTTTTATTGGTTTCAGGTGTTCGGAGAAGGAATCGGAGTAGTTGGTGTGAGCAAAGGGGCAGATATAGCTCTGGCTATGGCGTCTTATTTTCCCCAGGTCGCTGCCGCAGTCTGTATTAATGGAACCAATGCTATGCATGGTAGCAAGCTCAGCTATGGCGATCTTGTACTGAGAGAAATTCCTTATCAAATGGAAAAACTTCTGATCACCTACTCTGGGGCCTATGATTTTTTCCGTGTCAACCAAGATACAACAAAGCCAGAATACCAGGACTCTGTACTTCCCCTGGAGAAGGCCAGAGGTCCCATCCTCTTCTTGGTGGGAGAAGATGACCAGGGCCAGAACAGCTTATTAAATGCTAAGGAAGCGGTAGCCAGGGCAGAAAAGTATAACAAGAAAGATGTGTATTTGCAGAGTTACCCAGGTACAGGGCATCTTCTAGAGCCCCCTGGATCTCCCTTCTGCCCAGGGTCACTATGTTTTAATGATGTATATCCGACGGTGTGGGGAGGGGAGATCCAGGATCACTGCAAAGCACAGGAAGTCAGCTGGAGACATATCCAGGAATTTCTGGGAAAGAATCTGCCGCGCTCTCCCCGACATAAATCATGAAAAAAATAAAATACTGTTTTCAATTAAGTTAACTTTGGGTCAAATATGTATTTTTATTGATAAACTTTTCATATAACACAAGTTAATAGGGTGTTACAGAATACGGCATACAAAACAAAACATGTTACGGAACATAATTTTTTCAAAAAGTTGACACTCCAAATGTCTAGGATGAAAACTCTATCATAAAGGATATAATAGTAAATTGTTCTCCTTTATGGTTGAGGAGCATATTCATTATCAAGCCCCATGGGCCCCCCATTAACTAAGTATTCGACTTAACGTGAGTTATGGAGATGGACAATAAAGTACTCTGTGCTCTGAAAAAAGTTTACGCTAACAACTAAACCTCAACTGAGTTGACTCATGCTCCCCTATCTCCAAAGATAGGGGAGAAAGACACTAGTTACTACTTGAGTGCACACAATCGCCAATCAACAAGTTAAAATGTAAATTTTATTAATATTCTAAAATAAACATCCCCAGTATTAATATGAAGTACTAGCTTTAATTCCCATGTCATGTCCGTAGAGAAATGTATATGCTTAATTCTTATTTCTGGATTGCAAATATCCTTTATTATATGTGTTCAAGCGAAATATTAAAATGTATTAAGGAAATGAAAATAAATGTGAAAAAGTTGAGAAAATAAATGAGTGAATAAAGATTTAAAAACAAGAGCTAATGTACACCTCGTTTTTTTTCTAGCCATGGAGGGTGATAAATAGCACGGTGATAAAGTACCAACCAATCAGCTCCTAACTGTCATTTCTTTAAACTCAGGCTGTAACATGGCAGTTAGGAGCTGATTGGTTGGTACTTTATGTAAGTTAACTCCAGCCAGCAGTAAAGGCTCTTGCAGCTTGAATAAAGAGATACAAGGACGTTTATTCGCCCATATAAATTTAGTAAGAGCTGACTTGAGTGTGCGAGTATCATGTCTAGATAAAATAAAGGGGAGTATTTGGATTGTATATAGAAGTCGTGGGAAAGAAATCATCTTGTGGGAACGACCTAAATACGAGATAGGTAAATGTTGCCAACTCATAAAGTCAGTTACCATATGGTTATTAAAATAAGGAGTATTGCTAGCATAAAAGTCAGAGGAGTTACGTGGTATGCGTAAACCCAAATGTATTAAGCGTTCTTGGGCCCACGTAAATGGGAACAAAGTGCCGCAACCTAGTGTCACATCCAGGCCTAGAGCTAAGACTTCGTTTTTTCTATAATTAATCAAAAAGCCAGATATCAAAATTAAAGTCTAGTAAAATATTCAACAGAGAGGGAAAGGCAGATTTTGGGTCTCTAAAATACAAAAGAAGGTTATCTGCGAATGCAAAGACTTTAACATCCTGAGATCCCATCGGAATTCCCCTCCAAGACTTTTCTTCAACAAAGATGCATATCAGGAAGTCCAAAGCAATATTAAAAAGCAGCGGTGAAAGAGGACATCCCTGGCGGGTTCCTCTATATAACTGAAAGGAGGACGTATTAACGCCTTTAATAGTCAAAAAAGGCCATAGGCTGAGTATATAACATACAGTATGAAAAATGCGTATAAACTGTGTTCCAAACTGTTGTACGTGGAATATACGGAGCATGTGGGACCAGGAGACAAGGTCAAAGGCCTTCTCTGCATCACAACTAACAATAAGAGGTAAATGAAAAGTTAACTGTTGGGAGTGATGGATCACAGCCATTAAAATATGAACGTTGTGCACTGAAGTTCTATTCTTGACAAAGCTATTCTGAGCAGGGTGGAGGATATGTTGCAAAACTGTTTGAAGACGTCCTACTAATAATTTTGTAAACAACTTCAAAATCCCCAACTTCAAATCTTGATTTAGTAATGATATGGGCCGATATGCCCATATCGGCCCATATCATTGTGGCCTTGCCTCTTTAAAGCCCAAAGGTGGGGAGCAGGGGTGTATCTAGGGGTCTGGGCGCCACTGGCAAAGTAAGGGACTGGCGTCCCTCATATTTGAAATAGGGAAGGTGCAAGTGCAAAAAAGGGACATGATCTTGTGGGAAAGGGCCATGAGCATACAATAGTACTCCCAATTCAAATGACGCTACACAGTAATACCTCTTATACACATCATACCCACACAGTAGCAGTTTCGTTTACACATTATGCCCACACAGTAATCCTTATCACACTGTGGAGACACTAGCAGTGCCTGACCTGGCCGAGAAGGCAATGCCACCCAAGGCCAGGTGGTATAATCAAATAGTAGTGCAGTGAAAAGTAGTGCAGTGCAGCGCACTACCTAACTCTCCTATTCAAATGTACATAGCTGTAGTTGCCCCCTCAGCACATAGCCATAGCCCCCACCAGAACACATCACATAGTTATTTCCCCCTCCCAGCACATAGCCATAGTCCCCTCCCAGTAAATAGCTGTAACCATAGTCCTCTCTGCACATAGCCGTAGTCTCCACCTCCCCAACACAGTCATGGTCTCCACCCCACTCCCATCACATAGCAACAGTTCCCTCCCAGCATATCTATAGTCCCCCTCCCAGCACATAGCCCTCCACCTTCCCAAGCACATAGCCATAGTCCCCATCCCCCTCCCAGGACATATCTATAGTCCCCCCTCAGCACATAGTAATTGTCTCCCACCCTCCCAGCAGTTAGCCAAAGTCCACTCCCTCCCAGCACATAGCTGTAGCCCCCCCTTAGCACATAGCAGTAGTCTCCCCCACTCTCAGCACATAGCAGTAGTCCTCCCTCAGCACATAGCCATAGTCTCCCCCCTCCCAGCACTTTCCCATAGTCCCCCCTCACAGCACATAACTGTAGTCCACCTCAGCACATAGCCATAGTCCCCTCCCCTCCCAGCACTTAGCCATAGTCCCCCCATCTCACAGCACATAGCTGTAGTCCCCCCTCTGCAAATAGCCATAGTCTCCCACCCAGCTCTTAGCCATAGTCCCCCCTCTCACAGCACATAGCTGTAGTCCCCCCTCAGCACATAGCCATAGTCTTCCCCCCTCCCAGCCCTTAGCCATAGTCTTCCCCCCCTCCCAGCTCTTAGCCATAGTCTCCCCCCCCCCCTCCCAGCACTTAGCCATAGTTTCCCCTCCCCCCTCAGCACATAGCAGTAGTCTTCCCACTGCCAGCACATAGCTGTAGTCTCCCCACTCACAGCACATACATAGCCATAGTCTCCCCACACAGCACATAGCCCTAGTCCCACCCGAGCACATAGTCATAATCCACCTCCCAGCACATAGCCACAGTCCCCTCACCCTCCCTTCCGACCCTAGCACATAGCCATAGTCCCCAGCCACAACATCCCAGCACAAAGCTGTAGTGTCTGGCAATACCTGGTGTGCCGAGCTGCCTAGGCATTGCCTGGGATGGAGAGCGGAGGCTTGCACAGCAGGCTGAGCTGGTGCCGGTGTCTGGCACCACACCATACGATGTGAAGAAACTGTAGGAAAAAACTACAGTTCCCAGCAGCCCTTGGCGCGGGTTCACTACGGCTGGCCGGCGGTCGGGCTCCCGGCGACCAGCATCCCGGCGCCGGGAGCCCGACCGCCGGCTTACCGACAGCTTGGCGAGCGCAAATGAGCCCCTTGCGGGCTCGCTGCGCTCGCCACGCTACGGGCACGGTGGCGCGCTACGCGCGCCACACTATTTTATTCTCCCTCTATGGGGGTCGTGGACCCCCACGAGGGAAAATAATTGTCGGTATTCCGGCTGTCGGGCTCCCGGCACCGGTATACTGAGCGCCGGGAGCCCGACCGCCGGCAAACAGCACTATTTTATTCTCCCTCTATGGGGGTCGTGGACCCCCACGAGGGAAAATAATTGTCGGTATTCCGGCTGTCGGGCTCCCGGCGCCGGTATACTGAGCGCCGGGAGCCCGACCGCCGGCAAACAGAAGACCACCCCTTGGCGCCGGGAGCTCCTGACAGCAAGGGTTGCTGAGAGATGTAGGTTATTTTCAGTTTCTTCCCTGTAGTGCATTGCGGTGCTGTACACCGGCGCCCGCTACTGCCTGCTGAGCGAGCCTCCACCCTCCATCCCAGGCAATCCACAGGCAGCTCGCCACACCAGGTCTTGCCAGACACTACGGCTTAAGGGTTTCCACCCATTGGCCGAGTGTAGCACCGCCGGGAGACGCCCCCTGCTCGGCTGGCGCCCCCTGCTTGGCTGGCGCCCCTGGCGAGTGCCATCCTGGCCAATGGGTAGATACACCCCTGGTGGGGAGTTACCTTGTAACAGTGAATTCAATGGGGTTATTAAATGTGGAACAAGATGAGGAGCATGTAACTTATAATATTCAGCCACAAACCCATCTGGGCCAGGAGATTTGCCCATTATTAACAATTATATCATGGTAAGAAGTTCCAATACCGTTACAGGTTCTATTAAAGACTCCATCTCTTCTTTAGTTAATACAGGTAAGTCCACCTTCTTAAGGAATTGCATTCCTAAGGCTGGATCATCGGGAGGCAAGGTATATAAAGTAGAGATGAGCGGGTTCGGTTTCTCTGAATCCGAACCCGCCAGAACTTCATGTTTTTTTTCACGAGTCCGAGCGACTCGGATCTTCCCGCCTTGCTCGGTTAACCCGAGCGCGCCCGAACGTCATCATGACGCTGTCGGATTCTCGCGAGGCTCGGATTCTATCGCGAGACTCGGATTCTATATAAGGAGCCGCGCGTCGCCGCCATTTTCACACGTGCATTGAGATTGATAGGGAGAGGACGTGGCTGGCGTCCTCTCCGTTTAGACACTTGATTTACTAATTTTGGGGAGCATTAGGAGTACTCAGTAGTGTACAGTGCAGAGTTTTGCTGATAGTGACCAGTGACCACCACTTTTATTTATAATCCGTTCTCTGCCTGAAAAAAGCGATACACAGCACACAGTGACTCAGTCACATACATACCATATCTGTGTGCACTGCTCAGGCTCAGGCCAGTGTGCTGCATCATCTATATATATTATATATCTGTCTGACTGCTCAGCTCACACAGCTTATAATTGTGGGGGAGACTGGGGAGCACTACTGCAGTGCCAGTTATAGGTTATAGCAGGAGCCAGGAGTACATAATATTATATTAAAATTAAACAGTGCACACTTTTGCTGCAGGAGTGCCACTGCCAGTGTGACTAGTGACCAGTGACCTGACCACCAGTATATAATATTAGTAGTATACTATCTCTTTATCAACCAGTCTATATTAGCAGCAGACACAGTACAGTGCGGTAGTTCACGGCTGTGGCTACCTCTGTGTCGGCACTCGGCAGCCCGTCCATAATTGTATATACCAGTGACCTAACCGTGGTTTTTTTTTCTTTCTTTATACATACATACTAGTTACGAGTATACTATCTCTTTATCAACCAGTCTATATATTAGCAGCAGACACAGTACAGTGCGGTAGTTCACGGCTGTGGCTACCTCTGTGTCGGCACTCGGCAGCCCGTCCATAATTGTATATACCAGTGACCTAACCGTGGTTTTTTTTTCTTTCTTTATACATACATACTAGTTACGAGTATACTATCTCTTTATCAACCAGTCTATATATTAGCAGCAGACACAGTACAGTGCGGTAGTTCACGGCTGTGGCTACCTCTGTGTCGGCACTCGGCAGCCCGTCCATAATTGTATATACCACCTAACCGTGGTTTTTTTTCTTTCTTTATACATACATACTAGTTACGAGTATACTATCTCTTTATCAACCAGTCTATATATTAGCAGCAGACACAGTACAGTGCGGTAGTTCACGGCTGTGGCTACCTCTGTGTCGGCACTCCGCAGCCCGTCCATAATTGTATATACCAGTGACCTAACCGTGGTTTTTTTTTCTTTCTTTATACATACATACTAGTTACGAGTATACTATCTCTTTATCAACCAGTCTATATATTAGCAGCAGACACAGTACAGTGCGGTAGTTCACGGCTGTGGCTACCTCTGTGTCGGCACTCGGCAGCCCGTCCATAATTGTATATACCACCTAACCGTGGTTTTTTTTTCTTTCTTTATACATACATACTAGTTACGAGTATACTATCTCTTTATCAACCAGTCTATATATTAGCAGCAGACACAGTACAGTGCGGTAGTTCACGGCTGTGGCTACCTCTGTGTCGGCACTCGGCAGCCCGTCCATAATTGTATATACCACCTAACCGTGGTTTTTTTTTCTTTCTTTATACATACATACTAGTTACGAGTATACTATCTCTTTATCAACCAGTCTATATATTAGCAGCAGACACAGTACAGTGCGGTAGTTCACGGCTGTGGCTACCTCTGTGTCGGCACTCGGCAGCCCGTCCATAATTGTATATACCACCTAACCGTGGTTTTTTTTTCTTTCTTTATACATACATACTAGTTACGAGTATACTATCTCTTTTTCTTTGCGTCATGTGCTGTTTGGGGAGGGTTTTTTGGAAGGGACATCCTACGTGACACTGCAGTGCCACTCCTAAATGGGCCCGGTGTTTGTGTCGGCCACTACGGTCGCTAATCTTACTCACACAGCTACCTCATTGCGCCTCTTTTTTTCTTTGCGTCATGTGCTGTTTGGGGAGGGTTTTTTGGAAGGGACATCCTACGTGACACTGCAGTGCCACTCCTAGATGGGCCCGGTGTTTGTGTCGGCCACTAGGGTCGCTAATCTTACTCACACAGCTACCTCATTGCGCCTCTTTTTTTCTTTGCGTCATGTGCTGTTTGGGGAGGGTTTTTTGGAAGGGACATCCTGTGTGACACTGCAGTGCCACTCCTAGATGGGCCCGGTGTTTGTGTCGGCCACTAGGGTCGCTTATCTTACTCACACAGCGACCTCGGTGCAAATTTTAGGACTAAAAATAATATTGTGAGGTGTGAGGTATTCAGAATAGACTGAAAATGAGTGTAAATTATGGTTTTTGAGGTTAATAATACTTTGGGATCAAAATGACCCCCAAATTCTATGATTTAAGCTGTTTTTTAGTGTTTTTGGAAAAAAACACCCGAATCCAAAACACACCCGAATCCGACAAAAATAATTCGGTGAGGTTTTGCCAAAACGCGTTCGAACCCAAAACACGGCCGCGGAACCGAACCCAAAACCAAAACACAAAACCCGAAAAATTTCAGGCGCTCATCTCTAATATAAAGATTGAGAGTAACTCAAAAAAGTTTCAGAAATAACAGTGGTATCTGTGGTCACAATAGAAGAATCAGTCTTAAGTTGATGAATACGAGGATTATTGTAAACCAAGCGATTGTCAAAGGAGTTATGTAGTAACTAGATGATTCATCGTGCCCGATGGGCGCTCTTCACACCGTCGTAAGGGGTTACGCCCCCTTAACCCTTGCACGCCCTTGTGGCATGCAATATTTGTATTATATGAGTATTACCTCCAATCATAATTGTGTGAGTGGTTAAATATTGCATGGACAAAGGCCGTGCGATGGTTAAGGGGTCGTAGCCCCTTGCAATGGCGTGAACAGCGCACGTAGGGCCTGATGAATCACCTAGTAAGTGCTGTGTTTGGGGGAGTGGCGGGTGCGGGAGAAACATGGATGGGGGAGGGGGGTTCGAAAGTGCTGCGAGTGGAGGAGGGGCGGGTGCAGTGGTGCCACGGGTGTGGGAGGGGTGGGTGTGTGGGTGCCGCAGGTGGGGATCCAGAGCCACCGCGAGTCGGGGAGGAGCGGTTGCGGTGGTGCAGTGGGTGGGGTGCGCGGATGGGGCCCGGAGGTAGTACAAATGTGGGAGAGGCGGGTAAGGCTTCTCCTGCTTCTCCTCCTGGAAGCAGCTAAGCTGCTGTCCTCCCTTTGACAGTGGCTCTCCCAGAGACTTGCACAGCAGCCAAGCAGCTTCGGCGCTAAGGGCTGCTGGGAGATGTAGTTTATTTAGAGCATCTACTTCCCTTTAATGTGGCGTGTTGGGACACTGGCGCTAACAATAGTGACAGGCTCACAGAGTAGGTATGATTCCGCACTAGTCCTGAAGGTTCAAAAAGAAGTAGTAATAGTAAAGTACCAGAATAGCGTATAGTATACAGGAATAATTTGTATTTTTTATATATAGGTCTGGTGGTGCACCCAGAGTCAGAGACAAACTTAAGGAGAAAAGAGATTTACAGAAGACTTGTGTGGGTGCACTCTTGTTTTGATTTGTTTATATGAAGATATTAAGACATAACTTTTATTATCTAATTATGTTAAGAAAAAATCCACACTTGTATAGTCCACCACAATTATTCAATAAAATGTATCATTACACACATATGATTCAGCCTGCCAGCATCTCTAGAGGATGCCATATCAAATTGATGTGGCTGATCAGACTAGAAAAATTAGAGAGAGTGTAATCAAAAACTAATCATTACTAATTTGAAAAATTTGGAAATGTTCTGGTTAGTCTATGCTAATAGACTTTAGGAGGGATGTGGACACTCTGGCTCCACACCCTGATCCTATCCCACCAGCACAAGCTCAGCTTGTTTTAATAGGACCTTCAATGGTCAGTGAACCGGACTGTTATGAGGAGTATAGATCCTTAATGATGTTGACAATTGTCGGATCTATGACAAATAAAGGAAGACGGTACTAGAGGAGGTATTATAGATCAAAGATATTAGAATGAACAGAAGAAATGATTAGCGGAAAAAGTGGTGATCCTGCTGTTGGTATAGAGTCGAGAAGGTCACGAATTACAACACCGGGTATTCTCTGGGGGTCACCCTCACAGATACTGACCCAGCCCACCACCGTTTTGCTTCCAAGATCGGACGAGATCGGGCTCTATCGGTGGGGTATGGTAGTAATTTCTTGGGCCTACTATAACCGACTCACCAATGAGAGTGCACCTAAGGAAGATTTGGGAGAGATACAGAAAGAAAGGGCGGATCTGCTGTCTACGTTAGGCACAGGATAAACCTGTGGATCATAGATGAGAGTCCGCAGATATATTGAAGTGAAGAAATAGAGAAAGAAAGGTAATGAAATGAGGAAAGAAAAATAATTGAATAGGGATTAGGAATAGGGA
This sequence comes from Pseudophryne corroboree, assembly GCF_028390025.1. NCBI lineage: Eukaryota > Metazoa > Chordata > Amphibia > Anura > Myobatrachidae > Pseudophryne > Pseudophryne corroboree. The sequence continues at coordinate 66,930,345 of NC_086444.1, forward strand.
CAAATAACTCAAAAAAGAAGAAAGATGATAGTATGTTAACATACTATCATCTTTCTTCTTTTTTGAGTTATTTGTCAGTCGCTCTGCAAGGTAAACACAGTGTTGTATGCAGTACATGTGAGCAAGTGGGTTTAACTGGTGCCCATCAGGGCCTGTGTATCAATTTTTTTTTTCTTTGTTTGTCCCCAACTAGAGTGACCATGCATCAATATACCAGTTACTCGGTTCTATGCTACTCCAATTTTTGACAGAATTCTATTCTGATACCAAAGCTGATATCTGTCATAATCCCTATTCAATTCTTTCACTTCTGCTAATCTTTCGTTCGCAATTCTGCAAAGATAAGATTCACTCCCAGTAGGCGGCGGCTTAGCGTGTGCAATGCTGCTAAAAGCAGCTAGCGAGCGAACAACTCGGAATGAGGGCCAATGTTATATGTATATGCTGCTAGTGACTGCTACTGTTAGTGCCACATTTCAGCTACCCGCTTACAACCGTTGATAAGTGTTAAGTAACCGAACTGTGAACTCGCATTCTGTTTAATCTTCATAACCCGCAACCGCATGCTTTCTCTGCGTCCAAGACTTAACGCCTTGGCTTATTGCTATTTAATGTTTATTGACTGCGTCTTACTTTTGCCGTGTATAGAGAGGTGCAAATTGCCACCTAATGGACACAGAAAGCTAGTACTAAGCGATACTTTATGAGTTGAATAGTGAACTGCATGTTCCCATGTTATGCCAGATCTTTATACTTACCACCCATCGAGAATACCTATACTGTGCAGTGCAATTGTTATATGTCGTTATCCGTTTTTGTTGCATATTAATTGATGCTGAGCTTTTGACGCGATTATACTTTGATACTGTACTGTTAAGGTGAATACTTTCCTATTTCTTAACTCAAAGTTAGAGTACAGCGGTGATCATCTCTTTGTTCCCGAATAATAAACCTTTATGTCACCGTCCTAACGTGTGGTGGCTAGAGTATTGGGTCCTCTGGGGTTGCGGTTCTTTGTCCCTCTGCCTAGGGTTCGAGAAGTGAGATCCGGTCCAAGAGGTGATCCCAGGTGAAGAATCCAGGTACGTCTGCCGACATCTACAGCTGCAACCACATTTCCACAGATCATACCTGTTACACACGCACTCAGGTCTAGGCATAGACAGGGGTACACCGCACCCAGGCCCTCATTCTGAGTTGTTGCTCGCTAGCTGCTTTTAGCAGCATTGCAAACGCTATGCCGCTGCCCTCTGAAAGTGTATTTTAGCTTAGCAGAAGTGCGAACGAAAGGTTCGCAGCGCTGCTACAAAAAAAAATTGTGCAGTTTCAGAGTAGCTGCAGACCTACTCCTACCTTGCGATCACTTCAGACTGTTTATTTCCTGTTTTGACGTCACAAACATACCCTGCGTTCGTCCAGCCACTCCCCCGTTTCTCCAGCCACTCCTGCGTTTTTATTGGGCACGCCTGCGTTTTTACACACACTCCCCAAAAACGGTCAGTTACCACCCAGAAACACCCACTTCCTGTCAATCACTCAGCGATCAGCAGTGCGACTGAAAAGCGTCGTTTGAGCTTGTGTAAAACTGCATCGGCTTTTGTGAAAGTACGTTGCGGGTGCGCAGTGCGCACCATACACATGCGCAGAAGTGCCGATTTTTAGCCTGATCGCTGCGCTGCAAACAAAAGCAGCTAGCTAACAACTCAGAATGACCTCCCCAGTGCCATGGCTAGAGGGGGATAAATAGCACCTGCCACCCTCTGAGCGACCAGCACCCTGTTAGACACCTGGTGCACAGGACAGAAGAGTCCCCCAGTGTAGGGACAGTCTGGCTGAGGACAGTGGGTGTTTTCCCTCCATTTCCCTAACATAGAGATCAGCATCCAGGGACCCACACTCCGCCAGCTCACCCGAGGCACCTGAGGGCACGGCAGCACCTGAGGGGACAAGGGGGACGGGATACGGTCATTAGGTTGACACCACTTAGGTCGACCACTATAGGTAGACATGCATTAGGTCAACAGGGTCACTAGGTCGACTGGTCAAAAGGTCGACATGAGTTTTTCACATATTTTTTTCAATTTTTGGACTTTTCCATACTTTACGTTGCACGTGGACTACAATTGGGAACGGTAACGTGTCAAGCGCAGCACCATGTGAGGGGACACGGTGCACTAATTGGAGTTCCCCGCCACTTTTTACGAAGAAAACGACACCAAAAAAAGTAAAAAAAACTCCTGTCGACCTAGTACATGTCGACCCAATGACCATGTCGACCTAGTGACCCTGTCGACCTAATGCATGTCGACCAATAGTGGTCGACCTAAGTTGACTGTCGACCCATAGCCAAGGAGACCTACAGGCGGCCATGTCACGTAATGGTGTGCAGCACCGGCAGTCGGGTCCCAGATGGAGCTGACCAGTGAAAACATGCTCCAGGAGAATTACAACAGATCACTGTTATCTCTTGTAATCTCATATGTTATGTACCAACCAGGCTGCTCCAGGGGTGTGGGGCGGTGATAACATAGATGTCACCACATTGACCTGCTGCTGTGTATCGGGAGTGGGTATGCATGGGGCCGGATGTACGAGGGTAATTAGGTAGAGACATGCTGACTTTACTGGAGAGATGGTGGGGTGGGAAAGCACAGTGCCAGATGGACAGGGGGGGGGGGGGGGGGTAGTGTTGGACATAATGGGGGGTTCAGTGCCAGCTGTACTCGGCAGTGTGTGTGGCAGGGAGGTGGGCGGCTGGCTAATGGCAGCTGCAGGGGTGCACAAGTGTCTCTATACATCATTCTGGAGCCAAATCCCCCCCCCCACCACCACCACCACCGCCAGTACTTACCATTTTGTGCTGCTGCTGCTTATCCGTCCATACTTCCTTCCAACAGCTGCTCCCAGAATGCCGTGTTGTACCATTGTGAACCGCACAGCATTCTGGGAAAGTGGGTGGGTGGTCACTGACATTGCTGTACCGCTGTATTAAGGCCCAGATTTATCAATACTTGGAGAATGATAAATAGCACGGTGATAAAGTATCAGCCAACCAGCTATTAATTGTAATCAAACACAGCCTGTAATATGGCAATTAGGAGCTGATTGGTTGGTACTTTATCACTGTGCTATTTTTGATTCTCCAAGGCTTGATAAATGGGGGCCTTAGTGAGTAAAACATGGTGCCAGTGGGGTGACTTGCCAGCGCCATTATGCCGCAGCGCCCTGGGCAATAGCCCTGCTTGCCCGTGCCAAGTACAGCTCCTGCATATACTTTACTCAATAGACCCCTGGAAAGTTAAAAGAACTTCAGAGCATGTCATGCAGTGTTACCAGTTAGCCAGAAGGTGGCAGCATATGCAAACAAAAAAGTAAGCGACACCTGTAAGACATAAATCACAAATATGAGCAGAGAATCACAGTTATAAGATATATGGCTGTGAATATCAATATAATACATAGAGTATCACAAAGCAGTCACATTAAATACAAGAGGTGTGGCTATATATAGCTAGAGAATGACCATGGGCCTGATTCAGCGATGCATGCAGACCTAAGGCATTGCTGGTGATCACTGAGCTGAGTGATTATTTGCTATTGCGAATGTTTAAAATATTCTGAACACCGTGACGGTGCATGCGTTACCCTGAGTGCACACACATAGGCGCTGTTGCATACGGGACAAAGGGTATCAGAATTCAAGAAGCAGAGGGATGCATGTTGCTGGGTGGTGACTGGGAGGCAGCGTACACCGCTGATCAGGCCCATTGCGTATATTTGCCTGTGTACAGAATTATTTGCATCTATGCGGCCGGACAGCCCCTATCCACATGCTTAGCTTCATAGCCGTTATCATCATCAGTGCGCAATTGCCTTATACTAGCTGCAAGAGATCAGTCTGGAAACACAGCTCTGCATAGCCCGCAGTTCTCCCTACATGCCCTCTCTGAGATCATCCTATGCGCTAATGCCCCGATACTGCCCATATGCCCCCTTAGTCACATGTGGAGATGGTTAGGATTGCGTATGCCGCTGCATCGCCTGTAGACGCTTACACTTGGTACTGGCGGAGGGTGATGGAAAGATGGAGGCATCGACAACAAGTAAGGGGCCCTGCACAGGTAGGGGGGCTCTGCACAGGTAGGGTGGGCTCTGCACATGTAAGGGGGCCCTGCATAGGTGGCAGGGGAGGCTCTGCACAGGTAGGGGGCTCTACATAGGTAAGGGGGCACTGCAGAGGTGGGGGGGGGGGATTCGGTACAGATAAGGGGGCCCTCCACAGGTGGGGGGGCTCTGCACAGGTGGGTGGTAGAGAGGTAGTCCTACTCAAGTTGGGGGGGTACACTGCAAAAGTAAAGGGGCCCTACACAGGCAGGGCGGGCTCTGCACAGGTTTGGTGCTGCACAAACCACTCATCTTTTAAAATTCCTCTGATGAGAAAAATTTCTCCTCCCCCCAGGAATTGAGGAACAGTATTCTGGATGGAATACATACATTTTACCGGCGGCCAGGATCCCGGTGCAATCTCTCCATGGCAATCCCAGCGCAATCTTTGCTTGCATGCACGCTGCGCTCACCATGCTGTGGGCATGGTGGTCCGTTGCGCTCACCACATGTTATATTCTCCCTCTATGGGTGTCATGGGCACCCATAGAGGGAGAAAAGCCTGTGGCGCTGGTATTCCTGCGATGGCATTTCCCCACCCGTCGGTATTCCTGCGACGGCATTGTGCCTGTCGGGATCGCAACAGGCAGTCTCATGATCACCTCCCTTCTGGAGAATCTCTCACTGGTCTAAGGTTGCCACAGTTAGACTGGAACAGACTGCAGTCATACTGTCCTATGTACAGCGGCCGCCATCCTATCACCATTGTTTGTCTCGGGATGGTCATAGCTGATTGGCTCAGGTGCCGCAGTGACATTTTTTTATAATCCTTGGTGTAACTAGGGGGCCCATTAAAGGTGCTCCAGCCAATCAACTCCCAACTGTCATTTTTCAAACATATAACAGGTAGGAGCTGATTGTCTGGAGCAACATTTATCATACGCAACAAATTTTAAATAGCTAAAACTTTTAGATAAATGAGCCCCTAGATTTTCTATCACTGAGATACGCAGCAGTAGAAAATAAACGCTATTACACGCACATAATAAAATAAACCTGATCGTTCGCTAGCTATTTTTTGCAGCGCTGCGATCAGATAGTCGCCGCCTATAGGGGAGTGTATTTTCGCTTTGCAAGTGGGCGATTGCATGTGCAGCCAAACGGTACAAAAACATTTTGTGCAAAACAAGACCAGCCGTGTAGTTACTTATCCTGTGCGATGATTCTAGCATCGGAGGTCCCGGAATTGACATCAGATACCTGCCCTGCAAATGCCTGGTTACGCCTGCGTTTTCCCTACCACTCCCAGAAAATGGTCAGTTGACACCCATAAACGCCTTCTTCCTCTCAATCTTCTTGCGAACGGCTGTGCGAATGGATTTGTCGCTAGAAGCATTGCACAGCAACGATGCTGTTTGTACCCGTATGACGCACGTGCGCATTGCGGTGCATACGCAGTTTTGCCATTTTTTTACCTGAACGCTGCGCTGCGAAAATTGGCAGCGTGTGATCAACTCGGAATGACCCCCACAGTGTGGTGTACAGATCTACATATGGTTAATAAAAGGACCCTTTACTACTGTACAATCTGCTGACTAAGGGGGATATCCAATTAGCCCCGTTTTTTTACCGGGACTAATTGTCCCGCCTGGGGCTATCTAATTAGCCCCGATAAGCTGCGGCACGCGCCGGCTTATCGGGGATTTTGTTTCACCTGCCTCCGGCAGGCGAAGCAGAATCCCCAGAAACAGCCCCGTTTTCTTCCAAAAACACACAGGTTTCACTGAACCTGTGTGTTTTCGGGAGAAATGTTTTTTTTTTTACACGCGATATAACAGGATAGCCTGTAAAAAAATAATTGGTGAAACATCGGAAAAAAGTCAGGTAAATGGCCGAAAACGGCCGTTTTTCGGACCCGATGTTTTAACGGGGATAATTGGATATCCCCCTAAAGATCTAACTGCAGTAAACACGGTATTTCACTAGCTGCCCTTTGCCTCAAATGAACTTTAGTATAATACACATTACATAAACCCTCCCCTCTGATTTCATTTGTCTCCCCCTGTATTTGGAACCCTGCCTCTTCCGCACTTTGCTTCATTATCTCCTGACAGAGTGCAGCTGAGCACTCCCCGGCAGCTCTGGATTCAGCTGTAGGGAGCTGCCTGCTGTGTATTTCATTTGTAAGCCGATCGCTACATAAACTGGACTGCAGGAATATTACGTCTGAATCCAGAACATTGCAAGGTCAGGAGTGGTTTTCATTATTAAACCATAATGCATTTAGGGGTCTATTTACTAAGCCTTGGATGGAGATAAAGCGGACGGAGATAAATTACTAGCTAATCAGCTTCTAACTGCCATGTCACAGGCTATGTCTGATTGGCTGGTACTTTATCTCCATCCACTTTATCTACATCCAAGGTTTAGTAAATAGACCCCTTAATTACAACAGTGTCTGTGCATACCTCCCAACATCTGGAAGCTTGGGAGAGCGATTCTATGCGCGGCGCCGAACAGTGGGCGTGAACTAATAAAAAGGGGCATGGCTTCATGTGAATGACCCGATCACGAGCCACGCCTCCCATTTCTGTCACAGTGGGGTTATGACCTGCGCTCTGTGAGCTCCTGGCCATGCCCCCAGTCCCTCTGCCTCACTGTAATAGACAATGTGCGCATGTACCGCTGCTCTGCTGTGAGAAGTTATGGGCGCCAACCCCCCCCCACTGGCCACCCGGCTGGAAGCAGCCACAGATCCCCTTCTCCCGCCAGCACTGGTCCCCGCATCGCCAGGCACGCCCACGCGGGCGACGAATAAGGACCTGCCACGTCACCCGTCCCAGAAGCCCCTGCAGGGAGGTATGTAAGGGACAACGCAGAGGAGGAAGGGGAGCCCTGCACGTGGAGCCCAGCTGGAGAAGGACGTCTGCTGCTGCTGCTGCTGCTCCTCCTCGGGTTGCTGCTGCGGTTTGCCCTGGAATCCCTGTTGTCCAGAGTTCGGCTGCTGCTGCTGCTGCATTTGCCACTATTTCTGACCCTGCTGTCCGGTGGTCCAGGAAAGCCCTCAGTGATGCTCCCTCTCAGTACTGTAGGAGCGCGAAGAAGGAACACCCAAGTGCCCAGATGCTGGGAGTGCAACCAACCGGGGCACTTCGCCCAGGAATGCCCAGAAGCAAGGCATACCGGGGACTATCGACGGAGACCTTTAAACTAACTTCCCTCGCGGGTGCTGTCCAAACCATGAGGAAAAAGACTGAGCGTGTGGACATCAACTACTCCTCGGACCTAATTGGAGAGTGCCCTACTGTAATAGCCTCCTAGATACGGGCTCACAAGTATCGACCATGTCCGAACAATGTTTTCAGGAGCACTACGCCCACCTGACGAAGGCGAGCGTAGGGAACTGGGTGACCCTCAAGGTCGCTAACAACCATTGTGGGGGTTGTGTGGATCACGGTGGAACTGTATGACCAGCCCCTGGGGAAAAAGGGTGTCATGGTAATCACAGGGGAGGAATTGACCCATGGACCTGTCATCCTTGGCATGAATATTTTGCACTGCCTGAACCGGGCCCTGGTCCAAGAGAAAGCCCCCCAATACTGGAGACACCTAAAGGTGCCGAAGCACATGCAACAGTCCCTACAGAGTGTGGTACAACTGTGTGAGGAGCCGAAATCCACTGGAAAAGGGGGACCCGTTGGCCAAATCAGAGCCCAATACAAGCAGAAAGTGTAGATTCCCGTCCGACAGGAGGAGATCCTGGACTTGCCAGTACAGTCACAACGACGACTGGAGGGGATCGATGTCCTCATCGAGCCATGTTGGTTCCGGCAAACAGAGACCGGGCTGTTGGTGGCCCGAGACCTCGTCATGGTCCAAGGCGGCACGGTACCCGTCTGGATCTGTAATCTTGGGGACCACCCTGCGCAAATACCCGCAAGGACGACCATGACCCAGTTACACCACATTCCGGCGGACCACATCCAACCGGAGCGAGGCTTGACACTCCACCCAGATGCAGAGACCCCGTGGACACTGGCGGTGATGGTCAAGGAAAAATAAATGCCCACCAACAGATGGAATGGCTGGGCCATACTGGAACAGACAGACGTGACCCTAGATCAAATCCACCCAGCGGATGTCAAACGTTTAGAGCGCATGCTGTGGAAAAGGCAGAAGGTGTTTTCGCGCAGTGAAGAGGACTTTGACTACACCTGGGAGCTACAACACGGGATCAACACTGGCGCCAGTCTCCCCATCCGCGAGCACTACTGCCCAAAGATGGCCTTCATCACCCCCATGGGGCTTTTTGACTTCTGCAGGATGCCTTTCGGACTCTCTAACATGTTCACCACCTTTCAACGCCTCATGGAACGTTACCTGTGGGACCTGAACTTTGAGGCCATCTTGATTTATTTGGACGACATTGTTGTGTTCGCCCCTACCCTTGACGAACACCTGCAGAGGCTGGATTTGGTTTTACAGCATTTGGAAAATTTTGGCATCAAGCTGAAGCCTTGGAAATGTCACCTCCTGAAGCTCAGCTTAGAATACTTAGGCCATGTGGTCTCCGCAGAGGGGGTGCAACCCAACCCTAGCAAGCTGGCCGCGATACAAGGATGGAAGACGCCGACCACAGTGACAGAAGTGCGGGCTATCTTGGGTCTAGTAGGCTACTACAGGTGATTTATCAAGGGTTTTGCCAAGATCGCCGGTCCCCTACACAAGCTGCTAAGGTGCATAGCAACTGATTCACGGAAAAGAGCGATCAAGTGTGGCCAAGCGCAGGAAGATGCTTTCCTCCAGCTCAAGGAGGCCCTTACCCAAGCCCCAGTGTTGGTCTATGCGGACTTTGACAAGCCGTTCATACTCTACACTGATGAAAGCCACAATGACCTGGGGGCCATGCTGTCACAATGCCAGGGAGGCCAGGAGAGGGTAATCGCCTATGGTAGCCGGGGCCTTTGGGAGTCTGAACAAAACCCGAAGAACTACAGCTCATTTAAGATGGAGCTACTGGCCCTGGTGTGGGCCATGACAGAGAAATTCCCGCAGTATCTGACGGTGGGCGAGGTTGAAGTGGTCACAGATAACAACCCGCTGGCTCACCTGGACACCGCTAAACTGGAAGCCTTGGAACAGCGCTGGAATGCCCGGTTAGCAAAGTTCCCCCAAAAAATACGCTATCGGTGTGGGAAGGACAATGCCAATGCAGATGCCCTGTCCCGCTTTCTGGAAGATGCCCCCACCGGCCCTACCGATGAAGAGCAAGAGGGGTGGGAAATACCAGATTTTGCCTGGTTTCGGCCCCCTCCGTAGATCCAGCAGGTCGCCAGCTGTGGCCTCCAATTGCGAAAATCTCCCCAGGATTGGGCCACGGAACAAGGATGGGGCCCAGACTTGAGGAACATCCGCCACTGGAAGGAACAAGGACACTGGCCATTGCACTGCAATAGAGACCAGCTCAGGGAAGTAGGTCAGGGGGTGTTGCACCACTGGAACCAGCTAGCCGTCCAAGAAGGTGTGTTGTGTCGACACACCTACCTCGAGCAAGAACTCCGCACTGTGTGGCAGAGAGAGCCGCCTGGGTCCTGGTGGTGGAATCCCACCAAGAAGGGGCCCACCTCAGCGTGGCCAAAACACTTCAGTGGCTACGCCGGCAGTACTTGTGCCCGGGACTCCATCAGGTGGTGGAAGAGGTGTGCGGTCGGTGTGAGGCCACCAAACCCACGGAGCAGAGGGTGCCTGTACAAACCATAATTACCACCCGACCTCTGGAGCTCCTGATGATCGACTACGTGCTCATCGGAGAGTCAGCGCAAGGATACTAGTACGTCCTGGTGATGACAGACCACCACACCAAATTCACGGTGGTCACCCCCACCAGGGACCAGACCGCCGGCATGGCCGCGAAGGCCATGGTCGAACAGTTCATACGCAGGTATGGCTGCCCTGAACGCATCCATTTGGACCAAGTAGCATGCTTCCAAGGCCGAGTGATGGAGCGCCTCTGCCAAACCTATGGCATGCAAAGATCCCGGACCACACCTTTCCACCCGGCGGGGAATGGGGCCTGTGAACGATTTAACCTGACCCTCCTGCGGATGCTCAGGACCTTAGAGACCGAGCAGAAGAGGCAGTGGCCAGACTTCGTCCAGGAGTTAGTGTGGGTATACAACAACAGAGTCCAACGCACCACGGGTTTTTCCCCCTACCTCATGATGTTCAGTAGACCCTGGAAGGAAACTACAAGACCTTGACCTTTCCCTGATGACTGAAGGAGGACAGCGGACCCAGAGCCAGTGGGTCGAGAAGCAGGGCCGCCGGAGAGGTTGCCAAGCGGAATATGGAAGCCACCACCCACTCTTAACCAGGACAATCCCTAGGCGGGCCCCTCGTGGAGGGACAGCGCGTACGTGTCCGATACAATCAGCCCCACAGCAAGCTGAGCGACCGATGGGAGACCACGCCCTCCATTGTACAGTGGCAAATATCTCCCGGGAACCCGGTCTACGAGGTACACACGAGGACGGCAGCAGAAGTGATCGTGTCGTACACCAGAACATGCTGCGGCCCTCCATCGAACCGGCCACCACCCCCGCCACACTGTACTGGTGGACCCCCATCGCCCCGAGGCCCCCCCTTCATAGAAGGAGCTCTGTGGAACATTGAACCCCCCCCCCCCCGGCACTGCCCTTCCGGTTCCACCAGAAAAAGGGACACCCCAACACTGCCCACAGAGGACACCGGCGGCGTCGGGGTGGCCGCCCCTGTCCAGGCTGCGCTGCCCCAGAGATCAAGCCGCAGCACACTGGCAGTGCCAGCCCCGCGATTTGCAGACCCAGCTTTCGACTGGACAACCAATCAAATGTTTGTGGGGACCACAAAGGAAAAGGAGGGGGGGAGTGTGAGACATTACGGGCGCCAACCCCACCCACCGGCCGCCCGGACGGAAGCCGCGCCCGCCTGGCCAGAAGCAGACACAGATCCCCTTCTCTTGGCCGCCTGGTCGTAAGCCAGCACTGGTCCCCGCGTCGCCAGGGGCACCGACGTGGTGTGGCACATCATTACGGGGTGATGCTGGATGACGAACAAGGACCCGCCGCGTCACCCGTCCCAGAAGCCCCTGCAGGGAGGTATGTAAGGGACGGCGCGGAGAAGGAAGGGGAGCCCTGCTCGTGGAGCCCAGCTGGAGATGGACGTCTGCTGCAGTTGCTGCTGCTGCTCCTCTTCCTCGGGTTGCTGCTGCGGTTTGCCCTGGGATCCCTGCTGTCCAGAGTTCGGCTGCTGCTGCATTTGCCACTACTTCTGACCCTGCTGTCCAGTGGTTCAGGTAAAACCCTCAGTGAGGCTCCCTCTCAGTATAGGTATTGTGTGTCACTGTATTCTCATAGACTATAGGTATTGTGTGTCACTGTATTCTCATAGACTATAGGCATTGTGTTTCACTGTATTCTCATAGACTGTAGGTATTGTGTCTCACTGTATTCTCATAGACTGTAGGTATTGTGTCTCACTGTATGCTCATAGACTGTAGGTATTGTGTGTCACTGTATTCTCATAGACTGTAGGTATTGTGTGTCACTGTATTCTCATAGACTGTAGGTATTGTGTCTCACTGTATTCTCATAGACTGTAGGTATTGTGTGTCACTGTATGCTCATAGACTGTAGGTATTGTGTGTCACTGTATGCTCATAGACTGTAGGTATTGTGTGTCACTGTATTCTCATAGACTGTAGGTATTGTGTCTCACTGTATTCTCATAGACTGTAGGTATTGTGTCTCACTGTATTCTCATAGACTGTAGGTATTGTGTGTCACTGTATTCTCATAGACTGTAGGTATTGTGTGTCACTGTATTCTCATAGACTGTAGGTATTGTGTGTCACTGTATTCTCATAGACTATAGGTATTGTGTCTCACTGTATTCTCATAGACTGTAGGTATTGTGTCTCACTGTATTCTCATAGAGTAGGCATTGTGTGTCACTGTATTCTCATAGACTATAGGTATTGTGTTTCACTGTATTCTCATAGACTATAGGTATTGTGTTTCACTGTATTCTCATAGACTGTAGGTATTGTGTCTCACTGTATTCTCATAGACTGTAGGTATTGTGTCTCACTGTATTCTCATAGACTATAGGTATTGTGTTTCACTGTATTCTCATAGACTGTAGGTATTGTGTGTCACTGTATTCTCATAGACTGTAGGTATTGTGTCTCACTGTATTCTCATAGACTGTAGGTATTGTGTCTCACTGTATTCTCATAGACTATAGGTATTGTGTCTCACTGTATGCTCATAGACTGTAGGTATTGTGTCTCACTGTATTCTCATAGACTGTAGGTATTGTGTCTCACTGTATTCTCATAGACTGTAGGTATTGTGTCTCACTGTATTCTCATAGACTATAGGTATTGTGTCTCACTGTATTCTCATAGACTATAGGTATTGTGTTTCACTGTATTCTCATAGACTGTAGGTATTGTGTGTCACTGTATTCTCATAGACTGTAGGTATTGTGTCTCACTGTATTCTCATAGACTGTAGGTATTGTGTCTCACTGTATTCTCATAGACTGTAGGTATTGTGTCTCACTGCATTCTCATAGACTGTAGGTATTGTGTGTCACTGTATTCTCATAGACTGTAGGTATTGTGTCTCACTGTATTCTCATAGACTGTAGGTATTGTGTCTCACTGTATTCTCATAGACTGTAGGTATTGTGTCTCACTGTATTCTCATAGACTGTAGGTATTGTGTCTCACTGTATTCTCATAGACTGTAGGTATTGTGTCTCACTGTATTCTCATAGACTATAGGTATTGTGTGTCACTGTATGCTCATAGACTGTAGGTATTGTGTCTCACTGTATTCTCATAGACTGTAGGTATTGTGTCTCACTGTATTCTCATAGACTATAGGTATTGTGTCTCACTGTATTCTCATAGACTAGGTATTGTGTCTCACTGTATTCTCATAGACTATATGTATTGTGTCTCACTGTATTCTCATAGACTGTAGGTATTGTGTTTCACTGTATTCTCATAGACTATAGGTATTGTGTGTCACTGTATTCTCATAGACTATAGGTATTGTGTCTCACTGTATTCTCATAGACTAGGTATTGTGTCTCACTGTATTCTCATAGACTATATGTATTGTGTCTCACTGTATTCTCATAGACTGTAGGTATTGTGTTTCACTGTATTCTCATAGACTATAGGTATTGTGTGTCACTGTATTCTCATAGACTAGGTATTGTGTCTCACTGTATTCTCATAGACTATATGTATTGTGTCTCACTGTATTCTCATAGACTGTAGGTATTGTGTTTCACTGTATTCTCATAGACTATAGGTATTGTGTGTCACTGTATTCTCATAGACTGTAGGTATTGTGTCTCACTGTATTCTCATAGACTGTAGGTATTGTGTCTCACTGTATTCTCATAGACTGTAGGTATTGTGTCTCACTGCATTCTCATAGACTGTAGGTATTGTGTGTCACTGTATTCTCATAGACTGTAGGTATTGTGTCTCACTGTATTCTCATAGACTGTAGGTATTGTGTTTCACTGTATTCTCATAGACTATAGGTATTGTGTCTCACTGTATTCTCATAGACTGTAGGTATTGTGTGTCACTGTATTCTCATAGACTGTAGGTATTGTGTCTCACTGTATTCTCATAGACTATAGGTATTGTGTCTCACTGTATTCTCATAGACTATAGGTATTGTGTCTCACTGTATTCTCATAGACTGTAGGTATTGTGTTTCACTGTATTCTCATAGACTGTAGGTATTGTGTTTCACTGTATTCTCATAGACTATAGGTATTGTGTCTCACTGTATTCTCATAGACTGTAGGTATTGTGTGTCACTGTATTCTCATAGACTGTAGGTATTGTGTCTCACTGTATTCTCATAGACTGTAGGTATTGTGTCTCACTGTATTCTCATAGACTGTAGGTATTGTGTCTCACTGTATTCTCATAGACTGTAGGTATTGTGTCTCACTGTATTCTCATAGACTGTAGGTATTGTGTCTCACTGCATTCTCATAGACTGTAGGTATTGTGTGTCACTGTATTCTCATAGACTGTAGGTATTGTGTCTCACTGTATTCTCATAGACTGTAGGTATTGTGTTTCACTGTATTCTCATAGACTATAGGTATTGTGTCTCACTGTATTCTCATAGACTGTAGGTATTGTGTGTCACTGTATTCTCATAGACTGTAGGTATTGTGTCTCACTGTATTCTCATAGACTGTAGGTATTGTGTCTCACTGTATTCTCATAGACTGTAGGTATTGTGTCTCACTGTATTCTCATAGACTATAGGTATTGTGTCTCACTGTATGCTCATAGACTATAGGCATTGTGTTTCACTGTATTCTCATAGACTATAGGTATTGTGTGTCACTGTATTCTCATAGACTATAGGTATTGTGTTTCACTGTATTCTCATAGACTGTAGGTATTGTGTCTCACTGTATTCTCATAGACTATAGGTATTGTGTGTCACTGTATTCTCATAGACTGTAGGTATTGTGTCTCACTGTATTCTCATAGACTATAGGTATTGTGTGTCACTGTATGCTCATAGACTATAGGTATTGTGTCTCACTGTATTCTCATAGACTGTAGGTATTGTGTCTCACTGTATTCTCATAGACTGTAGGTATTGTGTCTCACTGTATTCTCATAGACTGTAGGTATTGTGTCTCACTGTATTCTCATAGACTATAGGTATTGTGTCTCACTGTATGCTCATAGACTATAGGCATTGTGTTTCACTGTATTCTCATAGACTATAGGTATTGTGTGTCACTGTATTCTCATAGACTGTAGGTATTGTGTCTCACTGTATTCTCATAGACTATAGGTATTGTGTCTCACTGTATTCTCATAGACTGTAGGTATTGTGTCTCACTGTATTCTCATAGACTGTAGGTATTGTGTCTCACTGTATTCTCATAGACTATAGGTATTGTGTTTCACTGTATTCTCATAGACTATAGGTATTGTGTGTCACTGTATGCTCATAGACTATAGGTATTGTGTCTCACTGTATTCTCATAGACTGTAGGTATTGTGTCTCACTGTATTCTCATAGACTGTAGGTATTGTGTCTCACTGTATTCTCATAGACTGTAGGTATTGTGTCTCACTGTATTCTCATAGACTATAGGTATTGTGTCTCACTGTATTCTCATAGACTGTAGGTATTGTGTGTCACTGTATGCTCATAGACTGTAGGTATTGTGTCTCACTGTATTCTCATAGACTGTAGGTATTGTGTCTCACTGTATTCTCATAGACTGTAGGTATTGTGTTTCACTGTATGCTCATAGACTGTAGGTATTGTGTCTCACTGTATTCTCATAGACTGTAGGTATTGTGTGTCACTGTATGCTCATAGACTATAGGTATTGTGTCTCACTGTATTCTCATAGACTGTAGGTATTGTGTGTCACTGTATTCTCATAGACTGTAGGTATTGTGTCTCACTGTATTCTCATAGACTGTAGGTATTGTGTCTCACTGTATTCTCATAGACTGTAGGTATTGTGTCTCACTGTATTCTCATAGACTATAGGTATTGTGTCTCACTGTATGCTCATAGACTATAGGCATTGTGTTTCACTGTATTCTCATAGACTATAGGTATTGTGTGTCACTGTATTCTCATAGACTATAGGTATTGTGTTTCACTGTATTCTCATAGACTGTAGGTATTGTGTCTCACTGTATTCTCATAGACTATAGGTATTGTGTGTCACTGTATTCTCATAGACTGTAGGTATTGTGTCTCACTGTATTCTCATAGACTATAGGTATTGTGTGTCACTGTATGCTCATAGACTATAGGTATTGTGTCTCACTGTATTCTCATAGACTGTAGGTATTGTGTCTCACTGTATTCTCATAGACTGTAGGTATTGTGTCTCACTGTATTCTCATAGACTGTAGGTATTGTGTCTCACTGTATTCTCATAGAGTATAGGTATTGTGTCTCACTGTATTCTCATAGACTATAGGTATTGTGTCTCACTGTATTCTCATAGACTGTAGGTATTGTGTGTCACTGTATTCTCATAGACTATAGGTATTGTGTCTCACTGTATTCTCATAGACTGTAGGTATTGTGTCTCACTGTATTCTCATAGACTGTAGGTATTGTGTCTCACTGTATTCTCATAGACTGTAGGTATTGTGTCTCACTGTATTCTCATAGACTGTAGGTATTGTGTCTCACTGTATTCTCATAGACTGTAGGTATTGTGTGTCACTGTATTCTCATAGACTGTAGGTATTGTGTCTCACTGTATTCTCATAGACTGTAGGTATTGTGTTTCACTGTATTCTCATAGACTATAGGTATTGTGTCTCACTGTATTCTCATAGACTGTAGGTATTGTGTGTCACTGTATTCTCATAGACTGTAGGTATTGTGTCTCACTGTATTCTCATAGACTGTAGGTATTGTGTCTCACTGTATTCTCATAGACTGTAGGTATTGTGTCTCACTGTATTCTCATAGACTATAGGTATTGTGTCTCACTGTATGCTCATAGACTATAGGCATTGTGTTTCACTGTATTCTCATAGACTATAGGTATTGTGTGTCACTGTATTCTCATAGACTATAGGTATTGTGTTTCACTGTATTCTCATAGACTGTAGGTATTGTGTCTCACTGTATTCTCATAGACTATAGGTATTGTGTGTCACTGTATTCTCATAGACTGTAGGTATTGTGTCTCACTGTATTCTCATAGACTATAGGTATTGTGTGTCACTGTATGCTCATAGACTATAGGTATTGTGTCTCACTGTATTCTCATAGACTGTAGGTATTGTGTCTCACTGTATTCTCATAGACTGTAGGTATTGTGTCTCACTGTATTCTCATAGACTGTAGGTATTGTGTCTCACTGTATTCTCATAGACTATAGGTATTGTGTCTCACTGTATGCTCATAGACTATAGGCATTGTGTTTCACTGTATTCTCATAGACTATAGGTATTGTGTGTCACTGTATTCTCATAGACTGTAGGTATTGTGTCTCACTGTATTCTCATAGACTATAGGTATTGTGTCTCACTGTATTCTCATAGACTGTAGGTATTGTGTCTCACTGTATTCTCATAGACTGTAGGTATTGTGTCTCACTGTATTCTCATAGACTATAGGTATTGTGTTTCACTGTATTCTCATAGAGTAGGCATTGTGTGTCACTGTATTCTCATAGACTGTAGGTATTGTGTCTCACTGTATTCTCCTAGACTGTAGGTATTGTGTCTCACTGTATTCTCATAGACTGTAGGTATTGTGTGTCACTGTATTCTCATAGACTATAGGTATTGTGTCTCACTGTATTCTCATAGACTATAGGTATTGTGTGTCACTGTATTCTCATAGAGTATAGGTATTGTGTCTCACTGTATTCTCATAGACTAGGTATTGTGTCTCACTGTATTCTCATAGACTATATGTATTGTGTCTCACTGTATTCTCATAGAGTATAGGTATTGTGTCTCACTGTATTCTCATAGACTATAGGTATTGTGTCTCACTGTATTCTCATAGACTATAGGTATTGTGTGTCACTGTATTCTCATAGACTGTAGGTATTGTGTTTCACTGTATTCTCATAGACTGTAGGTATTGTGTTTCACTGTATTCTCATAGACTGTAGGTATTGTGTCTCACTGTATTCTCATAGACTGTAGGTATTGTGTGTCACTGTATTCTCATAGACTGTAGGTATTGTGTCTCACTGTATTCTCATAGACTGTAGGTATTGTGTCTCACTGTATTCTCATAGACTGTAGTTATTGTGTCTCACTGTATTCTCATAGACTGTAGGTATTGTGTCTCACTGTATTCTCATAGACTGTAGGTATTGTGTCTCACTGCATTCTCATAGACTGTAGGTATTGTGTGTCACTGTATTCTCATAGACTGTAGGTATTGTGTCTCACTGTATTCTCATAGACTGTAGGTATTGTGTTTCACTGTATTCTCATAGACTATAGGTATTGTGTCTCACTGTATTCTCATAGACTGTAGGTATTGTGTGTCACTGTATTCTCATAGACTGTAGGTATTGTGTCTCACTGTATTCTCATAGACTATAGGTATTGTGTCTCACTGTATTCTCATAGACTATAGGTATTGTGTCTCACTGTATTCTCATAGACTGTAGGTATTGTGTTTCACTGTATTCTCATAGACTGTAGGTATTGTGTTTCACTGTATTCTCATAGACTATAGGTATTGTGTCTCACTGTATTCTCATAGACTGTAGGTATTGTGTGTCACTGTATTCTCATAGACTGTAGGTATTGTGTCTCACTGTATTCTCATAGACTGTAGGTATTGTGTCTCACTGTATTCTCATAGACTGTAGGTATTGTGTCTCACTGTATTCTCATAGACTGTAGGTATTGTGTCTCACTGCATTCTCATAGACTGTAGGTATTGTGTGTCACTGTATTCTCATAGACTGTAGGTATTGTGTCTCACTGTATTCTCATAGACTGTAGGTATTGTGTTTCACTGTATTCTCATAGACTATAGGTATTGTGTCTCACTGTATTCTCATAGACTGTAGGTATTGTGTGTCACTGTATTCTCATAGACTGTAGGTATTGTGTCTCACTGTATTCTCATAGACTGTAGGTATTGTGTCTCACTGTATTCTCATAGACTGTAGGTATTGTGTCTCACTGTATTCTCATAGACTATAGGTATTGTGTCTCACTGTATGCTCATAGACTATAGGCATTGTGTTTCACTGTATTCTCATAGACTATAGGTATTGTGTGTCACTGTATTCTCATAGACTATAGGTATTGTGTTTCACTGTATTCTCATAGACTGTAGGTATTGTGTCTCACTGTATTCTCATAGACTATAGGTATTGTGTGTCACTGTATTCTCATAGACTGTAGGTATTGTGTCTCACTGTATTCTCATAGACTATAGGTATTGTGTGTCACTGTATGCTCATAGACTATAGGTATTGTGTCTCACTGTATTCTCATAGACTGTAGGTATTGTGTCTCACTGTATTCTCATAGACTGTAGGTATTGTGTCTCACTGTATTCTCATAGACTGTAGGTATTGTGTCTCACTGTATTCTCATAGACTATAGGTATTGTGTCTCACTGTATGCTCATAGACTATAGGCATTGTGTTTCACTGTATTCTCATAGACTATAGGTATTGTGTGTCACTGTATTCTCATAGACTGTAGGTATTGTGTCTCACTGTATTCTCATAGACTATAGGTATTGTGTCTCACTGTATTCTCATAGACTGTAGGTATTGTGTCTCACTGTATTCTCATAGACTGTAGGTATTGTGTCTCACTGTATTCTCATAGACTATAGGTATTGTGTTTCACTGTATTCTCATAGACTATAGGTATTGTGTGTCACTGTATGCTCATAGACTATAGGTATTGTGTCTCACTGTATTCTCATAGACTGTAGGTATTGTGTCTCACTGTATTCTCATAGACTGTAGGTATTGTGTCTCACTGTATTCTCATAGACTGTAGGTATTGTGTCTCACTGTATTCTCATAGACTATAGGTATTGTGTCTCACTGTATTCTCATAGACTGTAGGTATTGTGTGTCACTGTATGCTCATAGACTGTAGGTATTGTGTCTCACTGTATTCTCATAGACTGTAGGTATTGTGTCTCACTGTATTCTCATAGACTGTAGGTATTGTGTTTCACTGTATGCTCATAGACTGTAGGTATTGTGTCTCACTGTATTCTCATAGACTGTAGGTATTGTGTGTCACTGTATGCTCATAGACTATAGGTATTGTGTCTCACTGTATTCTCATAGACTGTAGGTATTGTGTGTCACTGTATTCTCATAGACTGTAGGTATTGTGTCTCACTGTATTCTCATAGACTGTAGGTATTGTGTCTCACTGTATTCTCATAGACTGTAGGTATTGTGTCTCACTGTATTCTCATAGACTATAGGTATTGTGTCTCACTGTATGCTCATAGACTATAGGCATTGTGTTTCACTGTATTCTCATAGACTATAGGTATTGTGTGTCACTGTATTCTCATAGACTATAGGTATTGTGTTTCACTGTATTCTCATAGACTGTAGGTATTGTGTCTCACTGTATTCTCATAGACTATAGGTATTGTGTGTCACTGTATTCTCATAGACTGTAGGTATTGTGTCTCACTGTATTCTCATAGACTATAGGTATTGTGTGTCACTGTATGCTCATAGACTATAGGTATTGTGTCTCACTGTATTCTCATAGACTGTAGGTATTGTGTCTCACTGTATTCTCATAGACTGTAGGTATTGTGTCTCACTGTATTCTCATAGACTGTAGGTATTGTGTCTCACTGTATTCTCATAGAGTATAGGTATTGTGTCTCACTGTATTCTCATAGACTATAGGTATTGTGTCTCACTGTATTCTCATAGACTGTAGGTATTGTGTGTCACTGTATTCTCATAGACTATAGGTATTGTGTCTCACTGTATTCTCATAGACTGTAGGTATTGTGTCTCACTGTATTCTCATAGACTGTAGGTATTGTGTCTCACTGTATTCTCATAGACTGTAGGTATTGTGTCTCACTGTATTCTCATAGACTGTAGGTATTGTGTCTCACTGTATTCTCATAGACTGTAGGTATTGTGTGTCACTGTATTCTCATAGACTGTAGGTATTGTGTCTCACTGTATTCTCATAGACTGTAGGTATTGTGTTTCACTGTATTCTCATAGACTATAGGTATTGTGTCTCACTGTATTCTCATAGACTGTAGGTATTGTGTGTCACTGTATTCTCATAGACTGTAGGTATTGTGTCCCACTGTATTCTCATAGACTGTAGGTATTGTGTCTCACTGTATTCTCATAGACTGTAGGTATTGTGTCTCACTGTATTCTCATAGACTATAGGTATTGTGTCTCACTGTATGCTCATAGACTATAGGCATTGTGTTTCACTGTATTCTCATAGACTATAGGTATTGTGTGTCACTGTATTCTCATAGACTATAGGTATTGTGTTTCACTGTATTCTCATAGACTGTAGGTATTGTGTCTCACTGTATTCTCATAGACTATAGGTATTGTGTGTCACTGTATTCTCATAGACTGTAGGTATTGTGTCTCACTGTATTCTCATAGACTATAGGTATTGTGTGTCACTGTATGCTCATAGACTATAGGTATTGTGTCTCACTGTATTCTCATAGACTGTAGGTATTGTGTCTCACTGTATTCTCATAGACTGTAGGTATTGTGTCTCACTGTATTCTCATAGACTGTAGGTATTGTGTCTCACTGTATTCTCATAGACTATAGGTATTGTGTCTCACTGTATGCTCATAGACTATAGGCATTGTGTTTCACTGTATTCTCATAGACTATAGGTATTGTGTGTCACTGTATTCTCATAGACTGTAGGTATTGTGTCTCACTGTATTCTCATAGACTATAGGTATTGTGTCTCACTGTATTCTCATAGACTGTAGGTATTGTGTCTCACTGTATTCTCATAGACTGTAGGTATTGTGTCTCACTGTATTCTCATAGACTATAGGTATTGTGTTTCACTGTATTCTCATAGACTATAGGTATTGTGTGTCACTGTATGCTCATAGACTATAGGTATTGTGTCTCACTGTATTCTCATAGACTGTAGGTATTGTGTCTCACTGTATTCTCATAGACTGTAGGTATTGTGTCTCACTGTATTCTCATAGACTGTAGGTATTGTGTCTCACTGTATTCTCATAGACTATAGGTATTGTGTCTCACTGTATTCTCATAGACTGTAGGTATTGTGTGTCACTGTATGCTCATAGACTGTAGGTATTGTGTCTCACTGTATTCTCATAGACTGTAGGTATTGTGTCTCACTGTATTCTCATAGACTGTAGGTATTGTGTTTCACTGTATGCTCATAGACTGTAGGTATTGTGTCTCACTGTATTCTCATAGACTGTAGGTATTGTGTGTCACTGTATGCTCATAGACTATAGGTATTGTGTCTCACTGTATTCTCATAGACTGTAGGTATTGTGTGTCACTGTATTCTCATAGACTGTAGGTATTGTGTCTCACTGTATTCTCATAGACTGTAGGTATTGTGTCTCACTGTATTCTCATAGACTGTAGGTATTGTGTCTCACTGTATTCTCATAGACTATAGGTATTGTGTCTCACTGTATGCTCATAGACTATAGGCATTGTGTTTCACTGTATTCTCATAGACTATAGGTATTGTGTGTCACTGTATTCTCATAGACTATAGGTATTGTGTTTCACTGTATTCTCATAGACTGTAGGTATTGTGTCTCACTGTATTCTCATAGACTATAGGTATTGTGTGTCACTGTATTCTCATAGACTGTAGGTATTGTGTCTCACTGTATTCTCATAGACTATAGGTATTGTGTGTCACTGTATGCTCATAGACTATAGGTATTGTGTCTCACTGTATTCTCATAGACTGTAGGTATTGTGTCTCACTGTATTCTCATAGACTGTAGGTATTGTGTCTCACTGCATTCTCATAGACTGTAGGTATTGTGTCTCACTGTATTCTCATAGACTATAGGTATTGTGTCTCACTGTATGCTCATAGACTATAGGCATTGTGTTTCACTGTATTCTCATAGACTATAGGTATTGTGTGTCACTGTATTCTCATAGACTGTAGGTATTGTGTCTCACTGTATTCTCATAGACTATAGGTATTGTGTCTCACTGTATTCTCATAGACTGTAGGTATTGTGTCTCACTGTATTCTCATAGACTGTAGGTATTGTGTCTCACTGTATTCTCATAGACTGTAGGTATTGTGTCTCACTGTATTCTCATAGACTATAGGTATTGTGTCTCACTGTATTCTCATAGACTGTAGGTATTGTGTGTCACTGTATGCTCATAGACTATAGGTATTGTGTCTCACTGTATTCTCATAGACTGTAGGTATTGTGTCTCACTGTATTCTCATAGACTGTAGGTATTGTGTTTCACTGTATTCTCATAGACTATAGGTATTGTGTCTCACTGTATTCTCATAGACTGTAGGTATTGTGTCTCACTGTATGCTCATAGACTGTAGGTATTGTGTCTCACTGTATTCTCATAGACTGTAGGTATTGTGTCTCACTGTATTCTCATAGACTGTAGGTATTGTGTCTCACTGTATTCTCATAGACTGTAGGTATTGTGTCTCACTGTATTCTCATAGACTGTAGGTATTGTGTTTCACTGTATGCTCATAGACTGTAGGTATTGTGTCTCACTGTATTCTCATAGACTGTAGGTATTGTGTGTCACTGTATGCTCATAGACTATAGGTATTGTGTTTCACTGTATTCTCATAGACTATAGGTATTGTGTCTCACTGTATTCTCATAGACTGTAGGTATTGTGTTTCACTGTATTCTCATAGACTATAGGTATTGTGTTTCACTGTATGCTCATAGACTGTAGGTATTGTGTCTCACTGTATTCTCATAGACTGTAGGTATTGTGTGTCACTGTATGCTCATAGACTATAGGTATTGTGTCTCACTGTATTCTCATAGACTATAGGTATTGTGTTTCACTGTATTCTCATAGACTATAGGTATTGTGTCTCACTGTATTCTCATAGACTGTAGGTATTGTGTCTCACTGTATTCTCATAGACTGTAGGTATTGTGTCTCACTGTATTCTCATAGACTGTAGGTATTGTGTCTCACTGTATTCTCATAGACTATAGGTATTGTGTCTCACTGTATTCTCATAGACTGTAGGTATTGTGTCTCACTGTATTCTCATAGACTATAGGTATTGTGTCTCACTGTATTCTCATAGACTGTAGGTATTGTGTGTCACTGTATGCTCATAGACTATAGGTATTGTGTCTCACTGTATTCTCATAGACTGTAGGTATTGTGTCTCACTGTATTCTCATAGACTGTAGGTATTGTGTTTCACTGTATTCTCATAGACTATAGGTATTGTGTCTCACTGTATTCTCATAGACTGTAGGTATTGTGTCTCACTGTATGCTCATAGACTGTAGGTATTGTGTCTCACTGTATTCTCATAGACTGTAGGTATTGTGTCTCACTGTATTCTCATAGACTGTAGGTATTGTGTCTCACTGTATTCTCATAGACTGTAGGTATTGTGTCTCACTGTATTCTCATAGACTGTAGGTATTGTGTTTCACTGTATGCTCATAGACTGTAGGTATTGTGTCTCACTGTATTCTCATAGACTGTAGGTATTGTGTGTCACTGTATGCTCATAGACTATAGGTATTGTGTTTCACTGTATTCTCATAGACTATAGGTATTGTGTCTCACTGTATGCTCATAGACTATAGGTATTGTGTCTCACTGTATTCTCATAGACTGTAGGTATTGTGTCTCACTGTATTCTCATAGACTGTAGGTATTGTGTCTCACTGTATTCTCATAGACTGTAGGTATTGTGTCTCACTGTATTCTCATAGACTATAGGTATTGTGTCTCACTGTATTCTCATAGACTGTAGGTATTGTGTGTCACTGTATGCTCATAGACTATAGGTATTGTGTCTCACTGTATTCTCATAGACTGTAGGTATTGTGTCTCACTGTATTCTCATAGACTGTAGGTATTGTGTCTCACTGTATTCTCATAGACTGTAGGTATTGTGTCTCACTGTATTCTCATAGACTGTAGGTATTGTGTCTCACTGTATTCTCATAGACTGTAGGTATTGTGTCTCACTGTATGCTCATAGACTATAGGTATTGTGTTTCACTGTATTCTCATAGACTATAGGTATTGTGTCTCACTGTATTCTCATAGACTGTAGGTATTGTGTCTCACTGTATGCTCATAGACTGTAGGTATTGTGTCTCACTGTATTCTCATAGACTGTAGGTATTGTGTCTCACTGTATTCTCATAGACTGTAGGTATTGTGTCTCACTGTATTCTCATAGACTGTAGGTATTGTGTCTCACTGTATTCTCATAGACTGTAGGTATTGTGTCTCACTGTATTCTCATAGACTGTAGGTATTGTGTCTCACTGTATTCTCATAGACTGTAGGTATTGTGTCTCACTGTATTCTCATAGACTGTAGGTATTGTGTCTCACTGTTTTCTCATAGACTGTAGGTATTGTGTCTCACTGTATTCTCATAGACTGTAGGTATTGTGTCTCACTGTATTCTCATAGACTGTAGGTATTGTGTGTCACTGTATTCTCATAGACTATAGGTATTGTGTTTCACTGTATTCTCATAGACTAGGTATTGTGTCTCACTGTATTCTCATAGACTATAGGTATTGTGTATCACTGTATTCTCATAGACTGTAGGTATTGTGTCTCACTGTATTCTCATAGACTGTAGGTATTGTGTCTCACTGTATTCTCATAGACTGTAGGTATTGTGTCTCACTGTATTCTCATAGACTGTAGGTATTGTGTGTCACTGTATGCTCATAGACTATAGGTATTGTGTCTCACTGTATTCTCATAGACTGTAGGTATTGTGTCTCACTGTATTCTCATAGACTGTAGGTATTGTGTTTCACTGTATTCTCATAGACTATAGGTATTGTGTCTCACTGTATTCTCATAGACTGTAGGTATTGTGTCTCACTGTATGCTCATAGACTGTAGGTATTGTGTCTCACTGTATTCTCATAGACTGTAGGTATTGTGTCTCACTGTATTCTCATAGACTGTAGGTATTGTGTCTCACTGTATTCTCATAGACTGTAGGTATTGTGTCTCACTGTATTCTCATAGACTGTAGGTATTGTGTTTCACTGTATGCTCATAGACTGTAGGTATTGTGTCTCACTGTATTCTCATAGACTGTAGGTATTGTGTGTCACTGTATGCTCATAGACTATAGGTATTGTGTTTCACTGTATTCTCATAGACTATAGGTATTGTGTCTCACTGTATGCTCATAGACTATAGGTATTGTGTCTCACTGTATTCTCATAGACTGTAGGTATTGTGTCTCACTGTATTCTCATAGACTGTAGGTATTGTGTCTCACTGTATTCTCATAGACTGTAGGTATTGTGTCTCACTGTATTCTCATAGACTATAGGTATTGTGTCTCACTGTATTCTCATAGACTGTAGGTATTGTGTGTCACTGTATGCTCATAGACTATAGGTATTGTGTCTCACTGTATTCTCATAGACTGTAGGTATTGTGTCTCACTGTATTCTCATAGACTGTAGGTATTGTGTTTCACTGTATTCTCATAGACTATAGGTATTGTGTCTCACTGTATTCTCATAGACTGTAGGTATTGTGTCTCACTGTATGCTCATAGACTGTAGGTATTGTGTCTCACTGTATTCTCATAGACTGTAGGTATTGTGTCTCACTGTATACTCATAGACTGTAGGTATTGTGTCTCACTGTATTCTCATAGACTGTAGGTATTGTGTCTCACTGTATTCTCATAGACTGTAGGTATTGTGTTTCACTGTATGCTCATAGACTGTAGGTATTGTGTCTCACTGTATTCTCATAGACTGTAGGTATTGTGTGTCACTGTATGCTCATAGACTATAGGTATTGTGTTTCACTGTATTCTCATAGACTATAGGTATTGTGTCTCACTGTATGCTCATAGACTATAGGTATTGTGTCTCACTGTATTCTCATAGACTGTAGGTATTGTGTCTCACTGTATTCTCATAGACTATAGGTATTGTGTCTCACTGTATTCTCATAGACTGTAGGTATTGTGTGTCACTGTATGCTCATAGACTATAGGTATTGTGTTTCACTGTATTCTCATAGACTATAGGTATTGTGTCTCACTGTATTCTCATAGACTGTAGGTATTGTGTCTCACTGTATGCTCATAGACTGTAGGTATTGTGTCTCACTGTATTCTCATAGACTGTAGGTATTGTGTCTCACTGTATTCTCATAGACTGTAGGTATTGTGTCTCACTGTATTCTCATAGACTGTAGGTATTGTGTCTCACTGTATTCTCATAGACTGTAGGTATTGTGTCTCACTGTATTCTCATAGACTGTAGGTATTGTGTCTCACTGTATTCTCATAGACTGTAGGTATTGTGTCTCACTGTATTCTCATAGACTGTAGGTATTGTGTCTCACTGTTTTCTCATAGACTGTAGGTATTGTGTCTCACTGTATTCTCATAGACTGTAGGTATTGTGTCTCACTGTATTCTCATAGACTGTAGGTATTGTGTGTCACTGTATTCTCATAGACTATAGGTATTGTGTTTCACTGTATTCTCATAGACTAGGTATTGTGTCTCACTGTATTCTCATAGACTATAGGTATTGTGTATCACTGTATTCTCATAGACTGTAGGTATTGTGTCTCACTGTATTCTCATAGACTGTAGGTATTGTGTCTCACTGTATTCTCATAGACTGTAGGTATTGTGTCTCACTGTATTCTCATAGACTGTAGGTATTGTGTCTCACTGTATGCTCATAGACTGTAGGTATTGTGTCTCACTGTATTCTCATAGACTGTAGGTATTGTGTCTCACTGTATACTCATAGACTGTAGGTATTGTGTCTCACTGTATTCTCATAGACTGTAGGTATTGTGTCTCACTGTATTCTCATAGACTGTAGGTATTGTGTTTCACTGTATGCTCATAGACTGTAGGTATTGTGTCTCACTGTATTCTCATAGACTGCAGGTATTGTGTGTCACTGTATGCTCATAGACTATAGGTATTGTGTTTCACTGTATTCTCATAGACTATAGGTATTGTGTCTCACTGTATGCTCATAGACTATAGGTGTTGTGTCTCACTGTATTCTCATAGACTGTAGGTATTGTGTCTCACTGTATTCTCATAGACTATAGGTATTGTGTCTCACTGTATTCTCATAGACTGTAGGTATTGTGTGTCACTGTATGCTCATAGACTATAGGTATTGTGTTTCACTGTATTCTCATAGACTATAGGTATTGTGTCTCACTGTATTCTCATAGACTGTAGGTATTGTGTCTCACTGTATGCTCATAGACTGTAGGTATTGTGTCTCACTGTATTCTCATAGACTGTAGGTATTGTGTCTCACTGTATTCTCATAGACTGTAGGTATTGTGTCTCACTGTATTCTCATAGACTGTAGGTATTGTGTCTCACTGTATTCTCATAGACTGTAGGTATTGTGTCTCACTGTATTCTCATAGACTGTAGGTATTGTGTCTCACTGTATTCTCATAGACTGTAGGTATTGTGTCTCACTGTATTCTCATAGACTGTAGGTGTTGTGTCTCACTGTATTCTCATAGACTGTAGGTATTGTGTCTCACTGTATTCTCATAGACTGTAGGTATTGTGTCTCACTGTATTCTCATAGACTGTAGGTATTGTGTGTCACTGTATTCTCATAGACTATAGGTATTGTGTTTCACTGTATTCTCATAGACTAGGTATTGTGTCTCACTGTATTCTCATAGACTATAGGTATTGTGTATCACTGTATTCTCATAGACTATAGGTATTGTGTCTCACTGTATTCTCATAGACTATAGGTATTGTGTCTCACTGTATTCTCATAGACTATAGGTATTGTGTCTCACTGTATTCTCATAGACTGTAGGTATTGTGTCTCACTGTATTCTCATAGACTGTAGGTATTGTGTGTCACTGTATGTTTCTGTATTGTATTTCCTGTGCGCATAGCATTCTGCGGTATTCCACCGTATAGTGGTTAGGAGGCTGTAGATTGGACAGGCCACAGACATCGCTTAGGCACTAGGCCGCAGGTACCCAGTCGAGGTCCACCCCCGCGTGTTACTTCCCGGTCAGGCTCCCCTCGCAGGTAGGCTGGTAGCTGTGCAAAGTCCGGACGGTGGCCGGGGGCCGCTTGCTCCTGCCTGCTGCCGTGCACTTCTGCCCATGGCGCTTTCTCTTGTGTATCTCTGTCCTAGGTACCGGAAGTGTGACCGCTCATCACGTAAGTGGACAAGATAGATTCGGGTGAGCAATCCTGTGTTCCATGTGTGTTAAGTAAGGTCGTCACTCCATTCCCCACCCCTTCCCCTGTTCGTGGGTGTTTCCGTCCGGGGTCGCACCGGGTGCTTCCGCAACTCACGGGCACCCAGTCTGAGGCCACAAGTTCCAATGATGACCTATCATTGAGCTCGCCCAGGTGTTTCCCTCCTCCTGTCTGTGCATATGTAGGTTGTTGTCTCGTTTACAGGAACCATCTAGGACTCGCAGCCATTCACATTTAGCGAGCCAGAACCACCCCTGAGGGGAATCAGGAGCATCCGAAAGGGAGCAGAGGTACCGCCATCAGTAAGTGTAATAGACACCCGACCCACATCGGGCCCACAAAACAGGCAAGGGGGAACCTTCTACACTGCTCTGAACTGAGCAGAGCAGGGAGTGATCAGGAGCCTCCCAACTGATCAGTAAATCGGGACAATTGGGAGGTATGGTCTGTGTACTGGGACTGTGTAGAAGTCTGTGGTAAAATAAAATTCTGTAATGTCAGGTCAGGACTTGCAAAAGACTGAAAAATAACCTATTATTATCCTATATGTATATAGCAATACTATATATTACAGTACTGCAGAGCCAAAGGAACATATTGGGGGGAATTTAATTGTTTTTCCCCACGGCTGCCACTAGAGGGCAACCGATGGAGCAATCCTATTGTTGCTCCATTTAGGCAGAGGCTGATTTAGACCTCATGAGGCACTAAGCAAGACACAGGTCTGGGGTCCCCCTTGCTTAAACAATCTATGGCACTATATTTTGGAAAGAAAGCGTAATACACAGAATGGATGGTTATTAGCTAAATAATGGTTCTCGTACACTGGCATGTCACATAGGCCTCTGCAGACATTTTCAGCACGCATTGTTCATAAGGGCGAGTCACATGGCAGAGTCACATGGCAGAGTCACATGGCAGAGGCATACACAGCTTAGTGGCTTGTGTACTTAGTGGCCAGAGACTTGCAGTCTGGTTTAGCCACCAAATATAGCAGAGAGGCTAACAATGGTAATAGACATTGCACTTATGTAGCATGTGGACTGACAGGGAGAGCAATATACCGAAACATGAGGGTGAGCGACATTCCACCTCACAATTACATATGTAAAAAGTGTTCCCCATGACAACTCCATGTGGCGGCCACCCACTTGCTCAGCACAAACTATATGGGTGCTATGAGGGGTTATGAAAGGATGGGTAAGTGCGCTAGGGAGATGCTTACTGTGATATAAGGGGTTATATGGGGTGAGTCAGTGTACCATGTGGTGTTATACAGGAATGGGTCAGCGTGCTGTAAGGGGATATAGGGGCATGGGTCCGTGTGCTATAATGCTGTAGTGGATAATTGTTTAATAGATCTGCACCATTACATTCTACATTATATTCTAGTGGCAGGTGAATGTTGGTGACTGTCCACTGCACAGGCTGTATATATCAGTAATGAGGTATATAAAGGCCCCTGGCACAGGCTGCACATGATATAGGCAGTGAGGTGCGCACAGGCTGCATAGCGCATATGATATGGGTAGTGTGGTACATACAGGCCCCTGGCACAGGCTACATAGGATATAGGCATTGTGGGGCGTACAGGCCCCTGGCACAGGCTGCCTAGTTAATATGATATAGGCAGTGTGGCACTAACATGCACATGGCACAGGTATTACATACAGGCTCCTGGCACAGGTATTACATAGAGACCCCTGGCATAAGTGGCACATAACATAGGTAGTAGTGTGCTGCATACGGTATATCTAGTGGTCCGAGTGCCACTGGCAAAGTAAGGGACTGGCTCCTCCCCCTACCCCTGTATTCTCCCCGCCTGTCCCACTCACACAAAGGGCCCACTGGCTCTGAGAGAGAGCACAGGAAGAGAGACAGAGACAGAACAGGACGAGAGAGGGGGAAGAGAAAGTGAGAGGCAGAACAGGAGAGAGAGAGGTCCTTGAATGAGCCAGGTAACCCACATAGCAAACTTCAAAAGCTGTGTATAGTATGGTGTGATCCACATGTAATGCAAACACACAATGGGGGTGATTCTGACCTGTTCACTTGCTGCTGTTCATCGCAGCACAGCAAACAGGCAAGAAGTGCGCCAGCGCCGCAATGCGCCAGCGCATACGAGACAGCTGAAGGCTGTCATTTCATAGCGATCGCCTCTGCCTGATTGACAGGCAGAGGCGGTCGCTGGGCAGGAGCGGGCGGAACAGTGGCATTTGGCTGCCGTTTCGTGGGAGCGGTCCTGCCAACGCAGGCGTGGCCAGACCATGCAACATCACACGCAGTTGCTGCGAACCGGGTAGCGACAAGAAGCTCCCGGCCAGCACGCAAAAGCTGCACTGGGCGGGAGCTGCTCCTGAAGTGAAAAAGCATCGCCGCTGTGTGATGCTTTTACACTTCTGTGTGGGAGGGGGGGATCGGGCCTGACATGCGGGGCGGACTAGCCTTGTGCTGTGCATGTCTGAGTTCTTGATCGTAGCTCTGCAAAATTTTGCAGGGCTACGATCAACTCGGAATGACCCCCAATGTACAGCAGATCCCGGACAGATTGGTGCCCTCCTTACCTTGTCATGGAGAGATCAGCAACAGCAGATCCTATTATTGTGTCAAAATCACTGTGCGAGTACCATACAGATGTGTGCATTGGGGGATAGGGTTTATCTCACAATGTACCACCATTATATATGTAATATACAGTTGCAGCGACATGTACAGTAAATGGGTAGTTAGATGAAAGCTTTGGGGCTGCAACCTCTCACCTTACACATTGTAAATCACCCTGTGTAGCAAATCTGTGCCCACAGACATTCTTCTGGAATATTAGGCGCTGAGGCAAATCGGGAAACTTTGATTTACTCTCTTCTTATGCATAGACTCTACAGGAGATATGTGATTTACTTAGCATTTTTGTTTGAATTGTGCTCTGCATCCACTTTATTTGGGGTTTGTCTCCCCCTTACATGGAATAATTGCTTGGACATATTTCTACCATACTTGGGTGAATTAGACAACACCAAAGATTTCAAACGATTCCTTTGGATCTGAGACAATTACATCTCAGATGTTCCCCACAGACTGCTGATACCCACTCTCTATGTAGATAAGTAGCGGGATCAACATCTGCCATTCATAATTTAATATGTTTTTACCTTACTATTGTTAGATTCGGATTTTTGTAATCTTGACTTTTTGCTACAGTTTTTGTAGTTACTTTCATTTGGGCAGGGTAAGTGCTCCAATTAAGGGATTACTTTTGTCTTTCTACATGTTCTGAATCCTACTATCTCTTATGGAGAGAACTCACGCTTTTGAATAACGGATGTAGTTAAACACCAGCTCCTCTCTGATACCTAATTAATACAATTCAAAGATCCTTTTTTTTCTAGGAAAATGATTTACAGGCTGACAAGCCACAGTTTAATGCAGAAACAGAGAATCTCATACAGTGTCGGACTGGGGCATAAAGGGCCCACCGGGGGAATGCAGTTATAGGGGACCAGTCTCCACAGAGGCTTGAAATACACAATAGTTCAGTGCAGTGTAATGCAACATATCTACCATGTATAATACAAGTGCACAGTCTGGAACCTGATCCCTAGAGGAAGGAGTGGTTTCCCTGATACCCCTGTGGGCCAGTCCGACATTGCTCTCATATTATGGGCTGCTCTGTGCAATGTGCTGACACAAGCACCCTCCCTAATTTACCTCCTTGCTAATCAACATGCTGGAATTTTGTTTTCAGTATGAGGCTCTGTAGTCTGATTAATCTTTACATGCATTAATCCAGAGCGCACAAATGCAGTATGTGACAGGTCTATACTTTATTTATTTATTTATTTATTACCAGTTATTTATATAGCGCACACATATTCCGCATACTTGTTGTTACTGTACCATTCAACATGTCTAAGTAACTTATAAAATTAACAAGATGCTGTTATATAACAATTAATGCTTTGATAGGAGATATGCACACCATGAGGGGCTGGGACTCACTATCCCACCCACCTGCAAGATCGCTCAGGCTTGCAGTAAAGCCTGCCTATCACACATTCTCACCTGTGATAGGACGGGAGCACTTGTTTATAGACACACTCATACTCGGAAGACACATTGACCGTGATCAAGCCCTATGGGTGAAACGTGCATGTTGATTCAGGGGGAGCTTCAACTGTGCGCACACAGGGTTCCCCGCACCAGACAGCAGCCATTATTTTTTGGGACAAGGTAAAACCTTTATTTATCTATCCTCAAACAATACTCTCAGAACAGGTAGTGAGGTCACCCCCCATATCTAGTCAAAAAGAGAGATAGAGACTACTAACTCCCCAGGACTATTCTGGCTATCTCAGATGGTGCATTTACTGTTTGTCTAGCACATGCACTGTTGGGGATTTTAGACAGAAAGGAAAAAAAAATATCTTCAGTTTTCTACATTTAAGGGCCGTATTCACGGCCCGATTTGGGGAGAGACGTGTGCTGAGCGAACAGCTCAGCACACATCTCTCCCTCGCTCAGCACAGCGCGATGTGTGTTGAGGGTGCGGGGGGAGACAGGGGGGCCGCTAATTTCACCCAGCGGGTGAAATGAGCGACCTGCTAGATTAAGCCTACATGCAGGCCAATCTAGCACCAGCGATAGCGATGCCCGGGGCCACGCATCACTATCGCTGTGTGGGGTACACACAGGAGTGATCAATCTAGTCAGATTGCTTAGATTTTATTAATTATTATTATTATTAATTAAGTAAGACGTCTTGTAGCAATACCTGTCACATTACATAACCCATTGAGATGTGCATTTTTTTTACTGTGTATAAATAACTTTACCATATAATCTACACAAAATCCCCCATTTACAGTGTCATAAATGATTATTTTATGATATAAAGACACAATCCCTATTACAGCGTGAATTATTATTACACACAGAACTGTCTAATCTTTCTATCTGTACTCTCATCAGCTCATTCCTGAGCTGACAGCAGATGCAGGGTTAACCTTTTGAATAAATACTTGCCGATGCCGGCAGCGACGTGGTGGGGGGAGGGTGCGAAGGTCATGCTGCATTCAACAACATGGCCCTTCTGGCGATGTCACCTGCATGCAGGTCCGACGGAGGATGTTGCTGACGACACGCAGGAGCGCGCATCACATACACACTAGACGATCTATAGATAGATAGATAGATAGATAGATAGATAGATAGATAGATAGATAGATAGATAGATAGATTTTATTGTCATTGTTAAACAGAACAACAAAATTAAGATCTGGGACATCCACATAAAAACTTACAGATCACCAGTCAAATTAAGATGAACGATAACAGATGGGAAGAAACTGCTCTTAAAACGAGATGTTCTTGTTCTAATACACCTGAAACGTCTACCAGATGGAAGAAGAGAGAAGCTGCAATGGTTAGGATAATTACGATGTGTTGTTCCAATCCGTCGGAATCGGGCACATCATTGAGCAATGTATATCTGCACTTTAATGGATTATTTTTCCAGTATTTAATAAGATTTTATTACGTGTGTAATTGTATTGATAAGGGTATTTTATTGAGACTTTCAAATAAAAGTTAAGTTTTACTTTAGCATAAGAGTGCCCCCAACAAAGAGCCTTCTTTCCTTTTAGCTTGATTAAATTATTTTCTCTGACTCTAGGGGGCACCACCAGAGATCTGTCCTGAATTAATTTTGTTATTCAATAGATTTTCATTATATTAATAACTACATGACCACCGGAATCTCATTTCCACCTTAACTAATGCGGACACGCCTGTGCACCGACCTATATCATGTTCTGTATGTCGACAGTCTAAATGTTGAGCTCGGCCATTAGGTCAAAAGAAAAAATTTTGATAATCATAGATGTCGACATTTAACATATCGACACCACAATGAAGACAGACCATTTTTTTTGTATATTTTAACCTAACGCCTAAACCTAACCCTAAAATGTATTGCCAACAGTCTCTTACTTAAGATTAATCCTGCCTTCTCTAAACTTTGAGATATGATTGGCCTCACAGTCTCACTGGGGAGCTCATTAGTGGATGAGCCAGTAAAGATCCAGGCCTGGAGCCTCCCACCACAGCAAATAATCACCCTGAGAGCATGGCTGGAGGATAAGAAAGGGCAGATATTTTCCTCCAGAGCCATAGGAGCGATATGCAGGGGAAAGTAAACCTAAAATGCTCACCAGCGATTGGTGGAGATTTTGACGGTGTTTATCCTATGGGTCTGTTCTGGTCAGTGGCGCACCCAGGGGGGGTTTCCGAGCACCCAGAAACCCCGCTCCACTACATGTGTATATATATGTGTACTGTATGTGTGTGTATATATATATATATATATATATATATACATGTTTAATATGCTATGTATATGTGTATATGTATGTGTGTGTGTGTGTGTGTGTTTATATATATATATATATATATATATATATATACTAGAGATGAGCGGGTTCGGTTCCTCGGAAACCGAACCCGCCCGAACTTCATGTTTTTTTACACGGGTCCGAGCGACTCGGATCTTCCCGCCTTGCTCGGTTAACCTGAGCGCGCCCGAACGTCATCATCCCGCTGTCGGATTCTCGCGAGGCTCGGATTCTATCGCGAGACTCGGATTCTATATAAGGAGCCGCGCGTCGCCGCCATTTTCACACGTGCATTGAGATTCATAGGGAGAGGACGTGGCTGGCGTCCTCTCCGTTTATAGAGAAGAGAAGAAGAGAGTGAGACTAGAGTAGAGAGAGACACAGTAGTAATTTTGGGGAGCATTAGGAGGAGTACTACTACTTGCTGAAGTGATAGATAGATAGATAGTGTGACTGTATAATGTATATCTGACTTGTGGGGGAGACACTGACAGTGGGGAGCAGTTAGAGTCTGAGAGCAGGACTCAGGAGTACTACATATAACGTACAGTGCACACTTTTGCTGCCAGAGTGCCACACTGCCATTGTGACCACACTGACCACCAGTATAATATATATTGTGATTGTCTGCTTAGGAGTACTACTTGCAAGTTGCTGATAGTGTGACCAGTGACCTGAACACCAGTTTAATAATCACCACCAGTTTAATATATATATATATATATATATATAATTGTATATAATATATATATATAATATTGTATACCACCTACCCGTGTTTTTTTTTTTTCTTTCTTCTTCTTTATACATACTACTATAGTAGCTTACTGTAGCAGTCTGCGGTGCTGCTGAGCTGACAGTGTCCAGCAGGTCCGTCATCAGTCATTACATAATAAATATATATACCTGTCCGGCTGCAGTACTAGTGATATTATATATATATATATATATATATATATATATATTAATTTCATCTCATTATCATCCAGTCTATATTAGCAGCAGACACAGTACGGTAGTCCACGGCTGTAGCTACCTCTGTGTCGGCAGTCGCTGGTCCATCCATAATTGTATACCACCTACCCGTGTTTTTTTTTTTTCTTTCTTCTTCTTTATACATACTACTATAGTAGCTTACTGTAGCAGTCTGCGGTGCTGCTGAGCTGACAGTGTCCAGCAGGTCCGTCATCAGTCATTACATAATAAATATATATACCTGTCCGGCTGCAGTACTAGTGATATTATATATATATATATATATATATTAATTTCATCTCATTATCATCCAGTCTATATTAGCAGCAGACACAGTACGGTAGTCCACGGCTGTAGCTACCTCTGTGTCGGCAGTCGCTGGTCCATCCATAATTGTATACCACCTACCCGTGTTTTTTTTTTTTTTCTTCTTCTTTATACATACTACTATAGTAGCTTACTGTAGCAGTCTGCGGTGCTGCTGAGCTGACAGTGTCCAGCAGGTCCGTCATCAGTCATTACATAATAAATATATATACCTGTCCGGCTGCAGTACTAGTGATATTATATATATATATATATATATATATATTAATTTCATCTCATTATCATCCAGTCTATATTAGCAGCAGACACAGTACGGTAGTCCACGGCTGTAGCTACCTCTGTGTCGGCAGTCGCTGGTCCATCCATAATTGTATACCACCTACCCGTGTTTTTTTTTTCTTTCTTCTTCTTTATACATACTACTATAGTAGCTTACTGTAGCAGTCTGCGGTGCTGCTGAGCTGACAGTGTCCAGCAGGTCCGTCATCAGTCATTACATAATAAATATATATACCTGTCCGGCTGCAGTACTAGTGATATTATATATATATATATATATTAATTTAATCTCATTATCATCCAGTCTATATTAGCAGCAGACACAGTACGGTAGTCCACGGCTGTAGCTACCTCTGTGTCGGCAGTCGCTGGTCCATCCATAATTGTATACCACCTACCCGTGTTTTTTTTTTTTTTTTCTTTCTTCTTCTTTATACATACTACTATAGTAGCTTACTGTAGCAGTCTGCGGTGCTGCTGAGCTGACAGTGTCCAGCAGGTCCGTCATCAGTCATTACATAATAAATATATATACCTGTCCGGCTGCAGTACTAGTGATATTATATATATATATATATATATTTATTTCATCTCATTATCATCCAGTCTATATTAGCAGCAGACACAGTACGGTAGTCCATGGCTGTAGCTACCTCTGTGTCGGCAGTCGCTGGTCCATCCATAAGTATACTAGTATCCATCCATCTCCATTGTTTACCTGAGGTGCCTTTTAGTTGTGCCTATTAAAATATGGAGAACAAAAATGTTGAGGTTCCAAAATTAGGGAAAGATCAAGATCCACTTCCACCTCGTGCTGAAGCTGCTGCCACTAGTCATGGCCGAGACGATGAAATGCCAGCAACGTCGTCTGCCAAGGCCGATGCCCAATGTCATAGTACAGAGCATGTAAAATCCAAAACACCAAATATCAGTAAAAAAAGGACTCCAAAATCTCAAATAAAATTGTCGGAGGAGAAGCGTAAACTTGCCAATATGCCATTTACCACACGGAGTGGCAAGGAACGGCTGAGGCCCTGGCCTATGTTCATGGCTAGTGGTTCAGCTTCACATGAGGATGGAAGCACTCAGCCTCTCGCTAGAAAACTGAAAAGACTCAAGCTGGCAAAAGCACCGCAAAGAACTGTGCGTTCTTCGAAATCCCAAATCCACAAGGAGAGTCCAATTGTGTCGGTTGCGATGCCTGACCTTCCCAACACTGGACGTGAAGAGCATGCGCCTTCCACCATTTGCACGCCCCCTGCAAGTGCTGGAAGGAGCACCCGCAGTCCAGTTCCTGATAGTCAGATTGAAGATGTCAGTGTTGAAGTACACCAGGATGAGGAGGATATGGGTGTTGCTGGCGCTGGGGAGGAAATTGACCAGGAGGATTCTGATGGTGAGGTGGTTTGTTTAAGTCAGGCACCCGGGGAGACACCTGTTGTCCGTGGGAGGAATAGGGCCATTGACATGCCTGGTCAAAATACAAAAAAAATCAGCTCTTCGGTGTGGAAGTATTTCACCAGAAATGCGGACAACATTTGTCAAGCCGTGTGTTGCCTTTGTCAAGCTGTAATAAGTAGGGGTAAGGACGTTAACCACCTCGGAACATCCGCCCTTATACGTCACCTGCAGCGCATTCATCATAAGTCAGTGACAAGTTCAAAAACTTTGGGCGACAGCGGAAGCAGTCCACTGACCAGTAAATCCCTTCCTCTTGTAACCAAGCTCACGCAAACCACCCCACCAACTCCCTCAGTGTCAATTTCCTCCTTCCCCAGGAATGCCAATAGTCCTGCAGGCCATGTCACTGGCAATTCTGACGAGTCCTCTCCTGCCTGGGATTCCTCCGATGCATCCTTGCGTGTAACGCCTACTGCTGCTGGCGCTGCTGTTGTTGCTGCTGGAAGTCGATGGTCATCCCAGAGGGGAAGTCGTAAGCCCACTTTTACTACTTCCACCAAGC
This sequence comes from Pseudophryne corroboree, assembly GCF_028390025.1. NCBI lineage: Eukaryota > Metazoa > Chordata > Amphibia > Anura > Myobatrachidae > Pseudophryne > Pseudophryne corroboree. The sequence goes on from NC_086444.1 coordinate 66,969,433, forward strand.
AATTGACTGTCCAACAGTCCTTTGCGAGGAAGATGAAATATCACAGCAGTCATCCTGTTGCAAAGTGGATAACTGAGGCCTTGACAACTATGTTGGTGTTAGACGTGCGTCCGGTATCCGCCGTTAGTTCACAGGGAACTAGACAATTTCTTGAGGTAGTGTGCCCCCGTTTCCAAATACCATCTAGGTTCCACTTCTCTAGGCAGGCGATACCGAGAATGTACACGGACGTCAGAAAAAGACTCACCAGTGTCCTAAAAAATGCAGTTGTACCCAATGTCCACTTAACCACGGACATGTGGACAAGTGGAGCAGGGCAGGGTCAGGACTATATGACTGTGACAGCCCACTGGGTAGATGTATGGACGCCCGCCGCAAGAACAGCAGCGGCGGCACCAGTAGCAGCATCTCGCAAACGCCAACTCTTTCCTAGGCAGGCTACGCTTTGTATCACCGGTTTCCAGAATACGCACACAGCTGAAAACCTCTTACGGCAACTGAGGAAGATCATCGCGGAATGGCTTACCCCAATTGGACTCTCCTGTGGATTTGTGGCATCGGACAACGCCAGCAATATTGTGTGTGCATTAAATATGGGCAAATTCCAGCACGTCCCATGTTTTGCACATACCTTGAATTTGGTGGTGCAGAATTTTTTAAAAAACGACAGGGGCGTGCAAGAGATGCTGTCGGTGGCCAGAAGAATTGCGGGACACTTTCGGAGGACAGGCACCACGTACAGAAGACTGGAGCACCACCAAAAACGCCTGAACCTGCCCTGCCATCATCTGAAGCAAGAAGTGGTAACGAGGTGGAATTCAACCCTATATATGCTTCAGAGGTTGGAGGAGCAGCAAAAGGCCATTCAAGCCTATACAATTGAGCACGATATAGGAGGTGGAATGTACCTGTCTCAAGCGCAGTGGAGAATGATTTCAACGTTGTGCAAGGTTCTGCAACCTTTTGAACTTGCCACACGTGAAGTCAGTTCAGACACTGCCAGCCTGAGTCAGGTCATTCCCCTCATCAGGCTTTTGCAGAAGAAGCTGGAGGCATTGAAGGAGGAGCTAAAAGAGAGCGATTCCGCTAGGCATGTGGGACTTATGGATGGAGCCCTTAATTCGCTTAACAAGGATTCACGGGTGGTCAGTCTGTTGAAATCAGAGCACTACATTTTGGCCACCGTGCTCGATCCTAGATTTAAAACCTACCTTGGATCTCTCTTTCCGGCAGACACAAGTCTGCTGGGGTTCAAAGACCTGCTGGTGACAAAATTGTCAAGTCAAGCGGAACGCGACCTGTCAACATCTCCTCCTTCACATTCTCCCGCAACTGGGGGTTCGAGGAAAAGGCTCAGAATTCCGAGCCCACCCGCTGGCGGTGATGCAGGGCAGTCTGGAGCGACTGCTGATGCTGACATCTGGTCCGGACTGAAGGACCTGACAACGATTACGGACATGTCGTCTACTGTCACTGCATATGATTCTCTCCCCATTGAAAGAATGGTGGAGGATTATATGAGTGACCGCATCCAAGTAGGCACGTCAGACAGTCCGTACTTATACTGGCAGGAAAAAGAGGCAATTTGGAGGCCCTTGCACAAACTGGCTTTATTCTACCTAAGTTGCCCTCCCACAAGTGTGTACTCCGAAAGAGTGTTTAGTGCCGCCGCTCACCTTGTCAGCAATCGGCGTACGAGGTTACTTCCAGAAAATGTGGAGAAGATGATGTTCATTAAAATGAATTATAATCAATTCCTCCGTGGAGACATTGACCAGCAGCAATTGCCTCCACAAAGTAGTACACAGGGAGCTGAGATGGTGGATTCCAGTGGGGACGAATTGATAATCTGTGAGGAGCGGGATGTACACGGTGATATATCGGAGGATGATGATGAGGTGGACATCTTGCCTCTGTAGAGCCAGTTTGTGCGTCATGTGCTGTTTGGGGAGTGTTTTTTGGAAGGGCCATCCTGCGTGCCACTGCAGTGCCACTCCTAGATGGGCCAGGTGTTTGTGTCGGCCACTAGGGTCGCTTAGCTTAGTCATCCAGCGACCTCGGTGCAAATTTTAGGACTAAAAATAATATTGTGAGGTGTGAGGTGTTCAGAATAGACTGAAAATGAGTGGAAATTATGGTTTTTGAGGTTAATAATACTTTGGGATCAAAATGACCCCCAAATTCTATGATTTAAGCTGTTTTTTAGTGTTTTTTGAAAAAAACACCCGAATCCAAAACACACCCGAATCCGACAAAAAAAATTCGGTGAGGTTTTGCCAAAACGCGGTCGAACCCAAAACACGGCCGCGGAACCGAACCCAAAACCAAAACACAAAACCCGAAAAATTTCAAGTGCACATCTCTAATATATACACACACATGGTATATATATATGGGGTGGTCTTCAGTATGCCGACTGATGGGATCCCGGCGCACAGTATACCGGCGCCGGGATCCCGACAGCCGGCATACCGACAATTGTTCTCCCTCGTGGGGGTCCACGACCCCCCTGGAGGGAGAATAAAATGCGCCACCGTGCCCGTAGCGTGGCGAGCGCAGCGATGCCGCAAGGGGCTCATTTGCGCTCGCCACACTGTCGGTAAGCCGGCGGTCGGGCTCCCGGCGCCGGTATGCTGGTCGCCGGGAGCCTGTCCGCCGGCATACCATAGTGAACCCTGTATATGTGTAGATATGTATATATATATATATATATATATATTATATATATATATATATATGTATATGTATGTATATATATATATATATATATACACACACACACACACACAGACACACTAGTTTTACGGACCCAGCATATACTGGGTCACCTCAGTCCCCACCCCCGTGATTGGCTCCACCCAGTTCTGGAAACCCCCCCATGCAATTCCTGCATTTGCCACTAGTTCTGGTCTATGAAACCATCCATCCCATTCTTCAGGCTGATAAAACGTGACGTGATGGGAAGCCCCTGGTATATTCACCTGGAGATGTATCCTTACCAAGCCCACTGCCTGAAGAAACGCCCGGTGTTAGTAAAATCGTGGAAATAGGGTACGTAAGTCCAGGGGAACAGAAACTACAGATAAGAGAAGGTCGAGTCAGAGGAGCGCTCTTCCTCCCACCAGGTAGGCAAATAAACCACTTCACCTGGGAGCAGAGGCAGAACTCTGGGAGGCAACGGAGTCATCTGCCGCCGGGCTCCTGCTCTGAAGGGGGCACCTCTCCTCCCATTCTGTGACACCATTGAATTAAGTTCATTGATAGCTGCCGCTATCTCTTCAGTGGCCGACTTCCTCACTGGTCCCTGCACCTTACAAATCACACCCTCTTTATTATACTGTGGATACACATTTTACAAGTGTCACACCCAGGATTAGAAACCGCAACCTATTACATTGGAAGCAGACACCTTACTGATGAAGCTGTGTGCTCCTGTATAGGAAATATGAGAATTTTAACTATATGAAGGTACTTCTCTGACAATTACAAGTAACTTCATATAGTTAGAATTCTCATGCTTCCCGTACAGGAGCAAATAACTCCATCAGTAAAGTGTCTGCTGTCCGTGTAACAGATCATGGGTTCTAATCCTGGGTATGACTGCTAAGAATTGTGTAATTTAAAATAAAAGACAATTAAATGTATACACACACATTTATTTATCTTAATATAGTAAATAGGGGGGCACCAATATTTATCTTGCCTCCGGGCAACTGGGACGAACTTACGCCACTGCCTGGGAGGGTTAGGGTCAGGCTGCCGGAGAGGGAGAGTTAGGGTGAGGGTGGGGGGGGGGATGGGTAGACTGAGCAGGTTAGACTACTTACCTATGTGGTGCTGGGATTCTCCACGTCGGAATGCCGTTGTGTGTGTTTTGACCGCCATCATCCCGAAGAGCTGGGATTCCGCTACCATCACCATAAAATGCACATGTATGATGAACATGTGTGGAAATTGTAAAGCGCAACGGAATTTGCTGCGCTATATAAGAAACTGTTAATAAATAAATAAATAAAGGGGGGTATAGCTGAGCCTCTCATCATATGTGGGTGCTAAATGGGACTCTCATCCACAGTCTGCTGGACCCACATGCCCACTGCAGTGTAGGGAGGACATATAAACAATCCATCAAGTTTGCAGAGCCATGCTACTGCTGAAACACAAATAATGTTGGTCCTCCACACAGCGTCTCGAGGACACTTCCTCTGCTGATTGGAGTAAATATCCCAAGCATTTCATACACTGTCTGAGAGCGTTAAGATGAGTACACGGTGAGATCACAAATATCCGGCAAACTTTCGTTTCATGGCCGGCCTGTTCTGCTTCATCAGAGGCTTTCTTTTGCTCTCACGTTCCAGCTCTGACTTCATAACAAAGAGATGGAGAAACCTGCTTGAATAGTTTCAATTCAGTTCTACTCTTCAGCCTGGGGCAGATGAAAGCACATGATTATACTTTTATGTATTTTACGTTATTTTATTTTACGTATATTCATGTGATACTTTGTTGATTTTTATTAAATAAACTTATGCACCTACTTAAATCAAGTTTGTCCTGGTCATTCGGGGTTCTTGGAATATATACAGTGTGACTGGATGCGCCATCGCTGCGTATGCCCATCGATCACAGATTGGGTTTTGGGTCACACGGGACCTGGCCAATAGGTTTCTCCCTCGTACCGTCAGTACCGCATGTTACTGACTCCACCCACTGCGTAGTGAGTGGGTATTTTGCTGCCACCACCAGGCTCCTACCATGTGGCACCTGAATCCACATTTCTGCTCAGGCTCCTACCCCCGGCATCTGTACCAATTGCTGTTGTGTATGCATCGAAACGCTGCTGACACACCTCCTGACTGGCATTGGTTGACCCCCTCCTGGTCGCTGACCTGGACCAGTCTGGGCACGGTAGATGGCAGAAGGCAGAGCTTGGAGACTCTGGGCTCAAACCAGGACAAGCGGAGAAGGCAATCGTCTTGAGGCAATGATGTTTATTTGCTTAAAATAAATCTTAAAAAAGACCCTTCCCTTTTGCCAGGGGGATGCAGCATACAATGTTACAGCAGTTCCACATTTCAAGATGTCACAGAAGATGTATACACACAGGTCTCGTAGCCCTCCTTTTTATCTTACTCCAACACACAATACTACAGGGGGTAGTTCCACCCTGGGTCTTCTTCCCAGGCTATCTCACAAAATATAAATACAGATTACATATCAAAAGAGTTAAATCACTAGATAAAGCAATTTACTGCTCTAGTTCACATATAAACCAAACCAGTGTGCTTTCCCAAGCAAAATCTGATTATATGTTCCTGTCCCTTTCACAAATGTTAATACAACTCGAATTTCAATTGCATCTCTCCTTTCGCATATTTATACTAAACCAGATTGGCATAATCTTAATATTAACAACTTCTTAGGAACATCATGAAATTCTGAAACCCAAGCAATACTGTCTGTTCATCTGCTTGTCTCTATAATACTCGTTTCACACTGTCAAATATTTCCCGGGTTATTGCACATGAACGCGTATCAACCCTTGAATTTGCAGAGTGTGAAAGGGTCCTGGAAGAATATCTCGGGTCGAGCGTCCCGGCATTTCATCCCAGGTCTCGTCCTGGGTTGAAGCCAGAAATGAACTGGGATGCAGTGCAGTGTGAACGGGTAAGCCGGATCAAGGCGACCCGACACCTGTTCTCTGTATAGGAGGAGGCGGTGCTTGGAGATAATTATGTCCAAGCACCGCATCCGGTAGCGTCAGCGGTGACATCACCAACCCGGCAATATGCCGGGTCGGGCCGCAAGTCTGAAGGTGTCTCAAGCCGGATCGCACCTGGGAAGCACCCGTGTACACAATCCCGGGTGCGACCCTGCTATTGTCAGTCTGAAAGGGGTATAACTGTTACACAGAGACACAAGCATATTCCCCATGACTGAATCTCAAACAAACAGCTTGTCTAACTCTATAGGTCATTAACATCTCAATTCCTAGATGAGAATGTCCCATGGCATTTTGTCCCCAAATGTCAATGCATTTTAAAACCAAAACAACATATTCCTCCTATGTGCTTCATCCATGCATTTTAAATGTGCAATTCTACAACTGCGCCTAGAGCATTAAATACAAGTTAAAACACATTATTAAACATGCATTTACAGTTCATGCCGATTTGTCCATTTAGTTAATGGCTTTTGCGCATATTAGGTCCAACCCGTTACACTGTCACCTTATGTATTGATAGGTAATTGGGCCTGGTTACAAAATGACTGCCAATGCCAATTGGTATCTGATTGGGAACATCTATATATACAATATGTTAGGACTGATGAAAAATGCAGTCCAACAAAGATTGCTATCTTACTTTATGTGCAGTCATCTTATAATTGTACATGATTTTAGCATGCATTGTGACAGTTTATGCTTAATTGGGCTGAGAACTGGTTACTCCAATTTATACACTCTATGTAGTAGTCTGATAGGAGTCCCTATGATGTCCTAATGTACTGTATGTGTGATGTTGTCAATCTGCCAATAAAAAAAATCTAGGCCTGGATTCTTATTTGATTGTCCCACGAGACAGACAGACATTTCTTGTACTATTTCCTTTTATGAGCCTGTGTGTGAAATGTGGCATTGATCTGCGTACTGTGCATTTACTTGCTAGAAATAAATACTCAATGGCATCTCTTAGGACAACAGGTGCCTACATGCAGGGGCATAAGTTTATACCAGGAGCCCGGAGGCAAAATAGTTGTTGGTGCCCTTCCCTGCTCACATTCAGCCAACACTGAAATACCAGCAGCACCCAGACATATACTATTAGATACCAACACCCCAGCAGCACACAAACACTGAAATACCAGCAGAACCCAGACATATACTATTAGATACCAACACCCCAGCAGCACACAAACACTGTTGCTGATCAGGGTCTTCCATTCTTGCTATTTGATGCTCCCACAGCAGAAGCAGCAGGTCCTGCTAGTGTGAGGGGGAAGAGCCAACAAAGGAGGGAGGGGCCATGCACTCCAGCCTGTATCCTGCCCCTTTTCTGTACATTGGTGCAGTTTTCTTGCTGGATATCCATTCCTAGGCTGAGACCGGACTCTGTGGTGGGAAGGACTGTGGCACATGCTTATTCCTGTTATGGAAAGCATAAAGCAGAGCTTGGAGCAACGGAGGAAGTCAGAGTTCCTACGTCAGGGCTGGCAGCTGAAGGCGACCACCTTCCATTGTCTCCTGTATTTGTGCCCTGCCTACATGGACCCAGTGAGAGAGGCCCAATAGCAGGACAAATAACAATAGAAGACACATCATCTTATAGACCTTACTTATAGAGATTACAAAAAACTATATAAATATAATAAGAGTCACAGGGTAATTAAAGCACAGAACATTTTTAGGGAAAACCATAATAGTTGAAATCTATAGGGTCCAGCCATGGGGTCAGACATCATCCTCATCTAACATAGGGGCAACTTTATATAGGTTTCACACAATAGAAACATAACAGTTGAAAATGACTTTTATTGCAAATGGGTATTGAAGCCAACTAATTTGATCTTTGCTCTGCACCTACTAAAGTTTTAAATGCAGATCTGCATAATAGAGGCAGAGTACAAACACTAATCCTATTTGAGTCATTTATTATTAATATAATTATTATTTTCTATTAGATTTCAGTCATGAATATGGAAAAGGACACATAAAAGCATTGGGATTGGAATGTAGAACTGAGGGGTACATAAATGTAAAAAAATAAGCTTCTGTGTCCAACCTATAAGACACAGGGGTTGCATTGACTGGATGTTTTTCACTGGAACAAGAGTAAGTGTAAGAGGGGTAGTTACAATGTTTTACCGTTGGTGCAAATGGATCACAAAGCAGCTGCAAGCATGAATCCAGTGTGCATTACCCAAGGAGAGTGTTGTGACTCCTTCACAACAAGAGTTCTCAACTTACATGATGAGGACTCTGAGTTTGTTTTATACTTTTTATTATTTTCACTGAAATTGTCTGAAATCTGTATGTACTTTTAATTAATCATATACTCTTTGTAATCCTTTTTGTAACTGTAAGTGCTGAAGTTTTTCTTTGAAATTAAATCCTAATTTCTAGTTGTGAATTCTGTATTCTTAGACCTACTATACAGCCTTGAGAGGCACCTCCTACTTATTTTTAAAGCATGTTTACGGTGACCGGAACCAAAAGGCCGCTGTGGGAAGAGTTACTTCTGATAATTCCTTTTGGTGGTGTCAGACCAATATGATTTAATTGTTAGGATAATTTGCAAAAAGCACCAACCTCACGGCCACCCAACTTGGGAGAAGTTCTGGGTGCGTGATAAGAAGTGTTTTAATATGTAGATATGAGCACTGGGGTGTTGTGTATCTTTCATAGGCTTTAAAGAATAGTGATATCATTTATCAGCAGAAGTGACGCACCACTGCACAGTATTATTCCAGGGGTATGGTCCAGATGTTAGACTGTGGTGGACACATAATCAGGAGCACTATTAGAAACCACTGGAAATAGGTGAACTAGCACTCTAATATCTTGTCACTGTGTCATTCTGATGTTTGATCATGCATGTGTTGGAGCATGAAATCATCTCACCATGCTTTATGTCTTTCAGGTGTCGGCAGCTGGCGTTGGAGTGATTGGTATATGCAAAGGAGCCGAGATGGCTCTGTCCTGTTATTTTCCCCAAGTTTGTGCAACAGTCTATATCAATGGAACCAATGCTGTGAATGTCAACAGTCTAAGCTATGGTGATCTGCTCCTGAATGGGATTCCCTACCAAACAGAAGCTTATCTGGTCACAGACATTGGGGCTCTCAAACTTAGTTAAGCTTTTGGAGACCCAAGAACGCCAGAGCATCAGGACTCCATATTTCCTCTTGAGAAAGCCAAAGGTCCCATCCTCTTCCTGGTAGGAGACAAAGACCAGATCTATGACAGTTTGTTTTTTGCTAAGGAAGCATTAGCCAGGGATCAAAAGTATGGCAAGAAGGATGTGTACATGCAGTGTTATCCCGGGGCTGGGCATATTATAGCGCCACCAGGCTACCCCTTATATATCCAGTGTCACAATATCCTTTCTTCCCACTTCCCTTGATGTGGGGAGGGGAGCTCCTGCCACACTGCAGAGCACCGGAAGACAGCTGGAGAGAGGTCCAGGACTTTCTGCGCAGAAATATACCACACTCTCCCCGGAATAAATTGTGATGTATTTAATATCAGCAATTGAAACCAGTTGCCCAAAAAAAGGTGGAGAACGCTAACTAGTCCAATGTGCAACAGCCGTCACTGCCTGGACCAGGCTGAAGGTCACAAATAAGATTATGAAGACATTTTTTTTATGCATTTATTGCTTTGAAGGGACCCAATGACCCTCAAATATCTCATATACTGCACAGTAAATAAATCATTCTTTAGCTATCCTAAAGTCTCTTACTTATGGGATCTAAGAATGTGCGATCAGGTCTACACATGCTAATAACCAATCACTTCAGTAAAACTTGACGTTACTTCAGGTGCTAAGTAAGACATTACTTAACTACTTCTGCACAGGTATAGAACTAATTATTTAAGCCAAGCTCCAGCATTACATATTTCCGAGCATGTGCAGACCTGACATGCTCTTCTGAGCTAAAGAGTAATCTGAGAAAGCTGAAATCACATTGTGTTTTGACGTCCCAGAATGCCTTATGAGGATCACATGCAAGAGAGACTCCTACATGACCAATTTTAATGGTCGAATTCTTACCATAGGAGATACTTAGATTATCCCTGGGAGGACAGCTCAAACTTCCTTCTGCATTCCCTTTAGAGCATGATTCTTTTACTGAGTCAGATTCCAAAGGTTTAGGACTAAATTCTTTAACCACAGCATTACTAAAAGTCTGTAAATCATGGGACACAGGATCATTACCCTCAAAAAGCGTGTTGGCCCACTCTAAAGCACTTCCTCTGAATGCCAGGAACAGATATCAAGTAACGTTAGAAGGAGTTACTGCACCCGAAGGATCCGACTCCATCAGAGAGAGAAATCGATCAACCAGAGCGACATATTGCAATAAATCTCCATCAAAGTAAATGCGTGGTAAAGCATCAGACGAAAGCTTAGAGGCTGAAACCGATGATGCACTCTCAGAAGCTAGATTGGAGTTAGTTTGTGGAACGTCAGGCTGATGAGAAACTATACCCTCTGAAGTAGTCTGGCTTAAATCCTCAAATAAGACTGAGAAATTACTTGAAATCTCCTTCTGGATGGAGACGCTAGTAGTTCTCCCCGAAGCTGCAACACTTGCGTCTGCGACTGAGGTAAATCTGGTGACTGGATTGAGAAAGTAACTTCGGTATCCTTCTCAGCGAAATTAGCCTGAAGTCCTGTATCCAAATCAGCAGATGGAACATTAGGTTGCTCAGAAAAGCTTAGGGACAAAGCTGAGTAAGCTGTACTCAGATTTGCATCCAGTCCTGTAGCACATTCTGACTTTAAGTTAATAGCCTTGGGATTTTTCTTAACTTTAGCGGCTACAGCAGAATTATTCTGACATTGATGAGAAGAGGTATTAGATTTCCCTGCAGAAGCTGTGGACTCAATGCTGGAAGACGAGGAAACAGAATCAGAGACAGACTGAAGTCTAATTTTAGAACTAGATGGTGAAAGTCCTTTACTGGGACTAACTGACAAAAATTCTTTACTCGGACCAATGCTTGGAATAGGTTTGAGTCCAGATGAGCTTGAACAGACTGAAACTGGAGAAATCTTTGGCTGGACGAGTAGGACCGGATTGGATCCGAGGATACTTAAATTGGCTGGAACCAAAGGAGACTGACCAGGCCGGTCCTGGAGCATTGCTGGACTGGCTGGAAGCGGGACGGATTGACCAGGCTGGTCCTGGAGCATTGCTGGACCGGCTGGACCCGGGACGGACCAACCAGGCGAAGCCTGGAGTATTGCTGGACCGGCAGGAGCTGGGACGGGCTGACCAGGCGGAGCCTGGAGTATTGCTGGACTGGCTGGAACTGGAGGAGACGGATTCTGGCTGGAACTGGAGTGAGTAGAATCCAAGTGTTCAGATGGTCCATCCTGGACCTGAACCATGCTGGATGCCAACATGGTGGTACTCTCAGGAGATGGCAAACAGGAGCTCATAACTGCATCTGTAGCACAAAGATTCCCATCTGGAAACTTGACTCTGGATACATCCCTTGGGGCTGAAACTGTGGTGACCCCTCCTGGGGTTGACGAATCAGACACCTCTCTCAGGGTTGTTATTTCCAGCACCCCTTCTGGGGTTGACAGCTCTGAACCCCCTCCTGGTGCTGGATGCTCTGAACCCCCTCCTGGGGCTGTAGACATGGACCCCCCTCCTGGGGCTGTAGACACGGACGCCCCTCCTGGGGCTGTAGACACGGACGCCCCTCCTTGGGCTGTAGACACGTATGCCCCTCCTTGGGCTGTAGACGCGGACGCCCCTCCTTGGGCTGTAGACACGGACGCCCTTCCCTGGGCTGTAGACACAGACGCCCCTCCTTGGGCTGTAGACATGGATGCCCCTCATTGGGCTGTAGACATGGATGCCCCTCCTTGGGCTGTAGACACGGACGCCCCTTCTTGGGCTGTAGACACGGACTTCTCTGTGACTCTAAATGGCTTGCACATTCTTCTCTGGACACCCAACTTGGGATAAGGTCTTTTAATCACCGGACCCCAGTCATAAATTTGAGTCTATTTCAGAGTAGCCTTCTTGACACCCCCATCAGCAGTAGCAGGATCGGCTACTGTGGATGACTTGTAGACATGAGCGCTATGATACTGAGATTTGTCACCATTTCCTGGCTTGCGAAGAATGCAATCTTTAACAAAATGACTGGAATTTCCACAGTAAAGACAGAGGTGTAGCTCCCTACGCTGCTGACATTCAGCTTCAGAGAGCTTCGGCCGTGGATAGCTCTGATGAACAACTTTTCCTTGCACGGAGGAAGAGACTTTAGTAACTGGATCAACAACATTGGAAGTATTCCTGAAGAGATCAGGCATCACAGAAAGAATACTAGACAAAAGTTCTTGTAACTGTAATAACATCTGATAGAAAATCTGCAGTTGGTCAGGAGTCTTAGTGCAGAAAGTCAGAGAATCTCTGGAGAACGAATTCCACTGCAGACACTGTGCCAATTGATGCTGAGTCGACTCCAAACCCTCTAAGCGTCCTGCAATATTGCTTAGGAGGTCCTGCGTCAGACAAACACTTTTGGCCGGGTCCATGAGGCCAGTTCCTACTGTCATGACTGTGGTTTTTGTGAACCTGGTGTTAGTGAAGTCTGTGCGGGCAACTGGAGGACTATGTGAATATTAGGCTGGTCTGTAGGAATCAGTGAGAAGAAGGAGCAATCCCTGACCGGGGATCGAACCCGGCCTCGGCAGAGGAAGCCGTATACTGACCACTGGATCACCAGGGACTTTGATAGCAGGATGATGAATGTATAGGTGAGACTGTACTGGATATAGTGTAACAGGAGTAGGTGCTTATGTACTCAAGGTTACTGGCAAGATAGTAAGATGGACTGGTTACTGGTGAGACTGATAACTGGGCTGGTTACCTGTGAGACTGGGATGCAACTGTAACACGGGCTGGTACCGGATATGACTGGAAACGCAACTGAAAGTAGAACGATGACTGTGGCTGTAACTTTAGGATGAGGCTGAAGAACCCTGCGGCTGTGACGGTAGAATACTGCAGCTGTGGTTTTAAGTTGAGACTGTGAAATACTGCGACCGTGACTTTAAGATGAAACACTGCAACTGTGCCTTTAAGTTGAGACTGTGGAATACTGTGACTGTGACTTTAAGATGAAACACTGCAACTGTGCCTTTAACTTGAGACTGTGGAATACTGTGACTGTGCCTTTAAGATGAAACACTGCAACTGTGCCTTTAAGTTGAAACTGTGGAATACTGTGACTGTGCCTTTAAGATGAAACTATGGAATACTGCAACTGTGCCTTTAAGATGAACTGTAGAAATACTGGATATCAATGGTAACACAAATGTAATCCAAACTGGGTAGCAAAGGAACAGAGTTTTTACAGGAACTGAAGTACAAGGGTTACCTTTAGGGAGCCAGCTTCAAAGCTCACACAGAGCTGTGTGTGACACGAGGAACTGGCACAGTTTCCAACTCAGTCTCGCGACTTATACTTCCTGGTCCTTGGTGATTGGTGAGCAGTGTCAGGTGATTCAGAGAGTCTCAGTCTGGCAGAGGATTGGACAGCTCTGGGTCAGGTGAACAGTCACTGCATGTGAGTACTCTAGACTAGGCTGTGATGTGGAGTGAGGCCTAGCAGGCCAAGAGAACACTGAAGCCTGAACTTCTGCAAACAGGGGATGCTGGCTTTTAGGCCTAAACTTCAGATTGCTGAATTCAGACTCACACAGAAGATCACCACAGGTGGAGCTCGTTAACTATTACCTTTCAGGCAGAGAACTCAGGAAACTCATGGTATTGGCAAGCTGTTTATCCCAGTGAGCAGAAAGATGCAGGATCCAGGATAGAGATGGCAGAGGTAAGTCACCAAATATGAAAACTACAGTCAGGATCGTGACACATAAGTATTCACAGCCTTTGCTCAATACTTTGTTGATGCACCTTTGGCAGCAATTACAGCCTCAAGTCTTTTTTTTTTTTTTTTTTTTTCAAAAGCAATTTTTATTGAAGAAAGGTAAAAATAGATGTACAGATATCATTGTCTGGGTTCAGAGTGGAAAAATACAAAAAATAGAAACATGAGGTAGTTCGAGGTCATACAAAAGTAGCCTGGCAGGTGGGAGAAAACACGCAAAGTTACATATACAACATGTAGAATAAGGTAACAAATGATAGCCATAGGTCATATTTCACCTCCACCAACCAGGAATAGCATTCAGCATCGTGGTATGCGAGATCTGGTATTAAAAGAACACGAAAGAACCTAATAATAATAAAGATTTGCTATAAACCTCTATATCCGACCTCATAGCCACATGATATCTGAGAGCCCACCAACAAAAAGGAAAAAAAAACAAAAGATATAGAAATAAAAACCTTTCTTCAAAAATAATTTTCTAGTTTATAGAGAAGAATGGTTAGGTAAAAATTTGAAATAATATAAATCATAGAAGAGAGAGAAATGGAAGGAGGAGGAGAGAAGGGGGGAGAGAGGGAAGAAGGGAAGAGGGGGGGTGAACAAGACATAACAAGGACAACATACATCATCATTCTCTTATAGGAGAAATTATTCTATAAGGCTGGTAGGTTGCATATATGCCCTGTCTATGGCGTGAAGTAGGCAGTACCTACTAGGCAAACATACTTCCAGCATAGCAAATTTAATAGTATCAATCAACCTGTCTATACATATATCAAGTAGTGGGTTCGAAGATTTTTTGGATTCTGAGCTGAGTGGCGTCATCAAAGCTTCGTATAACAATATCCCATTTCCTATAGAATCTAGGGGCCCTTGATTCTATGTCAGGCACTAGAGCCTGTCGCTCGTAAAATATGTTGTTTAGCAGAGATGTTCTCAATTCTGCAATAGATGGAGAATGTCTATGTAACCAATGGGTAAGGATTAACTTTTTGGCAATAGTAAGGATAACTGTCAGAGCAGGTATAATCCTCTGTTTATGCGAACCCTGGTCCCAATCTGAAAAGCAGTAAAATAAGCATGCGGTAGGGAGCTTGCTAATGCGAATTGAGAAGATATCATTAACATGGTTCATCAGTTTGTCCCAAAAAGTTCTTATTTTCCGGCAACCCCAGAAGTTATGATAGTAGGTGGCCTCAGCCATCCCACATTTAAAACACCGACCTGTAGAGGCCAGGGTGAAATAGGAATGCTGTTTCGGGGAGATGTAGGCTCTATTTAAGAATTTGAGGTGCGTTTCCTGCAAGGCTGCAAATTTTAAATGTGTAAATGTGGGAGGTAGTGTGGACACAAGTTCCGACATAGCCGGGAAATCAGGTATGTCCTGCAGCCAGCGCGAGTGGAGAGCGTGTTGCAAAGGTGTTTTCCCTGAGTCTATGAGAATAGAATATAAATTACGCAGCCTATAACCTATATTTAGATTGGAACGCAAGAGAGGGGTGAGAGGGTCAATGGTTGTATCAAGGGTCATCGCAGGTGGTAGTGACTGTGCAAAATGGCGGGATTGTAGGTACATAAAAAATTGGGAGTTGGGTAGACCATACCTATCCGACAAGGCAGAGAAAGGGTATATCACACCACCAGGGTCAAAAATATTTTGAATGGACAAAATGCCTTTCTCTCTCCACGTCAGGTAAGCACGGTTGTCCAAACCAGGAGGAAATTGTGGGTTGCCCCAAAAGGCGGTGTAAGGGGAGTTAGAGAAATTCCTGTGTAATCGTTTATTGATAGATTTCCAGGCTTTATAAGTGTCACGAAAGAGTATATTGGACTTTAAATGGGAAGGAATCAGTGAGGTAGGTGCATGAAGGAGAGCAGCAGGAGAAAAAGAATGAAAAAGGTGTTCCTCTATGTTAGGGAGAGTATATACAGAACCACCAGAAAACCAGTCTACCATGTATCGAAACATAGCTGCATTCGAAAAAGCAGAAATGTCCGGCATCCCAAAACCACCCTCTGTCTTTGGCAGTCGCAAAATATAGCAAGATACCCTAGATTTCTTTTTCGACCAAATAAATCTTGTAAACAGAGACTCAAATCGTTGGATATCTGACTTAGAAAGTTGCAGGGGAAGCATTTGGAGGACATAGGACAATTTGGGAAAAACAAAGCTCTTACCAACCACCACCCTACCAGATAATGATAGAGGTAAGTCTATCCAACCGTTCAATATTTTCTCCGCCGCGGAGTAAATCTGGTGGAAATTAGCAGAGTAAAGGGCGTCTAGATTAGGGGGGATCATAATGCCTAGGTATTTAAGTGGTAAGCAGCAAATTGTAAATTGTAAATTGTGTCAGTGTGGGAGACAGGAGGTTTGAGGAGTCGCCAGAGCCCAAAGGGAGGAGGCGTGATTTGTCATAATTCAGCCGAAATCCTGAGAAGGAACTAAAATGGTCTATAATATGTTTTATAGCAGGGATGGAAGATTGGGGATTAGAGATAAACAAGAGCATGTCATCGGCAAATAGACTGAGTTTCACTTCAGTCGATCCGACGACGATACCAGTGTATTCTAGAGATATGCGCAGTGCAGTGGCCAGGGGCTCTATAGCTATAGCGAATAGAAGGTGTGAGAGGGGGCAGCCTTGCCTGGTCCCTCTATGAAGAGGAATGGGAGAAGAAAGATAATTGTTAGAGAGAATTTGGATATAAAAGGCGTACTGCATGGGTAAAAGCATCCGGGAACCCAAACCTGTACATGGTGTCAAAGAGGTGATCCCATGTGACCAGGTCAAAAGCCTTCTCAGCATCGAGGGATAAAAGGGCATAGGGCTCCTGGCTTCCCGAAATCTCCAACCACTGCATGACAGCCAATATCTTATGCACATTCACCGTAGAATGACGACCCCAGATAAAATAGTAAATAGTAAAAATAATTTAAATTAGATATTAATATTAGAAGCCTCAGCATGATAGCACCTCTTTAAATCTTTAGTATTAGGGTGTGCAGTCCAGGCCCCCCTTTTTCCTCTATATTTGTGTATATATTGTACACTGGAAGGCAAGGCTTCCTTCCTCTGGTATTGGCACCCCTCCCATTTACCCTCAGGTGTTTTAATTAGCTAGGTTCCTGCATTTCAGATCACACATTGAAAGGGCACTATTTAGAGGTAAGTCCTGTATAAATTTATATAATGTGTTAGAATTAGGAATGATAGGGACCCATGTGATGAAGTCACCTGGTCGCGGTACATGGGCCCGCATATTTGCGCAAATGTGTGCTAAGAACTTCAATTAAACTCCATTTTAATAGTGAGAGTTTATTTAAATTATTTTTACTCTCAGTGTTCTTAGTGCTAGGAGTGTGCATCTGCATCTCTCTTCCTCCAGCATAGTATTAGAAGCCTCAGCATGATAGCACCTCTTGAAATCTTTAGTATTAGGGTGTGCAGTCCAGGCCCCCCTTTTTCACTCAAGGACATACACAGAGTTGTCCTGAAGCCACTCCTTTGAAATCTTGGCTGTGTGCTTAGCGTCGTTGTCCTGCTGAAAGATGAACTGTCGCCCCAGTCTGAGGTAAGAGCGCGCTGGAGCAGGTTTTAATCCAGTATGTCTCTGTACATTGCTGCATTCATCTTTCCCTTTATCCTGACTAGTCTCCCAGTTCCTGTCGCTGAAACCATCCCCACAGCATGATGCTACCACCACCATGCTTTACTGTAGGGATGGTATTGGCCTGGTGATGAGTGGTGCCTGGTTTCCTCCAAACATGACGCCTGGGATTCACGCTAAAGAGGTCAATTTTTGTCTCATCAGACCAGATAATTTTTTTTATCATGGGCTGAGAGTCCTTCAGGTGCATTTTGGCAAACTCCAGACGCGCTGCCATGTGCTTTTTACTAAGGAGTGGATTCCGTCTGGCCACTCTACCATACAGGCCTGAATGATGGATTGTTGCAGAGATGGTTGTCCTTCTGGAAGGTTCTCCTCTCACCACAGAGGAATGCTGTAGCTCTGACAGAGTGACCATCGGGTTCTTGGTCACCTCCCTGACTAGGGCCCTTCTCCTCCGATCGCTCAGTTTAGACGGCCATCCAGCTCTAGGAAGAGTCCTGGTGGTTCCGAACTTCTTCCATTTATGGATGATGGAGGCCACTGTGCTCATTGGGACCTTCAAAGCAGCAGATATTTTTCTGTACCCTTCACCAGATTTGTGCCTCGAGACAATCCTGTCTCGGAGGTCTACAGACAATTCCTTTGACTTCATGCTTGGTTTGTGCTCAGACATGCACTGTCAAGTATGGGACCTTATATAGACAGGTGTGTGCATTTCCAAATCATGTCCAATCAACTGAATTTACCACAGGTGGACTCCAATTAAGCTGTAGGAACATCTCAAGGATGATCAGTGGAAACAGGATGCACCTGAGCTCAATTTTGAGCTTCATGGCAAAGGCTGTGGATATTTATGTACATATGATTTCTTTGTTTTTTATTTTTAATAAAATCTCAAAACTTTTTTCATTTTGTCATTATGGGGTATTGTGTGTAGAATTTTGAGGGGAAAAATAATTTTTTCCATTTTGTTATTAGGCTGTAACATAACAAAATGTGGAAAAAGTGAAGCGCTGTGAATACTTTCCAGATGCACTGCATAATATTCAGCCACAAACCCATCTGGGCCAGGAGATTTGCCCTTTTTTAATGATTTTGTCAGGGTAAGACATTCCAATACCGTTACAGGTTCTATTAAAGACTCCCTCTCTTCTTCAATTAATACAGGTAAGTCCGCCTTCTTAAGGAATTGCATTACCAAGGCTAGGTCGTCAGGAGGCAAGGTATATAAAGATTGATAGTAACTCATAAAAATTTCAGAAATAACAGTGGCATCTGTGGTCACAATAGAAGAATTAGTCTCAAGTTGAAGAATTCGGGGAGGTGTCGAATAAGATTTAATTAAATTTGCAAGTAATTTACCCAACTTCTTACCCCTTCTAAAAAATCTATTACGCTGTAATTCATAAGAAAACTGAGCTCTTTCAGTGCACAACGTATCGTACAGTTGCTTGGCATTATTATAAGCCAAGCGATTGTCAGAGTAGTTATGTAGTAATAGGTCATCATATGCCTTGCCAGACTCTGACTCAACGCAGTCTGCTGCGATGCCAATGACCGACGTCTCCGAGACACATATTCTAACACCTGTCCACGTACAACTGGTTTGGAAGCAGCCTAATACAAATTTACATAATCAATATGGGTTACACTGTCAACTACATCATTCAGAAATGTTCTTTCCAAGTGGAGGCGGAAGTCAGAAGACTTCTCTAGACATGAGGGAAACCTCCAATTATATGATCTCTATATTGGAGGTGCTTCCGCAAACAGGGGCATGGCCGGAGAGAGTGATAGGTTCTATGTGTGATTGTACTACCCGTTGTAAAAGAGTATTTGTGATTAACCAGAAGTCTAAATGCGATGAAGAATTATGGGGGTGGGAATAAAAAGTAAATTCGTGACCAGTAGGATGCTGGAAACGCCTTGGGTCACATAATTGCAGTGAATCGGTCAACAAGGACAGTGAAGAGGGAACAATACCACCTTGAGAATTATTACATGTCAATCTATCAAGAACGTGAGATTGTACACAGTTAAAATCACCTCCCATAATAATCTTCCCCTCCACCCAACCTTGCAATTTAGCATATAAATCGGTGAAAATTAGGCATTGGGGCTATTAGGGACATAAATAGTGGCTAGTGTGTATAAATAATCATGAATAGTTAGTTTAATAAAGAGATAGCCCTCAGGATCATAGAGACAATTTCTGCTATGGTACATTAAATGTTTGTAAAAAAGAAAAGAGTACACTCCAGTGTTTAGCCGTGAATAAGGCCACCTTAAAATTGCCTATCCATGTATCTCTAACTACATTTGGATCTGAGTATTTCCAGGGGGTCTCCTGCAGAAAGAAAATATCAGGTTCCAGTCGTTTGAAGGAAGCAAGTACACTGCTCCTCTTGATAAGAGTGTTTAGGCCCTCCACGTTCCAGGTCACTTACCTCTTAGTAGAATCAGTCACTGAATTTGCCATATTAACCCACGCCAGCCATAGACCAGACAGCTATCCATCCCAACGAGCGGATACAGGTGTGGATCATTGGGTCGACCCTGACTACAGTAGGTCGACAGTCATTAGGTCAACCACTATTGGTCGACAGTGACTAGGTTGACACCTGAAACAGGTCAGCACTGTAATGGAGTCGGCACGGAAAAGGTCAACATGGAAAAAGGTCGACATGAGTTGTTAAAAAAAATTGTGTAATTTTCTTCGCAAAGTGACCGGGAACCCCAATTAGTGCACCGTCTCCCCTCGTATGGCTCGCTTTGCTCACCATGCTTCCGGCAAGGTGCCTCGCTCCACTGCTGCTGCCGCTGCGCTCGGCACAGGTTACTATTCCCAATCGTAGTCCACATGGATAGTAAAGTAAGAAAGAGTTTAAAAAAAGTAAAAATTAAGTTGAAAACCCATGTCGACCTTTTCATGTGTCAACCCTTGTCATGTCGACCTACTGACCATGTTGAGATAAAGACAATGCCGACCTAATGCATGTTAAGCAATAGTGGTCACCCTAAGTGAGGTCGACACTTAAATGGTTGTTGAGAGATATAATTTCTATATAACATTAGTAGCAACATATATTGAGAAATTTTGCAAGTATTGATACTAAGATTGCTGCCTGCAATACTGCGTTTCTTATTTGCAACTATTCGCTGTGATATTTCTTTTCATCTTACTCAGCACAATATATATAATAAATGTAATATCACAAAAATTCCCCAAAGATAGGGGAGAAAGAAGATAGTTACTACTTGGGTGCACACAATCCCCAACAAATAAGTTAAAATTTAAATTTTATTAATATTCTAAAATAAACATCCCCAGTATTAATATGAAGTACTGGCTTTAATGCCCATATGTCATGTCAGTAGAGAAATGTATATGTTTCATTCTTATTTCTGGATTACAATTATCCTTTATTATGTGTTCAAGCAAAATATAAAAATTTAATAAGGAAATTATAATAAATGTGAAAAAGTTGAGAAAATAAATGAGTGAATAAAGATTTAAAAACAAGGGCTAATGTAGTCCTCGATTTTGTGTCTCTGTCTCTATTGAGTACACATACATGAGCATAAATTATTTAAAGCTACTGTACCAGTACTTTATATACAGGGCCGGTTCTACACCTTGTGGCATCCAGTGCGAAAGTTTCCACTGGCGCCCCCCCCCCCCCCCCCGCGGCAAAACAGTTTGTGCGCGCAAAAAATAGGGGCATGGCCTCATAGGGGAGGGGAGGGGCGTGGCCACAGTAATGCTCCCAGTAGCTGTGCCCCCAGATTTGCCCCAAGTAGTTGTGCCCCCCAGTTGATTTGCCCCCAGTAGTTGTAGCCCATGTCGCTGTGCCCCCTGTTACTTTGCCCCAGTAGTTGTGCCCCCTGTTGCTTTGCCCCCAGTAGTTGTGCCCCCTGTTGCTTTGCACCCAGTAGTTATGCCCCATTTCTTTGCCCCCAGTAGTTGTGCCGCCTCTTTCTTTGCCCCCAGTAGTTGTGCCCCGTTTCTTTGCCCCCAGTAGTTGTGGCCCCTCTTTCTTTGCCCCCAGTAGTTGTACCCCATTTTCTTTGCCCCCAGCAGTTGTGCCCCCTCTTTCTTTGCCCCCAGTAGTTGTGCCCCGTTTCTTTGCCCCCATAAGTTGTGCCCCCTCTTTCTTTGCCCCCAGTAGTTGTGCCCCATTTTCTTTGCCCCCAGCAGTTGTGCCCCCTCTTTCTTTGCCCCCAGTAGTTGTGCCCCATTTCTTTGCCCCCAGTAGTTGTGCACACACACAAAAATAAAAAAAAACAATACTTACCACTGCCCCGCACCTGCTTCCCGATCGCTGCTGCTGCTCCGTCTGGCCACTGGCTCCTCTCTATGGGAGAGACATCATGACGTCTCTCCCATAGCAGCGCCGCACAGACACTAGAGGTCAATACTGACCTCTAGTGTCTGTCCCTGGAGCCGGCTGCAGCGGACGCCCCCCGCACAGCCCACGGCATCTTCTGCAGCCGTGGAGCGGGGTGCGGGCAGGCGGCGGTGCCTGCGTGGTGACTGCGGCCGTGCCCCCAGGCCGCAGCGCCCTGGGCGAAGGCACTGCTTGCCCGCACCAAGATCAGCTCCTGTGTATATATGTGTATAAATGATTATCAAACTGCCCCTGCTATTTTATGTGTGCTAAAGCACTGTCAAAGTTATCCTTCTAAATGTTTATCCACGCACTGAATGTACTTGTGCGATGTTGCAATGTAGTTTACACAGATGTATCAAAATAATGTAATCTTTTGCTGCCACTAATCTGCTCCAAAAAGGATACAGTATTCTGGGACCTGGATTACACCGCGCTACCGCCAGAGACTTTCCGGATGGCTACCACGGATACTGGTCTACTGAACTCATTGTTCGAGGCCTCAGAGGTAGTCAGTCTGGCAATGGACGTGGCCGTGACACTCCATTAGCTGGTAGCCCTCCTCTCTAATGTCTAGGTCGGGTAATAGCCCACAAAGTCAATCCTCTGCCCTCCCAGATTCGGATATTGGTGGTCATTCCGAGTTGATCGCAGCCAGCAACTTTTTGCTGCTTGTGCGTTCAACTAGTCCACGTCTATGGGGGAGTGTATTTTAGCATAGCAGGTCTGCCAACGCTTGTGCAGCCCTGCTAAGCTAAAAAAGTTTTGTGTAAAAGAAGACTAGCCCTAGACCTACTTACCCTGTGCGACGGCTCCAGCGATGCAGGTCCCGGCTTTGACGTCAGACATCCGCCCTCCGTTCTTCTGACCACACCTGCATTTTCTCCACCACTCCCCGAACACGGTCACCAACGGTCTGGTGATGCCCAGGAACGCCTTCTTTCTGTCAATCTTCTTGCGGGCTCCGCTGCGGGCACTTTCTCTGTAATTCGCCTCGTAACCTGGCGACCCCTGTCGCCGGGCAACGACACACATGCGCATTTTGAACCCGTTCGCACCGCAGCGACAAACCGCTGCATGTGAACTGGTCAGAATGACCCCCCATTGCTCAGTCTTTCACAACTTCTGAGATTACAGATATACTACCCAAATCTAACTCTTTCTGCACATGTTATATCTGCCTCCCCTGCAGTGCACATGGTTTTTCCCAACTGCTAAAAAATTTCCTGCTGCGATCAACTTGGAATTACCCCCATGGTTTTGTCCAACTGCTAACAAATTTGCTGCTGCAATCAACTCTGAATTAGGCCCATTATTTGTTATTATTATTATTTGTTATTATTATTATTATTATTATTATCATGTGCACTGCAGAGGGGACAGATATAACATGTGCAGAGAGAGTTAGATTTGGGTGTGTGTTCAAACTGAAATCTAAATTGCAGTGTAAAAATAAAGCAGGCAGTATTTACCCTGCACAGAAACAAAATAACCCACCCAAATCTAACTCTTTCTGCAAATGTTATATCTGCCCCTCCCTGCAGTGCACATGGTTTTGCCCAATTGCTAACAAATTTATTGCTGCAATCCACTCTGAATTACCCCCAATGTAGGAATTATTGGTCTCTCAGAAACAGTAAAACCTCAAGATCTCCTGCAATCCTAATTATGCTGACAAAGTACGATTGCTGGAAGCGTACCGAAAATACTGATCTACACGGTGGCGACAAAAATATGTAATTTTTTTCCTGTTTGTAAACACCTATTTGACTTGGGACATACTGTAGATTCGCTCTCCTATGTCCGGCTAAATTGAGAGTCACCCATTTTAGAAAATCATACTATTTTGACACTCCTCAGTGTCACTGACCTGGGTTGGGAGTGCTGAGAACTCGGGGGTTCTTCCGGTGATCGGGAAGAGGAACCACAGCTGGGCTGGAGTAGAGATGGCGAATATAGGTCTTCCTCATGCAGAACTTAGCAGCAACCAAAGTTCGTGATTAATGCTGGAGATTCACAAAGTGACAAAGACTTGTGAGCGTTGTTGAAGAGCACTGTGAGACAAGGACTTGTGAGCGATGCTGAAGAGCGCTGTGAGACAAAGGACTTGTGAGCAATGCTGAAGAGCACTGTGAGACAAAGGACTTGTGAGCGATGCTGAAACACACTGAGTGGTGAGAGGCTTGTGAAAGGCACTGGAGTTTGTTCAGCTGGGAGACACACTGAACACTGAAAGCACTGGGGGTTGTTCAGCTGTAAGTCACACTGAACGCTGAGAGCACTGGAGTCTGTGTGCAGGGAGATACACTGGATGCTGGGAACACTGGAGACTGTTCAGCAGAAAGGCACGCTGAATGCTGGAAGCACAGGAGACTGTACAGCAGAAAGGATTCCAAACAGCAGAGAGGTACACTGCAACAGGAGCACTGGAGTTCACTTCTGATAGAGAGACGATACTCAGGTGCCAGGCTTTGTCTGGCATCTGCCTTTGAATTCCCCGCCTTCCTCTGATTGGCGGAGGGGAGCCGGTGACGTCACCCGCCCACTACACCCACGTGAACGCTGAGTGTAATGGCGGCGCCCACACTCCGGGGAACCACCGGGAGCAGCGCCAGCCAGACGCCGGGACCCGGCGACCACCAGAGGCAGGGACCGCCAGGAGGACCAGCGGACACGCAGGGCTAAGTGCGGCAGCCACTGCCCCTGGCGTGTGACACTCAGTCAGCAAAGAACTTTGCAGATTCCTTGTCCTCACCGCACTCTTCCCGCATGGATGACGCCAGTGGCGTCACAAGGGGGGCACGGGGGGTGCGGCCCGTTCCCGGGTGTCACCCGCTGAGGGGTGACAGCAAAATGCCGGCTCCTGCACAGTGACAGGAGCCGAGTGCTACACTGTTATAGAGCCGAGTGCTGCACTGTTATATTATGTGCAGCTCTCGGCTCCTGTCGCTGTGTATGAGCCAGCACTGCAGGGACAGCACCCCTGGGAGTCAGCCCTCACCTCCCACATCCCCCAGTGACAAAAAAATGGGTGTCGGGTCGCTAAGCCTCGCCCCCTCTCGCAAAACCCTGCCCCTTATTTGTGCCTTCAATTGGCTAAAAACGGGTGCCGCCCGCAAAGCCACGCCCCTCTATTTAAGCCCCACCCATTTATGTGAAGCCCCACCCCATTTTTCTCGCTGCCGCACCTGGTGTTAGAGGTGAGTGATGCCTCTGGATGACGCAGATTGATATATAACATCTATTGGTATATATTTGTCTCTCCCCTAATTATAATTCAAGTTCTTTATGTTTATAGTTTTATTGTTAAGAATTTGGATTATAATATGTCCTTAGGATTTATGTCTAACAGCATATAATGAGTCATTCAGATACTGGTCTCCTGTTTTAAATGGTATCCGTCATGCGGCGGTAACGCATACCCAACCCGTTCAATAAACCTATTGCGCTGTTGCAGGCTGTATATTGAACCTGGATTTTTATGCTCCCCCCTCCCTGTATTGCTTACTCCTTTCACCTACTTATCTGTCTAATTGTCTATTATACACACGGCTTTCCCAGGCCTTTCTACTTTTGCTGTTTTGGACTCATATATGGGTTCTCTGGTTAAATATGGCAAATTGTGGGTACCTGGGTCAGTCTTTTGGGTTCGTAAAAAATACTTAAAATATATCTAATGTTAAATCACTGTTCAGATGTTTTTTGCACACACAGCATACAATTAATTTATCTATTACGATATTACCACCCTGGTCAACTTGGATTCCAATGTATCCGCTGGTAAGTGAGGTTGACCTCACTTAGGTCGACTTCACTTAGGGCGACCACTATTGGTTAACATGCATTAGGTCGACATGGTCTTTATGTCGACATGGTCAGTAGGTCGACATGGCAAAGGTTGACCCATGAAAAGGTCGACATGGGTTTTCAACTTTATTTTTCATTTTTTAAACTTTTTCTTACATTACTATCCACGTGAACTATGATTGGGAATAGTAACCTGCAAAGCGAGCCATGCGAGGGGACACGGTGCAGTAATTGGGGATCTTGGTCATTTTACGAAGAAAATTACACAATTTTTTTTTAACACTCATGTCGACCTATTTCCATTTTGAACTTTTCCGTGTCTAGTGTTGACCAATTCAGGTGTCAACCTAGTCACTGTCGACCATTAGTGGTCGACCTAATGACTGTTGACCTACTGTAGTCAGGGTCGACCCAATGAGCCACACCTGTATCCACTCGTTGGGATGGATAGCTGTCTGGTCTATGGCTGGCGTGGGTTAATATGGCAAATTCAGTGACTGATTCCACTAAGAGGCAAGTGACCTGGTACGTGGAGGGCCTAAACACTCTTATCAAGAGGAGCAGTGTACTTGCTTCCTTCAAACGACTGGAACCTGATATTGTCTTTCTGCAGGAGACCCCCTGGAAATACTCAGATCCAAATGTAGTTAGAGATACATGGATAGGCAATTTTAAGGCGGCCTCATTTACGGCTAAACGCTGGGGGTGTACTTTTTTCTTTTTTACAAACTTACAAACATTTAATGTACCACATCTGAAATTGTCTCTATGATCCTGAGGGCTATCTCTTTATTAAACTAACTATTCATGATTATTTATACACACTAGCCACTATTTATGTCCCTAATAGCCCCAATGCCTAATTTTCACCGATTTATATGCTAAATTGCAAGGTTGGGTGGAGGGGAAGATTATTATGGGAGTCAATTTTAACTGTGTACAATCTCATGGTCTTGATAGATTGACATGTAATAATTCTCAAGGTGGTATTGTTCCCTCTTCACTGTCCTTGTTGACCGATTCACTGCAATTATGTGACCCAAAGCGTTTCCAGCATCCTACTGGTCACGAATTTACTTTTTATTCCCACCCCCATAATTATTCATCGCATTTAGACTACTGGTTAATCACAAATACTCTTTTACAACGGGTAGTACAATCACACATAGAACCTATCACTCTCTCCGGCCATGCCCCTGTTTGCGTTAGCACTTCCAATATAGAGATCATATAATTGGAGGTTTCCCTCATGTCTAGAGAAGTCTTCTGACTTCCGCCTCCACTTGGAAAGAACATTTCTGAATTATGTAGTTGACAGTGTAACCCATATTGATTATGTAAATTTGTATTAGGCTGCTTCCAAACCAGTTGTACGTGGACAGGTGTTAGATAATGTGTCTCGGAGACGTCGGTCATTGGTCTCGCAGCAGACTGCGTTGAGTCAGAGTCTGGCAAGGCATATGATGACCTATTACTACATAACTCCTCTGACAATTGCTTGGCTTATAATAATGCCAAGCAACTGTACGATACGTTGTGCACTGAAAGAGCTCAGTTTTCTTATGAATTACAGCGTAATAGAGTTTTTAGAAGGGGTAACAAGTCGGGTAAATTACTTGCAAATTGAATTAAATCTTATTCGACACCTCCCCGAATTCTTCAACTTAAGACTGATTCTTTTATTGTGACCACAGATACCACTGTTATTACTGATTTTTTTATGAGTTACTATCAATCTTTATATACCTTGCCTCCTGACGACCCAGCCTTGGGAATGCAATTCCTTAAGAAGGTGGACTTACCTGTATTAACTGAAGAAGAGAGGGAGTCTTTAATAGAACCTGTAACGGTATTATAATGTCTTACCCTGACAAATCATTAAAAAAGTGCAAATCTCCTGGCCCAGATGGGTTTGTGGCTGAATATTTTACAGTGAATCCGGAAAGTATTCACAGCGCTTCACTTTTTCCACATTTTGTTATGTTACAGCCTTATTCCAAAATGGAAAAAAAATCATTTCCCCCCTCAAAATTCTACACACAATACCCCATAATGATAAAATGAAAAAAGTTTTGAGATTTTATTAAAAATAAAAAACGAAGAAATCACATGTACATAAGTATTCACAGCCTTTGCCATGAAGCTCAAAATTGAGCTCAGGTGCATTCTGTTTCCACTGATCATCCTTGAGATGTTCCTACAGCTTATTTGGTGTCCACCTGTGGTAAATTCAGTTGATTGGACATGATTTGGAAATGCACACACCTGTCTATATAAGGTCCCATACTTGACAGTGCATGTCTGAGCACAAACCAAGCATGAAG
Organism: Pseudophryne corroboree; assembly: GCF_028390025.1. NCBI lineage: Eukaryota > Metazoa > Chordata > Amphibia > Anura > Myobatrachidae > Pseudophryne > Pseudophryne corroboree. Next base: position 66,997,206 of record NC_086444.1, read on the forward strand.
TCAAAGGAATTGTCTGTAGACCTCCGAGACAGGATTTGCTCGAGGCACAAATCTGGGGAAGGGTACAGAAAAATATCTGCTGCTTTGAAGGTCCCAATGAGCACAGTGGCCTCCATCATCCGTAAATGGAAGAAGTTTGGAACCACCAGGACTCTTCCTAGAGCTGGCCGGCCGCCTAAACTGAGCGATCGGAGGTGAAGGGCCCTAGTCAGGGAGGTGACCAAGAACCTGATGGTCACTCTGTCAGAGCTACAGCATTCCTCTGTGGTGAGAGGAAAACCTTCCAGAAGGACAACCATCTCTGCAGCAATGCAACAATCAGGCCTGTATAGTACAGTGGCCAGACGGAATCCACTCCTTAGTAAAAAGCACATGGCAGCCCGTCTGGAGTTTGCAAAAATGCACCTGATAGACTCTCAGACCATGAGAAACAAAATTCTCTGGTCTGATGAGAAAAAAATGGAACTCTTTGGCGAGAATGCCAGGAGTCATGTTTGGAGGAAACCAGGCACCGATCATCACCAGGCCAATACCATCCCTACAGTGAAGCGTGGTGGTGGCAGCATCATGCTGTGGGGATGGTTTCAGCGACAGGAACTGGGAGACTAGTCAGGATAAAGGGAAAGATGAATGCAGCAATGTACAGAGACATCCTGGATGAAAACCTGCTCCAGAGCGCTCTTACCTCAGACTGGGGTGACAGTTCATCTTTCAGCAGGACAACGACCCTAAGCACACAGCTAAGATATCAAAGGAGTCGCTTCAGGACAACTCTGTGTATGTCCTTGAGTGGCCCAGCCAGAGCCTAGACTTAAATCCGATTTGACATCTCTGGAGAGATCTGAAAATAGCTGTGCACCGACGCTTCCCATCCAACCTGAAGGAGCTGAGAGGTGTTGCAAAGAGGAATGGGCAAAACTGCCCAAAGATATATGATGCCACATGCTTGGCACCATATTCAAAAAGACTTGAGGCTGTAATTGCTGCCAAAGGTGCATCAACAAAGTATTGAGCAAAGACTGTGAATACTTATGTACATGTGATTTCTTAGTTTTTTATTTTTAATACATGTGCAAAAATCTCAAAAAAACTTTTTTCACATTATCATTATGGGGTATTGTGTGTAGAATTTTGAGGGAAAGAATGAATTTATTCCATTTTGGAATAAGGCTGTAACATAACAAAATGTGGAAAAAGTGAAGCGCTGTGAATACTTTCCGGATTCACTGTATGTCCTGTCCCGCATCTTGCCATATTTCTAGGACTCTCTGTGACACCAAGCTTGCAGCCACAATAAGCAGTGGTCATTCGTCAATGAAGTCTGGCAGGTTTCTGCTTAGTTGCCAGACAGGCACTGTTTTGGGGACCTTCGTATCTCTCGGGAAGTTTCACTTAACCACAGGACAGTAAAGTAAGTTTCATACTAGTGTGGAGCTTTAACAATATTGATAGATATGGCATAACTTTTTCTGTAGTATACCATGGGGGTGTATCCTATTAGCCACGAAAAACTTTTCCGACGTAATTTTTTTTCTTTCTCGTGAAAAGTCACAGACCTACAGTATGTATTATCATGGGCGTAATAGAGAATTTACATGGGTTAATAGGATTCTGCCCTATATATTATTACAGGTTGAGTCTCTCATTTCCAAAATTCTGAAATACAGATTATTCCGAAATATGGACTCTTTTTAGCGCAACTGAGATAGTGACACTTTGTTTTCTGATGGTTCAATGTACACAGACTTTGTTTCCTGCACAAAATTATTACAAATATTGGCCCAGATTTATCAAGCCTTGGAAGTGATAAATAGCATGGTGATAAAGTACCAACCAATCAGCTCCTAACTGTCATTTTTCAAACACAGCCTGAAACATGGCAGTTAGGAGCTGATTGGCGGGTACTTTATCACCTTGCTATTTATCACTCTCCAAGGCTTGAAAAATGGGGCCCATTGTGTAAACTGACATTAAGGCTGTATGTATATGAAACATGAATGCGCCTGTGTTAAGACTAGGGTCCTTGTGTGTTGGGTGATGTTGGGTTGGGTTGGTGCTCAGAGTGGGGGAACTGACGCTGACACTTTCCCCCCGAACTCTCTTGTACTTGCTGATTTTGCATGTTATTCTCATAAGGCATTCTGGGACGTCAAAACACCACGTGATTTCAGCGTTCTCAGATTACTCTTGAGCTCGGAAGAGCATGTCAAGTCTGCACATGCTCGGAACTAAGAAATGCTGGAGCTTGGCTTAAATATTTTGTTCTATACCTGTGCAGAAGTAGTCAAGTAATGTCTTACTTAGCACCTGACGTAACATCAAGTTTTACTGAAGTGATTGGTTATTAGCATGTGTAGACCTGATCGCACATTCTTACATCACATAAGTAAGAGACTTTAGGATAGCTAAAGAATTATTTATTTACTGTACAGTATATGAGATATTTGAGGGTCATTGGGTCCCTTCAAAGCAATAAATGCATTAAAACAAATGTCTTCATAATCTTATTTGTGACCTTCAGCCTGGTCCAGGCAGTGACAGCCGTTGCACTAGTTAGCGTTCTCCACCTTTTTTTTTGGCAACTGGTTTCGATTGCTGATATTAAATCCATCACAATTTATTCCGGGGAGAGTGCGGTATATTTCTGCGCAGAAAGTCCTGGATTTCTCTCCAGCTGTCTTCCTGCGCTCTGCAGTGAGGCAGGAGCTCCCCTCCCCACATCAAAGGAAGTGGCAAGAAAGGATATTGTGACACTGGACAAAAGGGGGAGCCTGGTGGCTCTATGAGATGCCCAGCCCCGGGGTAACACTGCATGTACACATCCTTCTTGCCATACTTTTGAGCCCTGGCTAACGCTTCCTTAGCAAAAAACAAACTGTCATAGATCTGGTCATTGTCTCCTACCAAGAAGAGGATAGGACCTCTGGCTTTCTCAAGAGGAAGTATGGAATCCTGGTGCTCTGGCGTTCTTGGGTCTCCAAAAGCTTTACTAATTTTGAGAGCCCCAATGTCTGTGACCAGACCTGCTTCTGCTTGGTAGGGAATCCCATTCAGGAGCAAATCACCATAGCCAAGACTGTTGACATTCACAGCATTGGTTCCATTGATACAGACCGTCGCACGAACTTGGGGCAAATAACAGGCCATAGCCAGAGCCATCTCGGCTCCTTTGCATATACCAATCACTCCCACTCCAGCTGCCGACACCTGAAAGACATAAAGCATGGTGAGATGGTTTCATGCTCCAACACATGTATGATCGAACATCAGAATGACACTGTGACAGGATATTAGAGTGCTAGTTCACCTATATCCAATGGTTTCTAATAGTGCTCCTGATTATGTGTCCACCACAGTCTAACATCTGGACCATACCCATGGAATAATACTGTGCAGTGGTGCTTCACTTCTGCTGATAAATGATATCACTATTCTTTAAAGCCTATGAAAGATGCACAACACCCCAGTGCTCATATCTACATATTAAAACACTCTGTGTCACGCACCCAGAACTCCTCCCAAGATGGGTGGTCGTGTGGTTGGTGCTTTTTGCAAATCCTAACAATTAAAACATATCGGTCTGACACCACCAAAAGGAATTATCGAAAGTAACTCCTCCCACAGCGGCCTTTTGGTTCCGCTCACCGTAAACATGCTTTAAAAATAAGTAGGAGGTGCCTCTCAAGGCTGTATAGTAGGTCTAAGAACACAGAATTTACAACTAAAAATTAGGATTTAACTTAATTGATAAACTTCTGCGCTTACAGTTACAAAAAGGATTACAAAGAGTATATGATTAAATAAAAGTACAAATAGATTTCAGACAATTTCAGAGAAAATAATAAAAAGGATAAAACAAACTCAGCGTCCTCATCACGTAAGTTGAGAACTCTTGTTGTGAAAGAATCACAACACTCTCCTCAGGTAATGCACACTGGATTCAGCTAAACAGGCAGACTTATTTCCAGTCCTGCTCCTTGGACCTCACCCTTGTGGATTTTTAACCCTTTCAAAACAAAAATTGATTGTTCTTAGGATTCTGACGATCCTTTGTGTGCCCATCCCCAGAGTTTTCCTGGTCAAACAAACAAGGGCCCCCTTTATTACTTGCTTCATTCTGTTTGAAGCCTAAGATCTGGGACTTGTCCATTTTGTGAAAATTTATAGTCATAGTAAAGAAAAAAAGATTTCCTGGCAAGGTGCCTTCTTGAGCAATTTGTATCACCTCCTTCAAAAGAATTTGAAACCTCTGTGTAGAGCCAGGAGACAGTACCAATTACACAGGCCCCTCTGCTGACTAGATTACACATACATTTCCTTTTACAATCCAAATGTCCCCTGACTCAGTTCATTTGCCTGGAGTTAATTACAGGCTTGTTATTTGCCAAACAGTATGAAAGAACATTATTTCATAGAGAATACACAACATACAATTTGATTAATTTTATTTTTGGATCAGATAACGTAATGGATCACGACAAAGAGCAATAGTACAAAAGTAAACACCATAACTGCGCATGCTTGCACCTGCTTTGTGATCCATTTGCACCAACGGTAAAAACATTTAATTACCCCTCTTACCCTTACTCTTGTTCCAGTGAAAAACATCCAATCAATGCAACCCCTGTGTCTTATACAGTAGGTCGGACACAGAAGCTTATTTTTTTACATTTATGTAGCCCTCAGTTCTCCATTCCAATCCCAATGCTTTCATGTGTCCTTTTCCATATTCATGACTGAAAGCCAGAGGCGTATCTAGGGTAGGGTGAGTGGGGCACGTGCCCTGGGCGCCTTGGCAGGCCCAGGAGAGGGGGGCGCCACCGGCGGCCAGGGCATCATGCCCCACTCGCCCCCGTCAACCCGAAATATGAGGGGAGGAGAGCGCATCGTCTCTCCCTCCCCTCACCGCCGCTGAAAGCCCTAGCAGCGCTGCCAGCAGCGCTGCTGTGTCTGGCCTCCGGCGTTAGCCAATCAGGGCTTGCGGACTGGCTCCTGATTGGCTGCCGTTCCGCGAGCTCTGATTGGCTAGCGAACCGGCGCCAGACAGCCGCCGGAGACCTGGAGCGGTGAGGGGAAGGTGAGGCGCTGCGCTGCGCTCTCCTCCCCTCACATATCAACAAGCATCCGGTGAGTGTCCGGGGGGGGGGCACAGTGGGGCATGTATCTGGCACCAAATGGGGCATGTAACTGGCACTGAGTGGGGCCTGGCACTGTGGGGCATGTAACTGGCACTGTGGGGCAGGTATCTGGCACTGTGGGGCAATGTAACTGGCACTGTGGGGCAATGTATCTGGCACTGTGGGGCATGTAACTGGCACTGTGGGGCATGTAACTGGCACTGTGGGGCATGTAACTGGCACTGTGGGGCAATGTAACTGGCACTGTGGGGCAATGTATCTGGCACTGTGGGGCAATGTAACTGGCACTGTGGGGCAATGTATCTGGCACTGTGGGGCAATGTATCCGGCACTGTAGGGCATGTAACCGGCACTGTGGGGCATGTATCTGGCACTGTGGGGCAATGTAACTGGCACTGTGGGGCAATGTAACTGGCACTGTGGGCAATGTAACTGGCACTGTGGGGCATGTATCTGGCACTGTGGGGCAATGTATCTGGCACTGTGGGGCATGTATCCGGCACTGTGGGGCATTGTATCTGGCACTGTGGGGCAATGTAACTGGCACTGTGGGCCATTTTCAGTGGCCACACCCCTTCTGGAGCGTGGCCACACCCCTTCTGGTGTGTGGCCATGCCCATATTCCGGTGCGCACATGCTTCTTTTTGTGTTTTTTTTTTGTTTTTTTTTGGGGGGGGCGCCATTTTCCATCTTGCCCTGGGCGCCGAAAACCCTAGCTACGCCTCTGCTGAAAGCTAATAGAAAATAATAATAATTTCTCTTACGTCCTAGAGGATGCTGGGGTCCACATTAGTACCATGGGGTATAGACGGGTCCACCAGGAGCCATTGCCACGTTAAGAGTTTGAGAGTGTGGGCTGGCTCCTCCCTCTATGCCCCTCCTATCAGACTCAGTTTAGAAAATGTGCCCGGAGAAGCCGGTCACAGCTAGGGGAGCTCTACAGAGCTTCTCTGGTAAAAGTTTATTTTTAGAGTTTATTATTTTACAGGGAGGCTGCTGGCAACAGCCTCCATGCTTCGTGGGACTAAGGGGGGGAGTGGTGTCTGCCCTGCGGGGTCTGAGCCACAATCTCTGCTGACAGGACACTGAGCTCCTGAGGGGATTGAATGTTCCGCGCCACAGGGGATCTCTCAACCCAGCAGCATGCTGGCACCCCCTTACAGAGCCAGAATATTGGTGGCGAGTTAGTTATCGGCCCCCCTAGCAAGCGGGGGGTCGGTGTGAAGATGGCGGCAACAGGGTATGGAGTGCAGTACTAACTGCGCTCCGGGGCTCAGCGGTACATAGTACGGCGCTGTGAGGGGCGCCCTGAGCCAGCGCCTACACCCTACACTGACCTCCAAGCCCGTCAGGGTCCAGGATCGCTGCCAGCACAATTCCTCAGGCCAGTATAATCTTCAAAAGAGAGGGAAGACAGCGCCATGAAGAGGGTGGAGCTTCTAATCAGAGCGGACCCAGCAGCGTTCAGCGCCAATTTCCTGCCTGCAGAAGCGCTGTCAGTGAGAGCTGTCCCTCCAATTCAACTCCAGCTATCTCTTACGGTACCAGGGGGTTGTAGATGGGGGGAAGGCTGTGTAACCTATTAAGGTGCACAGTCCGCGCTGGTTGGGGGGGGTCTCACTATACCTTAAAAGCGCTATGTGTGGGTTGGCTCCAATCTCTGTGTCTCTCTTGCCATTCTTGGGGGTGAAACTCTGTCTGTCCCCCCCTGTGTGTGTGTGGAGTGTCTGTGGTCTCCATTAAGCTATGTCCAGGGACTCTGTGTCATATGCTGCAGAGGATATGTCCTCTCATGATGATCCCATTCCATGTAATCAGGATTGCACTGTCTTAGCGCAGATACCAGCAAGGGAGCCTGAATGGATATCCTCTATTAAAACTATGATTTCTCAGATTTCTACTAAGGTTGCACAAAATTAATCTGCAGCTCAGGTTTTACAGAACTCTATGGCAGTTTGGTCCGGTTGTGTTACCTCAGGACCCCCTGCTGCATGTTCCCACAAAAGTGCTCTTGCCCAGATTATGCAAGATGACACGGATACCAATTCTGACACGGCAGACGGTGACGGGGATGTGCTGCGGGGGGCGGCATCTCTTGCAAAAGGGGTGCAGTTGATGATAGAGGCTATTAGAGATGTGTTGAAATATTGCTGATACAACACCTGAGCAGGTTGAGGAGGCTTACTTCACTGACAATAAGAGAGCCTCGCTAACCTTCCCTGCGTCAAAAGAATGAAATGCTATATTTGAGAAAGCATGGGAAAACCCGGAGAAAAAATTCCAGATCCCTGGAAGGGTTCTGGTTGCTTTCCCCTTCCCTGAGGAGGATAGGAAAAAATGGGAAAACCCACCCATAGTTGACGTGTCTGTATCCAGACTCTCTAAAAATGTGGTTTTACCTGTTCCAGGATCTACTGCCTTTAAAGAGCTGACTGATCGCAAAATTGACACTACGCTCAAATCCATATACACGGCTTCAGGGGCGATACTACGTCCTACTATTGCCTGTGCATGGATTTCCAAAGCTATAGTAAAGTGGTCAGGCACGTTACTTGAGGATTTGGATACAATGGATAAAAGTGACGTTGAATTGTTTTTATGTAACATTCAGGATTCTGCAGGATTTATGGTGGAATCCATGAAAGACCTGGGTTCCATGGCTGTGGGGATATCTTCCATGTCTGTCTCAGCTCGTAGGGGACTGTGGCTGTGTCAGTGGTCAGCCGACGCAGAATCCAGGAGACCCTACACAGGTCAGGCTCTCTTTGGGGAAGCGTTGGATGCGTGGATTTCCACAGCTACAGCGGGTAAGTCTCCTTTTCTTCCCTCAGCTGCACCTGCTATGAAGAAACCCTTTTCTTCAGCAGAATCTCAGTCCTTTCGGACCACCAAAGCAAGAAAGACCAAGCCGTCCAACACCTTCTTCAGAGGATGTTGGCCAAAATCAAAGAAACCTGCTGCGGTGGGTTCCCAGGAACAAAAACCTACTTCAGGTATGCCAAAGTCCTCAGCATGATGGTGGACCGTGCGGTCCGGAGGTGGGGCAAGACTCAGGCATTTCAGTCGCCTCTGGATGTCGTCCGGCCTGAATCCCTGGGTGCAAGATATTGAACCTCACCGATTCTTCAAATCAGGCTTGCCAGCTTCGCTGGCAGACAGGGCTATCCTACAGGAAGTCATCCAGAAGTTGGAGGAGGCACAGGTTATTATACCAGTTCCACCCCATATGCAAAACAAAGGTTACTATTCGAATCGGATGGTTCGGTCAGGCCCATTCTGAACTTAAAGTCGCTAAACCCCTTCCTGAGGGAGTTCAAGTTCAAAATGGAGTCTCTAAGGGCGGTGATAACAGGTCTGGAGGAAGGGGAGTTCCTAGTATCCCTGGATATCAAGGATGCGTACATCCACATTCCGATTTGGCCGCTGCATCAAGCTTATCTCCGATTCGCACTGTTGGACTGCCATTCGGCCTCTCCATAGCACCATGGGTATTCACCAAGGTGATGGCGGAAATGATGGTTCTCCTCCGCAGACAGGGGGTGAACATAATTCCATATCTGGATGATCTGCTGATAAAGGCATCGTCCAAGGAGAAGTTGTTACAGTCCATTCTTCTCACGACCCATCTACTCAGGGAACATGGTTGGATCCTGAATCTTCCAAAATCACAATTGGAACCAACCAGGAGGTTGTCCTTTCTGGGAATGATCCTCGACATGGAAGTGCAGAAAGCGTTTCTTCCAGAGGGAAAAGCGTTGGTGATACCAACAATGGTCCGGGATGTTCTGAAGCCAGCCCGGGTGTCGGTTCATCAGTGCATTCGCCTTCTGGGGATGATGGTGGCCTCTTACGAGGCTCTGTAGTATGGGAGGTTTCATGCTTGGTCCTTCCAATTGGATCTCCTGGACAAGTGTTTGGGATCTCATCTACACATGCACCAGATAATACGTCTGTTGCCAAAGGCCAGGATTTCACTCCTCTGGAGGCTAAAATCAGGGGCGTATCTACCCATTGGCCAGGATGGCACTTGCCAGGGGCGCCAGCCGAGCAGGGGGCGCTGCCTGACGGTGCCACCCTCGGACAATGGGTGGAATCCCTTCATCCGTAGTGTCTGGAAATACCTGCTGTGCCGAGCTGCCTGTGCATTGCCCGGGATGGATGGCGGAGGATCTCTCAGCAGGCAGGAGCTGGCGCCGATGTCCGGCACCGCAATGCACTACAGGGAAGAATCCGAAAATAAACTACAACTCCCAGCAACCCTTGCTGTCGGAGCTCCCGGCGGCAAGGGCTGCTGGGAGCTGTAGTTTATTTTCAATTTCTTTACATAGTTTGGTGCGGTGCCGGACACCGGCGCCAGCTGCTGCCTGCACAGCGATCCTCCGCCCTCCATCCCAGACAGCTCGGCACAGCAGGTATTGCCAGACACTACGGCTATCTGCTGGGATGTTGTGGGGTGGGGACTAGGGCTATGTGCTGTGTGGGGAGTGGGGGAGACTACTACTATGTGCTATGGGCAGACTACAGCTATGTGCTGGGAGTGGGATGGGGACTATGGCTATATACTTGGGGAGGTGAGGGGCTATGTGCAGGGAACTATTGTTATGTGATGGGAGGGGGTGGGGACTACTGCTATGTGCTGGGGGGACAACGGCTATTGCTTGGGGAGGTGGGGGCTATGGCTATGTGCTGGGAGGGGGATGGGGACTATGACTATATGACTGTGGAGGATAATCTGGCACTGTGGAGGCATATGTGTATCTGGCACCATGGGGGCATATCTAGAACCGTGGGGGCATGTGTATCTGGCAATGTGGGGGCATATCTGTCACTGTGGGGGCATATCTAACATCGTGGGGGCATATCTGGCACTGTGGGGGCATATGTGTATCTGGCACTGTGGGGGCATATGTGTATCTGGCACTGTGGGGGCATGTGTGTATCTGGCACTGTGAGGGCATGTGTGTATCTGGCACTGCGGGGGCATATGTGTATCTGGCACTGTGGGGGCATATGTGTATCTGGCACTATTGGGGGCATATGTGTATCTGGCACTGCACTATTGGGGTCATATGTGTATCACGCTCCCATTTTCATTGACTACGCCCCATGTGGCATGTGGCCACATCCATTTTTTGGCATGCGCGCATCGAAGGCGCGCGCACACATTACCACTAGGGACTTTTTTCTACTTGCACCACTGGGTAGTGCGCTGCACTGCACTTCTTTGCACTACTATTTGATTATACTACCTGGCCTTGAGTGGCATTGCCTCCTCAGCCAGGCCAGGCACTGCTGATGTCTCCTCAGTGTTATAAGAATTACCGTGTGGGCATAATGTGTAAAGGGAACTGCTACTGTGTGGACATGATGTGTATAAGGGTTACTACTGTGTAGCGTAATTTTAATTGGGGGAACTATTGTATGGTCATGCCCCTTTCTCACAAGATCGTGTCCCTTTTTTGCACATGCATCTTCCCTATTTCAAATATGGGGGGCGCCAGTCCCTTACTTTGCCAAGGGCGCCCGGACCCCTAGATACACCCCTGGCTAAAATTACCTCACCTTCTAGAGGGCCGCAGGTTCGGGATTCAGAACTGGATCCTTCTAACCACGGATGCAAGTCTCTGAGGCTGGGGCGCACACACTCAAGGGGAAACCTTCCAAAGAAGGTGGTCAAGTCTGGAAGCCGGCCTACCGATAAACATTCTGGAACTAAGAGCCGTCTACAATGGTCTTCTCCAAGCGGCCCATCTTCTGAGAAATCGGGCCATTCAAGTGCAGTCGGGCAATGTGACAACAGTGGCTTACATAAACCGACAGGGCGGAATGAAGAGCAGAACTGCATTGTTTGGGCAGAAAAACATGCGGTAGCGCTGTCAGCAATATTCATTCCGGGAGTAGACAACTGGGAAGCCTTCCTTAGCAGACACGATCTCGATCCAGGGGAGTGGGTCTCCATCCGGAGGTGTTCAAGGAGGTAACAGATCTTTGGGGTGTGCCTCAAATAGACATGATGGCCTCTCGTCTCAACAAGGAGCTTCAGCGATATTGTTCCAGGTCGAGGGACCCGCAAGCAGTGGCAGTGGATGCCCTAGTGACTCCATGGGTGTTCCAGTCGGTGTACGTGTTTCCACCACTCCCACTAATTCCAAGAGTGCTAAAGCTCATAAGGAGAACAAGGGTTCAAGCAATACTAATTGCTCCAGACTGGCCAAGAAGGTCTTGGTATGCGGATCTTCTGGATCTACTGCTAGATGAGCTGAGGCCTCTTCCTCTGCGGGAGGACCTGCTGGACCAGGGGCCGTTCTCCTATCAAGACTTACCACGGCTACGTTTGATGACATGTAGGTTGAACACCAGATACTAGCTCGAAAGGGCATTCTGAATAAGGTTATTCCTACACTGATACAGGCTAGGAAAGGAGTAATGTCTAAACATTACCATCGTATTTGGAAAAAATATGTATCTTGGTGTGAGTCCAAGAAGTTTCCTATGGTGGAGTTTCAACTGGGACATTTTCTCCTGCAAGTAGGTGTGGATATGGGCCTGAGGTTAGGATCCGTAAAGGTCCAGATTTCGGCCCTATCCATTTTCTTCCAGAAACAGTTGGTTCCCCTCCCTGAGGTTCAGACATTTTTGAAGGGAGTTCTGCACATCCAACCTCCCTTTGTGCCACCTACGGCGCCCTGGGATCTTAACGTGGTGTTGCAGTTCCTCCAGTCAGACTGGTTTGAGCCTCTACAGGAGGTTGAGGTCAGGTTTTTCACGTGGAAGGCTGTCACTTTGTTGGCCTTCTGCTAGACGTGTGTTGGAGTTGTGGGCTTTGTCATGTAAAAGTCCATACTTGATCTTCCATGAAGATAGAGCTGAGCTCCGGATACGTCAGCAGTTTCTTTTGAAGGTTGTTTCGGCATTTCATATCAACCAACCTATTGTGGTGCCGGTTGGGACTGACTCCTCAATTTCATCAAAGTCCTTAGATGTGGTAAGGGCTCTAAAAATCTATGTGAAGAGGACTGCTTTTCACAGAAAATCGGACTCTCTGTTTGTCCTGTATGATCCCAAGAAAATTGAGTGTCCTGCTTCTAAGCAGACGATCTCTCGCTGGATAAGGTTCACTATCCATCATGCGTATTCTACGGCAGGCTTGCCGTGTCTTACGTCTGTTAAGGCCCACTCTACTCGTAAGGTCGGTTCTTCCTGGGCGGCTGCCCGGGGTGTCTCGGCTTAACAACTCTGCCGAGCGGCTACTTGGTCAGGGTCGAACACGTTTGCAAAGTTCTACAGGTTCGATACCATGGCCTCTGAGGACCTGAAGTTTGGTCAATCAGTTCTGCAGGAGCCTCCGCGCTCTCCCTTCCATTCTGGGAGCTTTGGTACATCCCCATGGTACTAATTTGGACCCCAGCATCCTCTAGGATGTAAGAGAAAATAGGATTTTAATTACCTACCGGTAAATCCTTTTCTCATAGTCCGTAAAGGATGCTGGGCGCCCGCCCAGTGCTTCGTTTTCCTGCAGTGGTTATCTGGTTCAGTACAACTTTGTTTTGGTTATGTACTGCATTGTTATTTGGTAAGTAATGTTTCAGCGGTTGCTGAGTTTCTAGCTAGTTAGCTTGGTTTGCCTTGTGTGTGAGCTGGTGTGAATCTCGCCACTATCTCTGTAAAATCCTTCTCTCGAAGATGTCCGTCTCCTCGGGCACAGTTTCTAGACTGAGTCTGGTAGGAGGGGCAAAGAGGGAGGAGCCAGCCCACACTCTCAAACTCTTAAAGTGCCAATGGCTCCTAGTGGACCCGTCTCTACCCCTGGTACTAATGTGGACCCCAGAATCCTCTACGAACTATGAGAAAAGGATTTACCGGTAGGTAATTAAAATCGTATTATTAATAATAAATGACTCATTCAAATAGGATTAGTTTTTGTACTCTGCTTCTGTTAAGCAGGTTGCACCAGCAGATCTACATTTAAAACTTTAGAGCAAAGATCAAATTAGTTGGCTTCAATACCTATTTGCAACAAAAGTCATTTTCAACTGTTATGTTTCTATTGTGTGAAACCTATATAAAAGTTGCCCCTATGTTAGATGTGGCTGGACCCTATAGATCTCAACTACTATGGTTTTCCCTAAAAAATGTTCTGTGCTTTTACTACCCTGTGACTCTTATTATATTTAGACATTTTTATGTAATTTCTATAAGTAAGGTCTATAAGATGATGTATATTCTATTGTTATATGTCATGCTATTGGGCCTCTCTCACTGGGTCCATGTAGGCAGGGCACAAATACAGGAGGCAATGGAAGACAGCCGCCTTCAGCTGTCAGCCCTGAAGAAGGCACTCTGACTTCCTCCATTACTCCAAGCTCTGCTTTATGCTTCCCAGAATAGGAATAAGCATGTGCCACGGTCCTTCCTCTAAAAAGGCCCCCACCACAGAGTCCGGACCCAGCCTAGGAATGGATATCCAGCAAGCAAACCGCACCAATGTACATAAAAGGTTCAGGATACAGGCTGGAGTGCATGGCCCCTCCCTCCTTTGTTGGCTCTTCCCCCTCACACTAGCAGGACCTGCTGCTTCTGCTATGGGAGCATCAAATAGCAAGAATGGAAGACCCTGATCAGCAACAGTGTTTGTGTGCTGCTGGGGTGTTGGTATCTAATAGTATATGTCTGGGTGCTGCTGGTATTTCAGTGTTGGCTGAATGTGAGCAGGGAAGGGCACCAACAACTATTTTGCCTCCGGGCTCCTGGTATAAACTAACTTATGTCCCTGCATGTAGGCACCTGTTGTCCTAAGAGATGCCATTGAGTATTTATTTCTAGCAAGTAAATGCACAGTACGCAGATCAATGCCACATTAAACACCACAGGCTCCTAAAAGGAAATAGTACAAGAAATTTCTGTCTGTCTCGTGGGACAGTCAAATAAGAATCCAGGCCTAGATTTTTTCTATTGACAGATTGACAACATCACACATACAGTACATTAGGACATCATAGGGACTCCCATCTGACTACTACATAGAGTGTATAAAATGGAGTAACCAGTTCTCCCAGCCCACTTAAGCATAAACTGTCACAATGCATGCTAAAATCATGTACAATTATAAGATGACTGCACATAAAGTGAGATAGCAATCTTTGTTGGACTGCATTTTTCATCAGTCCTAACATATTGTATATATAGATGTTCCCAATCAGATACCAATTGGCATCGGCAGCCATTTTGTAACCAGGCCCAATTACCTATCAATACATAAGGTGACGGCGTAATGGGTTGGAGCTAATATGCCCAAAAGCCATTAACTAAATAGACGAATTGGCATGAACTGTAAATGCATGTTTAATAAAGTGTTTTAACTTGTATTTAATGCTCTAGGCGCAGTTGTAGAATTGCACATTTAAAATGCATGTGTGAAGCACGTCGGAGGAATATGTAAGTTGTTTTGGTTTTAAAATGCATTGACATTTGGGGACAAATTGCCTTGGGACATTCTCACCTAGGAATTGAGATGTTAATGACCTATAGACAAGCTGTTTGTTTAAGATGCAGTCATGGGGAATATGCTTGTGTCTCTGTGTAACAGTTATAGAGATTAGCAGATGAACAGACAGTATTGCTTGGGTTTCAGAATTCCATGTTCCTAAGAAGTTGCTAAGATTCTGATTAAGCCAAACTGGTTTTAGTATAGATATGTGAAAGGAGAGATGCAATTGAAATTCGAGTTGTATTAACATTTGTGAAAGGGACAGGAACATATATATTAATCAGATTTTGCTTGGGAAAGCACACTGGTTTGGTTTATATATGAACTAGAGCAGGAAATTGCTTTATCTAGTTATTTACCTGTTTTGAAAAGTAATCTGTATTTATATTTTGTGAGATAGCCTGATTGGTTAAATAGACCCAGGGTGGAACTACCCCCTGTAGTATTGTGTGTTGGAGTAAGATAAAAAGGAGGGCTACGAGACCTGTGTGTATACATCTTCTGTGGCATCTTGAAATGTGGAACTGCTGTAACATCAGAGGCAGATTGGCCATAGGGTCTACAGGGAAGATTCCCGGTGGGCCGACGCACCCGTGGGGCCTGTTTTGTTTGAGGACGTGTGGTCCTTTTTATAGACATAATGAATAAGATGCAAAATAATTTGCATATATGAAAATGATTTTGCCACTTAGCCTGTGATTGCAGATGATCTAGTGTATGCTCTGTCTGCCTGCTTGGCTGACATATAAGATTGAGTGAATAGTGATTGGGATACGGTTGGTGTAATAAGCAAGAAAATATATATTTCTAAAGAATGATATAGTTTCCTAAATTCTGAAGGTGTATCATATAATGTGCTCATAACATTTAATTTTATTTCTTTTTAACTTCCCCCTTGATGCTGGACATGCCCACTATCTGGAAAGTTTTGGGGGGAGGGTGCTGCTGCCATGGCCCATGGCCAGACCTTACACCTCTGGTGCTGCCCATGTGGGGCCACTAGTACAAATTTTTCCAGGGCCGCTTTTTGTTCCCAATCCGCCCCTGTGTAACATTGTATGCTGCATCCCCCTGGCAAAAGGGGAGGATCTTTTTTAAGACTTATTTTAAGCAAATAAACATCATTGCCTCAAGACGATTGTCTTCTCTGCTTGTCCTGGTTTGAGCCCAGATTATGGTGTTTGCCAAGATTGTCTCCGAAGGGAACAGCAGTGTCACTCACATGTTCAAATTGTCACGTATCACCTAAATTATCTGACTTATTGAATTTGAGTGTCAGATCAACAAAAGGGAGTGTGCATAACCTCCAACATTTGTTCTATTTCTCTTGTATTTTTGCTAGTGGTGGCGAATAGAGCGACCGGACCTCCCAATAGGTTCTATTTGTGGAATAATTAATGGGAAAGGACCAACCAGACATCAACATTTACTATATATTTTTTGCTTACTTATTGGCTATTTAAGCCAGATGTGCTATGATATGTCGGGATAAGCCTAGCATTTTAAATTTGTCTCAATATAATTCGTTTTTTAATATAAACATATCTATTTATTAAGTGTGCACCAGAAAAGACATAGTCTTCTTTTTCTATTTTTATATCTCTGTAAAAAATCTCTTTTTCATATAGTCTTTTTGACTAATTGTCTGGGAGCACCGCCAACCAAGTGCTATTCGTGATTATAAAGTGATAATAGCCCTAATGTTGGTTTCAGTCATAAGTGACAGCACAGATAGGGTCCAGTGCAGTTACAAAACAACCCTTTTTTTCTTCTTGTGCCCAGAGTCTCCAAGCTCTGCCTTCTGCCATCTACCATGCCAGGCCTGGTCCAGGTCAGCGACCAGTAGGTGTTCAACCGTTGCCAGTCAGGAGGTGTGTCAGCAGCGTATCGATGCATACACAACAGCAAGTGGTACAGATGCCGGTGGTAGGAGCCTGAGCAGAAACGTGATTCTGGTGGCAGCAAAATACCCACTCACTGCGCAGTGGGTGGAGTCAGTAACAGGATGTACTGAGGGTAAGAGGGAGTCCCCTATTGGCCAGATCCCGTGTGACCCAAAACCCAATCTGTGATCGATGGGCACAGCAAGGGCGTATCCAGTCACACTGTCTCTATTCCAAGAACCCCGAATGACCGGGACAAACTTGATTTAAGTAGGTGCATAAGTTTATTTAATAAAAATCAACAAAGTATCACATGAATATACAGAAAATGAAATACATAAAGGATTAATCATATGCTTTCAGCTGCCCCAGGCTGAAGAGAACTGAACTGAAATTAATCAACCAAGTTTCTCCATCTCTTTGTTATGAAGCCAAAGCTGGAACGTGAGAGCAGAAGAAAGCCTCTGATGAAGCAGAATAGGCCAGCCATGGGGGGTAATTCCAAGTTGATCGCAGCAGGATTTTTTTTAGCAATTGGGCAAAACCATGTGCACTGCAGGGGGGGCAGATATAACATGTGCAGAGAGAGTTAGATTTGGGTGGGCTATTTTGTTTCTGTGCAGGGTAAATACTGGCTGCTTTATTTTTACACTGCAAATTAGATTGCAGATTGAACACACCCCACCCAAATCTAACTCTCTCTGCACATGTTATATCTGCCTTCCCTGCAGTGCACATGGTTTTGCCCAATTGCTAACAAAAATCCTGCTGCGATCAACTTGGAATTACCCCCATGAAACAAACGTCTGACAAATATTTGTGATCTCACCGTGTACTCTTAACGCTGACAGTGTATGAAATGCTTCAGATGTTTACTGTACTCAGCAGAGGAAATGTCCTCGAGATGCTGTGTGGAGGACCAACATTATTTGTGTTTCAGCAGTAGTATGGATCTGCAAACTTGATGGACTGTTTATATGTCCTCCCTACACTGAGGTGGGCATGTGGGTCCCGCAGACTGTGGATGAGAGTCCCATTTAGCACCCACATATGATGAGAGGCTCAGCTATTCCCCCTTTCCACACATGTTCATCATACATGTGCATTTTATGGTGATGGTAGCGGAATCCCAGTGTCACGATCCGGGTATCTGGACGCCATTACTTACCCTTCAGATGCCTCCTAAGGCGGGCTCAGCGTTCCAGGACCAGATTCCGCTGTTCCTGAGTTTCCACATGCAGAGTGTCAGAGTGGTGTTTTCATCAGCCGCGGCCTCCGCTGTGCCCGCGTGGTTAAATGTGCATCTATCAGCCTGGCGTCTCCTGTCTCCGGTGGCCGGCGCCGCCATTACTGTTTCCCAGACCACATGGATTACAAACCAAACTTCCCTCCAAGTGTCTGCATGGGCGCAGCCATCTTGGATTCTGTCATCTGATCATTTCCACCAATCTGCTGTTTGTATTGTTGATTTGCATAATTGCCTAACCAACCCCTTCCTTGCTGCAGGTATAAGTAAGCTGTGCCTGAGCAAGGAAGGCGTCAGTGCTTTGGTTGTCAAACCTAGTTCCTGTTTGTCTCTCTTCTATGATTGTCTTCCAGGTTCCAGCTCCTGTCTCAAGACTTCCACCATAGAGACCCGCACCAGCATTCCACCTGCGGTGTAGCCTGACTCTCCAATCCATTGTGGATTCATCTGTTTCCAGCTACAACACTACCTGCTTCCAGCCTCAGCTTCCAGCAGAATACAGCTTCCCTTAAAGGGCCGGTGTCCTTTCTACACTTTACCACTCTCCACCGGAATTATTATTTCTCCGCTCTCAAGTTCTACATTTCAGTTCACATTTCATCGCTCCCAAAGTTCATTTATTATTTAACTGGTTCCAGCCAGTATCCACTCCGTGCTAACAACAGTCTGGTTCCAGCCAGTATCCACAGCAGCTGTTTTACCTTCAGCAACCCAGCTCTTCCTGGAACACCAGCTGGTACAATCCTGGGTTATCTCCATTGCTACAGCCGGGCCTGGTAAGGACTTTCCATCTAGAAGATCATAAGAACTATCTCACACTACCAGTGCCCTGTGGCTCCTGCCATGCTGTAGTACTCAGGAACTGTATTTATTCTTTGCTGACTTTTACGTTTTCCTTTATTGCTGCTGTGATGCGGAGTTGTCATAATAAACATCATTGACTTTTATCTAAGTTGTCGTGGTCACGCCTTCGGGCAGTTATTATTCATGTTACTTACATGTCCAGGGGTCTGATACAACCTCCCAGGTTCCGGTACATCTCAGCCCCTACAACTGAGGCTGCCTCCCGTCAGCTCAGGCCCTCAGTTGTGACAGTAAGCACTGACCTAATGAATCCAGCCGGAGACCAGGATCAAGCGGCCAGGCCGATGCAAGAACTGGCAGCCCGACTAGAACATCAGGAGGCTGCACAGGGCCACATCATCCGCTGTCTCCAGGATCTCTCTACTCGGCTGGATGGGATTCAGACCACTCTCCGTGGATCAGGCGCGTCTGGTGCGTCAACCACAGTGACTCCAGCTATAACCCCACCCACCTTACCCATTTCTGCTCCACGTCTTCATCTTCCAACGCCAGCAAAATTTGACGGATCTCCAAGATTCTGCAGGGGATTTCTCAACCAGTGTGAGATTCAGTTTGAGCTACAACCTGGCAATTTCCCCAGTGACCGTACAAAAATTGCCTACATTATTTCTCTTCTCAGTGGCTCAGCCCTCGATTGGGCATCACCGTTATGGGAGAGGTCCGACACCCTGCTATCTTCTTACACTGCATTCGTGTCAACATTCAGGCGCATCTTCGACGAGCCAGGCCGGGTAACTTCAGCTTCGTCTGAGATTCTCCGTTTACGCCAGGGATCACGTACTGTAGGACAATATCTTATACAGTTCCAGATCCTGGCATCCGAACTGGCATGGAACGACGAGGCCCTGTATGCTGCATTCTGGCATGGTTTATCCGAGCGTATTAAAGATGAGTTAGCTACCAGAGACTTACCCTCCAAGTTAGATGAGTTAATCTCACTTTGTACGAAAGTTGACTTACGTTTCAGAGAGAGAGCAACTGAGCGTGGAAGATCATCTGCTCCAAAATCTTCTGCTCCTCCTCCTCGCCAACTGTCACCAACTAAAGATGAACCCATGCAAATTGGCCGTTCCCGTTTAACTCCTGCTGAGCGCCGAAGACGTCTCTCCGAGTTTCTCTGTTTGTACTGTGCAGCTCCGTCTCACACCATTAATGCCTGTCCCAAACGTCCGGGAAACTCCAAATCCTAGCTCGCCAAGGAGAGGGCCGGCTAGGAGTAATGATCTCCTCTCCATCTCCTCAAGATTGTAACCTCCCAGTCTCGCTTCAAGTTGCTCAACGTTATCAGAACGTCATTGCCCTCCTGGATTCCGGAGCAGCTGGGAACTTTATTACCGAAGCCTATGTTAAACGGTGGTCCCTACCCACCGAGAGACTTCCTTCGTCCTTTTCCTTAACTGCTGTGGATGGCAGTAAAATTTTTGATACAGTTATTTCTCTAAGGACTCTACCAGTTCGTCTGAGAGTGGGAGTTCTTCATTCCGAACTTATTTCACTTTTAGTGATTCCAAGAGCCACACATCCTGTGGTCCTGGGCCTTCCATGGCTCCGTCTTCACAATCCTACAATTGATTGGACGACTACGCAAATCCTGGCATGGGGTTCCTCCTGTACTAAGACATGTTTGTTTAAAGTGTTGCCTGTCTGTTCCTCCTCCCCCAGGTCGTCTGATGTTCCACCTCCTCCATATCAAGATTTCACGGATGTGTTCAGTAAAGCTTCTGCTGATATCCTTCCCCCTCATAGAGAATGGGACTGCCCGATTGATCTCGTTCCAGGGAAGGTTCCACCTCGAGGCCGAACTTATCCGTTGTCTCTCCCCGAGACGCATTCTATGGAGGAATACATAAAAGAGAACCTAGCAAAGGGGTTCATTCGACCTTCTTCTTCTCCAGCCGGCGCAGGCTTCTTTTTTGTAAAGAAGAAAGATGGTGGTCTGCGGCCGTGCATCGACTACAGAGGTTTGAACGACATTACCATCAAGAACCGCTATCCTTTACCCCTGATTACTGAGCTCTTTGACAGAGTTAGCGGAGCTACCATCTTTACAAAGCTGGACCTGAGAGGTGCATACAATCTCATCCGGATCCGTGAGGGTGACGAGTGGAAGACCGCATTTAACACCCGTGACGGACATTATGAGTACCTCGTCATGCCCTTCGGATTGAGCAATGCTCCAGCTGTCTTCCAGCATTTCGTCAATGAGATCTTCAGAGACATTCTATACCGTCATGTCGTGGTCTATCTAGATGATATCCTCATTTTTGCCAACAATTTAGAGGAACATCGTTTCTGGGTAAAGGAGGTTCTGTCCCGTCTCCGTGTCAATCATCTCTACTGCAAATTAGAGAAATGTGTCTTTGAAGTCAAGTCCATTCCGTTTCTAGGGTACATTGTGTCCGGTTCCGGACTAGAGATGGATCCTGAGAAACTACAAGCAATCCAGAATTGGCCAGTACCCTTAACCCTCAAAGGGGTCCAGAGGTTCTTAGGGTTCGCCAATTATTACCGAAAGTTTATACGAGACTTTTCCACCATTGTGGCGCCTATTACTGCTTTCACCAAGAAGGGTGCTAACCCGTCCAAGTGGTCTGAAGAAGCCATGCAAGCTTTTCATCTTTTAAAACAGAGGTTCATCTCTGCACCTGTCCTGAAACAGCCTGACGTCGACTCTCCTTTCATCTTAGAGGTGGATGCCTCCTCCGTTGGAGTAGGAGCGGTGTTATCTCAGAGGGCTAAAGATGGTCATTTACATCCTTGCAGTTTCTTCTCACGGAAGTTCTCCCCAGCGGAGCGCAACTATGCCATTGGCGACCAGGAGTTGCTAGCCATCAAGCTCGCTCTAGAGGAGTGGAGATATCTGTTGGAGGGAGCTTCTCATTCAATCACCATCCTTACAGACCACAAGAACCTTCTATATCTAAAAGGCGCACAATGTCTCAACCCTCGTCAGGCCAGATGGGCACTTTTCTTTTCCAGGTTCGACTTTAAACTCCAGTTCTGTCCGGGCTCTCAGAATCGCAAGGCCGATGCCCTTTCCCGCTCATGGGAGCAAGAAAATGAGTCAGAGTCTTCAGACAAGCATCCTATTATAAATCCGTTGGCATTCTCCACGGTAGGGATGGACTCTACGCCCCCATCAGGGAAAAGTTTTGTGAAGCCGACACTAAGGAAGAAGCTCATGCATTGGGCCCATGCTTCCCGTTTTGCCGGACATACAGGTATCCAAAAAACCCTGGAGTTTATCTCTAGGTCCTATTGGTGGCCAACTCTGAAAAAGGACGTTTTGGAGTTTATTGCATCTTGCCCAAAGTGTGCTCAACATAAAGTATCCCGCCAGTCGCCTGCGGGGCAACTGGTTCCACTATCTGTTCCCCGTCGACCATGGACCCATTTGTCGATGGATTTTATTACAGATTTGCCCATGTGCAACAAGTTCAATACCATCTGGGTGGTAGTTGACCGGTTCACCAAGATGGCACACTTCATTCCTCTCACCGGTCTTCCGTCAGCTTCCAAGTTGGCTCAAGTATTCATACAAGAGATCTTCCGACTCCACGGTCTTCCAGAAGAAATTATCTCAGATCGAGGAGTTCAATTCACAGCCAAATTCTGGCGAAGTTTATGTCAAGTCCTCCAAGTCAAGTTAAAGTTTTCCACGGCTTACCATCCTCAGACCAATGGTCAAACTGAGAGGGTGAATCAGGACTTGGAGGCCTTCCTCCGCATCTATGTGTCCTCCTCTCAAGATGACTGGGTTCAATTACTTCCCTGGGCCGAGTTCTGTCATAACAACCAGTATCATTCTTCATCTTCTTCAACACCATTCTTCACCAACTTTGGATTCCACCCTAAAGTCCCTGAGTTCCAACCGCTTCCAGCAACTTCTGTTCCCGCAGTGGATATCACCTTGCATCAGTTTGCCAATATCTGGAAGAGCGTACGATCAGCTCTGCTCAAGGCATCGTTCAGGTACAAGAAGTTTGCGGATAAGAAGCGTCGAGCAGTTCCTGCTCTCAAGGTGGGTGATCGGGTATGGTTATCCACGAAGAATTTAAGGTTAAGAGTTCCCAGTATGAAGTTTGCACCTCGCTACATCGGTCCTTTTAAAATTGATCAAGTCATCAATCCTGTTGCTTACAGACTCCAGTTACCTCCCTTCTTAAAAATACCCAGGACATTCTATGTTTCCCTGTTGAAACTGCTAATCTTGAATCGGTTTCATTCCTCACTTCCACCAACTCCGAAAGTCCAAACTCAACGAGGCGTTGAGTATGAAGTGGCCAAGATCCTGGACTCACGTCACCGTTACGGTCAACTTCAGTATCTCATTGACTGGAAGGGCTATGGTCCTGAAGAACGCTCTTGGACCAATGCCTCTGACGTCCATGCTCCTGCCTTGGTCCGAAATTTCCACGCAAAGTTTCCTTTAAAGCCTAAGAAGTGTCCTGGGGCCACTCCTAAAGGGGGGGGTGCTGTCACGATCCGGGTATCTGGACGCCATTACTTACCCTTCAGATGCCTCCTAAGGCGGGCTCAGCGTTCCAGGACCAGATTCCGCTGTTCCTGAGTTTCCACATGCAGAGTGTCAGAGTGGTGTTTTCATCAGCCGCGGCCTCCGCTGTGCCCGCGTGGTTAAATGTGCATCTATCAGCCTGGCGTCTCCTGTCTCCGGTGGCCGGCGCCGCCATTACTGTTTCCCAGACCACATGGATTACAAACCAAACTTCCCTCCAAGTGTCTGCATGGGCGCAGCCATCTTGGATTCTGTCATCTGATCATTTCCACCAATCTGCTGTTTGTATTGTTGATTTGCATAATTGCCTAGCCAACCCCTTCCTTGCTGCAGGTATAAGTAAGCTGTGCCTGAGCAAGGAAGGCGTCAGTGCTTTGGTTGTCAAACCTAGTTCCTGTTTGTCTCTCTTCTATGATTGTCTTCCAGGTTCCAGCTCCTGTCTCAAGACTTCCACCATAGAGACCCGCACCAGCATTCCACCTGCGGTGTAGCCTGACTCTCCAATCCATTGTGGATTCATCTGTTTCCAGCTACAACACTACCTGCTTCCAGCCTCAGCTTCCAGCAGAATACAGCTTCCCTTAAAGGGCCGGTGTCCTTTCTACACTTTACCACTCTCCACCGGAATTATTATTTCTCCGCTCTCAAGTTCTACATTTCAGTTCACATTTCATCGCTCCCAAAGTTCATTTATTATTTAACTGGTTCCAGCCAGTATCCACTCCGTGCTAACAACAGTCTGGTTCCAGCCAGTATCCACAGCAGCTGTTTTACCTTCAGCAACCCAGCTCTTCCTGGAACACCAGCTGGTACAATCCTGGGTTATCTCCATTGCTACAGCCGGGCCTGGTAAGGACTTTCCATCTAGAAGATCATAAGAACTATCTCACACTACCAGTGCCCTGTGGCTCCTGCCATGCTGTAGTACTCAGGAACTGTATTTATTCTTTGCTGACTTTTACGTTTTCCTTTATTGCTGCTGTGATGCGGAGTTGTCATAATAAACATCATTGACTTTTATCTAAGTTGTCGTGGTCACGCCTTCGGGCAGTTATTATTCATGTTACTTACATGTCCAGGGGTCTGATACAACCTCCCAGGTTCCGGTACATCTCAGCCCCTACAACTGAGGCTGCCTCCCGTCAGCTCAGGCCCTCAGTTGTGACACCCAGCTCTTGGGATACTGGCGGTCAAAACACAGACAGTGGCATTCCGGCGTGCAGAATCCCAGAACCACGTAGGTAAGTAGCCTAACCCTCTCTTTCTACCCCCCCACCCCAACACTAACTCTCTCTCCCCCCTGCAGCCTGACCCTAACCCTCTACCCCCACAGCCTAACCCTCCCTCACTGCAGCCTAACCATAACCTCCCCACCCGTAGCTTAACCCCACAGCCTAAACCTAACACTCCCACCAGCAGCCTGACCCTAAACTGCCCCAACACACTTAAGCTCTGAATGCCGGCTGTCAGGATTCCGGCATTGTGATTCATATCGGGATCTCTGGGTCAGTGAACACTGGCATGCTGACCGGATCCCCATTTTTTTATATTCATGTGATACTTATTCAAAATGCTTGTGCACCTTCTTAAATCAAGTTTGTCCCAGCCATTCGGGTTTCTTGGAATATATTTGAATGTCTTTTGAGCCTGTTAACACCAACCCATTACACTGTCACCTTATGTATGATCCTTGTTCTGGAAGTCGGTGTTTCCTTCTATTAATGTAATTGGGGGCTGCACTAGTCCCAATTTTTGCACAATATATGGTGCCTTTTGCCTTTGGTTTACAGTCCCAATTACCTGTCACAGTCTCAACATGTGACAAGTATCTTATTACTAACACAGGATGCTGCCTTCCCTGTAAGTGGACAGCACTTAAATTCTCCACATATGTGTTTTAGAAGGAAGACTAGTGTTACTGTACATAATAAAGGAGTAAAATAAATATTCTGACATAAAGGAATAATCATGAAACTTACTTTTGGATGACTTTGCAGATACTGAGCCGCTTCTTCAAAATATGTTAGATCTGCATGGATTAGAGATTTTGGAAGATCCTCATAAGCAAAATAAGCTAACGCAAGAGCGGCAAAGCCACGGCTGGCAAGGAGACTGCTTCGGAATTCTGTAAGACCTCCAATGCCACCAAACATGTCAACCACTCCCAGGAATGGACCTTCGCCTATAACATAAGGACACAATTCCTCAACAATGTTTCTTCAGTTTAGTTATTTAACTTATCTAGTAATCTTATGTGCTAAATCCACTATCAATCAGAATGCAGCCAATCAATTCTCTAGGATTTAGTGACATCACTGAGGTGTGATATCTCTGTAGGCTGGACAGGTCTGTAGCCTTTTGCTGGTGTCTGCTGAGTGTTATGGGAGACTCCACAGCCCATTGTAATCATAAGGAAACCAGGAAAACTACTGTTTTCCAACACTTTGTTTGTTGCCTAGCTATAAGTTTGGTTAAATGTATTACCACACGAGTAACAGGATAGGTAAAACCCAAACTTGGCCAGGAAGGTGCAGGAACCAAACCTACATGACCAAGCAGTGATTTGTAGCTGGCATTATCATACATAACCGCTACTACAATGAAGTGGTTTATTTGCCTACCTGGTGGGAGGAAGAGCGCTCCTCTGACTCGGCCTTTTCTTATATGCAGTCTCTGTACCCCAGGACTCACATACCATCTTTCTATGATTTTACTAACACGGGGGGTTTCTTCATGCAGTGGGCTTATCACCTGGTAAGGATACAGCTCCAGGTGAATATACCAGGGGCTTCCCATCACATCACGTTTTATCAGCCTGAAGAATGGGATGGATGGCTTCAGAGACCAGAACAGACCCATAGGATAAACACCTTCAAAATCTCCACCAATCGCTGGTGAGCTTTCCAGGTTTACTTTCCCCTCCATATCACTCCTATAGAAAGCTCTGGAGGAAAATATCTGCCCTTTCTCATCCTCCAGCCATGCTCTCAGGGTGATGGTCTGCTGTGGTAGGAGGCCCCAGGCCTGGATCTTCACTGGCTCATCCACTAACGAGCTCTCCGGTGAGACTTCGAGGCCAATCATATCTCTTGGTCCAGAGAAGGCGGGATTAATCTTAAGTGAGAGACAGTAGATAAATAATGTTACCTGACTAAATACAGTCCAAGGCATAGTGAGTTTGTGAACTCTTTAATATTACAGGTTTTTCTGAAGTAATTGAAGCTAAAATAAGATTGCATTTTTAATTTAAACTTAATAATTAATAATAGTAACATGAATACAATAAATACTACATTTCCATGTCCTTATTGAACTCATTTATACCACATTAAATTGGTTTATCGGTATCTGGTCAGAATGTTGGCAATACATTTTAGGGTTAGGTTAGGTTGTTAAAATATTTTAAAAAATGGTATGTATTCATTGTGGTGTTACTATTTTAAATGTTGACATCTGTGATTATCAACATTTTTTCTTTCGACCTAATGGCCAAGGTCAACATTTAGACTGTCGATATACAAAACATGATATAGGTCGGTGCACAGGCGTGTCTGCATTAGTTAAGGCAGAAATGAGATTCCGGTGGTCATCTAGTGATTAATATAATGAAAATCTATTGAATAACAATTTTAATTCAGGACAGATCTCTGGTGGTGCCCCCTAGAGCAACAGAAATTATTTAAATCAAGCTAAAAGGAAAGAAGGCTCTTTCTTGCGGGCACTCTTATGCTAAAGTAAAACTTAACTTTTATTTGAAAGTCTCAATAAAAATACCCTTATTAATACAATTACACACAAAATAAAATCTTATTAAATACTGGAAAAATAATCCATTAAAGTGCAGATATACATTGCTCAACCATGTGCCCTAGTCCGACAGATTGGAACAACACATCATTATCATCCTAACCATTGCAGCTTCTCTCTTCTTCCATCTGTTAGACGTTTCAGGTGTGTTAGAACAAGAACATATCGTTTTAAGAAGAGTTTCTTCCCATCTGTTATCGTTCGTCATAATTTGACTGGTAATCTGTGAGTTTTTATGTGAATGTCCCAGATCTTAATTTTGTTGTTCTTTTTAACAATGACAATACAATCTATCTTCAGAACGTCTAGTGTGTAGGTGATGCGCGCTCCTGCGTGTCGTCAGCAACATCCTCCGTCGGATATGCATGCAGGTGACATCGCCAGAAGGGCCATGTTGTTGAATGCAGCATGGCCTTCGCACCCTTTCCCCACCACGTCGCTGCCGGCATCGGCAAGTGTTTATTCAAAAGGTTAACCCTGTATCTGCTGTCAGCTCAGGAATGAGCTGATGAGAGTACAGATAGAAAGATTAGACAGTTCTGTGTGTAATAATAATTCACGCTGTAATAGGGATTGTGTCTTTATATCATAAAATAATCATTTATGACACTGTAAATGTGGGATTTTGTGTAGATTATATGGTAAAGTTATTTATACATTGTAACCAGATAGTAAAAAAACATCCACATCTCAATGGGTTGTGTAATGTGGGACAGGTATTGCTACAAGACGTCTTACTTTGATTAGTGTAGAAAACTGAAGATAACAATTTTTCCTTTCTGTCTTAAATCACCAACAGTGCATGTGCTAGACAAGCAGTAAATGCACCATCAGAGATAGCCAGAATAGTCCTGGGGAGTTAATAGTCTCTATCTATCTTTGACTACATATGGGGGGGGGTGACCTCACTACCCGGTCTAAGAGTATAGTTTGAGGATGGATAAATAAAGGTTTTACCTTGTCCCAAAAAATAATAACAGCTGCAGTTTCAGCTCCCGCTGAACCAACGTGCACGTTTCACCCTTAGGGCTTGATCACGGTCAATGTGTCTTCCAAGTACTGATGAGTGTGTCTATAAACAAGTGCTCCCGTCCTATCACAGGTGAGAATGTGTGATAGGCAGGCTTTACTGCAAGACTGAACAATCTTGCAGGTGGGTGGGATAGCTAGTCCCAGCCCCCTCATGGTTTGCATATCTCCTATCAAAGCATTAATTGTTATATAACAGCATCTTGTTAATTTTACAAGTCCCTTAGACATGTTAAATGATACAGTAACAACAAGTATAGAGTGACCTGTCACATACTGCATTTGTGCGCTCTGGATTAATGTGTATAAAGATTAATCAGACTACAGAGCCTCATCCTGAAAACAAATTCCAGCATGTTGATTAGCAAGGAGGTAAATTAGGGAGGGTGCTTGTGTCAGCACATTGCACAGAGCAGCCCATAATATGAGAGGCTCCGTTTCTGCATTAAACTGAGGCTTGTCAGCCTGTAAATCAATTTCCTAGAAAAAAAAGGATCTTTGAATTGTATTTATTACTGTAGGTCAGTGCCAGATTAAGGTCCATATGGGCCTGGAGCTGAAATTTAGGAAGGGCCTATTGTGTGCCTCGGCAGGAGGTGTGAAGCGCTGCAGTGGTGTGACTAGTGATGTGGTGGTGTGATCAGTGTGGTGTGGGTGTGGTCTAAATAGGGTGTGTGGCCTATGCCATGTGAGTAACACAGTCACCACTTACTGACAGACACTACTTACTGACACACGCACACACAACACAAAGCTTACTGACACAATCACCACTTACTGACAGACACTACTTACTAACACACACAACACAAAACTTACCGACACAGACACCACTTACTGATAGATATTACTGACTGACACACACGCACAACACAGATAAACTTACTGACTCAGACATTACTTACTGACACACACACAACACAATACTTATACCGCTCTCACAGCACAATGCCGGGTCCCACCTGGGAATTGGAAATGGGTCCATTCCTGGGTGGGACCCGGCATTGGACCCTACACACCGCCAACTCGACCCGGCAATTTGCTGGGTCGGGTTGCCATCCGTGGGCGGAGATGGAGTCTGCATCAGGGGCGGGTGCGGAGGCGGCGCTGGGAGATGAGATCATCTCCGCGCCGCCACTCCCTATGCAGTTAAAGGGTCCCGGGTTGCTTTATTCCCGGGTTGAATTACTGGGTCAGGCAACCCGGAATTCGCCCATGACCCCTTTCACAACGCACATCGAAACTTGTCGACCCGGCAATATACCCGATCTATACCAGGTTATTTTTGCGGTGTGAAAGGGGTATTACTGACACAGACACCCACCACTTACTGACAGACACTACTTACTGACACACACAGTACAAAACCTACTGATAGACACTACTTACTGACACACACAGTACAAAACCTACTGACAGACACTACTTACTGACACACACACACACACACACACACACAACACAAAACTAACTGACATAGACACCACTTACTGACAGACACACACACACAATGCAAAACATACTGACAAAAATACTACTTACTGACACACAAACACAACACAAAACTTACTGACACAGACACCATGCAAAATGTACTGACTCAAACACTACTTACTGACAGACACTTCTTACTGACACCAGTGCTGCACACATAATTTTTTTCTCAGTGGTACTGTGCCTGCGCGCCGTGGGCGTGGTCACATGCCATTAAGGGATGTGACCATGTGACACTAGGTTGAGTGGTTATATATTATGTGAATCCATGGCACAGACACTGCCTGTCCCTGCGGACTACAGAGACAAGGACAGCAGGATGTGACACTGGTTATAGAATAAAATAAGAATTTACTTACCGATAATTCTATTTCTCGTAGTCCGTAGTGGATGCTGGGAACTCCGTAAGGACCATGGGGAATAGCGGCTCCGCAGGAGACTGGGCACAAAAGTAAAGCTTTAGGACTACCTGGTGTGCACTGGCTCCTCCCCCTATGACCCTCCTCCAAGCCTCAGTTAGGATACTGTGCCCGTACGAGCGTACACAATAAGGAAGGATTTTGAATCCCGGGTAAGACTCATACCAGCCACACCAATCACACCGTACAACCTGTGATCTGAACCCAGTTAACAGCATGATAACAGAGGAGCCTCTGAAAAGATGGCTCACAACAATAATAACCCGATTTTTGTAACAATAACTATGTACAAGTATTGCAGACAATCCGCACTTGGGATGGGCGCCCAGCATCCACTACGGACTACGAGAAATAGAATTATCGGTAAGTAAATTCTTATTTTCTCTGACGTCCTAGTGGATGCTGGGAACTCCGTAAGGACCATGGGGATTATACCAAAGCTCCCAAACGGGCGGGAGAGTGCGGATGACTCTGCAGCACCGATTGAGAGAACTCCAGGTCCTCCTCAGCCAGGGTATCAAATTTGTAGAATTTAGCAAACGTGTTTGCCCCTGACCAAGTAGCTGCTCGGCAAAGTTGTAAAGCCGAGACCCCTCGGGCAGCCGCACAAGATGAGCCCACCTTCCTTGTGGAATGGGCTTTTAGAGATTTTGGCTGTGGCAGGCCTGCCACAGAATGTGCAAGCTGAATTGTGCTACAAATCCAACGAGCAATAGTCTGCTTAGAAGCAGGAGCACCCAGCTTGTTGGGTGCATACAGGATAAACAGCGAGTCAGATTTTCTGACTCCAGCCATCCTGGAAACATATATTTTCAGGGCCCTGACTACGTCCAGCAACTTGGAGTCCTCCAAGTCCCTAGTAGCCGCAGGTACCACAATAGGCTGGTTCAAGTGAAACGCTGAAACCACCTTAGGGAGAAATTGAGGACGAGTCCTCAATTCTGCCCTGTCCGTATGAAAAATTAGGTAAGGGCTTTTATAGGATAAAGCCGCCAATTCTGAGACACGCCTGGCTGAAGCCAGGGCCAACAGCATTACCACTTTCCATGTGAGATATTTTAAGTCCACAGTGGTGAGTGGTTCAAACCAATGTGATTTTAGCAACCCCAAAACTACATTGAGATCCCAAGGTGCCACTGGAGGCACAAAAGGAGGCTGTATATGCAGTACCCCCTTGACAAACGTCTGAACTTCAGGAACTGAAGCCAGTTCTTTCTGGAAGAAAATCGACAGGGCCGAAATTTGAACCTTAATGGACCCTAATTTGAGGCCCATAGACAGTCCTGTTTGCAGGAAATGCAGGAAACGACCCAGTTGAAATTCCTCTGTAGGGGCCTTCCTGGCCTCGCACCACGCAACAAATTTACGCCAAATACGGTGATAATGCTGTACGGTTACATCCTTCCTGGCTTTGATCAGGGTAGGGATGACTTCATCCGGAATGCCTTTTTCCTTCAGGATCCGGCGTTCAACCGCCATGCCGTCAAACGCAGCCGCGGTAAGTCTTGGAACAGACAGGGTCCCTGCTGGAGCAGGTCCTTTCTTAGAGGTAGAGGCCACGGGTCCTCTGTGAGCATCTCTTGAAGTTCCGGGTACCAAATCCTTCTTGGCCAATCCGGAGCCACGAGTATAGTCCTTACTCCTCTCCTTCTTATGATTCTCAGTACCTTGGGTATGAGAGGCAGAGGAGGGAACACATACACTGACTGGTACACCCACGGTGTTACCAGAGCGTCCACAGCTATTGCCTGAGGGTCCCTTGACCTGGCGCAATACCTGTCTAGTTTTTTGTTGAGGCGGGACGCCATCATGTCCACCTTTGGTTTTTCCCAACGGTTCACAATCATGTGGAAGACTTCTGGGTGAAGTCCCCACTCTCCCGGGTGGAGGTCGTGTCTGCTGAGGAAGTCTGCTTCCCAGTTGTCCACTCCCGGAATGAACACTGCTGACAGTGCTATCACATGATTTTCCGCCCAGCGAAGAATCCTTGCAACTTCTGCCATTGCCCTCCTGCTTCTTGTGCCACCCTGTCTGTTTACGTGGGCGACTGCCGTGATGTTGTCTGACTGGATCAGCACCAGCTGACCTTGAAGCAGAGGTCTTGCTAGGCTTAGAGCATTGTAGATGGCCCTTAGCTCCAGGATATTTATGTGAAGTGATGTCTCCAGGCTTGACCACAAACCCTGGAAATTTCTTCCCTGTGTGACTGCTCCCCAGCCTCTCAGGCTGGCATCCGTGGTCACCAGGACCCAGTCCTGAATGCCGAATCTGCGGCCCTCTAGAAGATGAGCACTCTGCAACCACCACAGGAGAGACACCCTTGTCCTTGGTGACAAGATTATCCGCTGATGCATCTGAAGATGCGACCCGGACCATTTGTCTAGCAGATCCCACTGGAAGGTTCTTGCGTGAAATCTGCCGAATGGGATTGCTTCGTAAGAAGCCACCATCTTTCCCAGGACCATTGTGCATTGATGCACTGAGACTTGGCCTGGTTTTAGGAGATTTCTGACTAGTTCGGATAACTCCCTGGCTTTCTCCTCCGGGAGAAACACCTTTTTCTGGACTGTGTCCAGGATCATCCCTAGGAATAGAAGTCGTGTCGTCGGGATCAGCTGCGATTTTGGAATATTGAGAATCCAACCGTGCTGGCGCAGCACTATCTGAGATAGTGCTACCCCGACTTCCAACTGTTCCCTGGATCTTGCCCTTATCAGGAGATCGTCCAAGTAAGGGATAACTAAAACTCCCTTCCTTCGAAGGAGTATCATCATTTCGGCCATTACCTTGGTAAAGACCCGGGGTGCCGTGGACAATCCAAACGGCAGCGTCTGAAACTGATAGTGACAGTTCTGTACCACAAACCTGAGGTACCCTTGGTGAGAAGGGTAAATTGGGACATGTAGGTAAGCATCTTTGATGTCCAGAGACACCATATAGTCCCCTTCTTCCAGGTTTGCAATCACTGCTCTGAGTGACTCCATCTTGAATTTGAACCTTTGTATGTAAGTGTTCAAGGATTTTAGGTTTAAAATTGGTCTCACCGAGCCGTCCGGCTTCGGTACCACAAATAGTGTGGAATAGTACCCCTTTCCCTGTTGTAGGAGGGGTACCTTGATTATCACCTGCTGGGAATACAGCTTGTGAATGGCTTCCAATACTGCCTCCCTGTCTGAGGGAGACGTCGGTAAAGCAGACTTTAGAAAACGGCGAGGGGGAGACGTCTCGAATTCCAATTTGTACCCCTGAGATACCACCTGAAGGATCCAGGGGTCCACTTGCGAGTGGGCCCACTGCGCACTGAACTTCTTGAGACGGGCCCCCACCGTGCCTGAGTCCGCTTGTAAAGCCCCAGCGTCATGCTGAGGACTTTGCGGAGGCGGGAGAGGGCTTTTGTTCCTGGGAACTGGCTGTTTGCTGCAGCCTTTTTCCTCTCCCTCTGCCACGGGGCAGAAATGAGGCGCCTTTTGCCCGCTTGCCCTTATGGGGCCGAAAGGACTGCGCCTGATAATACGGCGTCTTCTTAGGTTGAGAAGCTACCTGGGGTAAAAATGTGGATTTTCCAGCAGTTGCCGTGGCTACCAGGTCTGATAGACCTACCCCAAATAACTCCTCCCCCTTATAAGGCAATACTTCCATGTGCCTTTTAGAATCCGCATCACCTGACCACTGCCGCATCCATAAACCTCTTCTTGCAGAAATGGACAGCGCGCTAACTCTTGATGCCAGTCGGCAAATATCCCTCTGTGCATCACGCATATATAGAAATGCATCCTTCAAATGCTCTATAGTCAGTAATATACTGTCCCTATCTAGGGTATCAATATTTTCAGTCAGGGAATCCGACCACGCCAGGCCCGCACTGCACATCCAGGCTGAGGCGATTGCTGGTCGCAGTATAACACCCGTGTGAGTGTATATACATTTTAGGATATTCTCCAGCTTTCTATCGGCAGGTTCCTTTAGGGCGGCCGTATCAGGAGAGGGTAGTGCTACCTGTTTAGACAAGCGTGTGAGCGCTTTATCCACCCTAGGGGGTGTTTCCCAACGTGCCCTATCCTCTGGCGGGAAAGGGTACGATGCCAATAACCTTTTAGGAATTATCAGTTTTTTATCGGGGGAAACCCACGCCTCATCACACACTTCATTTAATTCCTCGGATACAGGAAAAACTACAGGCAGTTTTTTCTCACCAAACATAATACCCTTTTTAGTGGTACTTGTATTATCAGAGATATGCAATACATTTTTCATTGCTTCAATCATGTAACGTGTGGCCCTAGTGGAAGTCACGTTTGTCTCCTCATCATCGACACTGGAGTCAGTATCCGTGTCTGTGTCTGCCATTTGAGGTAACGGGCGTTTTAAAGCCCCTGATGGCGTTTGAGACCCCTGGACAGGCACAAGCTGAGTAGTCGGCTGTCTCATGTCGTCAACTGTCTGTCGTAAAGAGCTGACACTGTCACGCAATTCCTTCCATAAGCTCATCCACTCAGGTGTCGACTCCCTAGGGGGTGACAACTCTATAATAGGCAATTGCTCCGCCTCCATCTCATTTTCCTCCTCAAACATGTCGACACAATCGTACCAACACACCGCACACACACAGGGAATGCTCTGATAGAGGACAGGACCCCACTAGCCCTTTGGGGAGACAGAGGGAGAGTATGCCAGCACACACCAGAGCGCTATATATAGACAGGAATACCACTATAAAATGTGCTTTTCCCTTTATAGCTGCTGTTAGTATTAAAACTGCGCCAAATTAGTGCCCCCCTCTCTTTTTTACCCTTTTCTGTAGTGCAGGACTGCAGGGGAGAGTCAGGGAGACGTCCTTCCAGCGGAGCTGTGATGGAAAATGGCGCCCGTGTGCTGAGGAGATAGGCTCCGCCCCCTTCTCGGCGGCCTTTTCTCCCGCTTTTTGGTGAGTTCTGGCAGGGGTTAGAATACATCCATATAGCCCTGGGGGTTATATGTGGTGTATTTATGCCAGCCAAGGTGTTTACATTGCTGCTCAGGGCGCCCCCCCCTAGCGCCCTGCACCCTCAGTGACCGAAGTGTGAAGTGTGCCTGAGTAACAATGGCGCACAGCTGCAGTGCTGTGCGCTACCTTGTTGAAGACTGATGTCTTCTGCCGCCGATTTTTCCGGACCTCTTCTTGCTTCTGGCTCTGTAAGGGGGCCGGCGGCGCGGCTCTGGGACCGAGCTCCGAGGCTGGGCCTGTGTTCGGTCCCTCTGGAGCTAATGGTGTCCAGTAGCCTAAGAAGCCCAAGCTGGCTGCAAGCAGGCAGGTTCGCTTCTTCTCCCCTTAGTCCCTCGATGCAGTGAGCCTGTTGCCAGCAGGTCTCACTGAAAATAAAAAACCTAAAACTAAACTTTCACTAAGAAGCTCAGGAGAGCCCCTAGTGTGCACCCTTCTCGGCCGGGCACAAAAATCTAACTGAGGCTTGGAGGAGGGTCATAGGGGGAGGAGCCAGTGCACACCAGGTAGTCCTAAAGCTTTACTTTTGTGCCCAGTCTCCTGCGGAGCCGCTATTCCCCATGGTCCTTACGGAGTTCCCAGCATCCACTAGGACGTCAGAGAAAAAATATTATATATAAGATGTGTACCCAGCACTCATCCTGTTATAATAAGAATTTACTTACCGATAATTCTATTTCTCGTAGTCCGTAGTGGATGCTGGGGACTCCGTCAGGACCATGGGGATTAGCGGCTCCGCAGGAGACAGGGCACAAAAGTAAAAGCTTTAGGATCAGGTGGTGTGCACTGGCTCCTCCCCCTATGACCCTCCTCCAAGCCTCAGTTAGGATACTGTGCCCGGACGAGCGTACACAATAAGGAAGGATTTTGAATCCCGGGTAAGACTCATACCAGCCACACCAATCACACTGTACAACCTGTGATCTGAACCCAGTTAACAGCATGATAACAGCGGAGCCTCTGAAAAGATGGCTCACAACAATAATAACCCGATTTTTGTAACAATAACTATGTACAAGTATTGCAGACAATCCGCACTTGGGATGGGCGCCCAGCATCCACTACGGACTACGAGAAATAGAATTATCGGTAAGTAAATTCTTATTTTCTCTGACGTCCTAAGTGGATGCTGGGGACTCCGTCAGGACCATGGGGATTATACCAAAGCTCCCAAACGGGCGGGAGAGTGCGGATGACTCTGCAGCACCGAGTGAGAGAACTCCAGGTCCTCCTCAGCCAGGGTGTGCCCCTGACCAAGTAGCAGCTCGGCAAAGTTGTAAAGCCGAGACCCCTCGGGCAGCCGCCCAAGATGAGCCCACCTTCCTTGTGGAATGGGCATTTACATATTTTGGCTGTGGCAGGCCTGCCACAGAATGTGCAAGCTGAATTGTACTACACATCCAACTAGCAATCGTCTGCTTAGAAGCAAGAGCACCCAGTTTGTTGGGTGCATACAGGATAACAGCAAGTCAGTTTTCCTGACTCCAGCCGTCCGGGAAACCTATATTTTCAGGGCCCTGACAACATCTAGCAACTTGGAGTCCTCCAAGTCCCTAGTAGCCGCAGGTACCACAATAAGCTGGTTCAGGTGAAACGCTGACACCACCTTAGGGAGAAACTGGGGACGAGTCCGCAGCTCTGCCCTGTCCGAATGGACAATCAGATATGGGCTTTTGTGAGACAAAGCCGCCAATTCTGACACTCGCCTGGCCGAGGCCAGGGCCAACATCATGGTCACTTTCCATGTGAAATATTTCAAATCCACAGATTTGAGCGGTTTAAACCAATGTGATTTGAGGAATCCCAGAACTACGTTGAGATCCCACAGTGCCACTGGAGGCACAAAAGGGGGTTGTATATGCAGTACTCCCTTGACAAACTTCTGGACTTCAGGAACTGAAGCCAATTCTTTCTGGAAGAAAATCGACAGGGCCGAAATTTGAACCTTAATGGACCCCAATTTGAGGCCCATAGACACTCCTGTTTGCAGGAAATGCAGGAATCGACCGAGTTGAAATTTCTTCGTGGGGCCTTCCTGGCCTCACACCACGTAACATATTTTTGCCACATGTGGTGATAATGTTGTGCGGTCACCTCCTTCCTGGCTTTGACCAGGGTAGGAATGACCTCTTCCGGAATGCCTTTTTCCCTTAGGATCCGGCGTTCAACCGCCATGCCGTCAAACGCAGCCGCGGTAAGTCTTGGAACAGACATGGTACTTGCTGAAGCAAGTCCCTTCTTAGCGGCAGAGGCCATGAGTCCTCTGTGAGCATCTCTTGAAGTTCCGGGTACCAAGTCCTTCTTGGCCAATCCGGAGCCACGAGTATAGTTCTTACTCCTCTACGTCTTATAATTCTCAGTACCTTAGGTATGAGAAGCAGAGGAGGGAACACATACACCGACTGGTACACCCACGGTGTTACCAGAACGTCCACAGCTATTGCCTGAGGGTCTCTTGACCTGGCGCAATACCTGTCCAGTTTTTTGTTCAGGCGGGACGCCATCATGTCCACCTTTGGTCTTTCCCAACGGTTCACAATCATGTGGAAGACTTCCCGATGAAGTCCCCACTCTCCCGGGTGGAGGTCGTGCTGAGGAAGTCTGCTTCCCAGTTGTCCACTCCCGGAATGAACACTGCTGACAGTGCTAACACATGATTTTCCGCCCAGCGAAGAATCCTTGCAGTTTCTGCCATTGCCCTCCTGCTTCTTGTGCCGCCCAGTCTGTTTACGTGGGCGACTGCCGTGATGTTGTCCCACTGGATCAATACCGGCTGACCTTGAAGCAGAGGTCTTGCTAAGCTTAGAGCATTGTAAATTGCTCTTAGCTCCAGTATATTTATGTGGAGAGAAGTCTCCAGACTTGATCACACTCCCTGGAAATTTTTTCCTTGTGTGACTGCTCCCCAGCCGTTCAGGCTGGCATCCGTGGTCACCAGGACCCAGTCCTGAATGCCGAATCTGTGGCCCTTTAGTAGATGAGCACTCTGCAGCCACCACAGAAGAGACACCCTTGTCCTTGGAGACAGGGTTATCCGCTGATGCATCTGAAGATGCGATCCGGACCATTTTTCCAGCAGATCCCACTGAAAAGTTCTTGCGTGAAATCTGCCGAATGGAATCGCTTCGTAAGAAGCCACCATTTTTCCCAGGACCCTTGTGCAATGATGCACTGACACTTTTCCTGGTTTTAGGACGTTCCTGGCTAGCTCGGATAACTCCCTGGCTTTCTCCTCCGGGAGAAACACCTTTTTCTGGACTGTGTCCAGAATCATCCCTAGGAACAGCAGACGTGTCGTCGGAGACAGCTGCGATTTTGGAATATTTAGAATCCACCCGTGCTGTCGTAGAACTACTTGAGATAGTGCTACTCCGACCTCCAACTGTTCTCTGGACCTTGCCCGTATCAGGAGATCGTCCAAGTAAGGGATAATTAAGACGCCTTTTCTTTGAAGAAGAATCATCATTTCGGCCATTACCTTGGTAAAGACCCGGGGTGCCGTGGACAATCCAAACGGCAGCGTCTGAAACTGATAGTGACAGTTTTGTACCACGAACCTGAGGTACCCTTGGTGAGAAGGGCAAATTGGGACATGGAGGTAAGCATCCTTGATGTCCAGGGACACCATATAGTCCCCTTCTTCCTGGTTCGCTATCACTGCTCTGAGTGACTCCATCTTGATTTGAACCTTTGTATGTAAGTGTTCAAATATTTCAGATTTAGAATAGGTCTCACCGAGCCGTCTGGCTTCAGTACCACAATATAGTGTGGAATAATACCCCTTTCCTTGTTGTAGGAGGGGTACTTTGATTATCACCTGCTGGGAATACAGCTTGTGAATTGTTTCCAATACTGCCTCCCTGTCGGAGGGAGACGTTGGTAAAGCAGACTTCAGGAACCTGCGAGGGGGAGACGTCTCGAACTTCCAATCTGTACCCCTGGGATACTACTTGTAGGATCCAGGGGTCCACTTGCGAGTGAGCCCACTGCGCGCTGAAACTCTTGAGACGACCCCCCACCGCAGCTGAGTCCGCTTGTACGGCCCCAGCGTCATGCTGAGGACTTGGCAAAAGCGGTGGAGGGCTTCTGTTCCTGGGAATGGGCTGCCTGCTGCAGTCTTCTTCCCTTTCCTCTATCCCTGGGCAGATATGACTGGCCTTTTGCCTGCTTGCCCTTATGGGGACGAAAGGACTGAGGCTGAAAAGACGGTGTCTTTTTCTGCTGAGATGTGACTTGGGGTAAAAAAGGTGGATTTTCCAGCTGTTGCCGTGGCCACCAGGTCCGATGGACCGACCCCAAATAACTCCTCCCCTTTATACGGCAATACTTCCATGTGCCGTTTGGAATCTGCATCACCTGACCACTGTCGTGTCCATAAACATCTTCTGGCAGATATGGACATCGCACTTACTCTTGATGCCAGAGTGCAAATATCCCTCTGTGCATCTCGCATATATAGAAATGCATCCTTTAAATGCTCTATAG
This sequence comes from Pseudophryne corroboree, assembly GCF_028390025.1. NCBI lineage: Eukaryota > Metazoa > Chordata > Amphibia > Anura > Myobatrachidae > Pseudophryne > Pseudophryne corroboree. The sequence goes on from NC_086444.1 coordinate 67,036,555, forward strand.
TCAATAAAATACTGTCCCTGTCAAGGGTATCAATATTTTCAGTCAGGGAATCCGACCAAGCCACCCCAGCGCTGCACATCCAGGCTGAGGCGATCGCTGGTCGCAGTATAACACCAGTATGTGTGTATATACTTTTTAGGATATTTTCCAGCCTCCTATCAGCTGGCTCCTTGAGGGCGGCCGTATCTGGAGACGGTAACGCCACTTGTTTTGATAAGCGTGTGAGCGCCTTATCCACCCTAAGGGGTGTTTCCCAACGCGCCCTAACTTCTGGCGGGAAAGGGTATAACGCCAATAATTTTCTATCGGGGAAAACCCACGCATCATCACACACTTCATTTAATTTATCTGATTCAGGAAAAACTACAGGTAGTTTTTTCACACCCCACATAATACCCTCTTTTGTGGTACTTGTAGTATCAGAAATATGTAACACCTCCTTCATTGCCCTTAACATGTAACGTGTGGCCCAAATGGAAAATACGTTTGTTTCTTCACCGTCGACACTGGAGTCAGTGTCCGTGTCTGTGTCGACCGACTGAGGTAAATGGGCGTTTTAAAGCCCCTGACGGTGTTTGAGACGCCTGGACAGGTACTAATTGGTTTGCCGGCCGTCTCATGTCGTCAACCGACCTTGCAGCGTGTTGACATTATCACGTAATTCCCTAAATAAGCCATCCATTCCGGTGTCGACTCCCTAGAGAGTGACATCACCATTACAGGCAATTGCTCCGCCTCCTCACCAACATCGTCCTCATACATGTCGACACACACGTACCGACACACAGCACACACACAGGGAATGCTCTGATAGAGGACAGGACCCCACTAGCCCTTTGGGGAGACAGAGGGAGAGTTTGCCAGCACACACCAAAACGCTATAATTATACAGGGACAACCTTTTATAAGTGTTTTTCCCTTATAGCATCTTAATATATATAATCATATCGCCAAATAAGTGCCCCCCCTCTCTGTTTTAACCCTGTTTCTGTAGTGCAGTGCAGGGGAGAGCCTGGGAGCCGTCCCACCAGCATTTCTGTGAGGGAAAATGGCGCTGTGTGCTGAGGAGAATAGGCTCCGCCCCTTTTTCGGCGGGCTTCTTCTCCCGTTTGTCTGAGACCTGGCAGGGGTTAAATACATCCATATAGCCCCAGGGGCTATATGTGATGTATCTTTTAGCCAGTATAGGTATTTCATTGCTGCCCAGGGTGCCCCCCCCCAGCGCCCTGCACCCTCAGTGACCGCTGGTGTGAAGTGTGCTGACAACAATGGCGCACAGCTGCAGTGCTGTGCGCTACCTCATGAAGACTGAAAAGTCTTCTGCAGCCGGTTTCTGGACCTCTTCACTCTTCGGCATCTGCAAGGGGGTCGGCGGCGCGGCTCTGGGACCGGACTCCATGGCTGGGCCTGTGTTCGATCCCTCTGGAGCTAATGGTGTCCAGTAGCCTAAGAAGCCAATCCATCCTGCACGCAGGTGAGTTCACTTCTTCTCCCCTAAGTCCCTCGTAGCAGTGAGCCTGTTGCCAGCAGGACTCACTGAAAATAAAAAACCTAACAAAACTTTTACTCTAAGCAGCTCTTTAGGAGAGCCACCTAGATTGCACCCTTCTCGGCCGGGCACAAAAATCTAACTGAGGCTTGGAGGAGGGTCATAGGGGGAGGAGCCAGTGCACACCACCTGATCCTAAAGCTTTTACTTTTGTGCCCTGTCTCCTGCGGAGCCGCTAATCCCCATGGTCCTGACGGAGTCCCCAGCATCCACTTAGGACGTCAGAGAAAATGTGAATATTTGCTCCAGTTCCCTCCTTCGGTTTTTCAAGCTGTGGACAGAGTACAATGAGGCAGCACTCCCGAGTCTTGCTGGTGCAGTAACATTTATTAAGTAAGATTCTGGATCAATAAATCTTACTGCACCAGCAAAACTCGGGAGTGTCGCCTCATTGTACTTGTGAGGAGGGGTCCCGATCATTAGAGTTACTCACCGGGCTGTAGTAAGAGTTGCCGGCGGCCGGGTCCCCGGCGGCCAGCATACCGGCGCCGGGATCCCGACCGCCGGCTTCCCGACAGCAGGGCGAGCGCAAATGAGCCCCTTGAGGGCTCGCTGCGCTCGCCATGCTGCGGGCACGGTGGCGTGCGTAAGCGCCACGCTATCCTCCCTCCAGGGGGGTCGTGGACCCCCAAGAGGGAGAAAAGGTGTCGGTATGCCGGTTGTCGGGATTCCGGCGCCGGTATACTGTGCGCCGGGATCCCAACAACTGGTATACTGAATACCACCCACACACCGCTGACCCGGCACCCCACCGTCACTTTTTCTCTGCCAGTCTGCCAGGTGCGGGAGGGTGATGACATCACTTTCATGCTCGCAGCAGTCCTTTTCCTGGAAAAGGAAGAAGGTGCTGGCGGCGCCTCCGAGCAAGATCTAAGAGCTTGGTGGTGGTGTTTTACAGTGTGGCGGGGGTATGGCATACTGGCGGACACATTCTTAATGGTACGCCGTACCGGAGCGTACCGCCACACTTGCAGGACTGACTGACACACACACACAACGCAAAACATACTGACACACACGGCACAACACAAAACTTACACAGACACCACTTACTGACAGACACTACTTACTGACACACACACACAATCCAAAACTTACTGCCACAGACACAATACAAAACTTACTGACACTACTTACTGACACATACACAACGCAAAACCTACTGACACTACTTACTGACAGACACTACTTACTCAGTGACACACACACACACCCCTCAAAACTTACTGACATAGACACCACTTACATAGGAGACCTCAGGGTCTGGTGTGGGCTGTTACTCACATGGTTTTGCATGCCCTCTCAGCTCTGACATCCAGGGACCCAGCTCTCCTAGAAGACAGCAGCCTCCTGTCAAGACCCTTCCCCTCTTGCATGAGGCATGTTATTGTTGGGAAGCTGAAGCAGGAAAGGTAAGCTGCAGCAAAAGCATTTATGTTTTGATGGACAAGGGAGCGGGGCTTCGGACGGACACGAGGGCGGAGCCTCGGAGCTATCTCCGAGGCTCCGCCCCCATGCCCGTCCGAAGCCCCGCCCCCCTCCCATCAAAACATCAATGCTTTTGCTGCAGCTTACCTTTCCTGCTGCAGCTTCCCAACAATAACATGCCTCATGCAAGAGGGGAAGGGTCTTGACAGGAGGCTGCTGTCTCGGAGCTATTTCCGAGGCTCCGCCCCCGTGCCCGTCTGAAGCCCCGCCCCCTTGCAACACGAAGAGGTCAGGGCACAGGTTACCCAGTCCCAGTTTGGGGTGGGGATGAATGTGCAGCCGGAGGTGAGGGATCTGCTGTATGTGCTGACAGGAAATGTTTTTTTTTCCTGTCAGCACTGGCTACACCCGCACTGCAGGGAGGTCTGTGGGCCTATTTTCAATGGGGGGCTTGGAGCTGCAGCTCCATCCGCATACCCTCCAGCATGACCCGCCCCACTAGGTACAAAATGCTCTGTTTCTGGACTTCCCTCTTAATTTATTATTGCCATCACCTGTGAAGAAACAGCTTTCTTATCATTTAACTAGTTCAACACAGGTGATGGCAATCATAAATTAAGAGGGAAGTCCAGAAACAGAGCATTTTGTACCTAGTGGGGCGGGTCATGTTGGAGGGTCTGCATCCGCCCCATTGTTAATCCGGCCATGCTGTAGGTATCAGAGAGGAGCTGGTGTTTAACTACATCCTTTATTCAAAAGCGTGAGTTCTCTCCATAAGAGATAGTAGGATTCAGAACATGTAGAAAGAGAAAAGCAATCCCTTAATTGGAGCACTCACCCGGCCCAAATGAAAGTTACTACAAAAACTGTAGCAAAAAGTCAAGATTACAAAAATCCGAATCTAACAATAGTAAGGTAAAAACATATTGAATTATGAATGGCAGACGTTGATCCCGCTACTTACTGTATCTACATAGAGAGTGGGTATCAGCAGTCTGTGGGGAACATCTGAGATGTAATTGTCTCAGATACAAAGGAATCATGTGAAATCTTTGGTGTTGTCTAAATCACCCAAGTATGGCAGAAATATGTCCAAGCAGAACACAATTCAAACAATAACGCTAAGTAAATCACATATCTCCTGTAGAGTCTATGCATAATTAGAGAGTAAATCAAAGTTTCCCGATTTGCCTCAGCGCCTAATATTCCAGAAGAATGTCTGTGGGCACAGATTTGCTACATAGGGTGATTTACAATGTGTAAGGTGAGAAGTTGCGGACCCAAAGCTTTCATCTAGCTAGCCATTTACTGTACATGTCACTGCAACTGTATATTACATATATAATGGTGGTACATGGTGAGATAAATCCTATCCCCTAATGCACACAGCTGTTTGGAATGTGTGATTTTGACACAATAATATATTTTTAATAAAGTGGATATGTATGTGTGCCAATTCCTGTAACAATTAAATGGTATTGCCCTTTATTATTAATTAAAAAAAAAAAAATATTTATTTATATGGCGTCACAAGGGATCTGCAGCGCCCATTACAGAGTACATAAACAAATGAGCAAAACAAGAAAATAGCACTTACAGTTTGAGACAATATAGGACAAGTACAAGATATATACAGAAAACCAGGGGTTAGGTGCCATCAATGGGATTATTTAGTAAAAGATAGTGTAAGTAAGAGAAGGAAAGGCACATGAGGGAAGAAGGCCCTGCTCTTGCAAGCTTATAATCTAAAAGGTGAAGGGCTAACAGACCTGGGTGACACAGAAGGGGTAGAACGTGAGCGTGTACAAGAGGGCTTGGAGCAGAGACGTCTGGGTTTGGTGAAGAAGTGGGTCTTGAAAGACCATTTGAAGTTTTGTAGAGAGGTGGAGAGTCGGATGGGGAGAGGTAGAGAATTCCATGCAAAATCTTGTAGGTAGGAGTGGGAGAAAGTAATCAGTTGGCAGGAAAGGTTGGCATGCATTAGTAGAGGGAAGAGGATGGGTGGGAGTATAGAGAGAGATGAAGTCAGAGATGTAAAAGGGAGAGGAGTGGGTGGGTGCTTTGAAAGTGAGTGTGAGAAGCTAGAATTGGATTCTGAATGGGAAGGGGAGCCAGTGAATGGCTTGTAAGAGAGGGGAGGTGTATGTGGTACATTTGGTGAGGAAGGTGAGACGGGCAGCAGCATTGAGGATGAATTGGAGTGGAGAGAGGTATATGTCAGGGAGGCCAAAAAGGAGGAGTTTACAGTAGTCGAATCTGGAGATGACCAGTGAGTGGGTAAGGGTCTTAGTAGCATCCTGGGTAAGAAAGGTTTTTGAGAAGGAAATGGCAGGTTTGTGGGAGGTACTGAATGTGTGGTTTGAAGGAGAGGGAGGAGTCAAGGATTACTCCAAGACAGCGCACTTGGGGTCTAGAGGAGATAGTAGTACCATCAATAGATAAGGAAATTGTGGGAGGTGAGGTTATGTGGGAGGGTGGGAAGATGATCCGCCCAGTCTTAGACATGTTAAGTTTAAGAAAGCACTGGGACATCCAGGAAGAGACAGCAGAGAGACAGTTGGAGATCCAAGTGAGGAGAATGGGGGAGAGGTCAGGGAAGGAAAGGTAGATTTGAGTATCATCAGCGTAGAGATGATATTGTAAGTCAAAAGAGATAATGCGCTATCCTAAAGAGGATGTGTAGATAGAGAAAAGGAGAGGCCCAAGAAAAGAACCTTCGGGGACACCTACTGGTAGAGGAAGTGGTGGTGGGGGGGGGGGTGGAGCCATGAGAGAACATAGAGGAGGAATGGTTAGAAAGGTAGGAGGACAGCCAGGGGAGGGCAGTATCACGCAGACCAAGGGAGTAAAGAATTTGCAGGAGGAGAGGGTGGTCCACAGTGTCAAATGCAGCACAGAAGTCAAGGAGAATAAGCAGAGAGTATTGGTCCTTGGATTTAGCAGCAAGGAGGTCATTGCAGACTTTCGTGAGGGCAGTTTTAGTGGAGTGGAGAGGATGGAAACTAGACTGGAATGGGTCAAGCAATGAGTTGGAGGAAAGAAAGACAGTGAGGCGGTTGTAGACTATATGGTCAACAAATTTGGAGGCAAAAGGGAGGAGAGAGATGGGTCGGTAGTTGGAGAGAGTGGTTGGATCAAAGTTAAGTCTTTTAAGAATAGGGGAGACGAGCATGCTTGAAGGTGGAGGGGACAGTGCCTGATGAGATGGAGAGATTTTGAAGATCAGCAAGATGGGAACAGGCAGAAGGAGAGAGGTAGCGGAGGAAGTGGGAGGGGATAGGATCAAGTGGGGAGGTGGAGGGGGGTGAGAAACAGATGAGGGCCATGACTACCTCATCAGATACAAGGAAGAAAGATGTCAGAGTCGGTAGATGCTAGAAGCAAGGGTATAAAGTTTGCACCATCTCCCCAGATATACTTTGAAGAGTGGGAGTTTGGGTTACCTACACACCTGCTTGATCTGTGTGCCATGGACCACACTACACATCTGCATCCAACTCAGAATTGGACCCAATGGGGGCGGTTCAACTGTTTTGTTGTGCCTGATCTCCTGTCTGAAGTGGTTGGGTGGTATTCAAATGGGATTTTCATGCACGTCGGGCCCAAACAGCTTGCATCTATTCGTGCCTGAATGCAGTAGTGGTCACTTAGGGCCCGGCAAGTCTCAGTGGGCCCGGGCTGCCGACAGAGATTTTTACTTACATTTAAGCAATCATGTGAAATCTTTGGTATTGCCCAAGCACGGCAGAAATATGTCCAAGCAATTATTCCATGTAAGTGGAGACAAATCCCCAAATAAAGTTGATGCAGAGCACAATTCAAAGAAAAATGCTAAGGACAGTAAGTCACATATCTGCTCTAGAGTCTATGGGGGGGGGGGGTATTCAGTTAATACAGTTTTTTTCACCTAGGTGAAAAAACTGTACTTTTCGCTATTTTTAGTGCAAATAGGGACTTACCCTATTCAATTGCAGGGCCGTTTTTTTACTTAGGCAAAGAAATGCGGCAGGGGCAGAAAACATGTGGATCAGTGAATCCACATGTTTTCTAATGAAAACACAGGCCATTTTTGCTGATTTTGAGGCATTTTTCACCAGTGCCATTCCACGAAAATGCCTTAAAAACGGGTGAAAATGGCCCGCAATTGAATAGGCGGGAGCAGAATTCAATAGCTCTGAAATGATCAGAGCTAATGGGATATCCCCCTATGCCTAAATAGGGAGTAAACCAAAGTATCCCTATTTGCCTCAGAGGCTAGTATTCTAAAAGAAAGTTGGGAGGCTCAGTTCAGAGCAGAGCAGTTGTACGTGCGCATAGCATCTACTCCAGTGAGGCAGAGGGATTGGGGACATGGCCAGGAGCTCACAGAACGTTGGCCATACCCCCACTGTGACAGAGATGGGAGGCGTGGCTCACAATCGTGTCATTCCCGTGAAGCCACGCCCCCTTTACATTAGGCTACACCACCTGTTCGGCGCTGCACAGCTTAGCCGCTTATAGAATCGCTCTCCCAAGCCTCCAGATGTTGGGAGGTATGCACAGTCACTGTTGTAAATGCATTATGGGTTAATAATGAAAACCACTCCTGACCTTGCAATGTTCTGGATTCAGACGTAATATTCCTGCAGTGCAGTTTATGTAGCGATCGGCTTACAAATGAAATACACAGCAGGCAGCTCCCTACAGCTGAATCCAGAGCTGCCGGGGAGTGCTCAGCTGCTCACTGTCAGCATAACAGGGAGGAGGGAAGGCTCACACAGTGCAGAAGATAATGAAGCAAAGTGCGGAAGAGGCAGGGCTGCAAATACAGAGGGAGACAAATGAAATCAGAGGGGAGGGTTTATGTAATGTTTAGTAATACTAAAGTTCATTTGAGGCAAAGAGCAACTTGGGAAATACCGTGTTTACTGCAGTTAGATCTTTAGTCAGCAGATTGTACATTATTAAAGGGTCCTTTTATTAACCATATGCAGATCTGTACACCGCACTGTCTGTTTAGTAGTTTATTATGGGTAGACTTACCATACTATCCCTTTATATCGGGACACTCAAATTATACAGGTTCTCCAGCTGCATAAAACCAGGTGAAATGCAGGCTTGAAGTCAGCTAGCCACAGATCCTGTATATTTCATGAGTGTCCCAGTGTAAAGGGTTAGTATGGCAAGCCTATTTATGGGGATCTATTTTATTATGTGGGTGTAATAGCGTTTATTTTCTACTGCTGCGTATCTCAGTGATAGAAAATCTAGGGGCTCATTTATCTACACGTTTTAGCTGTTTAAAATGTGTTACGTATGATAAATGTTGCTCCAGACAATCAGCTCATACTTTGAAGAGTGGGAGTTTGGGTCACCTAGACACCTGCTTGATCTGTGTGCCATGGACCACACTACACATCTGCATCCAACTCAGAATTGGACCCAATGGGGGCGGTTCAATTGTTCTGTTGTGCCTGATCTCCTGTCTGAAGTGGTTGGGTGGTATTCAAATGGGATTTTCGTGCACGTCGGGACCCCAATGGGATTGGCTGGAGCACCTTTAATGGGCCTCCTAGTTCCACCCTGGATTATAAAAAAATTTCACTACTGCACCTGAGCCAATCAGCTATGACCATCCCAAGACACACAATGGTGATAGGATGGCGGCCGCTGTGCATAGGACAGTATGACTGCAGCCTGTTCCAATGTAACTGTGGCAATCTTAGACCAGTGAGAGACTCTCCAGAAGGGAGGCGATCATGAGACCACCTGCCGGGATCCTGGGAAGGCACAATGGCAATGCAGGAATCCCGACAGGTGGTGAAATGCCAACCCCAGAATACCGGCGCCACAGGCTTTTCACCCTCTATGGGTATTCACGACACCCATGGAGAGATAATATAAGCAAGGGTCTTCCCAGCTGCCGGCATACTGGTGGCCAGGATATCGCTGTCAGGATCATGACTACCAGGATCCTAGCTGCCGGTAAAACATACGTATTCCCTCCAGAAGACAGGTCCTCAATTCCCGGGGGGGTTCTCATCAGAGAATTTTAAAAGATGAGTGGTCTGTGCAGCACCAGCCACCTGTACAGAGCCCACTCCCTTACTTGTGCAGTGCCCCCCCCAACTACAATAGCACCATCACCCCACATACCCACCTGTGCAGAGTCCCGCCCTACCTGTGGAGGGCCCCTTATCTTTGCAGAATCCCCTCTACGTCTGCAGGGCCCCCTTAGCTGTGCAGAGCCCCTCTTACCTGTGCAGGGCGCCCTTACTTGTGCAGAGCCCCTTCCTACCTGTGCAGAGCCCTCCCAACCTGTGCAGGGATTCCTCACCTGTGCAGAGATCCCCTCCCACCGATGCAGGGCCCCCTTACCTGTGCATAGCCCCCCAACCTGTGCAGGGCACGCTTACCTGTGCAGAGCCCATTCCTTCCTGTGTAGAGCCTCCTTACAGAGCTGGATTAAGGCTTTGGGGGCCCGGGGGACTTAAGACAGGGGGGCCCTGTCAGCATTCTAATTGTTGGTATGCCTGAGTCAGTCGTGGGACCGCCGGCACCCCGACTGCTGGGATTGTCTATCCTGATCCTAATCCTAGTATATGTAGATATACTATATATATATATATATATATATGAATCGCAGGTCCGGCACTCCATGCTCCACAATCAACTGCGCCGGTGCCCTCACAATAAAGTTTTGTATAGAATGCAGAGGTGCGGCACTCAGACTTGAATAACTGACACTTAGAGCTGTGGTGAAGTCATCAACGTTTCAATATTTTGAATATTGTCATCAGGATAATATAAAAGAGAACAAAAATACCTTTTATAAGTGTGTACCACAAGTGAATGCTGGCGTCAGGGCAGGGACCGCTCACCCTCCACGCCGCCGCGCTTTTAGGTGACGTCATCCAATTAGGACTGTGCACCTGTGAGTAAAACTTAACCATTTACCATACTACAAGAGTGAAAGCTTGGAATACACAGCAACGAGAAGTTTAAGACATGCATAACTGGATACAAATTTTCCATAACAAAAGGATACATGTTACTGTGGCCACACATATAGGTGGTCATTCCGAGCTGAATGCAGCCAGCAACTTTTTGCTGCTGCTGCAATTAACTAGCCCACGCCTATGGGGGGGGGGGGGTGTATTTTAGCTTAGCAGGGCTGCGATCGCTTGTGCAGCCCTGCTAAGCTAAAAAAATTTCAAGCAGAACAAGACCAGCCCTGCAGTAAAAATAGTAGAAATGTGGGCGCTCGAGGAAACTATAAGTACAACGGCTGCTGGTTTTGTAAAAATAAAAGGACATTTATTGGTACAAATAAAATATAGAAAAGAGAAAATCAACATGTATTATTTAGTTGCCATGTGGCAGCTACAACAAATTAATAAAACAGATTACAATGATATTGCAATGGTTAAAAAAAGTTAATATACTAGCAATCTCTGTGTCCTGGGTCCCAGGACTTTAAGTAATATTTGTGCACTGTCCCAGTTTTTATTTTGTTAGTTCTTTTGCATGCATGCTTTAAACTGTTAGTAATAGGGAATTGAGTGCTGTTAGTGGCTCAGATGTACTTTGCGGGAAATAGAAGAAATAAGGCTGTAGATGAAATAGTGCCTGTTTATACTTCACCAATTGGTGTGGCTAAGTGCCAGTCCCGCAACTGTCTCCCTCCAAACAGCTGGCCGCACTGCGGCGGTCTTTCTTAGGTCGTGCCTGGTGTGTTTGGCACTGTGTCCTGTAGGCCTGTATTCTGCTGCTTCGGGAGCGGAGACAGTGAGCCGTCTGTGCAAAATCCTGGGCAGCAGGGGACGCCGCAATGCCGCGGTTCACGACTTCCGGTTACGGTGCTTCCGGCTTCCGGTTATGCGGTCCACCTGCGTTCCACTGTTGTGCAAGTCACCTGACGCGTTTCTCCGCCTACACAGTGGGCGGTTTCTTCAGAGGTATAGCTTAGAGGTGATTACGGTCTCTTTTTATACCCACTTATCCAACCTTATTGGTTACCAAAACAGGAGGATAATTTTTAACCCTTTCTAAGTGATTGCGTTTTTCTAAAAACAGAAACCAGCAGTATGTCAGCAATAGCTGAACCTTATTTGTATTAACCATTACATACAAATAATCAATAAGCAATGTTTTAGTATACGTTATGTGAGCATAATGAGCTCTTTAGACCACACTGAGATGCAAATGAAATATATATAAATTCATATAAATTCATACAAAACATTATAAATAATGATTAAATAGGAGTAATAAACCTATATGAAGATTATAAGTCCAATCAATTTAATAAATTATACTCAATGATAATAAAGAATTTTATTTATATATATATATGGGAAATAAAAATGGATTCAAAATAAAATATATGTTAAGCATAAAATAAAATAAAGAATAATGAATAAAATTAAATAGAAATACAATATATAAAATATATGATATAATCATTAGCTAATCCTGCAAATAATAAATTTCTCAGACAAGAGAGGGAGAGGGGGAAATAGAATAATATAGCACAGTATAAGGGAAATTAGAGAGCTACATCTGGTGTCTCTATCCTTATATTGTATACATCATATATATCTTCAGTATAAATAGATTATAAGGATATATAATTGTATCGTAGACCAAAAGTACAGATGATAAATTTCTTGGACATGAGTGGGAGAAGAGAATAGAATAGAGCACAGCAGGGAGAGGAGGAGAGAACCGCACCTGATGTCTCTATCCTTATATCATATGCATCATATACAACATAAACATCTTCAGTATAAACTGGATGTTTTAAACTGGTTAGATAATTATAACCGTAAACCCTTTGTAATATTGGTGCCGAAACATTTGAACAATGCTACCGGTACTAAAGAATTTTTGATAAGATGAGAGATTCATTTTACAGATTTAAATAATTAGTATAGTTATATCAACCCCTTATTTTACCCCTAACCTACCAAATTAATGGATGGGGGGAGGGGGCAATATTTATGTTTGGATGTGCTAGAGGAGGAGGCATGCAGGAGAAGAGCACACAAAGTTACCACCCAATTATAATAGATGGACTAGTTTTTGTGGAAAAGAAGCTAACCTATGCTAGATATATTAGATGTTATTCAATTCAATATTTTCGTTGAGGCCCAAGGGTTCTAACGTCCTTAGGCGGAAGATCCAGAAAGCTTCTCTCCGGCTTAGCCGTGTGAAGCGATCACCGCCTCTATCTGTGATTTTAACTTGTTCTAAAGCCGTGATGCGAATATTGGCTATATCCCCATATTCACATATTCTTGTATGCCTAGAGAGACTGTGCAGAGGACATTTTTTGATTATATTTCTTCTATGTTCCAGGAACCGCACTTTGAGCTTTCTTATAGTGCGTCCAATATATTGGATTCCACAGCCACATTCGACCAAATAAACTACATATGTAGAATTACAATTCAGAAATTGTGTTATAGTGAATTCTTCACCTGTAGTTCTAGACCTATAGGATTTTTTTCCATAGTCTATATTCTTACAAGTTAGACATCTGGATGCGGCACATTTAAAGAATCCATTGGGTTCGTTTCCTAGCCATTTATAGGGAGGAGATTTTATTAAATTGGTATTTTCACTCAACTCTTTGATGGATATATTTTTATTTTTAATTTTATTTTTGTTATTGGTATTTATCTTGCCGATCTTTTCGTTCCTATATTGAATCCTATTAGTTCTGAACATGCTAGGTGCTAATTTAGATTGGAGTGTATCTGATCTTTTATATACTACCTTAATACGATCTCCTATTTCTGATTCCAGTAATGGGTCGATTTTAAGTAGTTGAGTGTTTTTCGAGATGATTTTTCTTATCTGTGTAGCATGGGTATTATATTGTGTGACAAATATACAATTATCACTCAATTTATTCTCCTTGGAGCATGTCACTGATTTTTTGTCCTCTAATAGGGTTATTCTATTTTTACATTCTACCTCGTATAGAGCATTCTGTAAGATGTAATCAGGGTAACCCTGCTCCTGAAATGCCAAGTACAATTTGTGTGCTTGTTCCTTGTAAATGTGTTCTCTAGAGCAGTTCCTTTTCAACCTTAGGAACTGACTTTTAGGTATGTTATTGCGCCATGCTTGAAGATGGCTGCTACTATATTTAAGAAAGTTATTTGTGTCGACAGATTTGAAGTAAGTTTCAGTGTGTACACAATCATCTATAGACTGGAGCGCAATATCCAAAAAATTAATAGAGTGAGGGTGAGAAGTGTGGGTGAATTTCAATCCATATTCATTACCGTTTAAATGATTAAGAAAAGTGCTAATAGTGCTGTCATCCCCATCCCAAATAAAAAACAAATCGTCTATATAACGGCCATAGAGGACCAGGTGCGCCCCAAGGTCCGCCCCCCAAATGAGCTCCTGTTCAAGGGCGCCCATATAGAGATTGGCGTAACTTGGGGCGAACCTGGTCCCCATGGCCGTACCCCGTGACTGTAAATAATATTGTTGTGCAAACGTAAAATAATTGTGCTCTAAGATGAATTTTATGGATGCAACCAAAAAGGTTCTCAAATGTTCTGTGATAGTTGAGTCCCTATCAAGTACGTTAGAGATAGTCTCGATCCCTTTTTGATGTGGGATATTGGAGTATAAAGACTCCACATCACATGTGAGGAATTGGTATGTACTCTTCCATCTAATATTTTTTATCATATTTAAGAATTGTGTAGTGTCTCTTATATAGGATTTTAATTGTGTTACGTGCCCTTGTAGGTGTGCATCCACAAAATGTGACAAATTTGAAGTGATTGACCCAATCCCTGAGATAATTGGTCGCCCGGGGGGTGAAGTGAGGGTTTTGTGGATTTTGGGTAAATGATAATAGATTGGTGTGATGGGGTGAGTGGGAAGAAGAAAGTGATATGTGTCTTTGGATATTGCGCCCCTGTCCAGAGCTTCGTCTAACAACACTTCAAGTTCTTTTTGGAATTGTGCTGTGGGGTTACTTGATAACACCGCATAAAAGCATGTGTTTGTAAGCTGTCTAATAGCTTCTTTCTTATAATCTGTTGTGTCTTGTAACACCACACCACCTCCTTTATCTGCCATTTTGATGGTTAAAGTATTATCTGACATGAGAGTTTTTAAAGCCCTTCTTTCATCAGCTTTCAGATTATCCCTTAGTTGGTCTCGCTCAGCAGAAAGGCACATCTTTCTGAAGTCTTCCATTGTGGTGTTGTAAAACCCCACTATGGATGGGCCCCTATACTGAAGGGGATAAAATTCAGACTTCTTTTTGAAGTGTCTAATAACTTTCTCTTTACGAGATTCATCTAAAGAGAAAATCTTAACCGGAGTTAATGCCTCCCGAGAACTTTCTGATAGTAGATCTTCAAGGGTCTCAAGGGTTTCCCTGTCAGATTCATCCAGAATGATGGGCAACACTTTTTCCGCATCTTTTGTAGCTTTTAATTTCTTGGTTGCAAAATACCGTTTTCTGCTCAGATTTCTTGTGAATCTATTCAGATCCACAAATAGATCAAAAAGATTGGGTTTTTTTGCAGGAGCATATTTAAGGCCCTTGCTTAGTAAGGTTTTTTCTGAGTCAGTTAGTTCTCTGGAAGACAAATTAAAAATGCTTTTAGTATTTAATATTGCTTTGGGTTTTTTCCTTTTCTGTGCTCCTCCCCTACATCCTCTACATCTCTTTCTCTTCCTCTTTTGGTGTAATTCATATTGGGTCTGTTGGGTTGATTTAATTCGTGTGGACTTTGTTCTAAAAAACGTGTCTGCTCTTTTTCTCGAGTATTATCCTGACTTTGTAAGGAGTTTTTAGGTTTAGCTCCTCCTCTGGCTATAGAGGCAGGAGAATACTGGTCTCTGCTTAGACACTCGTATTTGTTCTCTAGAACTATTCCCCGTGGATCCCTACGTGGACTATTTCTATTGGAAAAGGTTCTGTTTCTTTGGGTTCTCCACTTCCCCGCTGCGCTCCTTGATCTCCCCCTCTCATTGCCATAATTTTGTCTACTATTGTCCCTTTTGGGATTCCTTGTGACTGATCTCGAATAGTCACGTCTCCTATTATAGGATCTTACTGTGTCTGTCTCGTAGTCCCCTCTATCTCTTTCTAGTTTTTTTGTTTTAGTTAGTATTACTGATTGTTCGTATTCCTCGATTTTTTTATTTACTTTCTGATCTCTTTCTGAGAACTCCATACTACTCTCATAGGGTTTTAATTGTTCTTGTATATGTTCTATTTCGGTCTGTATGGTTTTGACCTTTGAACTCCTATATTTAATAAGGTGTTCCATAAGTTTAAACGAACAATCATCAAATATGGAGTTCCAGCTAGACAGAAATTCTGCATCATCCTTAAATGATGCTGATTTGAACAAACGAAGTCCCCTTGGAATATATTTATTGTTTATATATCTTTGTAACGTGGATTGATCCCACCAGTGGCGTGTTTCTGCCATGCATAATGTTTCTAATTTGTTAAATAGTTTATGCATGTCATTACTTCCACTGGTTGGGGCATTGTTCTGTTCCTTCACTGGCTCATGGGAGTATTTTTGTCTCCTTTCTAATCTCTCTGTCAAGCATCTCAGTGTGGTCATTTTTGCAAAACAAGCAGCCTCACTACCAGACCTCAGTAGAGAAAAATAAAAGAAAAAAGAACGTCAGTGGGTGTGATTCCACAGACGAACAGTGGGCGCTGATTACTAGAACTACTTATAAAAAATATATATATTAGTATTTAGTTAAATAGGTATCAAACCCATATAAAACCTCCTAATGGCTGCCCACAATGGTGGACCTGGGTATCCACCTGACTAGATAAAACAGGAAAAATAGTAGAAATGTGGGCGCTCAAGGAAACTATAAGTACAACGGCTGCTGGTTTTGTAAAAATAAAAGGACATTTATTGGTACAAATAAAATATAGAAAAGAGAAAATCAACATGTATTATTTAGTTGCCATGTGGCAGCTACAACAAATTAATAAAACAGATTACAATGATATTGCAATGGTTAAAAAAAGTTAATATACTAGCAATCTCTGTGTCCTGGGTCCCAGGACTTTAAGTAATATTTGTGCACTGTCCCAGTTTTTATTTTGTTAGTTCTTTTGCATGCATGCTTTAAACTGTTAGTAATAGGGAATTGAGTGCTGTTAGTGGCTCAGATGTACTTTGCGGGAAATAGAAGAAATAAGGCTGTAGAAGAAATAGTGCCTGTTTATACTTCACCAATTGGTGTGGCTAAGTGCCAGTCCCGCAACTGTCTCCCTCCAAACAGCTGGCCGCACTGCGGCGGTCTTTCTTAGGTCGTGCCTGGTGTGTTTGGCACTGTGTCCTGTAGGCCTGTATTCTGCTGCTTCGGGAGCGGAGACAGTGAGCCGTCTGTGCAAAATCCTGGGCAGCAGGGGACGCCGCAATGCCGCGGTTCACGACTTCTGGTTACGGTGCTTCCGGCTTCCGGTTATGCGGTCCACCTGCGTTCCACTGTTGTGCAAGTCACCTGACGTGTTTCTCCGCCTACACAGTGGGCGGTTTCTTCAGAGGTATAGCTTAGAGGTGATTACGGTCTCTTTTTATACCCACTTATCCAACCTTATTGGTTACCAAAACAGGAGGATAATTTTTAACCCTTTCTAAGTGATTGCGTTTTTCTAAAAACAGAAACCAGCAGTATGTCAGCAATAGCTGAACCTTATTTGTATTAACCATTACATACAAATAATCAATAAGCAATGTTTTAGTATACAACGTTATGTGAGCATAATGAGCTCATTAGACCACACTGAGATGCAAATGAAATATATATAAATTCATATAAATTCATACAAAACATTATAAATAATGATTAAATAGGAGTAATAAACCTATATGAAGATTATAAGTCCAATCAATTTAATAAATTATACTCAATGATAATAAAGAATTTTATTTATATATATATATGGGAAATAAAAATGGATTCAAAATAAAATATATGTTAAGCATAAAATAAAATAAAGAATAATGAATAAAATTAAATAGAAATACAATATATAAAATATATGATATAATCATTAGCTAATCCTGCAAATAATAAATTTCTCAGACAAGAGAGGGAGAGGGGGAAATAGAATAATATAGCACAGTATAAGGGAAATTAGAGAGCTACATCTGGTGTCTCTATCCTTATATTGTATACATCATATATATCTTCAGTATAAATAGATTATAAGGATATATAATTGTATCGTAGACCAAAAGTACAGATGATAAATTTCTTGGACATGAGTGGGAGAAGAGAATAGAATAGAGCACAGCAGGGAGAGGAGGAGAGAACCGCACCTGATGTCTCTATCCTTATATCATATGCATCATATACAACATAAACATCTTCAGTATAAACTGGATGTTTTAAACTGGTTAGATAATTATAACCGTAAACCCTTTGTAATATTGGTGCCGAAACATTTGAACAATGCTACCGGTACTAAAGAATTTTTGATAAGATGAGAGATTCATTTTACAGATTTAAATAATTAGTATAGTTATATCAACCCCTTATTTTACCCCTAACCTACCAAATTAATGGATGGGGGGAGGGGGCAATATTTACGTTTGGATGTGCTAGAGGAGGAGGAATGCAGGAGAAGAGCACACAAAGTTACCACCCAATTATAATAGATGGACTAGTTTTTGTGGAAAAGAAGCTAACCTATGCTAGATATATTAGATGTTATTCAATTCAATATTTTCGTTGAGGCCCAAGGGTTCTAACGTCCTTAGGCGGAAGATCCAGAAAGCTTCTCTCCGGCTTAGCCGTGTGAAGCGATCACCGCCTCTATCTGTGATTTTAACTTGTTCTAAAGCCGTGATGCGAATATACCTTGTGCGATGGATCCAGCGATGATGGGCTAGGCTTTGACGTCACTCCTCCGCCCTCCATTCTGCTGGACACGCCTGCGTTATACTCACCACTCCCCGAAAATGGCTCCAAACGCTCATGATCCGCCCAGCCACGCCTCCTTCCTGTCAATCTTCTTAGCGGTCGGCTCTGCGACCTCTTCTTTTGTAAGTCGCGACGTAACCCAGCGACCCCTGTCGCTGGGCAACGACGCGTACGCGCACTGCGCCCGCCACGCATGCGCATTCCGCACCCATTCACACCGCTGCGTGCGAACAGGTCGGAATGACCCCCATAGTTCAAATAGATACAAATGCTTTTTAAAACTGCCCGTAATGATCATTTACACACTGTGAACAAAACACAATGGATATATTTAACTACCGCAAAGCCGCATATGCTATACTGTCATTTAACCCCTTAGGATAAACGACGTTCAATCGGTGGATCCATCTTGCTTCACATTTTAGTAACTGCAAGGATCGATGGACACCCCCCTGTCCATTTAATGGGACCGTATCAATCATCCTATACCGATGGCTAGAAAGGGAGTGCCGGGCTTCAGCAAAATGACGTGCTTGTACCAGAGGCAAGGGCTGCCTGAATGGCAGCTATATGATTGCCCATACCTTCTTTGAATTTATACCCCTTTTCCACCTACGTACCGTGTCCGATCCGGGATGTTTAACACGGCTACAACCCGTGTCGGCTCCCCCGTTTCCACTACACTTCGACACGGGTTATTCCCGTGTCTGATCTGTTTCCACCTAACCCGGGTAAGCTCTGTAAAAGCCTATTGCTGTCATTACAAATGGACTTTTTACTGTCTCATCAAGATGATGTCATCAAAAGGACCAAAACGGAGGGGTGGGGCCTGCTCACAGCATTGCAGCAATGGACACCGGTGCAGTAGCTGTGTCTAGCATGGAGTCGCAGACTGTTTGCAGTTTACTGCTGCTTTCTGCTACAGACAGCTTGATGCAGCTTTTCACCTTGTGCTACCTACTGCAGAGCTGGAGAAGGAGAGCTCAATTCTTTGCAGAGAGGGCTACCTATCGACGCAAATATTTGAAAAGGAGGAGAGCGCGTATATCATCCACTGTTGTTATTTCTTTCATAACAATGAACTGTACACCAAGCCAAAGAATGTGGATGAGAGATCGCAGACATGGGGAAGCATTCATGCAGACTATTCTAGCATATCAGGAGGAGCAGTGGATGTCAAACTTCAGGATGTCTCGCGCTACATTCGAGTATGTTTTGGAACTACTGTCCCCCGCAATAACCATGCAGACCACCAGGTTCCGTAAGCCCATTGAGCCAGCCAGGAGATTAGCAATTGCTCTCTGGTGGTATGCTACCCCTGGAGAGTATCGCACAGTTTCCAGTTTATTTGGAGTAGGGATTGGCACGGTCTGCAAGATTGTCTACCAGGTCACGCGGGCATTGCTGGATACCATGTACCATCGCTTTATTTCCTTGCCACAAGGACAGCGGCTAGATGAGACTATAAAAGGGTTTAAGAAGCGTGGCTACCCACAGTGTGCTGGTGCCATAGATGGGACCCACATCCCCATCATCGCCCCCCATGACAACCCAGCAGACTATTACAATCGTAAGGGTTGGCATTCCATTGTTCTGCAAGCTGTAGTGGACCACAAATACTGGTAAGCACTGTTTCACTAATGTGTTTGAAATAGGCTTGGCCTGTTTTATGATAATGCATAAACCTTTATTTTTAGTTTCACAGATGTCTTCATAGGGTGGCCCGGACGGTCACATGATGCAAGGGTTCTCGCCAACTCCGATCTTTACAGTATTGCTGAGGACAAGCTTGGTGGATGGCTTTTCCCTCGAGAGGTAAGATTATTTACTACTTAAACTAATGTTCGCCCATAAACCAATAGTCAAGTTTTACCCCTGTAATAATATTAATGTTTTATTAACAGAAATCGGTGATCGTACATGGTGTGGACATCCCGGTCCATCTCATTGGTGATGCAGCATACCCATTACAGTGCTGGCTAATGAAGGGCTACACCCAGCATGTTCACTTATCCCCCGAACAGACATCATATACCCATGCCCTAAGTTCGGCCCGTATGGCAGTGGAGAATGCGTTTGGGCGTTTAAAAGGACGCTGGCGCTGCCTCATGAAGAGGAATGATGTGGACTTGAAAATAATGCCAGATATAGTAGCGGCCTGCTGCATTCTCCATAACATATGTGAGATACAAAAGGAAAACTTTCTCCCCGAGTGGAATATACATGATCATGGGGCGGGGGTCGCTGTACATGATGCACCAGGCTTGGTGGGGGGGCATGACGCTGCCAGCGAGTGCATAAGGGCCACCATTGCAGCTAATCTTCAAACAATGTTGCAGTAGAGAAAACAGACAAGTTTTTGTGTGCAAACAATTTTTGTTTATTTCGTTTTTTCAGTTATAAAAATTTGGTTCAAAAGTTGTTATTATATTTTTCCTTTTAAACAGTTGGCACACATTTTCTGAGGTAACAATATAAAATATTTAAGTGCAAACATGTCACTGTAAAATTCCACATAACGCAAGGGGTCTTCAACATGTGTCCCTCCAGCTGTTGTGGAACAACATGTACCAGCATGTGTTGCTATGTGTTTCCACAACAGCTAGAGGGCCACATGGTGAAGACACCTGCCCTGAGGTAAAAGAGTAAAGTGCAAACAGGGCACTCTGTAAAAAAAAAACCCTAATGTTTGGTTTGGCAGATATCGGGTCACCCCCAATATTTGGATCGCACTGCCGCACATTTTCTGAGGTAACATTATAAAATATTTAAGTGCAAACATGTCACTGTAAAATTCCACATAACGCAAGGGGTCTTCAACATGTGTCCCTCCAGCTGTTGTGGAACAACATGTACCAGCATGTGTTGCTATGTGTTTCCACAACAGCTAGAGGGCCACATGGTGAAGACACCTGCCCTGAGGTAAAAGAGTAAAGTGCAAACAGGGCACTCTGTAAAAAAAAAAACCCTAATGTTTGGTTTGGCAGATATCGGGTCACCCCCAATATTTGGATCGCACTGCCGCACATTTTCTGAGGTAACAATATAAAAAGGTAGCCCAAATATCTGGATCCCACTGCCCATTTTCTGAGGTAACACTATAAAACTTTAAAGTGCCAACAGGGCACTCTGTAAAATCAAAATAATGTTTGCATTTGTAGGTATCAGGGTTGAGGATACAGTGCAAACATAACCTTAAAACACAAACATTGTTTTATAACCCGCTGCTCTAAGGCAGTTGTCTATATAACCGAAATTCTGAGGATTGCGGGATTTGTGTTGGGGGATTTGAGGGAGGCTCATAGTTGTATGGACCATATGGGTGCTGTGGGTAGGCTGTGTCTTGCTGTTGTGTTTGTGTGGTATTCCCTATGGTACGTGCAAACGTGCGTTCAAAAAATGTCATCTGCCTATCATGCATGGTCATTAACTGACTCATAAAAGTTTGATGCATTTCTTTTTCTGACGCAAGGAATCTCTCAAGCCGTGCATCTTCCTGGGCATTGAGCTCACTATCTGCCTCACGCAGGTGATCCACGATAATGGACTTCATTGCTTTGACCGTTTGTTCTGTTTTGTTCAGTTTCTTTTTCCGCTGTGGAACGTTGTAGACTGTGAAGGAGATGAAACAGAATGTAAGCAACAATATAAAAATAGCAGTGATAGCATATACGTGTTTGTGGCCTTCTCCCACCTGCACACTAGCTATACTCTGCAACATTACCATGATTCTATTAAAAAATAGCAGTGGTAGCATATACGTGTTTGTGGCCTTCTCCCACCTGCACAATAGCTATACTCTGCAACATTACCATGCCTTTACATATAGGGACTGCTGCAACTGTATTTGTAATGGTAATACTTACTATTTGAGCGCAAAGTCGTGATCTTGGGGGGTTGCGACGTCTCCGCCTGAGACTGTGGTACGTCCTCAATAGTGGCACTGATGGAATCATCATTGACGGTCGAGTCTTCAAAACTGCTGTCCGATATAAGCAGCGGGGATGATGGGCTGCATTGTGAGCTGGGAAGGCTGTGCTGTGTTTCCTCACAGTCCTCGTCGACTGACATCTGGCGACTGGCAGAGCTGGATGACGATAGTGCTATGGGATTTGTTATCGCAGTTTTGCCGAAGACACTATAGCATAGGTCATAATATGGCCATTCCATACGCCCAGCACCACTTTTCTTGCGGTTATGGTCGTGTACTTTGGTGAATTGTCTGCGTAGTGCCTTCAATTTGTTAACGACTTGTTGCTGGGTTTTTTGGATGCCCCTTTCTGCCAGCATAAGGGATATGTTCTTGTAGACGATAGCATCCTTAACTGTTCCAGTCACCTGCCTTCTTATTTCTTCCTCTCCCCGAATATTAAGCAGCTCTTTGATCTCTGTGTCTGACCAGATATGGCTAGCCATGTTGCTGTGCTGGAGCTTCTGCTGCTGTATATTGTCTGTTTGTTTGGAAGCTGCTGCAATAAAAATATCTGTATGTACCCAGCGCGACTTCAGAGTGTTTTGTTTGCTGCCTCAATGCCTGCATGTGCCCAGCGTGTCTCCAAGGGATGACATCATCTTCCAGTGCCCCAGAAGCACCAATCAGCGTCTCAGAGCGTTACTCGGGTCTGAAAACACGTGTAATGACCGTTTCCACTGCACCGCTATCCGTGTCATTACCGTGTTCTACCCAGGTAAATAGCCGGGTTGGATTCCCAGGTCACTCAACCCGTGTTGACCCGTTTCCACCTACTAAAAATCCGTGTCGATGCGCGCCCCCGTGCAAAAACACGGGTAAAAACAGCTAGTGGAAAAGGGGTATTAGTCTCCGTTTTACCAATATAGCAAAGCCCACAAGGGCTACACTACAAAGGTAGAATTACAGGTAAAATAATGCAATATTTTGTAAATTTAACCCGAATGGGGATGATTAAAGGAATCTCCTGTTAGTAAAAATTGACACGTGGTGCAAGTGCACTTAAAACATCCCACACGTGTGTTACTCAAAAATGTGTTTTTTTGGGGGATTTGTTCTTGTGGTATCTGTTTTTACTAAAATATCTTTAAGATTATGACCACGTGAGTAACATGGCAAACCTATGTTCCCTTAAATTCAATTTAGAATCACTTTGTATCATTGGCCATAATGATTTGGCAGTTTTGATGATAACAGGTGATGACACATTAAATTTATTCACCAAAGGTAACATCTCTTCACTTGGTACCCTATCAGATACCGAAATGTCCACTAATGTTTGTCTATCCAAAGCTAACACTTTCTGTTTGCAAGATTCTAACAGTTTTGGACTGTACCCTTGTTCCAAAAATTTCTGAACCATCGAATCAATTTGTTTAATGGCCAACATAGAATCACTATTGATGCAAAATGCTCTAAGCATTTGTGAGTAGGGGAGACCATTAACTATTGACCTTGGGTGACAACTCTGTGCCTTCAATAGCGTGTTTCTATCTGTAGGCTTAGAAAAAAGACCGGTGTGAATGGCCTGATCAAGAATGGAAACATGTACAGTACGTCAAGAAAATCCAATGCCTCCTTACTGAAAGTGTATGTGAACTTAATTGGGTTGTCTGTGGCATTATGTTCCTCCAACTTCATTTGAAGGATACTAATGTCACCCCTCCAAATCAGAAATAGATCAATCTATGTATCTTAAAAATAAGATGATATGTTCCTTAATGACACTCTCAGTAAAGAACACCAATTCTTCAATGAAAAACATTACTATGTTGGCATAGGCCGGTGCCATTGAACTGCCCATGGCACAGCCTTGTACCTGCAAATGAAAATCATTGTCCTATAGAAAATAATTATTATGTAAAATGAGTTCAAACAGTTGTGATATGATGTTAATTTTGTCGCTGGAAAATGTACTTTTAGATTCAAGAAAAACTCGTAGGGTTTGTAATCCTAAACTATTGGGAATCGATGTATATAGATTGATTGCGTCGATGCTAACCAGCCAACAGTCATCATCCAATATAGGGACAGTTTGTGACTTCCTCAAAAATGTTGTAGTGTCAAGAAGAAATGTCTCCTCATTTTGGATCAGTGGTTGTAGGATAGAGTCTAAAAAAGTGGCTATTGGCTGAAACAGGGAGCCTTGGGCCGATACAATGGGGCGTCCCGGAGGTGGATCTAAGCCCTTGTGCACTTTAGGGATTGTATAGAAGATTGGAATTCTGGGGGAATTGGGGTACAGCACATCCATAATCTTTTCTGTGATTAGTCCCATATCCAACGCTGCCAGTAGGAGTTGGTGCAGTTATTTTTTGCAAATTTTTGATGGATCTCCCGTCAATTTCTTGTAAACAGACGAATCTGATAGTTGGCGGCTTGCCTCTTTATGGTAGTCTTGATAGTCCTGAAGTACAATTGGCCTTCCTTTATCCGCTTGGCAGATAATCAAATCTTTGTTGTTTGATAAGGTTTTAAGTGCCTGTCTTTCAACTGGAGTTAAATTGGGGTGAGCATTGCCTAAAGTTTTAATAGAAGAATTGACCACCTGGTCCAATAGTCTCAACAAAGTTTTGATAGTGGGGTTGGTAGAAATTGGGTCATAGATTGAACGCGGACAGAATTTCTTTAATTGATTTGGTAACGGCTCTTCCATGGTGGCATTATTTGCACCAAAATGTTCTTTAAGCCTAAGGCTTCTAGCCAACTCACACTTCTCCGCTCCCCAATCAAAGCTATCAAAACGTGAGGTGGGAACAAAAGACAACCCCTTTGATAAAAGGCTAACTTCCCCATCCGAAAACTCATAAGATGAAAGGTTGAAAATCAGGTTTTTCTGGATAGAGGGGGGCGACCTACCCTTCCCCTGCCTTTTTGACTGTTTGCCCTTCTGCGTGTATTTCCTTTGTGGCTTTCTGTGATGGTATCTTTCATCACCCTGGATCGTGTACCTAAAGGGGCTGAGGCTGTATCAGATTTCTCCTGTTCACTGTTGGAACTGGCATACTCATTGGAGGATTCCGTGTCAAAGCTTGTAGTATTGCAGGCACGTTGATATTTGTTCCTCCTAAAGAAAGATTGTTTCCGTTATTGTGAGGGGTTCCCTGAGTGATAACCATTTATAAACGGTATGTATCTCATAATCACCCTCAACTTTCAGAAGCTTCTCTTTCTTGAATTGTAGGAAATCCCTTTTATACGTAGTTAATTGCTGTTTTAACCGCTCCATCCAATCAGTGCTTTCATCAAGGGACAACATAGGAAGGTGTAGTGCCTCAAACTGTGAGATCTTATCTTTAATAAGCTGAGATTCTTTTGTAGCCTGCTCTATTACTAAGATCATCAGATTGAAAGAGCAGCGATTCAAAATTCCAATCCACTTTTTGAAAAAAGAAGGGTCAAACCGCCCAATTGTGGGGCAATTACGAACGCGGAAACCGCGGGGTATTTTCTTGGTTTTGTAATAGTCAATGATAAGCTGTGTAGATGGAAATCTATCTCCTTCTTTTTTAACCGTAGTAGATCTCTGTAAATGATGTCAGGTGCTGTTGCCTCAGTTTCATCATTCATTCCTGTGTTATGTAAAATTGCCTCCACTTCAGATTCTGTAAATGTGTGTGTATCCCCTATGGGGAAATGAAATAATGCTGCCGCATCTTCTGCACCAGTCGCCATATTTGCCATGATATCCAACAATCTAGCGTTGCCTATAGCAACTGACACCAGTGCATGTGCAAAAATGCTTCCCGTAGCAAAGTTATGTCCTTAATACAAACACACTGTTAAAATCCTAATTGGATGACGTCACCTAACAGCGCGGCGGCGGGGATGGTGAGCGGTCCCGGCCCTGACGCCAGCATTCACTTGTGGTGCACACTTATAAAAGGTATGTTTGTTCTCTTTTATATTATCCTGATGACAATATTCAAAATATTGAAACGTTGATGACTTCACCACAGCTCTAAGTGTCATTTATTCAAGTCTGAGTGCCGCACCTCTGCATTATATATATATATATATATATATATACTATATATAATATATCTATTATACAGTGGCGGAACTAGCGAGCGGTGGGCCCAGGTGCGACAAAATGCTTTGGGCCCCCCATCCCATCCAAGTCCACCCCCTCACCCCTGGAGAGGATCTGGTGAGGGGGACCTGCTCAGGGCCAGAGAAATGGATACCTAGCAACAATGCCGTAACTAGACATTTTAGCACTGTGTGCAAGAAACGGCATCGGAGCCCCACCCCTGCATGCAAAACAGGGGCAGTGTGCGCCGTAGTCGCGCGCAAAAAAACATAGTGGCGTGGCTTTGTGGGGAAGGGGTGTGGCCACAAAATAATACCAATTCATAAAACGGTGCACAGTAGTCTCCATTATTCAAATTACGCCGCACAGTAGCACCACTACACCAGGTAGAGACTCTTTTACACCTTACGGCAGACAGATTCCTCTTTTTACACATTACGGCAGACAGCGTCCCCTTTTTACACATTACGGCAGACAGCGTCCCCCTTTTTACACATAACGGCAGACAGCGTGCCCTTTTTACACATAGCGGCAGACAGCGTGCACTTTTTACACATAACGGCAGACAGCGTGCCATTTTTACACATAACGGCAGACAGCGTGCCATTTTTACACATAACGGCAGACAGCGTGCCCTTGTTACACATAGCGGCAGACAGCGTACACTTTTTACACATAACGGCAGACAGCGTGCCCTTGTTAAACATAGCGGCAGACAGCGTACACTTTTTACACATAGCGGCAGACAGCGTGCCCTTGTTACACATAGCGGCAGACAGCGTGCCCTTGTTACACATAACGGCAGACAGCGTGCCCTTTTTACACATAACGGCAGACAGCATCCCCATTTTACACATTACGGCAGACAGCGTGCCATTTTTACACATAACGGCAGACAGCGTGCCCTTGTTACACATAGCGGCAGACAGCGTACACTTTTTACACATAGCGGCAGACAGCGTGCCCTTGTTACACATAGCGGCAGACAGTGTGCCCTTTTTACACATAACGGCAGACAGCAAGCCCTTTTTACACATAACGGCAGACAGCATCCCCATTTTACACATTACGGCAGACAGCGTGCCCTTGTTACACATTACGGCAGACAGCGTGCCCTTGTTACACATTACGGCAGACAGCATCCCCCTTTTTACACATTGCGGCAGGCAGATTCCCCCTTTTTACACATTGCGGCAAGCAGATTCCCCCTTTTTACACATTGTGGCAAACAGATTCCCCCTTTTTACACATTGTGGCAAGCAGATTCCCCCTTTTTACACATTGCGGCAAGCAGATTCCCCCTTTTTACACATTGCGGCAGATTCCCCCTTTTTACACATTGCGGCAAGCAGATTCACCCTTTTTCCACATTGTGGCAGACAGATTCCCCCTTTTTACACATTGTGGCAGACACTGCAGTCCCCCTTTTTGAAGAAAGAAAGATAAGAAAAGAAAAGAAAAGAAAAGAAAGAAAGAAAGAAAGAAAGAATTATACTTACCCTCTCCGCTGGCTCAGGCTCCTCGGTGCAGCTTCTGGTCACTCACGATTCCCGGGCAGTAGAGAAGGAGGAGGAGGGAGGTGGAGGAGGGAGCCGCAGCAGCGCTGTGTTATTGGTGGAGGCGCTGCTGCTGCTGCCCCTCTGCTTCACTATAGGCTGTTCTCGGAAGACAGCCTATAGTGAAGCAGAGGGCCAGCAGCAGCAGCGCCTCAACCAGTAACAAAGCGCTGCTGCGGCTCCCTCCTCCACCTCCCTCCTCCTGCTTCTCCCCCGTACCGCTGCTCCTCTCCTCTCCTGTCCGGGCGGCTGCGTGCTGCGGGCAGCGGTTGCCCGCAGCACACAGCGGCATGTAATGAGTCAGTTTGACTCATTACATGCTTTGGGCCCCTGGACAGAGGCGGGCCCCAGTGCAACGCACTGGTTGCACTGGCGGTAGTTCCGCCTCTGCTATTATATATACGACCACATATATATGTATTTATATATATATATATATATATATATATATATATATATACACACACACACACATCTATATGAATTATGATGCCACACACTGGTTTACCTATGTTGTGCTGACTGTGGCGAGGGCTTATTCCTCCAGCATGTGAGATTCCATAGCAGACGCTGATATCTCCTCCATCAGCAGTGGGAGGCGGAGCCGGCAGGGGTTACACCAGGCAGACTAAAGGAAGCCTGAGCCGAGTGTGCCGTCCATAGGGATGGCCATCGGTGTGTTTGCCATCGATGGTTGCCATCGATGGCAAAACTATGAGTGGCCATTGATGGTCACTAACTATGCTATGGGAGACCATCGATGGTTTCACTCATCGATGGCCATCCCTGTTATTACTGTGAATGACCTGCGGCCCAATCACAGACCAGGGGCAGGGCTAAACATCTCTAAAAAAAAATGTATAAAAAACTATTAGTTTAGGCTAAGCCATCGATGGAAAGAAACCATCTGGTTCTCTCCCATCGATGACAAAACTATTCGACATCGGCCTTAAATCATCGATGATTCGGAATCATCAATGGTCGATGGCCATCCCTAGCCATCCATCAATCCAGCTTCTTGACATGACCACCAGCAGCAGCTGAGTGTGGCAGGCTGTGACCGCGCCTCCTTGCCTATGTCCCTGCGAGGCTGCGGAGCCCAGCGGTCAGCCTGGCTGCAAGCATGTGATGGAAGGATGTGCTGCTGCGTTGAATGCCTTCCCGGCCAGCACAGACTCAGCCGGCCACTGCTGGTGAGTGGGGTCGGTACTCGCTAGCAGTGGCGCGCGGGGGGGGGGGGTTCCGAGTCCCTGGAAACCCCTCATGAGGTGCCACTTCTTTTTTTTCCCTTTGAGACGGAGACAGCTCTCCGCGGTAGAGCTGCAGGCAGGGGTTGACAGCGGCATGAGTGAGATGGGTGAGGGGAGCTGGATGCAGAGACTCTGCAGCGGCGGCAAGCGGCTCAGGAATGGGCGGCTTAGTACCAGGGCCGTAACTACGTGTGTGCCAAGTGGGCTTGGCACACAGCGTAGTTGCCCTGAGGGCGCACGGCCAGCGGCATGTAATGAGTCAAATTGACTCATTACATGCCGCCTCTGAAGTCTGCGCCGTGCGCCGCCGCCGCGCTGTGAAGGAGAGAGCAGCGCCGGGCAGGTGAGAAGGAGGAGGAGGGAGGGGGACTGGAGCCGCAGCAGCGCTATTTCATTGGTAGTAAGCGCCGCTGCAGCATCCCCCTCTCCTTCCGTATAGGCTGCCCGGCGCTGCTGTGGATGCTGGGATGCGGTTCCTCCATCTCAGCATCCACAGCAGCGCCGGGCAGCCTATACGGAAGGAGAGGGGGATGCTGCAGCGGCGCTTACTACCAATGAAATAGCGCTGCTGTGGCTCCAGTCCCCCTCCCTCCTCCTCCTTCTCACCTGCCTGCACGAGGAGCCTGACTGCCAGCGGGGAGATGGTAAGTATGGCTCTCTCTCTCTCTCTCTCTCTCTCTCTCTCTCTCTGGGGGACACCGTCTGCCATACTGTGTAAAAAGGGGTCCTGGCTGCCGCAATGTGTAAAAAGGGGGCCTGGCTGCCACAATGTGTAAAAAGGGGGACTGGCTGCCGCAATGTGTAAAAAGGGGGTCTGGCTGCCGTAATGTGTAAAAAGGGGGACTGGCTGCCGTAATGTGTAAAAAGGGGGACTGGCTGCCGTAATGTGTAAAAAGGGGGACTGGCTGCCGCAATGTGTAAAAAGGGGGACTGGCTATCGCAATGTGTAAAAAGGGGGCCTGGCTGCCGCAATGTATAAAAAGGGGGACTGGCTGCCGCAATGTGTAAAAAGGGGGACTGGCTGCCGCAATGTGTAAAAAGGGGGACTGGCTATCGCAATGTGTAAAAAGGGGGACTGGCTGCCGCAATGTGTAATAAGGGGACTGGCTGCTGCAATGTGTAAAAAGGGGGACTGGCTATCGCAATGTGTAAAAAGGGGGCCTGGCTGCCGCAATGTGTAAAAAGGAAGACTGGCTGCCGCAATGTGTAAAAAGGGGGACTGGCTGCCGCAATGTGTAAAAAGGGGGACTGGCTGCCATAATGTGTAAAAAGGGGGACTGGCTGCCGTAATGTGTAAAAAGGGGGCCTGGCTGCCGTAATGTGTAAAAAGGGGGACTGGCTGCCGCAATGTGTAAAAAGGGGGACTGTCTCCCGTAATGTGTAAAAAGGGGGACGCTGTCTGCTGTAATGTATAAAAGGGGCTCTACCTGGTGTAGTGGCGCTACTGTGCAGCGTAATTTGAATAATGGAGACTACTGTGCACCGTAGTATGAATTGCTATTATTTTGTGGCCACGCCCCTTACCCATGAAGCCACGCCCCTATATATTTTTTGCGCACCTACGGCGCGCACTGCCCCTATCTTACAGGGGGGGGGGCAATGTTGTTTCTTGCACACAGCGCTAAAATGCATAGTTACGGCACTGCTTAGTACGCCGGATCACTTCCCCCTTGGCCAGCTCTGATGTGCCAACCTTCTCTCCCCTCTCAGTGTCCTGGGCTGGCCGCCGGGCTGCATGAAAGCCAGCGCTGGCTCAGTGTATCACACTGGCCGCTCCGGCAGTAGTAAAAATGGGGGTGGAGCCATCCGGAGTTCAGAGCAGTATGGCTGGTTCCCCAGACCACCCACTGTGAGGAGATGCCGCCGGTTACCGCAAGTTGTGCTGGACACCTGCTGCTGTACAGGATAAGCTAGCGGTGTGCCTGACTCTGAATAGCAAAACAGCAGTCACTGGCAGCCTCCTAGAGAGCCGAATCACTCCTACACATAGCCTTGTCAGCCGCAGGACTGGATGCTGTGGGGAGACAGCCTCTTCCACTTTCAAAAGGACTTTCAGGTTAGTGCCTAAGCATGGGTTGGGGCACAGTACTATGGTGACTGGCAGAACTGGCAGACCCTGTGCATGACCCACTGCCACCCCGCGTACATATGTCCTACTCATACTTGCCTACTCTCCCGGAATGGCCGGGAGGCTCCCGAAAATCGGGTGACCCTCCCGGCCCCCCGGAAAAGCAGGCGAGTCTCCCGATCCCTGCGCTCCCCCCTGCCCAGCCGCCCACTTCGTAATTAAAGTGGGCGGTCCGGGCAGTCGATGACGCGATTCTTGTTGAATCGCGTCATCATAGCCACGCCCCCTACAGTATAATGCCTATATTAGCGGCATTATGCGGTGGGGGCGTGGCTTAAATGATGAAATACCTCTGCCACACACCCACCCCACCTCGACCACGCCCCCGTTACGCCTCTGCTCCGCCCCCTCTCCTCGTCACTACCCTTCCCCACCCCCTGCTGAACAGACCTGTCTGCTCTCTCCCGGAGAGAGCAGCAGAAGAGTCGGTAAGTATGGTCCTACTGAGTGTATGACCCAATGCCACCCCACGTACATTCGTCCCACTCAGTGCATGACCCACTGTCATCCTGCATACATGATCCACTGCCACCCCGCGTACATATGTCCCACTGTGTGTATGACCCACTGCCGCCCCACATAGATGACCCACTGCCACCCCATGTACATGACCCACTGCCACCACGCATACATATGTCCCACTGCGTACATGACCCACTGCCGCCCCACATAGATGACCCACTGCCACCCCACGTACATTTGTCCCACTCTGTGCATGACCCACTGCCAACCTGCGTACATATGTACCACTGTCTCCCCACATACAAATGTCCCACTGTCTCCCCGCATACGTGTTCCCCACTGTCTCCTCATGTATGTGTGTCCCACTGTCTCCCCGCGTGTGTGCCCCATTGACTCCCCACATACGTGTGCCCCTCTCTCTCTCTCCCCGTGTACGTGTGTCACACTGTCTCCCCGCATACATGAGTCCCACTGTCTCACGGGGAAGTGTGTCCCACTGTCACCCACCTACGTGTGTCCCGCTGTCTCTCCGTGTACATGTGTCCCACTGTCACCCATGACACATAGCGTAAGGTATGGGGCAGAGTGATTGGTCCACAGACATTGGTTCCAGTGCCTCTCTGCATCCTCCTGTAAACACAGACTCCTCTCTCTCTCTCTCTATATATATATATATATATTTATTTATTGCTTCGGCTTGCCATAAAATCCCTTGAATCTGGGACACCTATTATTTACACTAGAAATCAGTAATTTAGTCCACCCCCTTAGGCTCCACCCCTCAACAGACCCCACTCCCATTAGGGCTGCTTGCAGAGGTTTCCTGGGCTGGTTTTCCATCCCAATCCGCCCCTGCTGCGGCCGTAACTGATATGGCTGCCTGTAGATGCAGGCAGGCTTGCGGGGGGCAGCGGCCAGTTGGCTGAACTGAACTCCGGATCGGCGGGCACTCAGCTGCACTAAACTGTGCAGCTCTACTGTGTTTCAGTAACAGGAGTGCGTCCAGCAGCTTCATGTGCAGAAGATCTTGTGCATGTACTGTATGTATTTTTTTGTGTGTGTGCATGTATGTATGTATGTATGTATGTATGTATGTATGTACACAGTCTATTTGCAGGGTGTTAGGGCTTTCCAGATGTGTAAAAGTAAAGCTTAAGTGCTTCATACTTTCAACTTTTAGGACTGCACTCCCGAAACATTAATAGAACAAATACATTTCAAGTTACCACGGTCCCAGACTGCTGCCATCACGCAATATATATATATATATATATATATATGTATATATATTATTTTTTTTTTTTTTTTACATATCCGGAAACCCCCCCTTGCAAATCCTGCGTTTGCCCCTGGCTAGCAGGGAGCGCAGCACCACAGATCAGATCATAATAAAGATCCGATCTGTGGCATTACGGGGGGCCCTTTTGGAATGGAGGGCCTGGGGTACTTACCCCCAGGGCCCCCCACCCCCTTAATCCGGCTCTGCCCCCTTACCTGTGTAGAGGCCCCTTACTTGTTGCCGGTGCCTCCATCTTTCCAGTGATGTCTTCATAAAGATGACGCAGAGCTCAATGCAAGTGAAATTGCAAAGTGTATCTTGCGAATCATCACCCTCCGCCAGTACCAAGTGTAAGCGTCTACAGGCGATGCAGCGTCATACGCAATCCTAACCATCTGCACATGTGACTAACGGGGCATATGGGCTGTATCGGGGCATTAGCGCATAGGATGATCTCAGAGAGGGCATGTTGGGAGAACTGCGGGCTATGCAGAGCTGTGTTTCCAGACTGATCTTTTGCAGCTAGTGTAAGGCAATTGCGCACTGATGATGATAACGGCTATGAAGCTAAGCATGTGGATAGGGGCTGTCCGGCCGCATAGATGCAAATAATTCTGTACACAGGCAAACATACGCAATGGGCCTGATCAGCGGTGTACGCTGCCTCCCAGTCACCACCCAGGAACATGCATCCCTTTGCTTCTCGAATTCTGATACCCTCTGTTCCGTACGCAACAGCGCCTATGTGCGTACACTCAGGGTAACGCATGCACCGTCGCGGTGTTCAGAATATTTTAAACATTCGCAATAGCAAATAATCACTGAGCTCTGTGATCATCAGCAATGCCTTAGGTCTGCATGCATTGCTGAATCAGGCCCATGGTCATTCTCTAGCTATATATAGCCACACCTCTTGTATTTAATGTGACTGCTTTGTGATACTCTTTTGTATTATTTTGATTTTCGAAGCCATATTCTTATAACTGTGATTCTCTGCTCATATTCGTGATTGAATATGTCTTACAATTATCGCTTCCTTTTGTTTGCATATGCTGCCACCTTCTGGCTAACTGGTAACACTGCATGACATGCTCTGAAGTTCTTTTAACTTTTAGGGGTCTGTTGAGTAAAGTATATGCAGGAGCGGTTCTTGGCGCAGGCAAGCAGGGCTAATGCCCGGGGCGCTAGTGCATAAGGGTGCTGCCACAGTCTGGCGCTCTGCCTGCTGCCATGTTTTACTCACTAAGGCCCCAATTTATCAAGCCTTGGAGAGTGATAAATAGCACGGTGATAAAGTACCAACCAATCAGCTCCTAACTGCCACCTTATAGGCTGTGTTTAAAAAATGACAGTTAACAGCTGATTGGCTGGTACTTTATCACCGTGCTATTTATCAATCTCCAAGGCTTGATAAATCTGGGCCTTAATACAGTCCCACTTTCCCAGAATGTCGTGCGGTGCGTGATGGCACCGCACGGCATTCTGGGAGCGGCCACTGGAAGGAAGTATGGACGGATGAGTAGCAGCAGCACCACATGGTGCTGGGGAGATTGTGCTCCAGAGTGATGTATAGAGAGGTGTGCACTTCTGCCGTTAACCAAACGTCTACCTCCCTGCCAAACACACACACCGTACAGTACAGCAGGAACTAACCCCACCCATGTCCATCCGACACTGTGCTTTCCCACCCCACCACCTCTCCAGTACAGTCGGCATGCCTCTCCCCACTTACCCCCGTACATCCGGCACCATGCATACCTACTCCTGGTACCCAGCAGCAGGTCAGTGTGGTGACATCTATGTTGTCTCCACCCCACACCCCCAGAGATAACAGTGATCTGTTGTAATTCTCCTGGAGCATGTTTTCACTGGTCAGATCCTCCTGGGCCCTGACTGCCGGTGCTGCACACCATTACCTGACATGGCCGCCTGTAGGTCTCTCCTGTGCCCTCAGGTGCTGCCATGCCCGTCAGGTGCCTCGGGTGAGCTGACTGAGTGTGGGTCCCTGGATGCTGATCTCTATGCTAGGGAGATGGAGGGGAAACACCCACTGTCCTCAGCCAGACTGTCCCTACACTGGGGGACTCTTCTGTCCCGTGCACCAGGTCTCTAACATGGTGCTGGTCGCTCAGAGGTTGGCAGGTGCTGTGTTTCCCCCTCTAGCCCTGGCACTGGGTGCAGTGTACACCTGTCTATGCCTAGTGCTGGGTGCATGCACCCCCCTCTGTCCCTGGCATTGGGTGCTGTGTCCCCCCTCTATGTCTAGTGCTGGTCCCTCAGTGGGTGCAGTGTCGTCACCTTTTTCCCTGTTGCTGGGCAGTGATTGGGTGCTGGATGTTTGCCCCTGGTACTTGACCACCCCTGGTGCTGAGCAGTGAGTGGGTGCTGGTCCTCACCTCTGTTCCTGGTACTGGACCCTCAGGGGGTGACATGTATAAGCGGCTCTACTATGGGGTGTAACATGTATAAGGGGCACTACTTTGTGGTGTAACATGTATAAGGGGCACTACTATGTGGTGTAACATGTATAAGGGGCACTACTATGTGGTGTAACATGTATACGGGGTACTACTATGTGGTGTAACATGCATAAGGGGAACTACTATGTGGTGTAACATGTATAAGGGTTACTACTATGTGGTGTAACATGTATAAGGGGTACTACTATGTGGTGTAACATGTATAAGGGGTGCTACTGTGCGGTATAATGGGAATAACGGCCACTACTGTTTGGTGTAGGCTAGTGTGAATTGGTCCTATTGTGACCACACACCTTCCCAAGGAAGCTAAGCCCCTACATTTTTGCTGCGCACTGTCCCTATGTTGAATATGCCCAGGGGCGCCCAAGAAAACTTTTGCCCTGAGCTCCACAAAGTCTAGAACCGGCCCTGAGTATGCGGTAATATAGTTTAGATTATATAAAATTTTTGCTGAATATTCCAAATCTCTTATCTCACTATTAAACTGAAGCTTCTTTCTGGGAAAGACCTTGCAGTGAAGGTCTGTCCTGGCAAACTTCCTGGAAGTATACCTGACTTTTCCAAAGCGAGTTTAATCTGAACAGTGCATGCGTCGGCCGGGACTGATGTCAGACTCGGCTGGAGAGGGACAAGAGTGCACTCTGATAGGCACAAGAGAGTGTCTATCCTATATTAACTGTAAATGGTGACCTTAGTTTATAGTATAATTCTTCAGAAGATGATGTTAATATAGCCTAAATGTGTTGATATGTCAACCTAACAGATGTATACCCACAATGACATAAATGTAAAACTTGAATAAAATCTTACACATTTATTTAAAAAAAATTCTCATAAAGATCTTTTCCAAAACAAATTCACAACCACTGTATACATTTACTATAAGCTGGAGATCTGTTACCACTCTGAGTGCTTGATGGAAAATGACACTCTTTGTACCACCCTAGCAGAGGGCACAAGCTTGTACCAACTGTTGCTTACAGTGCTGTGGACACAGATTACTTACACCCAATGCGTTTCATCATTGTCGACTTCATCAGGGGGTAATGCAATAAGGGATAATAGATACAACATCCAATTCTTACAGAAAACACCATATGACAAATTACCAGTCCGATCAGTGCCGTAACTAGGCATTTTAGCGCTGTGTGCAAGAAACGGCATTGGTGCGCCCACCCCCCCCCCCCTTATGTAGAATATGGGCAGTGCGCGCCGTAGTCGTGCGCAAAACATTTAGGGGCGTGGCCTCATAGGGAAGGGTATGGCCACAAAATAATACCAATTCATACTACGGTGCACAGCAGTCTCCATTATTCAAATTACGCCGCACAGTAGCGCCACTACACCAGGTAGAGCCCCTTTTTACACATTACGGCAGACAGCGTCCCCTTTTTACACACTGTGGCAGAGTCCCCCTTTTTACACATTACGGCAGACAGAGTCCCCTTTTTGCAAATTACAGCAGACAGAGTCCCCTTTTTACACATTACGGCAGACAGCGTCTCCCTTTTTACACAATATGGCAAGCAGCGTCTCCCTTTTTACATAATACGGTAGACAGTGTCCCCCTTTTTACACATTACAGCAGACAGCGTCCCCTTTTTTACACATTACGGTAGACAGCGTCCCCTTTTTACACATTACGGCAGACAGCGTCCCCTTTTTACACATTACAATAGCAGAGTCCCCCTTTTTTACACATTACAGTAACAGAGTAACAGGTAGAGGGGATTGTGTGTGTGTGTGTGTGTGTGTGTGTGTGTGTGTGTGTGTGTGTGTGTGTGTGTGTGTGTGTGTGTGTGTGTCTACTCGCCTGGGGGGAGGCCACGATCCAGCATCCACAAAACGCTCCTCGGGTCCGGCAGCTTCAGCCACGCTACGGAGTCCTCAGTAGAAGACAGCCGGCGCAAGCAGGGCTCAGTGACGGAGTGGGAGGGGTACGGTGACGCTCCTCAGCCCTTACCAGCGGGAGCGAGAGACAGCCGCCAGCATCAGCGGGACTCAGCCACGGAGTGGGGGTATGGCGGCTGCGGCTCTCCGCCCAGTCCCTTGCAGACACAGCGGGACATAGAGACGGCGGCAGTGGTACAGGGGGAAGGTGTGCTGCCAGATGGTGCCTACAACAGCGCTCCCTTCCGGAGGTGGGACACAAGCGGCGGCAGGACTTCAAGTAGTAGTGAGTGACTGCCTGGCAAAAACGGCCATGCGAGGAGGGGGGGGTGCTACCGATGGTGTGCCTTCAGTACATTTGCGTTGTGGGCAAGGCACCATCGGCACACACCTAGTTACGGCCCTGAGTCCGATACAACTTCCAGCTCTTTTTAACAGTGTGTTAGTGAATAAATCATGTGGTACAATTCGATTTTTAAATATTATACATCTCCAAAGCATACAGGTCCAGAACCAGCTAATTAATTCAAATTGGAGCTATATACTATTTAAAAATCTGCACCTGAGGAATTTTGAGTGGTGAGACACAGTTCCATCTAGACAAAACGCATTGGGTAATATTTGCTATTTGGCGCTTTATTCAGATGATCCATTTTTTCTTGGTTACATGTTGAGCGTATCGTATGCATTTATTTATAATTTATTTATTTTTGGTGTTTTTTGTAACCTGGATTACAATTTGTATGTTTTTTTATATTCATTTGGAGTCTTATTAAATATATGAATGCTCCCATTGGGCCTTGTTCAGGGTTGTTAACAAACCAAAAAAGCACACTATTGGTCAAAACCATGTGCACTGCAGGTGGGGCAGATGTAACATGTGCAGAGAGAGTTATATTTGGGTGGGGTGTATTCAAACTGCAATCTAAATTGCAGTGTAAAAGTAAAGCAGCCAGTATTTACCCTACACAGAAACAATATATCCCACCAAAATCTAACTCTCTCTGCACATGTTACATCTGCCCCACCTGCAGTGTACTATGGTTTTGCCCATTAGTGTGCTTTTTTGGTTTGCTAACAAACCTGAATAACCCCCACTGTTGGGACTTTGGGGGTCATTCTGAGTTGTTCGCTCGTTGCCGATTTTCGCTATACTGCGATTAGTCGCTTACTGCGCATGCGCAAGGTTCGTAGAGCGCATGCGCTTAGTTATTTTACACAAAAGTTTGGTATCTTACGGCATAACGAAGCTTTTTCATCGCTGTGCTGATCGGAGTGTGATTGACAGGAAGTGGGTGTTTCTGGGCGGAAACTGGCCGTTTTATGGGAGTGTGCGGAAAAACGCAGGCGTTCGAGTTGCAAAACGCAGGAGTGGCTGGAGAAACGGGGGAGTGGTTGGGCAAACGCTGGGTGTGTTTGTGACGTCAAACCAGGAACGAAAAGGACTGAGCTGGTTGCAATGGCTGAGTAAGTCTGGAGCTACTCAGAAACTGCTAGGAAATTTCTATTCACAATTCTGCTAATCTTTTGTTCGCAATTCTGCTAAGCTAAGATACACTCCGAGAGGGCGGCGGCTTAGCGTGTGCAATGCTGCTAAAGGCAGCTAGCGAGCGAACAACTCGGAATCACCCCCTTTGTGTGGAATATTTTCTAAAGCAAACAGATACAGTAAGCCATTATTTAGTATATTTTGGTACGGGTCCACTTACAGCTATTTGCACATAGTGGTGATGTTTACACATTATTCCACTAGGAGGCGCCCTGTTTTTTTGTTTTAACTAAGACTATAATAATAATAATTTTACTTTATATTAGAGATGAGCGCCGGAAATTTTTCGGGTTTTGTGTTTTGGTTTTGGGTTCGGTTCCGCGGCCGTGTTTTGGGTTCGACCGCGTTTTGGCAAAACCTCACCGAATTTTTTTTGTCGGATTCGGGTGTGTTTTGGATTCGGGTGTTTTTTTCAAAAAACCCTAAAAAACAGCTTAAATCATAGAATTTGGGGGTCATTTTGATCCCAAAGTATTATTAACCTCAAAAACCATAATTTACACTCATTTTCAGTCTATTCTGAATACCTCACACCTCACAATATTATTTTTAGTCCTAAAATTTGCACCGAGGTCGCTGTGTGAGTAAGATAAGCGACCCTAGTGGCCGACACAAACACCGGGCCCATCTAGGAGTGACACTGCAGTGTCACGCAGGATGGCCCTTCCAAAAAACCCTCCCCAAACAGCACATGACGCAAAGAAAAAAAGAGGCGCAATGAGGTAGCTGACTGTGTGAGTAAGATAAGCGACCCTAGTGGCCGACACAAACACCGGGCCCATCTAGGAGTGGCACTGCAGTGTCACGCAGGATGGCCCTTCCAAAAAACCCTCCCCAAACAGCACATGACGCAAAGAAAAAAAGAGGCGCAATGAGGTAGCTGACTGTGTGAGTAAGATAAGCGACCCTAGTGGCCGACACAAACACCGGGCCCATCTAGGAGTGGCACTGCAGTGTCACGCAGGATGGCCCTTCCAAAAAACCCTCCCCAAACAGCACATGACGCAAAGAAAAAAAGAGGCGCAATGAGGTAGCTGACTGTGTGAGTAAGATAAGCGACCCTAGTGGCCGACACAAACACCGGGCCCATCTAGGAGTGGCACTGCAGTGTCACGCAGGATGGCCCTTCCAAAAAACCCTCCCCAAACAGCACATGACGCAAAGAAAAAAAGAGGCGCAATGAGGTAGCTGACTGTGTGAGTAAGATAAGCGACCCTAGTGGCCGACACAAACACCGGGCCCATCTAGGAGTGGCACTGCAGTGTCACGCAGGATGGCCCTTCCAAAAAACCCTCCCCAAACAGCACATGACGCAAAGAAAAAAAGAGGCGCAATGAGGTAGCTGACTGTGTGAGTAAGATAAGCGACCCTAGTGGCCGACACAAACACCGGGCCCATCTAGGAGTGGCACTGCAGTGTCACGCAGGATGGCCCTTCCAAAAAACCCTCCCCAAACAGCACATGACGCAAAGAAAAAAAGAGGCGCAATGAGGTAGCTGACTGTGTGAGTAAGATAAGCGACCCTAGTGGCCGACACAAACACCGGGCCCATCCAGGAGTGGCACTGCAGTGTCACGCAGGATGGCCCTTCCAAAAAACCCTACCCAAAAAGCAC
This sequence comes from Pseudophryne corroboree, assembly GCF_028390025.1. Taxonomy (NCBI): domain Eukaryota; kingdom Metazoa; phylum Chordata; class Amphibia; order Anura; family Myobatrachidae; genus Pseudophryne; species Pseudophryne corroboree. The sequence continues at coordinate 67,076,672 of NC_086444.1, forward strand.
ATGACGCAAAGAAAAAAAGAGGCGCAACGAGGTAGCTGACTGTGTGAGTAAGATAAGCGACCCTAGTGGCCGACACAAACACCGGGCCCATCTAGGAGTGGCACTGCAGTGTCACGCAGGATGGCCCTTCCAAAAAACCCTCCCCAAACAGCACATGACGCAAAGAAAAAAAGAGGCGCAATGAGGTAGCTGACTGTGTGAGTAAGATAAGCGACCCTAGTGGCCGACACAAACACCGGGCCCATCTAGGAGTGGCACTGCAGTGTCACGCAGGATGGCCCTTCCAAAAAACCCTCCCCAAACAGCACATGACGCAAAGAAAAAAAGAGGCGCAATGAGGTAGCTGACTGTGTGAGTAAGATAAGCGACCCTAGTGGCCGACACAAACACCGGGCCCATCTAGGAGTGGCACTGCAGTGTCACGCAGGATGGCCCTTCCAAAAAACCCTCCCCAAACAGCACATGACGCAAAGAAAAATAAAAGAAAAAAGAGGTGCAAGATGGAATTGTCCTTGGGCCCTCCCACCCACCCTTATGTTGTATAAACAGGACATGCACACTTTAACCAACCCATCATTTCAGTGACAGGGTCTGCCACACGACTGTGACTGATATGACGGGTTGGTTTGGACCCCCCCAAAAAAAGAAGCAATTGATCTCTCCTTGCACAAACTGGCTCTACAGAGGCAAGATGTCCACCTCATCATCGTCCTCCGATATATCACCGTGTACATCCCCCTCCTCACAGATTATCAATTCGTCCCCACTGGAATCCACCATCTCAGCTCCCTGTGTACTTTGTGGAGGCAATTGCTGCTGGTCAATGTCTCCGCGGAGGAATTGATTATAATTCATTTTAATGAACATCATCTTCTCCACATTTTCTGGATGTAACCTCGTACGCCGATTGCTGACAAGGTGAGCGGCGGCACTAAACACTCTTTCGGAGTACACACTTGTGGGAGGGCAACTTAGGTAGAATAAAGCCAGTTTGTGCAAGGGCCTCCAAATTGCCTCTTTTTCCTGCCAGTATAAGTACGGACTGTGTGACGTGCCTACTTGGATGCGGTCACTCATATAATCCTCCACCATTCTTTCAATGTTGAGAGAATCATATGCAGTGACAGTAGACGACATGTCCGTAATCGTTGTCAGGTCCTTCAGTCCGGACCAGATGTCAGCATCAGCAGTCGCTCCAGACTGCCCTGCATCACCGCCAGCGGGTGGGCTCGGAATTCTGAGCCTTTTCCTCGCACCCCCAGTTGCGGGAGAATGTGAAGGAGGAGATGTTGACAGGTCGCGTTCCGCTTGACTTGACAATTTTCTCACCAGCAGGTCTTTCAACCCCAGCAGACTTGTGTCTGCCGGAAAGAGAGATCCAAGGTAGGCTTTAAATCTAGGATCGAGCACGGTGGCCAAAATGTAGTGCTCTGATTTCAACAGATTGACCACCCGTGAATCCTTGTTAAGCGAATTAAGGGCTCCATCCACAAGTCCCACATGCCTAGCGGAATCGCTCCGTGTTAGCTCCTCCTTCAATGTCTCCAGCTTCTTCTGCAAAAGCCTGATGAGGGGAATGACCTGACTCAGGCTGGCAGAGTCTGAACTGACTTCACGTGTGGCAAGTTCAAAGGGCATCAGAACCTTGCACAACGTTGAAATCATTCTCCACTGCGCTTGAGACAGGTGCATTCCACCTCCTATATCGTGCTCAATTGTATAGGCTTGAATGGCCTTTTGCTGCTCCTCCAACCTCTGAAGCATATAGAGGGTTGAATTCCACCTCGTTACCACTTCTTGCTTCAGATGATGGCAGGGCAGGTTCAGTAGTTTTTGGTGGTGCTCCAGTCTTCTGTACGTGGTGCCTGTACGCCGAAAGTGTCCCGCAATTCTTCTGGCCACCGACAGCATCTCTTGCACGCCCCTGTCGTTTTTTTAAAAATTCTGCACCACCAAATTCAAGGTATGTGCAAAACATGGGACGTGCTGGAATTTGCCCATATTTAATGCACACACAATATTGCTGGCGTTGTCCGATGCCACAAATCCACAGGAGAGTCCAATTGGGGTAAGCCATTCCGCGATGATCTTCCTCAGTTGCCGTAAGAGGTTTTCAGCTGTGTGCGTATTCTGGAAAGCGGTGATACAAAGCGTAGCCTGCCTAGGAAAGAGTTGGCGTTTGCGAGATGCTGCTACTGGTGCCGCCGCTGCTGTTCTTGCGGCGGGAGTCCATACATCTACCCAGTGGGCTGTCACAGTCATATAGTCCTGACCCTGCCCTGCTCCACTTGTCCACATGTCCGTGGTTAAGTGGACATTGGGTACAACTGCATTTTTTAGGACACTGGTGAGTCTTTTTCTGACGTCCGTGTACATTCTCGGTATCGCCTGCCTAGAGAAGTGGAACCTAGATGGTATTTGGTAACGGGGGCACACTGCCTCAATAAATTGTCTAGTTCCCTGTGAACTAACGGCGGATACCGGACGCACGTCTAACACCAACATAGTTGTCAAGGCCTCAGTTATCCGCTTTGCAGCAGGATGACTGCTGTGATATTTCATCTTCCTCGCAAAGGACTGTTGAACAGTCAATTGCTTACTGGAAGTAGTACAAGTGGGCTTACGACTTCCCCTCTGGGATGACCATCGACTCCCAGCAGCAACAACAGCAGCGCCAGCAGCAGTAGGCGTTACACGCAAGGATGCATCGGAGGAATCCCAGGCAGGAGAGGACTCGTCAGAATTGCCAGTGACATGGCCTGCAGGACTATTGGCATTCCTGGGGAAGGAGGAAATTGACACTGAGGGAGTTGGTGGGGTGGTTTGCGTGAGCTTGGTTACAAGAGGAAGGGATTTACTGGTCAGTGGACTGCTTCCGCTGTCGCCCAAAGTTTTTGAACTTGTCACTGACTTATTATGAATGCGCTGCAGGTGACGTATAAGGGAGGATGTTCCGAGGTGGTTAACGTCCTTACCCCTACTTATTACAGCTTGACAAAGGCAACACACGGCTTGACACCTGTTGTCCGCATTTCTGTTGAAATACTTCCACACCGAAGAGCTGATTTTTTTGGTATTTTCACCAGGCATGTCAGTGGCCATATTCCTCCCACGGACAACAGGTGTCTCCCCGGGTGCCTGACTTAAACAAACCACCTCACCATCAGAATCCTCCTGGTCAATTTCCTCCCCAGCAACACCCATATCCTCCTCATCCTGGTGTACTTCAACACTGACATCTTCAATCTGACTATCAGGAACTGGACTGCGGGTGCTCCTTCCAGCACTTGCAGGGGGCGTGCAAATGGTGGAAGGCGCATGCTCTTCACGTCCAGTGTTGGGAAGGTCAGGCATCGCAACCGACACAATTGGACTCTCCTTGTGGATTTGGGATTTCGAAGAACGCACAGTTCTTTGCGGTGCTTTTGCCAGCTTGAGTCTTTTCAGTTTTCTAGCGAGAGGCTGAGTGCTTCCATCCTCATGTGAAGCTGAACCACTAGCCATGAACATAGGCCAGGGCCTCAGCCGTTCCTTGCCACTCCGTGTGGTAAATGGCATATTGGCAAGTTTACGCTTCTCCTCCGACAATTTTATTTTAGGTTTTGGAGTCCTTTTTTTACTGATATTTGGTGTTTTGGATTTGACATGCTCTGTACTATGACATTGGGCATCGGCCTTGGCAGACGACGTTGCTGGCATTTCATCGTCTCGGCCATGACTAGTGGCAGCAGCTTCAGCACGAGGTGGAAGTGGATCTTGATCTTTCCCTAATTTTGGAACCTCAACATTTTTGTTCTCCATATTTTAATAGGCACAACTAAAAGGCACCTCAGGTAAACAATGGAGATGGATGGATACTAGTATACAATTATGGATGGACTGCCGAGTGCCGACACAGAGGTAGCTACAGCCGTGGACTATTGTACTGTACTGTGTCTGCTGCTAATATAGACTGGATGATAATGAGATGTAGTATGTATGTATAAAGAAGAAAGAAAAAAAAACCACGGGTAGGTGGTATACAATTATGGATGGACTGCCGAGTGCCGACACAGAGGTAGCTACAGCCGTGGACTACCGTACTGTGTCTGCTGCTAATATAGACTGGTTGATAATGAGATGTAGTATGTATAAAGAAGAAAGAAAAAAAAAACCACGGGTAGGTGGTATACAATTATGGACGGACTGCCGAGTGCCGACACAGAGGTAGCTACAGCCGTGGACTACCGTACTGTACTGTGTCTGCTGCTAATATAGACTGGATGATAATGAGATGTAGTATGTATAAAGAAGAAAGAAAAAAAAACCACGGGTAGGTGGTATACAATTATGGACGGACTGCCGAGTGCCGACACAGAGGTAGCTACAGCCGTGGACTATTGTACTGTACTGTGTCTGCTGCTAATATAGACTGGATGATAATGAGATGTAGTATGTATAAAGAAGAAAGAAAAAAAAAACACGGGTAGGTGGTATACAATTATGGATGGACTGCCGAGTGCCGACACAGAGGTAGCTACAGCCGTGGACTACTGTACTGTACTGTGTCTGCTGCTAATATAGACTGGATGATAATGAGATGTAGTATGTATAAAGAAGAAAGAAAAAAAAAACCACGGGTAGGTGGTATACAATTATGGACGGACTGCCGAGTGCCGACACAGAGGTAGCTACAGCCGTGGACTACCGTACTGTACTGTGTCTGCTGCTAATATAGACTGGATGATAATGAGATGTAGTATGTATAAAGAAGAAAGAAAAAAAAACCACGGGTAGGTGGTATACAATTATGGATGGACTGCCGAGTGCCGACACAGAGGTAGCTACAGCCGTGGACTACCGTACTGTGTCTGCTGCTAATATAGACTGGTTGATAATGAGATGTAGTATGTATAAAGAAGAAAGAAAAAAAAAACCACGGGTAGGTGGTATACAATTATGGACGGACTGACGAGTGCCGACACAGAGGTAGCTACAGCCGTGGACTACCATACTGTACTGTGTCTGCTGCTACTATAGACTGGATGATAATGAGATGTAGTATGTATAAAGAAGAAAGAAAAAAAAACCACGGGTAGGTGGTATACAATTATGGACGGACTGCCGAGTGCCGACACAGAGGTAGCTACAGCCGTGGACTACCGTACTGTGTCTGCTGCTAATATAGACTGGTTGATAATGAGATGTAGTATGTATAAAGAAGAAAGAAAAAAAAAACCACGGGTAGGTGGTATACAATTATGGACGGACTGCCGAGTGCCGACACAGAGGTAGCTACAGCCGTGGACTACCGTACTGTACTGTGTCTGCTGCTAATATAGACTGGATGATAATGAGATGTAGTATGTATAAAGAAGAAAGAAAAAAAAAACCACGGGTAGGTGGTATACAATTATGGATGGACTCCCGAGTGCCGACACAGAGGTAGCTACAGCCGTGAACTACCGTACTGTGTCTGCTGCGACTGGATGATAAATAATGATATAAAAAATATATATATATCACTACTGCAGCCGGACAGGTATATATTATATAATGACGGACCTGCTGGACACTGTCTGTCAGCAGAATGAGTTTTTTATTTTATAGAATAAAAAAACACCACACAAGTCACACGACGTGTGTTTAACTTTTACAGGCAGACATTCACAATACAATATAGTATACTATATACTGGTGGTCAGGTCACTGGTCAGTCACACTGGCAGTGGCACTCCTGCAGAAAAAAAGTGTGCACTGTTTAATTTTTTAATATGTACTCCTGGCTCCTGCTATAACCTAACTGCTCCCCAGTCTCCCCCACAATTAAGCTGTGTGAGCACAGTCAGATATTATACATAGATGATGCAGCAGCACACTGGGCTGAGCACAGATATGGTATGTGACTGAGTCACTGTGTATCGTTTTTTCAGGCAGAGAACGGATTATATTAAATAATATAAAACTGCACTGGTGGTCACTGGTCAGTCACTAGTATAACTAACTAATACTATCAGCAAAATTCTGCACTCTCTGTCTGAGTACTCCTCCTAAGCTCCAGTAAATGAAGTGTCACTGTCTCACTCTGTCACTAGTATAACTAACTAATACTATCAGCAAAATTCTGCACTCTCTGTCTGAGTACTCCTCCTAAGCTCCAGTAAATGAAGTGTCACTGTCTCACTCTCACTCTCCTATCTATTTCTTCTCTAAACGGAGAGGACGCCAGCCACGTCCTCTCACTATCAATCTCAATGCACGTGTAAAATGGCGGCGACGCGCGGCTCCTTATATAGAATCCGAGTCTCGCGATAGAATCCGAGCCTCGCGAGAATCCGACAGCGTCATGATGACGTTCGGGCGCGCTCGGGTTAACCGAGCAAGGCGGGAAGATCCGAGTCGCTCGGACCCGTGTAAAAAAAGCTGAAGTTCGGGCGGGTTCGGATTCCGAGGAACCGAACCCGCTCATCTCTACTTTATATAGAGCTCCTTCTCAACAGGACTCAAGGCACTTTACAGACATCAAAAACAATGCACATAGGGGATCATTCCGAGTTGATCGCACGCTGCCGATTTTCACTGTGCTGCGATCAGGTCTCTACTGCACATGCGTATGCACCACAATGCGCACGCGCATCGTACGGGTACAATGCGGATCATTGCTGAGCTATGGATTTAACAAAGAATCCATACGCACAGCCGATCGCAAGATGATTGACAGAAAGAAGGCATTTATGGGTGGCAATTGACCGTTTTCTGGGAGTGGTAGGGAAAACGCAGGCATGTCCAGGCGTTTGGAGGGCGGGTGTATGACGTAAATTCTGGCCCCGGACAGGCTGAAGTGATCGCAGCGGCTGAGTAAGTTCAGACCTACTCTGAAACTGCACAAAATGTTTTTGCAGAGCTCGGCTGCACAGGCGTTCACACACTAGCAAAGCGAAAATACACTCCCCCGTGGGTGGCGACTATGCGTTTGCACGGCTGCTAAAAACAGCTAGCGTGCGATCAACTCGGAATGACCCCCATAGGACCTAATTCAGACCTGATCATTAGGCTGCATTTTCGTACAGCCTGCGATCAGGTCTAAACTGCGCATGCGTATGCACCACAATGCGCAGGCGCATCGGTCCTCAGCGCCGGGGATCGGTGGGCAACGACGGGATGTGCGAGAAAAGCGATCGCACAGGCGATCGCAAGGTGACTGACAGGAAGAGGCCATTTGTGGGTGGCAACTAACCTTTTTAAGGAGTGTCCAGAGAAAGGAGGGACCAGGCGTTTGGATAGAGGGATTCTAACGTCAGCTCCGGCCCCGATCATCACATCTGGAAGAGTAAGTCTTGGTCTGTGCAGAGACTGCACAAACTTCTGTTTGTGCAGCTCTCCTGCACATGCGATCGTACCCCCACACAGCGATTTCCCCCTCCCCCTGTAGGCGGCAACTACCTGATCGCAGGTATGCAAAAAACGCACCCTAGCGATCAGGTCTGAATTAGGGCCATAATATAGAAGATTTAAGTAAAGCAGCAACAGACAAGCCACACACACATAAAGGAAAACCTTGAGCACACAGACAGCATAATGCAGGATTGGTGTAGGCATTTTGGGTAATAACTTCCAAGCGTTGCATATCACCCCCCCCCCCCCCCACACACACACACACACACACACACACACACACACACACACACACACACGGTACCAGGTGCTGCGTAGGATTACCCTGGGAGGAATAGTCTACCCCTAGAGGAGATAACACAAAATGGGGAGATTGCAGAGACCTAAAGTTCAGAGTAGAGTCGCAATAAAACCAAGTCCGTGCATTTTTCATCCCATCCACAAGCGTACCAGATGAGGCAGCCATGATGGGCGCACTACGAAGGATACACTGTGGAAGATGACCCATACAAGGTCCCAGTGTATATATGGGAAAAGTTACACTTGTGTAGTAGTATGATGTATCCTGTATTTAGGTCACAATGGCAGGGTGTGCAATCAGTGGAGGTACACATTATAGGAAAAGCACACAGTGGGGTGGAAGAGAAAAAAAAACGGGGGAAAAAAAACATTTGCAGGTAACCAGTGGCAGAAAGAAAATTAGGTATGAGAATGTGGGGAGCACACTCAAGTCCGATGGAGATGTCCCTGCTGAGTCTGGTCCTGGTGCTCTCCCCCCCACAGCTCCCTGCTCATCTTGACGGTTTGGCCAAGGCGCAGACTTGATGTTCTCAACCAGAGAGGTGGTAAGCCTGGTCCTGGAGTTCTCATGGTAGAAGTGAGGAGAGGCCACATAATGATCCTGAGTTTTGTGGTTGTAACGCAGTCCTTCTTTTATATTGTTGGTTTATATTGTTGGGAAGTGGACCGGTTGGCCCAGTGGTGCAGCTACAACAACCTTGAGCTCAACACTCTCAAAACTGTCGAGATGATAGTGGACTTCAGGAAGAAGTCGGCTAGTGCACCTCCGCTAACGATTACTGACAGTGTAGTATCGCTAGTGGACTCCTTCAAGTTCCTAGAGACCACAATCTCCCGGGACCTTAAATGGGGGTCCAACACTGACACCAATGTCGGGAAAGCGCAGCAGAGATTGTTCACCACACTTTGAACATTTTCTTCTTCTTCTTGAATCATGTGATCTTCCTCAGCCAACAAAGGAAGTTCAATATCCCACAGAAGCTTCTGCTCCTCTTCTACTCCGCGATTGTGGAGTCGGCACTGTGCTCCTCGATACTGGTACTGTGCTCCACCAGCGCAAGGGACAGATGCATGCTCCAAAAGGTGGTCAGAACCGCAGAGAAGATCATCAGGGCCGACCTTCCCTCAGTCCAGTACCTGTACCTGTCCAGAGCTAAAGTGGGCAACAAAGATAGCAAAGGACCAGCCACAGCATGTTTAACTTGCTTCCTTCAGGCATTACAGGGCCGTTCCCGCCGGGTCCACCAGAAGCCTCAAAAGTTTCTTTCCCCAAAACTCCTGAACATTGATTGACTAGAGGTACATGTAACTCACTTGTGTCCCTACGGTATACCTATTTGTATGACTGCACTTGCCCCCCCCCCCCCCCCCCCCCTCCACACACACACACACACACCTGCTTATATGTTATCTACTTGGCTGACGTATAGCAAACCGAAGACAAATTCCTAGTATACACAAGTATGCCTGCCCAATAAAGCTGATTCTGATTGTTTTCCTTCTGTTTTCTTTTGGTTTAACACAGGTATAACACTGCTATTGATTTTAAGCTGCAACTTTATAACTAGCCACTTCATATACTAGGGACTGCAGCGTCCTAAAGAACTGGCATCCTGACCTATGTGTGTGTGTGTGTGTGTGTGTGTGTGTGTGTGTGTGTGTGTGTGTGTGTGTGCGTGCGTGCGTGTGTGTGTGTGTGTGTGTGTGTCTCAGTCAATAGGTGACATGTCCAGCAGCTCCACTCTGACTCTTAAACTGCATGTTGTGGCCAGGGCCGGTGCTATGGTGTTCGGCACCCTCCTGCAAACTGTAAATTTGCGCCCTCCCACACTTTACTGATACCACTTTCAGACAGAAAAATCTGAAAGTCCTAGAAATTACCCAGCATTTCAATGCTGGATCGTTTTGCCGGGACCTGCCTGACCCACCTCCTTTAACACAGACATGCAAAGTACCGGGTCGAGAATTTCGACCCGGTAATTTGCAGATCAACACGGGTATTTTGCCTGTGTGAAAGGGTCAACCCATGTCGAAATTCCTGTGTCTCCGACCCTGGTAGATTCCAGGGTCGAAGTACCGGGAATTTCAACCCAGGTCGACCCTTCACATAGATAAAGGACCCGTGTGTTACATGAAATTACCGGGTGGAACTGCTTCGCCCGGTGATTTCAGTTTCTGTCTGAAAGGGGTATAAGGGACAGTATGTGCCAAAGGTGCGTGGCAACAAAAATGGGTGTGGTCTCACAAGGAAGGGGAGTGGCCACACAATAGTACCCCCATTACAAAGTATGCCACACAGTAACATAATCTTATTCACATTACACAGCAAGTATTTCCCTTGATTCATATTATATCACATAGTAGTTCCCATTATTCACTTTTACGTTACATAGTAGTACCCCTTATATATGTTACACCACACAGTATTCCCCCTTACACATAATGCTCACAGTAGTAGCACCGCTTATACACATAATGCCCACAGTAGTAGCACCCATTATACATAATGCCTACAGTAATGCCACTTATACACATAATGCACACATAATTAGTGCCAATTATACACATAATGGTGGTCATTCCGAGTTCTGTTGAGTTGCTCGCTAGCAGTTTGTAGCAGTCATGCAAACGCTAAGCCGCCGCCCTCTGGGAGTGTATTTTAGCTCAGCAGAAGTGCGAACGAAAGGATCGCACAACGGCTACAAAATAAAATTGTGCAGTTTCAGAGCAACTCCAGACCTACTCAGCGCTTGCGATCACTTCAGACTATTCAGTTCCTGTTTTGACGTCACGAACACGCCCTGCGTTCGCCCAGCCACTCCTGCATTTTTCCTGGCATGCCTGCATTTTTTCGAACACTCCCAGAAAACGGTCAGTACACACCCAGAAAGGCCCTCTTCCTGTCAATCATTCTGCGGCCAGCAGTGCGACTGAAATGCTTCGCTAGACCTTGTGTAAAACTGCATCGGTTGTTGTGAAAGTACGTAGCGCGTGCGCATTGCGCCGCATACGCATGCGCAAAAGTGCCTTTTTTTGCCTGATCGCTGCGCAGCGACCGAAAGCAGCTAGCGAACAACTCGGAATGACCACCAATGCCCACACTAGTAGCACAACTTATACACATAATGCTCACAATAGTGCCACTTATAAACAATGCCCACAGTAGTAGTGCTCCTTGTAGACATAATGCCCACAATAGTAGCATCCCTTATACAGAATGCCCACAGTAGTAGTGTCGCCTACACAAATAATGCCCACATTAATAGTGCCGCTTATACACACAATGCCCACAGTAGTAGCACCCCTTATACATAATGCCTATAGTAGCACCGCTTACACACATAATGCCCACAGCAGTAATGCCACTTACGCACATAATGCCCACCAGAGCCGGCCCTAACCAATATGATGTCCTAGGCAAGATTTTGGCTGGTGCCCCCTTGCACAGACGCTAGTTCTGCCTCTGACCCTGTACCCCTTTCCCAGCACCATCTTCCCTCACCCATAGCAGTCCTCATTTTGGTGCTCCTACCCCCTATAAATAGGAACAGTGTGCACATTCGGTGCACAGCCCAAAATGGGGCATGTTCTTCCTGCGAGGGGGATGGCCACACAATAATACCCGCAGTTGAAATTACGCCACACAGTACTGCAAATTTATTCACATTATATCATGCAATAGTGCTTCTTATTCAGGTTACATCACACAGTAGTACCACGTTACACCTCACAGTAGTGCCCCTTATTCACATTACACCACACCATATTGCTCTTTATTCACATTAGACCACACAGTAGTGCCCTTTCTATACGTTACACACCACAAAGTACTGTAGTACACCTTATACACATAATGCCACACATTAGTAATGCATTTCATATGCAGATAGAGCCGCAGTCACACACAAAATATAGGCATGCTGCATATCATTCTAATCAGCAGAAGCTGCTTGTACACCTAGGCATTCCAAATGCCCTAGGCATTTGCCTAGTTTGCTATGCCTAGGGCCGGCTCTGATGCCCACAGCAGTAATGCCACTTACACATATAATGCCCACAGCAGTAGTGCTGCTGATGCACATAGGGGGTTATTCAGTGATGGTCACAGATTTTGCTATTGCAGCAAAATCTAGGACCATACTCCTCACATGCTGGGGCCACCCAGCACAGGGCAAGGCCACCCAGCATGTTTGATGCCCCCCCCCACAATGCAAACTCAATTCAATTGTGAATGCATCAAAAAGAGTTGAACCCTGCCGATGCAGTATGGCTGCGTAGGCGGTGGTCCAGCCACCATGTTGCCAGGAAACACAGGCAACATCATTGGCCAGTCCTGAAAACACCCATGACATGCCTTTATTTCCTGCCCTCCTCCCCCCAATGTCGCAACACCAACCTGGGCGCCCGTAGCCTGTCAATCATGACATGATCACATCCTTAGAGGATGCGATTGCATCATGATAGCCTGCACACGCGCAGGCAGCACATCCATGACCTTCAGAGTGATGGCAAGCATTGCGATCAGCTCTGAATAAGGCCCATAATGCCCACAGCAATATTGCCGCTTGTACACATAATGCCCACGGTCATAGGCATGTGCAGACACCAACACGGGGGGTACCGCTCCGGACTTCCCCCCTCCGTCGGGTATCGGATTACCTCCTCAACCCCTTGCTCTGGGACATAAGACTGCTCACCTGGGCCACCCAGATGAGCAGTCTATGTCCTGGTCCAGGAGGGGGAGAGTAGACAATAATGCAGCGGAGGGGGGGAGTACGGAACGGCAACTCTATGTTGGCGTCTGCGCGCGCCTATGACCACAGTACTGGTGACACAGACACACACACACACACAGGTCAGTGCCAGTCTACTCACACACACTCACACATACACCTCTCAGTTACTCACTTTCTTTCCCTCCACTTTTCCTGCACATAACTTGCATGTAACTCCGCCTGCATATAATACAGATTGGTCCCGTCAGCTTGACTCCGCCCTGAGACCTGTGTGGCTCCACCCCAAGACCCATTGGCGTTTCTATAATGGGTGCACATGGGCCCCTGAGTCCCGGGGGCCCCACACCGCACACACTGCACCCATTTCTCCTATACTTACCTTTCCGGAGTCCATCACTGACCGTGTGTGGGCCCCCTCCTCTCCTGTAGCCGTCGCGCCACTGCTAGCGCACTGACCACTAGAGACTTTGGCACAGTGCCAGAGTCTACAATGCATGCGCAGGACTCTGGAAAAATGGCGTGGCAGCCATTTTTTGTAGTCCTGCGCATGCGCTGTAGTCTCTGACACTGTGCCAGAGTCTCTAGTGGTCAATGTGCTAGCAGCGGCGCAACGGCTACAGGAGAGGAGGGGGCCCAAACACGGAGTCTGCACACGGGTCCCCTCCTCTCTAGAGACACCCCTGCCAAGACCTGTGTGGCTCTGCCCCTGAGATCCATGTTAGTCCGCCCCATTTTCATTCCGTGATTGCCAAGATTGATTGGGCGCTTTAAGCTGCCGGCTGCTGCCTGTCAGACAGTGTGACAGAGCAGGGAGGGAGAGCGTCTCTCCAGCCTGGTGCCTATCTGCTCTATATCCCTTTGCTGAGCGGCTGGCGCCAGGCCTGTTTGTGGCGGCAGATCTACCAATCATCATAATATATATTATTGCTATTGTGGTAATAATTTGAGCCACTGGTCAAGTGAAGGCGAGTTTCCGGACAACCGGAACCCCTCCTGCGTTTGCCTATGATGTGAAACATAGGATGAGTACACTCAGAAGAATGTGTTCCTAGATGATATGCCTGCCAACGGGCCGACCTATCTCATCATGCATACACTCTGCAATGCAGTGGTACAACGGGATGATGTACAGTAGTGTATATTCCTTAGGACTATAATTTAATATTTGAATATTGATGTTTGTTATATTGTCGATATTAAGTGACACTGATTTAAAATGATCAGTTATACTTTTATGCAAATCAGATATATAATGTTCAGTAACGTAACTTGAAAACCTCACAGGCAGGACTGGATTAAGGGCCTCATGGGTTTGGGCCTGAAAATGTTCAAGGGTCTATTATGAGAAGAAGTGGGGGGGTGTGACCAATGCTGTGTGGGCGTGGCCAGTACCATGTTGTCAAAGTCGAAAAATATTGTAATACATATGCCTTGTACTAACCCCATGCACATGCCCGCTGCTCGTGCACTCAGTCCTCCGTGCGTGCACATATCCGCAATTTGCGTAGGATCGCTCCGGCGATCATGCGCGTGATATGGGTATTTACAGCGGAGTTTGTGAGCGCATAGAGGGTTATTAGAACATTACATATTTAACCCAAATAGTGCACATTGTACACATAGCCCCCTGCACCACATCAGAAAGAAATAGCTGTTTAAAATGGTAACAGAACAAAGAGATTCACCTTTACAGGATAGGAGGGGACAGAACAAGGTTACAAGGTGGTGTTTGGTATCCAGCTGTAGGGTATTTTAAGGGAAACATTCTGGTGTTGGTTTGAGGAAGATCGCATGTTCCTGAGGATAGTTAGATGCAGAAGCAGAATATAGGTTTAAACTGTATTTACTGTATATTATGTATGCGGGGGGAATCCAGAGGAGACCACCCACAAGAGCAGTTGAGAAAGACATAGCCCACCTTTCAAATCAACCTATGACTTCTCCTGTAATGTAAATATACAGCTCTGTGTCCAATAGACAAAGGGATTACAGTGACCATTGTATTGTATATGGAAGTAGTGTATAAAAAAAAGCCTGTTGCTGCCTGGCTGGTCAGAAGACTCTGAACGCTATCTGTATGACCAGCGGAGGACCGGCCGGGTTGCGCTTGCGAACATTCTCACGTATGTACATTCTCTGTAGCCATTATTCTGTTTAGATTTATCTTGTTAGTCTGTAGTGTATGATTTGTATTGTTTTACCTTTTGGAATTAATCCACTGTGGCCTTAGAACCCTGTGGTTGCAACTACAAATTGGTGTGGTGTCTTCACTTTCCTGCAAGGGCTTTAAAGTGTATTTATCTGTATAAGGTGTATAAGTATTGATAAGGTGTACGCACTGCAGGTACTTTATACCGTCAGCGCTACTTAAGATTTAAGATATAACATCGTTGCAGTACTTTGCTGCTAAGGGTTTAAAGTGTAATCATATCATTACATTGTATCATTAACAAGGTTTAAAGGTTATCAATTGTGTGTGCGCTCGCTGTGTGTACTCTGTACACTCAGCGCGGCGTGTGTACGCCAAGTGCGTACCACGTGCAGGACTCTGTACGCAAATAGCGTACAAAGTGCGTAGCACGTGTATTCAGTCTAGCGGCCATAGCGGCTCCACGGTAATAGTGTATCTAGAGGTATAGCTTTTCGGTCTAAGATAATATCGACATTATCAATGTAGACCCCGTACATCAGCCCCAATGTTGCCCTAAACATGTAAAAGTACAAAAATTGCATAATTTTATGTGGAAATTAGAAATACAATTTAATGCTTATGATTTATGGCCGACCATGTGTCCAGTTGGTCACCATCGTGCTGTCATGGTGATGGGCCTGTTTTTATGTGGAGGCCTGGAGCTGGAGCTCCATCTGCCCTATTGTTAATCTGGCCCTGCACACAGCAATAGAAACATTTGAGGATAATGACACCTTTATTTGGATTTTGTTCAATAAATGTAAATTTGAAGTAAAATTTCTCCTATAATGATATTGGCAGTGGGCCTAATTCAGACCTGATCGCTAGGCTGCATTTTCATACAGTCTAAACTGCGCATGCGTATGCACGGGTACAAAGCGGCTCGCCACTCAGCGATGGTTTTGTGCGAAGAATCCATTCGCACGGGCGTTCGCAAGGAGATTGACAGGAAGAGGGCGTTTGTGGGTGTCAACTGACCATTTTATGGGAGTGGTTGGAAAAACGCAGGCGTGTTCAAGCGTTTGCAGGGTGGGTGTCTGACGTCAATTCCGGTCCCGGACAGGGTGAAGTGATTGCAGCGGCTGAGTAAGTCCTGGGCTACTCAGAGACTGCACAAGCTCTGTTTGTACAGCTCTGCTACACATGCGATCGCACACTTGCACAGCGAAAATACACTCCCTATGGGCGGCAACTATGCGAATGCAGGACTGCAAAAAAACCCTAGCGAGCGAACAGGTCTATATTAGGCACAATATGCGATACAGACTGGCACAACCTTCAATCCATCTAGAAGAACACCTATGGCTTGTGATGTCACACTCAGCCTCTGTATCTGGTACAGTATACAGTTAAAACTTAACCACTTGCCTGTCATGGTTGCATCAGATGCGACCATGCCTGCAAGTGCTCTCTCTGACCTGGTCGCACATGATGCGACCAGTCAGATAGAGCAGCGGCAGAGAAGGGAAACTTCTCTCCACAGCTGCTGTCAGAGGGACCGGAAGGTCCCTCCGCCTCCCTGCACTCTCCCCTACTGATTGCTGTGCTGCTGATCACTGCTGATCTGTCAGCACGGCAGGATCCCCCCCCCCCCCCCTCCAGCGGCTGCAGACAATGGCAGCCGCTGGGGAATGTAAATTAACCCTCCTAAGCCACCCCCAGACCCCCCCTGTACACCTGGGGGCTGTCCCAGCTTTCACAATGAAAGCCGCGATGGTCAAGATGTTCCCGATGTTCCGATGGCCACAATGTTCCCGATCAATGTTTCGATGTTTGGGGAGAAAAATATTTTACCAAAAAAAATCAAAAAAAGTATTTCATTTAAAAAAACATTTTTTTACTAGAATAATGTGGGATAGGGTTAAATTCATGTTCTTCACCTAATTCACTCATAAAAAAAAAACCGACAATATCGGAGCCGTTTCTGGCGAAATAAATCGTCAGTTAAGTGGTTAAAGGTTCTTTCCTTTTTACCTATATACAGGGTCGGTTCCGGGGCTTCTTGCGCCCCGGGCGGCATTAGGGTGTGTGGCTTCTTACAGGGGGCGTGGTCAGTTACGCCCCCTGTACTGTAGTAAGATGTGCGGTGCGCGTTGACGTCATCGCGCACCGCACAGCAAAGGTCCTCTCCACAAAGGAAAACTAGACGCTAAGCGTCTAGTTCCCTTCGTGGAGAGGACCTTTGCTGTGCGGTGCGCGATTACGTCAACGCGCACCGCACATCATTACAGTTAAGGTCCTCTCCAGGAAGGGAAACTAGACGCGTAGCGTCTAGTTTCCCTTCACAGCGGGCAGCGGCAGGCACAGCAGCAGCAGATCTTGCCATGGTGCGGCGCCCTCCGGATGGCGCCGGTGCCCTCCGGAAGGCGGCGCCCCGGGCAAAAGACCTGCTACTGCCTATACATGATTTCCCACAGGAGCACATAATTTGGTATATCACATTTTGGATTTACATGTTAAGTGATGTCTAATACGGTAAGTTTTCCCTGAGTGGGGATGTTGGAATGTTCTACCCTGTCTCATAAAGCGACATGTTGTGCAGCCACATGCATAGCAGCCTGTTTTTTTTTTTTACTAAAAAATTAGATGGCTTTTTAAGTCTATTTGTTATATCGGTTTTTAACCAAGAGGTCCCTGATGTTTTTTACTCTGGTGTAACAAGACATAAGTCGTGTATTTGTCAGATCCATATCTGTATCTGTTTGAATCATAGGCCAATGTTTCTTTGATACCGTATTAATAATTTCACTGCTTGTGGTATACGAGTTTACCCAGGGAAGAAAGTTATTATTGACACTAGGTGATTCATCGCGCCCTACGGGCGCTCTTCACACCGTCGTAAGGGGCTACGCTCCCTTAACCCTTGCACACCCTTGTGGCGTGCAATATTTTTATTATATGGAGTATTACATAAAATCATAATTGTGTGAGTGGTTAAATATTGCACGGACAAAGGGCGTGCAATGGCTAAGGGGTGGAAGCCCCTTGCAATGGCGTGAACAGCGCACGCAGGGCCTGGTGAATCACCTAGTAGGTGCTTTGGTTGGGGGAGTAGTGGGTGCGGGGAAGAGGCGGATGGGATCCTGGGGTGCCACGGGAGGGGCGGTTGCAGTGGTGCCGCAGGTGGGGGAGGGTGCGTGGGTGCTGCAGGTGGTGGTCCGGAGCCGCAGCGGGTGGGGGAGGAGCAGTTGCGGGGTTGACTCGGGTGGGGGAGGGGGGAATGCGGTGGTGCGGCGGGAGGTACAGGTGTGGGGTCGCTGTGGGTGGGGAGGTGGTCCGGAGCTATCGCGGGTGCTGGAGGGGGTGTGTGGGGGTGCCGCGGATGGGGCCCGGAGGTACTGTGAGTGGGGGAGGGGCGGGTAATGCTTATCCTGCTTCTCCTCCTGCTCCTCCTGTCACCAGCTAAGCTGCTGTCCTCCCTTTGGCAGTGGCTCTCCCGGAGACTCGCACAGCAGCCAGTCACTATTGTTAGCGCCAGTGTCCCAATGCGCCGCATTACAGGGAAGAAGATGTACGCAATAAACTACAGCTCCCAGCAGCCCTAAGGGGCGGAATGCTTCAGTGCTAAGGGCTGCTGGGAGCTGTAGTTTATGTAGTGCGTCTACTTCCCTGTAATGCGGCGCGTTGGAACCCTGGTGCTAACAATAGTGACTGGCTGGCAGAACTGTGTGACTGGCTGAATCAATGTAAAAGGTGAGAGTGCTGTGCAGTGTCAGTGACACTGCACACAGGGCCGGCGCTAGCCGCTCAGTAAAGGGATGCAGTGCAGGGAGGCACCAGGAAGGAGAGACGTTCTCCCTGCTCTGCATCCCTCTGCTGAGCTTCTGCTGCTATCCCTGCTGCTGCTGGCTGCTGTCACACATGCAGCGGCGCCGGAAGCACAAAATCTTTTTCTCCCACTCGGCGCCGGCAGCACAAAGCCTCCTCTCCCCCTCGGTGCCGTCAGCACAAAACCTCCTCTTCCCCCTCCCCTCCCCTCCCCTGTGTGACATTCAGTGGGCGGGAGGGAGCCAAAGTGGGCGGAGCTAGATGGGAGTAAGGGGCGGAGCTACACTGGACCATGCTGCAGCAGGAGGATGAGCTGCTACAGCTTCGGCCAGCCAGACTTCATTAGATAAGTGTCTGGAAAGAGAGTGTGTGTGTGTATATATACAGTGTCTGTGTATACTGTATATATGTGTGACTGTGTATGTGTGTAATGTATGTACAGTATGTATGTATGTGTGTGTGTTTGTATATATATATATATATGTGTCGTGTGTGTGTGTGTGTGTGTGTGTGTGTGTGTGTGTGTGTGTGTATGTGTGACTGCTGCATAATGTGTGTAAGCGTCACTGGTACAGGGGGCGTTACGTGTGTAAGCGGCACTGGTACAGAGGGCGTTACGTGTGTAAGCGTCACTGCTACAGGGGCTATTACGTGTGTAAGCGTCACTGGTACAGGGGGGCGTGACATGTGCAAGTGTCTGTACTACAGGGGTCGTTATGTGCGCTGTGCATTTGTAAAGATGCGAGGGTGCAAATTTATAGTTTGCAGGGGGGCGCCGAACACTCTAGCAACGGCCCTGACTGCACACCCACTGCACTGCACAGCACTGTCACCTTTTACATTGATTCAGCGTCCATACATTACCCTCCGCGATATCACCCTCTCTATCCATTACATTAGCCATCTTGGGGCTTCCGGGCCGGCAGCCCAGGTGCTGTGTTGCGGAGTCAGGGCCTCTGGGGATCTGGGCGCGGCTGTGGCAGGGAGGTACTTCTGTGACATCACACGCAGAGCAGGCTCCGGGGCTCAGAGAGTATGCGGCGCAGGGAGGCCTATGAAAGTCTTCCACTGCGCCGTTTTCATACACATCTATGCCGGTGGCCGCAGCAGCTTTTGTTCCACCTGCGGCGCGGCTGGGGAGTGAGGATTGTTGATGCCGGAGGGGGCAGGTGAACTGGCAGCAAGACATTGGTAGTCATTCCCAGTTGATCGCTTGCTAGCAGTTTTTAGCAGCCGTGCAAACGCTATGCCGCCAGCCACTGGGAGTGTATTTTAGCTATGCAGAAGTGCGAACGAAGGGATGGGAGAGCGGGTACAAAAAAATGTTGTGCAGTTTCAGAGTAGCTTCAGACCTACTCGGCACTTGCAATCACTTCAGACCATTCAGTTCCTGATTTGACGTCATGAACACGCCCTGCGTTTGGCCAGCCATGCCTGCGTTTTTCCGAACACTCCCTGAAAACGGTCATTTGACACCCAGAAATGCCCTCTTCCTGTCAATCACTCTGCGGCTGCCTGAAAAGCATCGCTAGACCCTGTGTAACTCTACATAGTTCATTGTAATAGTACGCCGCACGTGCGCATTGCGCTGCATACGCATGCGCAGAAGTGGCGTGTTTTTGCCTGATCGCTTCACAGCGAACAAATGCAGCTAGCGATCAACTTGGAATGACCCCCATAGGACGCTGCAGTAGAAGGATTGTTTTTTCCCCTATCTGCAGCACAGAGACTTGCTGCAGATGCAGTGACATACCCTCCAGCTGCACCTTTTTGGCAGGTACAGTCCCTTTTTTTATGGTCTGTACCGTTTTTTGACTCTCCAAGCTTCCATTGAAAGTATAGGAAAAGGGGCGTAGCCACGCTGCTGTACCCGTGGCCACGCCCCTTTTTTGAATGTGTATCAATGTTTCTCTGACGTCCTAGTGGATGCTGGGAACTCCGTAAGGACCATGGGGGATAGCGGCTCCGCAGGAGACTGGGCACAAAAGTAAAAGCTTTATGACTAGCTGGTGTGCACTGGCTCCTCCCCCTATGACCCTCCTCCAAGCCTCAGTTAGATTTTTGTGCCCGGCCGAGAAGGGTGCATGCTAGGTAGCTCTCCTGAGCTGCTTAGAGTAAAAGTTTAAATAGGTTTTTTATTTTCAGTGAGACCTGCTGGCAACAGGCTCACTGCATCGTGGGACTAAGGGGAGAAGAAGCGAACTCACCTGCGCGCAGAGTGGATTGGGCTTCTTAGGCTACTGGACATTAGCTCCAGAGGGACGATCACAGGCTCAGCTTGGATGGGTCCCGGAGCCGCGCCGCCGGCCCCCTTACAGAGCCAGAAGAGCGAAGAGGTCCGGAAAAATCGGCGGCAGAAGATGTTCCTGTCTTCAATAAGGTAGCGCACAGCACTGCAGCTGTGCGCCATTGCTCTCAGCACACTTCACACTCCGGTCACTGAGGGTGCAGGGCGCTGGGGGGGAGCGCCCTGAGACGCAATAAAACACGTTTTAAACCTTATATGGCTAAAGAAATGCATCACATATAGCTCCTGGGCTATATGGATGCATTTAACCCCTGCCAGTTTTCCTAAAAAAAGCGGGAGAAAAGGCCGCCGAAAAGGGTGCGGAGCCTATCTCCTCAGCACACAAGCGCCATTTTCCCTCACAGCTCCGCTGGAAGGACGGCTCCCTGACTCTCCCCTGCAGTCCTGCTACAGAATCAGGGTAAAACAAGAGAGGGGGGGCACTAATTGGCAGATAATACAAATACAGCAGCTATAGAAGGGAGAAACACTTATATAAGGTTATCCCTGTATATATATAGCGCTCTGGTGTGTGCTGGCAAACTCTCCCTCAGTCACCCCAAAGGGCTCGTGGGGTCCTGTCCTCTATCAGAGCATTCCCTGTGTGTGTGCTGTGTGTGTGTCGACATGTATGAGGAGGAAAATGGTGTGGAGGCGGAGCAATTGCCTGTAATAGTGATGTCACCCCCTAGGGAGTCGACACCTGACTGGATGGTCGTATGGAAGGAATTACGTGACAGTGTCAGCACTTTGCAAAAAACTGTTGACGACATGAGACAGCCGGCAAATCAGTTAGTGCCTGTCCAGGCGTCTCAAACACCGTCAGGGGCTCTAAAGCGCCCGTTACCTCAGATGGTCGACACAGACCCAGACACGGATACTGACTCCAGCGTCGACGGTGACGAGACAAACGTAATGTCCAGTAGGGCCACACGTTACATGATCACGGCAATGAAGGAGGCTTTGAACATTTCTGATACTACAAGTACCACAAAAAGGGGTATTATGTGGGGTGTGAAAAAACTACCCATAGTTTTTCCTGAATCAGATGAATTAAATGAGGTGTGTGACAAAGCGTGGGTTTCCCCCGATAAAAAACTGCTGATTTCTAATAAATTATTGGCATTATACCCTTTCCCGCCAGAGGTTAGGGCGCGTTGGGAAACACCCCCTAGGGTAGATAAGGCGCTCACACGCTTATCAAAACAAGTGGCGTTGCCGTCTCCTGATACGGCCGCCCTCAAGGAACCAGCTGATAGAAAGCTGGAAAATAACGACCAGCAATCGCCTCAGCCTGGATGTGCAGCGCTGGAGTGGCTTGGTCGGATTCCCTGACTGAAAATATTGATACCCTGGATAGGGACAGTATATTATTGACTATAGAGCATTTAAAGGATGCATTACTATATATGCGAGATGCACAGAGGGATATTTGCACCCTGGCATCAAGAGTAAGCGCGCTGTCCATTTCTGCCAGAAGAAGTTTATGGACACGACAGTGGTCAGGTGATGCGGATTCCAAACGGCATATGGAAGTTTTGCCGTATAAAGGGGAGGAGTTATTTGGGGTCGGTCTATCGGACCTGGTGGCCACGGCGACGGCTGGGAAATCCACCTTTTTACCCCAGGTCACCTCTCAGCAGAAAAAGACACCGTCATTTCAAACTCAGTCCTTTCGTCCCCATAAGGGCAAGCGGGCAAAAGGCCACTCATTTCTGCCCCGGGGCAGAGGAAGGGGAAAAAGACTGCAGCAGGCAGCCTCTTCCCAGGATCAGAAGCCCTCCCCCGCTTCTGCCAAGTCTTCAGCATGACGCTGGGGCTTTACAAGCGGACTCAGGCACGGTGGGGGCCCGTCTCAAAAATTTCAACGCGCAGTGGGCTCACTCGCAAGTGGACCCCTGGATCCTGCAGGTAGTATCACAGGGGTACAAATTGGAATTCGAGACGTCTCCTCCTCGCCGGTTCCTGAAGTCTGCTCTACCAACGTCTCCCTCCGACAGGGAGGCAGTACTGGAAGCTATTCACAAGCTGTATTCCCAGCAGGTGATAATCAAGGTACCCCTCCTACAACAGGGAAAGGGGTATTACTCCACGCTGTTTGTGCTACCGAAGCCGGACGGCTCGGTGAGACCGATTTTAAATCTGAAATCATTGAACACTTATATAAAAAGGTTCAAATTCAAGATGGAGTCACTCAGAGCAGTGATAGCGAACCTGGAAGAAGGGGACTATATGGTGTCTCTGGACATCAAAGATGCTCATCTCCATGTCCCAATCTACCCTTCTCACCAAGGGTACCTCAGGTTTGTGGTACAAAACTGTCATTATCAGTTTCAGACGCTGCCGTTTGGATTATCCACGGCACCACGGGTCTTTACCAAGGTAATGGCCGAAATGATGATTCTTCTTCGAAGAAAGGGCGTCTTAATTATCCCTTACTTGGACGATCTCCTGATAAGGGCAAGGTCCAGGGAACAGTTAGAGGTCGGAGTAGCACTATCTCAGGTAGTGCTACGTCAGCACGGGTGGATTCTAAATATTCCAAAATCGCAGCTGATTCCAACAACACGTCTACTGTTCCTAGGGATGATTCTGGACACAGTCCAGAAAAAGGTGTTTCTCCCGGAGGAGAAGGCCAGGGAGTTATCCGAGCTAGTCAGGAACCTCCTGAAACCAGGACAAGTGTCAGTGCATCAATGCACAAGGGTCCTGGGAAAGATGGTGGCTTCTTACGAAGCGATTCCATTCGGAAGATTCCATGCAAGAACTTTTCAGTGGGATCTGCTGGACAAATGGTCCGGATCGCATCTTCAGATGCATCAGCGGATAACCCTATCTCCAAGGACAAGGGTGTCTCTCCTGTGGTGGTTGCAGAGTGCTCATCTTCTAGAGGGCCGCAGATTCGGCATTCAGGACTGGATTCTGGTGACCACGGATGCCAGCCTGAGAGGCTGGGGAGCAGTCACACAGGGAAGAAATTTCCAGGGCTTGTGGTCAAGCATGGAAACGTCTCTTCACATAAATATCCTGGAACTAAGGGCAATTTACAATGCCCTAAGTCAAGCAAGGCCTCTGCTTCAGGGTCAGTCGGTATTGATCCAATCGGACAACATCACGGCAGTCGCCCACGTAAACAGACAGGGCGGCACAAGAAGCAGGAGGGCAATGGCAGAAGCTGCAAGAATTCTTCGCTGGGCGGAAAATTATGTGACAGCACTGTCAGCGGTGTTCATTCCGGGAGTGGACAACTGGGAAGCAGACTTCTTCAGCAGACACGACCTCCACCCGGGGGAGTGGGGACTTCACCCAGAAGTCTTCCACGTGATTGTAAACCGTTGGGAAAAACCAAAGGTGGACATGATGGCGTCTCGTCTCAACAAGAAACTAGACAGATATTGCGCCAGGTCAAGGGACCCTCAGGCGATAGCGGTGGACGCTCTGGTAACACCGTGGGTGTACCAGTCAGTGTATGTGTTCCCTCCTCTGCCTCTCATACCCAAAGTATTGAGAATCATAAGAAGGAGAGGAGTAAGAACTATACTCGTGGCTCCGGATTGGCCAAGGAGGACTTGGTACCCGGAACTCCAAGAGATGCTCACGGAGGACCCGTGGCCTCTACCTCTAAGAAAGGACCTGCTCCAGCAGGGACCTTGTCTGTTCCAAGACTTACCGCGGCTGCGTTTGACGGCATGGAGGTTGAACGCCGGATCCTGAAGGAAAAAGGCATTCCAGATGAAGTCATCCCTACCCTGATCAAGGCCAGGAAGGATGTAACCGCGAAACATTATCACCGCATTTGGCGAAAATATGTTGCGTGGTGTGAGGCCAAGAAGGCCCCTACAGAGGATTTTCAACTGGGTCGTTTCCTGCATTTCCTGCAAACAGGACTATCTATGGGCCTAAAATTAGGGTCCATTAAGGTTCAAATTTCGGCCCTGTCAATATTCTTCCAAAAAGAACTGGCTTCAGTGCCTGAAGTTCAGACGTTTGTCAAAGGGGTACTGCATATACAGCCTCCTTTTGTGCCTCCAGTGGCACCTTGGGATCTCAATGTAGTGTTGAGTCTCCTAAAGTCACATTGGTTTGAACCACTCACCACTGTGGAATTAAAATATCTCACATGGAAAGTGGTCATGCTGTTAGCCCTGGCTTCAGCCAGGCGTGTCTCAGAATTGGCGGCTTTATCATATAAAAGCCCTTACCTAATTTTTCATTCAGACAGGGCAGAACTGAGGACTCGCCCTCAATTTCTCCCTAAGGTGGTTTCAGCGTTTCACATGAACCAGCCTATTGTGGTGCCTGCGGCTACTAGGGACTTGGAGGACTCCAAGTTGCTGGACGTAGTCAGGGCCCTGAAAATATATGTTTCCAGGACGGCTGGAGTCAGAAAATCTGACTCGCTGTTTATCCTGTATGCACCCAACAAGCTGGGTGCTCCTGCTTCTAAGCAGACGATTGCTCGTTGGATTTGTAGTACGATTCAGCTTGCACATTCTGTGGCAGGCCTGCCACAGCCAAAATCTGTAAAAGCCCATTCCACGAGGAAGGTGGGCTCATCTTGGGCGGCTGCCCGAGGGGTCTCGGCTTTACAACTTTGCCGAGCAGCTACTTGGTCAGGGGCAAACACGTTTGCTAAATTTTACAAATTCGATACCCTGGCTGAGGAGGACCTGGAGTTCTCTCATTCGGTGCTGCAGAGTCATCTGCACTCTCCCGCCCGTTTGGGAGCTTTGGTATAATCCCCATGGTCCTTACGGAGTTCCCAGCATCCACTAGGACGTCAGAGAAAATAAGAATTTACTTACCGATAATTCTATTTCTCATAGTCCGTAGTGGATGCTGGGCGCCCATCCCAAGTGCGGATTGTCTGCAATACTTGTATATAGTTATTGTTACAAAAATCGGGTTGTTTATTGTTGTGAGCCATCTTTTCAGAGGCTCCTACGTTTATCATACTGTTAACTGGGTTCAGATCACAAGTTGTACGGTGTGATTGGTGTGGCTAGTATGAGTCTTACCCGGGATTCAAGATCCTTCCTTATTATGTACGCTCGTCCGGGCACAGTATCCTAACTGAGGCTTGGAGGAGGGTCATAGGGGGAGGAGCCAGTGCACACCAGCTAGTCATAAAGCTTTTTCTTTTGTGCCCAGTCTCCTGCGGAGCCGCTATCCCCCATGGTCCTTACGGAGTTCCCAGCATCCACTACGGACTATGAGAAATAGAATTATCGGTAAGTAAATTCTTATTTTCTGTGTAAATTCTTGGAGGGTATGATGCTGCAGATGCAGGGGGCCTATTTTGGGGTGTGGGGCTGGAGCTGCATCCCCATCAGTCCCATTGCTAATCCTGCTCTGTGAAAACACAGCAGGCAAAGGGCAGAGCCTCCCATTGGATGTAACCTGTGTGGGAGGGCGCTTCTCGCCCAATCAACTGTGGACTGGGTGTGATAGACCTGCCACTAACCCAATGAGAGCTCCTAGCCACGCCCAGCGTTAGAGACCCAGGCACAGAATCACAGGGCTATTATATAGGAGATATATATGTTGGTGTATATCTTATATGCTGTGTGTGCTATTTTACTAATAAAAACATTAAAAAGAAGTAGCAGGAGCAGTTTTCATTTATACACACATATACAGTACTGTTACGTACTATGGCCCAGATTTATCAAGCCTTTGAGAGTGATAAATTGCACGGTGATAAAGTACCAACCAATCAGCTTCTAACTGCCATGAACAGCCTGTGTTTAAAAACTGACAGTTAGGAGCTGATTGGTTGCTACTTTATCACCATGCTATTTCATACTTGCCTACCAGACCCTCTCCATGAGGGAGAAAATGCTCTGTTCCTGGACTTTCCTGGTAATGTATGATTGCCATCACCTGTGGTGAGCTAGTTAATTGATAAGAAAGGTGTTTCACCACAGGTGATAGCAATCATACATTACCAGGAAAGTCCAGGAACAGAGCATTTTCTCCCTTATGGAGAGGGTCAGGTAGGCAAGTATGTGCTATTTATCACCCTCCAAGGCTTAATAAATCTGGGCCTATATCTTTGAATAAGGGGGGTCATTCCGAGTTGTTCGCTCTGTATTTTTTTTCGCATCGCAGCGATTTTCCGCTTAGTGCGCATGCGCAATGTCCGCAGTGCGACTGCGCCAAGTAAATTTGCTATGCAGTTAGGAATTTTACTCACGGCTTTTTCTTCGTTCTGGTGATCGTAGTGTGATTGACAGGAAGTGGGTGTTACTGGGCGGAAACTGTCCGTTTTATGGGTGTGTGCGGAAAAACGCTACCGTTTCTGGGAAAAACGCGGGAGTGGCTGGAGAAACGGAGGAGTGTCTGGCCGAACGCTGGGTGTGTTTATGACGTCAAACCAGGAACGACAAGCACTGAACTGATCGCAGATGCCGAGTAAGGTTGAAGCTACTCAGAAACTGCTAAGAGGTGTGTAATCGCAATTTTGAGAATCTTTCGTTCGCAATTTTAAGATGCTATGATTCACTCCCAGTAGGCGGCGGCTTAGCGTGAGTAAATCTGCTAAAAGCAGCTTGCGAGCGAACAACTCGGAATGAGGGCCAACATATGCTCTTATATGTGTAATCTATAAAGACAGAGACACAAAAATCGAGGAGTACATTAGCTCTTGTCTTTAAATCTTTATTCACTCATTTATTTTCAGTTCCATAATAAATTTTAATATTTCGCTTGAACACATATAATAAAGGATATCTGCAATCCAGAAATAAGAATTAAACATATACATTTCTCTACTGACATGACATATGGGCATTAAAGCCAGTACTTCATATTAATACTGGGGACATTTATTTTAGAATATTAATAAAGCTTACATTTTAACTTGTTGGTTGCGGATTGTGTGCACCCAAATAGTAATTAGCTTCGTTCTCCCCTATCTTTGGAGAATTTTTGTGATATTATGGTTTAAGCTAGTTGCACCATTAGAACCTTGGGGGTCATTCCGAGTTGTTCGCTCGCAAGTGGATTTTAGCAGATTTGCTCATGCTAAGCCGCCACCTACTGGGAGTGAATCTTAGCATCTTAAAATTGCGAACGATGTATTCGCAATATTGCGATTACACACCTCGTAGCAGTTTCTGAGTAGCTCCAGACTTACTCGGCATCTGCGATCAGTTCAGTGCTTGTCGTTCCTGGTTTGACGTCACAAACACACCCAGCGTTCGCCCAGACACTCCCCCGTTTCTCCGGCCACTCCTGCGTTTTTTCCGGAAACGGTAGCGTTTTTTCCCACACGCCCATAAAACGGCCTGTTTCCGCCCAGTAACACCCATTTCCTGTCAATCACATTACCATCGCCAGAACGATGAAAATGCCGTGAGTAAAATTCCTAAGTGCATAGCAAATTTACTTGGCGCAGTCGCACTGCGGACATTGCGCATGCGCATTAAGCGGAAAATCGCTGCGATGCAAAGATTTTTACCGAGCGAACAACTCGGAATGACCCCCCTTATTCATCCCATTTCTTATCTAGTTCCACATTTATCCATAAATACAAGATAACTTGATATCAAGATAAGGTACCCCCAACATTGACATATATATGTGATAAGCATGGTGCGGGTTACCCTCCAAATAACGTTTTTGGAACTGTATATAATAAATGTGATGCCTATGTAATAAATTCCAAATGCAATTTCACCATTTGCAAATTCTTATGTTAATGATCATCTCTTGGTAATAAAAACATGTTTTAAATTTAAATTCTTCTTGTTGTAGTTTGTGTGTCTAATATTACTAATAAAACTTACCACACACTAGCAGCTGAGATACTGAGACAGATCACAGGGGACAGGCAAGCTGTATTCTCTACTGCCAGGGGTCCCACAAGGTTTTGCTGAGAGTCGACAGCAGATGCTGAGGAGCTCAGATTGAAGTCATACTAGTGATGCAGCAGATCACTGTCCTTGCCCAGAAATTCAATGGTGGTCCCCTGGCTGCAGTGAAGAATTCAAAGAATGAGGAGATTTGATTTATAATGCAGGGCAGCAGGAGATTAGCTCTTCAAATTGGACTCTCCTGCAGGATCCAGGAGGGTAGGCAACTATGAAATATGGTGATACAGGATAGGAAGGATCTGTCTGTGGATAACTGCTTCCCCTTCTGGGATGTTTCCAATAACATTGTAACAGCAGGTTGTTAGCAGGACAGGTCTCTGGTTTACATTCTTATTTGAAGTCACTAGTGGGGTTCTGAGTATTTGTGTAGGTGTGTGTGTGTAAAGGGCTCCCTCAGGGATGGGATGAGGTCTGGCAGTAACGCTGACAGAAATCCTTTGGACCACGGCAGTGGTACTTTCCGGAAAGTGTCGCTGTTCAGAAACAGAACTTGTGGCTGAGGCCCTGGATGGTTTCAAAACCCGGACTCTCAGCAGGATCTGACGGACTTCTTCCCCCAGGATCAGCATACACTGTTTCCATTGCCCCTAGGGCACAGATTCCCAAATGCGGCCCTCAAGGCACCCCAACGGTCCAGGTTTTAAATGTATCCATGCTTGGCCACAGGTGACTTAATTAGCACCTCAGTCAATTTGATTTAACCATCTGCACTGAGCCATGGATATACCTAAATCGAGGACTGTTGGGGTGCCTTGAGGACCATGTTTGGGAACCTCTGCCCTAGGGGGTTACACCACTGGGATACATTATTACTAATGCTGTTTTTCACTCTAAGGGGCCTATTCATTAATGTGAATGGTCTGTTACACATGCAGAAACAGTAATTGTTTTAAGTAACGTGCAAATTCATCATTGTGGCCGCCGCATAGTCATCATAAAGAACTGCTGAAAGTTATTGGAGTTTGATTGCAATAACTAATGTCATCTTCAGATGAAGCTACAGTACTTCCCAGAGCCACACTCCTTCCTATTGGAAGGAAGCCCAGAGTCAGAAGAGGGATCCGATCATATCCCTCAGTCTCTTCTGTCCCTCTCTGTGCATATGAGCCAACTCAGTTGAGGTTTAGTTGTTAGCATAAACATTTTTCAGAGCACAGAGTACTTTATTGTCCATCTCCACAACTCACGTTAAGTTGAATACTTAGTTAATGGGGGGGCCCATGGGGCTTGATAATGAATAAGCTCCTCAAGCATAAAAGAGAAAAGTTTACTATAATATCCTTTATGATAGAGTTTTCATCCTAGACATTTGGAGTGTTAACTTTTTGAAAAAATTACAGTATGTTCCGTAACATGTTTTGTTTTGTATGCCGTATTCTGTAACACCCTTTTAACTTGTGTTATAGGAAAAGTTTATCAATAAAAATACATATTTGACCCAAAGTTAAATGAATTGAAAACAGTTTTTTGTTTTTTTTCACAATTTATGTCGGAGAGAGCGCGGCAGATTCTTTCCCAGAAATTCCTGGATATGTCTCCAGCTGACTTCCTGTGCTTTGCAGTGATCCTGGATCTCCCCTCCCCACACCGACGGAGTTGCAAACTTAAAACATAGTGACACAGGGCAGAAGGGAGATCCAGGGGGCTCTAGAAGATGCCCTGTACCTGGGTAACTCTGCAAATACACATCTTTCTTGTTATACTTTTCTGCCCTGGCTACCGCTTGCTTAGCATATAATAAGCTGTTCTGGCCCTGGTCATCTTCTCCCACCAAGAAGAGGATGGGACCTCTGGCCTTCTCCAGGGGAAGTACAGAGTCCTGGTATTCTGGCTTTGTTGTATCTTGGTTGACACGGGAAAAATCATAGGCCCCAGAGTAGGTGATCAGAAGTTTTTCCGTTTGATGAGGAATTTCTCTCAGTACAAGATCGCCATAGCTGAGCGTGCTGCCATGCATAGCATTGGTTCCATTAATACAGACTGCGGCAGCGACCTGGGGAAAATAAGACGCCATAGCCAGAGCTATCTCTGCCCCTTTGCTCACACCAACGACTCCGATTCCTTCTCCGAACACCTGAAACCAATAAAACTCAGTAAGAAGAGTGGTTGACCACGCTGTGAATATATGCGCTACATCTCATACACTATAGCACTGGTTTGACACTACTGCAATTTGGACCTGATGGTAATTTGTAATAAATGCAAAAAGAGGCAAGTAACTTGTGTCTGGAACAAATCATGTTGCAATGCAAAAGAAGCAAATACATTTGTATTTTCTGTGCAGGGTAAATACTGGATGCTTTTGCATGTAGTCCACAAATGTCTGACAGCTTTATTGTAATGTGGGCCATACATCATACAGTGTGCGGGAGCAAACGATCATCAACCATTTGCTCCCACATGGTTGAAAAACTGCCAAAAACAGTCTGTCCACCTAGCAGCCGGCACTGTTTACCACTGCTCCCAAGGCTTACCACTGTTTGGGGGGATCCTCCTACTGGCTGGCTCAGCTTCCTAGTGAGGTGTAGTAGTTATCTTCCTCATCATCATTTTGCACTAATGATACCCATCCCTGTCCTCTATTTTTTCTCTCTCTACTTCTGACCTTTTTTTTTCAGTTTGCTCTTACACTTCTTTTCTTCATTCCTTTTTTTATGCTCTTCCATCTTTACTTATCATAGATTTTTATTCTACTGCTCCTATCACTCATTGGACCCGATTCAGTAAGGATTGCAAATTTTGCTAAGTAGCTTTGGATCACATGCTGGGGGCCTCCCATCGCAAGGCAGCTCAGCATGCTAACAGCTGCCCTCCCCTTGACTACGCTGAGATTGCAGTCGCACCACAACTTCAGCGTGATCGCTATAATTAAGGAAGCCTCCAGCCGGCGTAACCTGGCTGCACCGGTAGGAGGCCCGCCGCCATATTTTTGATTGCGGCGGCTGCGTGTGACGTCACGCAGCCACTCCGATCACGCCCCCATCACACCCCTCATTTGCGCTGGCATGCCCCCGTTTCTAAGCCAAGCCCCCGTAATGCTCTGTTTCCGCCTCGGAAATACACCGTGAACGCCTCTGCCTGATTTACAGGCAGAGGCATTCGCATTTTCTGCCGGTGCCTGCATAAAATGCGTGCACCTGCACAGGATGGGCCCTGCGCATGCGCCCGCATCCTTTTTTGCATATTTTTGCGGTTGGATCGCGTATTGCGATTCAACCTGAATCGGGCCCATTGTCTTTACACTCTACCGCCCATGCCTCTAGTCATTCTTTCTCATTTCCACTCCTACATCTCCGAGGGTTTCTTTTTTGCTTTACCTCTGCCTTGTTGTCCTTTTCCTCTACCCTTTCTTCTGTTACTCTACACGGTCCCTTCCCCGACTTGTACTTTCACTCTATCTCCTCCTCTTTTTCTCCCAAACCATTTTCCTATCGGGTTAGAGTCCAGTCTGAATTACTGTGTAATGCTGGATCAGGTTGCAGAGCTTTTGATAGTTTCCACTTTGCTTGATATGACACAAGATTTGGGATCAGCTATTGTTTTACATAGTGACACCTTGTTCCGGCTTTCATGTTACTACAAGCATCTCACGGTTTGCACATTAAGAAAATGCATAAATGACATTATAACAATTAATTTTAAACAATTAAAGAACTTATTTTAACACGTAGTACAGAATAAAGTCAGACTAGCTCCTCCCAGATTTTTATCACAATGAATAGCAATCTCTGCAGGTCATTATTAATTAGAGGATATTTATTTGAACACTTACCTCTGGGCGCCTACTCAGTAATTCAGCCGCTTCTTCAAAATATGTCAGATCCACATGGTCTAAAGTTTTTGGGAGATCATCATAGGCAAGGTAAGCCAAGGCAAGGGATGCAAACCCGCGCGAGGCCAGGAGGCTGCTTCGAAACTCAACAAGACCTCCACTGCCCCCGAACATGTCAATTACTCCGGGAAAGGGACCTTCACCTAAATATGGAGACACGTTCATTCTATATAGCTGAAACCATGGTTACACTGTATTTTACAGATGTTGCAAATTCCAGAACTATAAGCTAGTTATAGTTATGGCTGCCAGGGCCGTAACTAGGTGAGTGCGGAGGGGGCACCGCACATAGCGCTGCAGGGTAGGGGGCGCTGTTGGCGACACTTGTCAATTATCTGTTTTAATTACTTTCACTTGCAGCTTCCCCCCTTTTTGAAGCCCAGCATCTCCTGACCGCCTCCTACCCTGACCCCTTCTGTCACTAATACCTATTCAATATTTGGAAAAGCATGTAACCAGGTACGGGAATAAAATAATAAATCCCCGAGTTCCAGTGACCTCAGCCCATACTACTAACATTTGCAGCTGGGCCAATTTGCGGTGCAATTCTTTGATGTAGCCTGCTTCATTTATTTTCACTTACCACATGCAAATATGGTGGGATCGATGGGTGGTGAGTTCCTAACCCCCCTCCCCTGTTCCCCCAAGGCTGCAAAGACCAGGGTTCTTTAATAACTGCATGGTTAATGCAATGCAACTAGGTACTCAGGCTACCGTGGACCTGTTATGCAAGTCAATAGAGCTGCTTACATTACAGCCTAATTGCAGTACACAACAATGAGCACATACTGTATGTGGTCAGGGCTCCCATCAGAAATGATGGTGACCAGGACTGACAAAATAGGTAGGGACCCCTTCCTGAGCAGAGCTGTGGATATTGTGGGTGGAGGCATCGATTGGTGCATAAACTTAAAGGAATAAAAAGGGATTCCGCGCTATAGTATGTAAAGCAGCTCAGGTAAAATCAGTTATGTCAATAAAAATGAGCGCTGTGGGAACATGGGTGGTCATTCCGAGTTGTTCGCTCTGTATTTTTTTTCGCATCGCAGCGATTTTCCGCTTATTGCGCATGCGCAATGTTCGCACTGCGACTGCGCCAAGTAAATTTGCTATGCAGTTAGGAATATTACTCACGGCATTACAAGGTTTTTTCTTCGTTCTGGTGATCGTAATGTGATTGACAGGAAGTGGGTGTTTCTGGGCGGAAACTGGTCGTTTTATGGGCGTGTGTGAAAAAACGCTACCGTTTCTGGGAAAAACGCGGGAGTGGCTGGAGAAACGGAGGAGTGTCTGGGCGAACGCTGGGTGTGTTTGTGACGTCAAACCAGGAACGACAAGCACTGAACTGATCGCACTGGCAGAGTAAGTCTCGATTTACTCAGAAACTGCACAGAGAAGTCTTTTCGCAATATTGCGAATCTTTCGTTCGCAATTTTACTATGCTAAGATTCACTCCCAGTAGGCGGCGGC
Source organism: Pseudophryne corroboree (assembly GCF_028390025.1). Lineage (NCBI taxonomy): Eukaryota > Metazoa > Chordata > Amphibia > Anura > Myobatrachidae > Pseudophryne > Pseudophryne corroboree. Next base: position 67,110,507 of record NC_086444.1, read on the forward strand.
TTAGCGTGTGCAAAGCTGCTAAAAGCAGCTTGCGATCGAACAACTCGGAATGAGGGCCCTGGTAAGTAATGGTGTGTCCGTGTTTTTACACTGCGCATGCGTGTATACTACAATAAACAAATAAAATAAACAATAAAAATAAAAGATATTGAACATAAACAAGCAATTGTAATGCTTAAAGCAGTGGCATTTCTAGAGAGGACGCCCGTGTGCAGGATCCGTCTGGGCCCCCTCCTCTCTAGCCGGCAGCACTGTACGGCTCTGGGCACTAGGGTCCCTAGGCAGGAGCTGTGAAGTTCCCCTCGCAGAGTGGGGGTCACAGTTGGCGGCCATGTGTCCAGTGCAGGGTCCCCCGGTTGTCAGCGGCAAAGTGTGCCCCAGTTCTGAAAGCCAGGTGGCTGCCATGGAAACTGCCAGCCCCCTGGTTGATGAGCTGGAGGAGGTAGGGCAGACATCGACTGGAGCCGGAGTCAGAGAGCCAGGTCTCCCTAACAGTGATGGTGTGGAGCTGCCAGCTGCGGACTGGCTGCAGAAGTGACAGACAGGCAGCGACTGACAGGAGCTACGCTGGTCAGGTGAGAAAGTTTTCCTTGCACGCCAAACCCCACAGCTGAGGGAGGAATAGGGGGAGAGAGCAGCCACTGACCACCAATAGGGGTTCAGGAGCTCGGAGTCAGGGGAATGGCCATCTTTCATTTTTAGAGCTGAGCAATGTACAGTATTATGGGGGTCATTCCGAGTTGATCGCACGCTGCAACTTTTTGCAGCCCATGCGATCATATAGTCCACGCCTATGAGGGAGTGCATTTTAACTGTGCAAGTGTGTGAATGCTTGTGCAGGGGAGCTGTACAAAAACATTTTGTGCAGTTTCTGAGTAGCTATGGACTTACTCAGCCGTTGCGATCACTTCAGCCTGTCAGGTCCCAGAACTGACGTCAGACACCCGCTCTGCAAACGCCTGGACACGCCTGCGTTTTCCTCTCCACTCCCAGAAACCGGTCAGTTGCCACCCCGGAACACCTTCTTGCTGTCAGTCACCTTGGGATCGCCGCTGCGATCGAAATCTTCGTTAGAACATTTGCTGCCTGGCGTTCCCAGTCACCAGGCAGCGACGAGCCTGCGCATTCCGGACCTGATCGGGTCGGACTGACCCCCAAAGACAGAGCTGTAACGGAGCACGCTACATCAGGCACAGGAATGGTAACTTATGGGAGAGGAACAAAACCACTGCAGCCGCCAATACACCCTTGCTCAGTATGATTGGCTGGTACATTATCACTCAAGTTATACATAGATGGCTACTAGTACCTCTTTATTAGCTCAGTCAGAATATCGGAACCATTCGTATCCCTTTCCAGCCTGTCTCCTTAGAAACTGCAGTCTCTCATATTCCTGGAGGATGAAGGTAGTTTCCTCCAATAGATGTCAGTGGCTGGTTTTATAACTCTCCGCAGCATCATCGGGGTATTTTTCATAAAACAATATCCCGCTGCGCATGCGCTGCCACCTGTCACTACCGGCCGCCGCAATCCACCCCCCTAGTCACTACTACCCCCGCACCGCAACCCCCCTCCCCTCCCCCGGATTTATACGTACCACTCCCTGGAGCCGGTTGGCCGCTGCTCCAGGAGGCTTTTGGGTGCCGGTTCCTGCTGCTGTGCTGTGACCTCCGGTGCTGTAAAGTGAACTGCCACTTTGCAGCATCACTTTACTGCATGGGGGTCACAGTGCAGCACATGGAGGACCCGGTGCCTGGCCGCGCTCACCGGAGCACCGATCACTGGCTCCTAGGACTGGTAAGTATTTTTTTTTTAAAGGTGATCAGCTTGTGTGTCCATTGGACCCGGCCAGTGTGATACTGGCCGGGTCCCGCACAGCTTTCTCTGCCAGGGGGCCGAGAGGGCTGGGCAAATGGCTGCCCTGTGATTTCACCAGCCCGAGCTGGCATAATTGTCACAGGGCACACTACAGTGTTTTTTAAAAATTTTATTTAGTAAATTCGGCCACATCACATTTCCCATTATAAGTATGGATAAATAAGTATGGGGAATGCGATGTGGGTTACTAAAAAATGAGAATTAAAGAGTTTGGAAACTGCTCCAAATGCCCTTTAGTACATTAGAGTGATACATGAAAAGGGTGTGAAATCACCCTTTTTCACATTGTGTTAGTAAAAATAATGTTAATAAATACTGGCCCCTAAATCCCAGGTATCACACTTTCTTAAAGTCCTTCTTCTGTACTCATCTATATAATTAATATAACCAGATTATTGTGTCTCTTGCTGCTTTATGTCCTGCTGCCACTACTGCAATGACGCTGTGACTTTAGGCTATTAGCCCCCACTACTGCATAAATTATAGCTCCTGAGGCCAAAATTTGTTAGCAGTTAGACGAAACCATGGGGATAATTCAGATCTGATCGCAGCAGCAAATTTGTTAGCAGTTGGGGAAAACCATGTGCACTGCAGGTGGGGTAGATGTAACATGTACAGAGAGAGTTAGATTTGGGTGGGTTATATTGTCTCTGTGCAGGGTAAATACTGGCTGCTTTATTGTTACACTGCAATTTAGATTTCAGTTTGAACACACCCCACCCAAATCTAACTCTCTCAGCACATGTTATATCTGCACCCCCCCCCCCCCCCCTCCTTCCTGCAGTGCACATGGTCCCTCATTCCGAGTTGTTCGCTCGCTAGATACTTTTTGCAGCATTGCACACACTAGGCTGCCGCCCTCTGGGAGTGTATCTTAGCATAGCAGAATTGCTAACGAAAGATTATTTCCTTGCAGTTTTTGAGTAGCTCCAGACCTACTCCTAGATTGCGATCAGCTCAGTCCGTTTAGTTCCTGGTTTGACGTCACAAACACGCCCTGTGTTCGGCCAGCCACTCCTCCGTTTCGCCAGCCACTGCTGCGTTTTTACCTGGCACGCCTGCGTTTTTTAGCACACTCACGGAAAACGGACAGTTTCCGCCCAGAAACACCCACTTCCTGTCAATCACACTACGATCAGCAGAGCGATTAAAAAGCTTTGTTCGCCCGTGAGTAAAATAGCATAGTTTTGTGTAAAATTGCCTAGCGCGTGCGCCCTGCTGTGCATACGCATGCGCAGAACTGCCGGATTTTAGCCTATTAGCAATTCTGCTAAAAGTAGCAGCGAGCGAACAACTCGGAATGACCACCATGGTTTTGCCAACTGCTAACAAATTTGCTGCTGTGATCAACTCTGAATTCTATGTGCACTGCAGGTGGGGCAGATATAACATTTGCAGAGAGAGTTAGATATGGGTGGGGTGTGTTCAAATCTAACTCTCTCTGCACATTTTACATCTGCCCCACCTGCAGTGCACATGGAGGGGTCATTCAGACCTGATCGCACACTAGTTTTTTTCGTTGCGCTGCAATCAGGTCAGAACTGCGCATGCGCATGCATCTCATTGCGCAGGCGCATCATACGGGTGCAAAGCGGATCATTGCTGAGTGATGGATTTAACGAATCCATTTGCACTGCCAATCGCAAAAAGATTGACAGGAAGAAGGGTGTTTGTGGGTGTCAACTGACCGTTTTCTGGGTGTGTTTGGAAAAACGCAGGCGTGTCCAAGCGTTTGCAGGCCAGGTGTTTGACGTCAGTTCCGGCCCCGGACAGGCTGAAGTGATCGCAGCAGCTGAGAAAGTTCTGAGCTAAAATACACTCCTCTATGGGGGGCGAGTATCTGATCGCAGCGTTGCAAAAAATAGCTAGCGAGCAATCATGTCTGAATGACCCCCATGGTTTTGCCCAACTGTTAACATATTTGCTGCTGCAATCAGATCTGAATTACCCCCTTGTGTCCTTGTGTGCCTGTTGCTGTTAGAAGCAGCTAATGTTTTGCTCCTAAAGCTGTGCAGGCTGTGTGGTGTAAGTAGAAAGGTATTTATAGACCTACAGTATGCCGTCTTCATCAGTCGGTTCCTGATGACTGTCCAATAGTGCTCTTTGGCTCCGCCCACAGTTCCACTCATTGGTGCGCAGTGAAGTCTATGGTCTCATCCCAAACTTTAGTGCTTACAGTGGTCCGACTATGCGGCTTGACTGGCCGCCTAACTGACCAATGCTGCTGCAAAGATACTGCCACCAGCTCCTCCCACTGTCTCTGACAGGCACTGGGATCGTGACTTTGGGTAGCACTTGGCAGACCTCCGATGACTGGTGACCACACCCCTGGCTCTGCCGCCACTGACCCGGTCTGACAAGCGGCTCTCGATCCTTATTCAGGTTTGTAAGCAAACCAAAAAAGTTAGCAATTGGGCAAAACCATGCTGCACTGCAGGTGGAGCAGATGTAACACGTGCAGAGAGAGTTAGATTTGGGTGGGGTGTGTTCAAACTGAAATATAAATTGCAGTGTAAAAATAAAGCAGCCAGTATTTACCCTGCACAGAAACAATATAACCCACCCAAACTTACATCTCTCTGCACATGTTACATCTGCCCCACCTGCAGTGCACATGGTTTTGCCCAATTGCTTACGTTTTTGGTTTGGTAACAAACCTGAACAACCCCCTATAGCTGGATAGCCCTTGCGCTCCTTCCTCTCCCTTGCCGCTGCTATATTATATTCACAGCTCAGCTCTTTTGCAGCAAGGCAGGGAGAGAGAAGTACCTCTATCTGACGTGTTCCCAGCAATCCCCTAACGGCGCTGCAGTCCCCTTTTATATTCCAGCACCTCTGCCCTCGCGACCAGATCTTCCCGCATGACAGTTTTTTACAGGTGTCGCCGCGTGCCTGTCCTCAATACACCACATAATCACAGGCACTCATCTCTAGTATACTGTGCCTCCTTGTTACTCACGATGAGTGTTCCTCCCCTGTATATACCAATATAACACTGCATTGTTCCAGTTGTCCTGTTACATAAAACCTATTTAATATAGATTTTACCTCATAAATAACCTTTTTGTTGCCAGTTCTGCCTGCCCTTGACTTGTTCCTGGATAACATTTTTGTCTGTCAGCAGAACTGACCCATGTTTAACTGTTACAGCCTGTTTGCTGCAAGCCCCGATCCACTCTTAGTTACAGTAATTGCTACTCTGCCAGCTGTGACCCAGCACGGTCTAATCACTCCTATTGGCCTGCTGCCTGCCCTGATCCCACATTGCTGATTAGTATAGTCTGTTTACTGCCAGCCCTGACCCAGGATTGTAGTATCTAAATAGTTGTCTGCTGCCAGTCCTGGCCTTATTTATAGTAAAATCTTGTATGTTTTGTATGATCAGTTCATCACCTGATCATACAAAACATCTGTGTGAAGGGACTGGGATAGGAGGAGTGGTATGCTGAAGACACTGAGAAGCTTTACATTGACCCTGCTTTAGGGGAGACTACAGCTACCATGATGTATTGAGAGGAATGAATGGCACATTGCACATCACTTGACAGTTTCTAGCAGCAGAGTCTGGTGAACGAGAGAGAGAAGGAACAAGAGGGGGTCATTCCAAGTTGTTCATAGCTGTGCTAAATTTAGCACAGCTATGATCATTCAGACTGACATGCGGGGGGACGCCCAGCACAAGGATAGTCTGCCCCGCATGTCAGTGCCGCCCCCCCGCGCAGAAGTGCAAAGGCATCGCACAGCGGCGCTGCCTTTCCACTTCAAGAGTAGCTCCTGACCAGCACAGCTTTAGCGTGCTGGCCGGGAGCTACTCTTCGCTCCCTGTCACGCAGCTGCCGCGGGCCGCCCCCCAACGGTCCGGCCACGCCTGCGTTAGCCGGACCGTGCCACCTAAATGGCGGCTTAACGCCGCCGTCCAGCCCCCTCCCTCCCAATAACCGCCTCTGCCTCAGAGGCGATCGCTAGACAATGAAGGCTGGCATGCGCCGGCGCATGCGTAGTTCCAACCCAAACGCTGCGCTGCTAGAAACTGCAGCGAGCGATCGGGTCGGAATGACCCCCAATATTGCAGGAGCAGAGATGGTGGGGGTCAGGGAGAGAGAGATGGGATTTCATGGAAATAAAGGAGATGAGAGATAGAGAGAGGAGCAAGAGAGTTGGTGCCAGGGAGAAAGAAAAGGGGATGAGAGGGGAGAGAGAGAAAGCATAAGGGAGAGAGGCAGGAAGAGACAATGAGAGAGTGTGTGTCAAGGAGGGAGAGAGAATGAGAGAGAGAGGGTGTCAGAGAGAGTCAAGGAGAAAGAGAGAAGAGAGACACTGTCAGAGAGAGACACTGTCTGGGAGAGAGAGATAGTGTCATGGAGAGAAAAAGAGATAGTGTCAGGGAGGGAGAAAGAGACAGTGACAGAGGGAAGAGAGAGAGACAGTGTCAAGGAGAGAGACACTGTCATGGAGAGAGAGAGTTTCAGAATGAAGAGAGAGTGTGTGTGCCAGGGTGAGAGAGTGTGTGTCAGGGAGTGAAAGTGTAAGGTAGATAAAGACACTGTCAGGGGGAGATAGGGAGAGAGAGACAGTGTCAGGGGAAGAAAGAGGGAGAGAGACAGAACGAGAGAGAGAGATGGGTGTCAGAGAGGGAGAGAGAGTGTCAGTGAGAGGGAGAGATACAGCATTAAGGGGAGATGGAGACAGTGTCAGGGAGAGAGAGTGAGAGAGACAGTGTCAGTGGGAGAGAGGGAGAGAGAAAGTGGAAGGAAGAGAGAGAGACAGTGGCCCTCATTCCGAGTTGATCGGTCGCAAGGCGAATTTAGCAGAGTTACACACGCTAAGCCGCCGCCTACTGGGAGTGAATCTTAGCTTCTTAAAATTGCGACCGATGTATTCGCAATAATGCGATTACTAACTACTTAGCAGTTTCAGAGTAGCTCCAGACTTACTCTGCCTGTGCGATCATTTCAGTGCTTGTCGTTCCTGGTTGACGTCACAAACACACCCAGCGTTCGCCCAGGCACTCCCACCGTTTCTCCGGCCACTCCTGCGTTTTTTCCGGAAACGGTAGCGTTTTCAGCCACACGCCCCTGAAACGCCGTGTTTCCGCCCAGTAACACCCATTTCCTGTCAATCACATTACGATCGCCGGAGCGAAGAAAAAGCCGTGAGTAAAAATACTTTCTTCATAGTAAAGTTACTTGGCGCAGTCGCAGTGCGAACATTGCGCATGCGTACTAAGCGGATTTTCACTGCGATGCGATGAAAAATACCGAGCGAACAACTCGGAATGAGGGCCAGTGTCAGGGAGAGAGAGAGAGAGGGAGGGGGAGAGACGGTGCCAGGGAGAAAGACAGTGTCAAGGAGAGAGAGAGCCCCCCTCTCTCTCTCCTTGACACTGTCTTTCTCCCTGGCACCGTCAGAGAGACAGTTTCAGGAAGACAGAGTTAGGTTTGTAAGGTTGGTTTTCCACCAACATTCCAATAGTGTTGACTTTTGTACACCCCTCTGAAAGTACTGTGTTTGCCCCTGGTCAACAGTGGAGCCTGGAAAACATTCTGCACCAGATCAGTGCATTAGACATCATTTGAGCATACAAAACATCTGTGTAAAGGGGCTGGACAGTGGGTGTTGGGTAGGGAGGCCAATCCCGGGCCGTTTTTTCAATCCCGAGATTCGGGATTGAAAAACGGTCAATCCCGGGATTCCGGGATTGCAGTAGGGACCAGTGAAAGATGTAGGGAGCAGCGCTGGAGGGAGGGTGTAGGTAGCGGTGCGGGAGGTATGGAGAGGGTAGGTAGCGGTGCGGGAGGTAGGGAGGGGGTAGGCATAGGCGTGCGCAGACACTGACAGGCGGGTGCCGCTCCGGACTCCCCCCCCCCCCCCTCCACGGCATTATAGTGTTCTCTCACCTCCCCTGTCCTGGATATAGACTGCTCACCTGGGCGGCCCAGGTAAGCAGTCTATGTCCAGGACAGGGGAGGTGATAGAACACTATAATGCCGTGGAGGGGGGGGGGGGGGGGGGGGGGGGAGTCCGGAGCGGCACCCGCCTGTCAGTGTCTGCGTACACCATTGGGAGTAGGCAGCGGTGCGGGAGGGTGGGTGTAGGTAGTGGTGCGGGAGGGTTGGTAGCGGCGCGGGAGGGAGGGTGGGTGTAAGTAATAACACTTACTATTAGGCGGGCGGCCGCGGCCGCCATGGACACACTGAACGCGGCGGCATTTCAAATGAAGCGTTGGCCGCCAGACAATCAGAGCTGGCGGACCGGCAGCCAATCAGAGAAGCTGCAGCAGCAGTCGCTCCTGATTGGTTGCCGCTGCTGCGGCAGCTTCCCTGATTGGCTGCCGGTCCGCCAGCTCTGATTGGCTGGCGGCCGGCGCTTCATTTGAATTGCCACTGCGTTCAGCGTGTCCATGGCTGCCGCGGCCGCCTGATAGTAAGTGTTATTACTTACACCTACCCGCCCTCCCGCGCCGCTTCCAACCCTCCCGCACATGCTCACTGTAATCCCTTGAATCCCGGGATTGGAGGCCTCCCTAGTGTTGGGGATAGGAGGAGTGGTATGCTGAAGGACACTGAGAAACCTTGCATTGGCCGTGCTTTAGGGGAGACAACAGCTACCATAATAGATTGGGAGGAAGGGGGAGGAATTATTGGCAAATTTCACATCACCTGGCAGTTTCTAGCAGCGGAGTCTGGAGATAGAGAGAGAGTGTGTGTGTGTGTGTGGGGGGGGGGGGGTTAATGGAAATAGAGGGGATGAGATAAAGAGAGAGGAGCAAGAGAGAGGGTGTCAGGGAGCAAGAAAAATAGGATTTTGGTACTTACCAGGTAAATCCTTTTCTTTGACTCCATAGGGGGCACTGGAGTACTCTAGGGATATGGACGGTTCCACAGGAACTAGGCACTGAATAGTTAAACTTTGACTATACCTCCCCTCCATATTCCAGAGTACCTCAGTGTTTTTTTACTGAGCCGAACTGGAGCTATAGAGGTTGACAATGGAGAAATACATATAACCAAAAACGGACAACAATAAAGTTGACACAAACGAAACTGACAACTAACAGTTGACACCAACCCGATAGAATTTCTAATTTGAAACAGTCGGTAAGAGTGTGTTACCATAAAATTCCCTGCACTTACCACAACCAGGTAAACAACTGCTCTGGGTGGGCGTCCAGTGCCCCCTATGGATTCAAAGAAAAGGATTTACCTGGTAAGTACCAAAATCCTATTTTCTTTTTCATCCACTAGGGGTCACTGGAGTACTCTAGGGACGTACCAAAGTTTCCCCCCTGGTCGGGAGAGCTGTTTGGCACCTGTAACACTAGACGGCCAAAGCTATATGCTGATGCCGCAAAAGTATCAAACCTGTAAAAGCGCACAAACGTGCACTGAAGACCATGTAGCCGCACTGCAAAGCTGTGTCGTAGAACTCCACGACCAGCTGCCCATGACATTCCCGGAGAACGTGTGGAATAAGCTGTTACTGATGTAGGCGGCTGTAACCTAACATGAAGGTAAGCCTGACGTATGGTCAGTTTTATCCATCTGGATAAGGTCTGCTTAGAAGGTGGCCAACCCATCTTGGGCGCATCATAGAGAATAACAACGTATCCGTCTTAGGAACTGTAGACGTTCGGAATACATAAACTCGTAATGTGCGTACCACAACCAAAATTCCAGAATCTCCTGTTAACACAGGAACTACTATTGGATGATTGATGTGAAAAGAGGACCCTACTTTTGGCAGGAAAGCGGGATTCGTCTAAAATTCCGTTCTGTCATTATGAAACACTATATACGGTGGCTTGCATGACAAGGCACCCAAAACTGAAACCCGCCCTGCCGAAGCTAAGGCTAGGAGAGAAATTGTTTCCCAAGTGAGAAACTTAATATCCACTTGTTGTAAGGGTTCGAAACAAAAAGACTATAAGAAATTTAAACCCAGATTCAAGTCCCATGGCGCAGTAAGTGGAGTGAAATGGAGGCTGTACTTTGAGGACACCCTGCATAAAGGTGTGTACCGACAGCAATAGAGCCAATCTTCTTTGAAAATAAATTCACGACGCAGATATCTGCACCTTTAGTGTGGATAAACGCCGACCTCCATCTAACCCCATCTGTAGACATAACAAAAGACGGGATAACTTGAAAGATGATGTCGGAAACTTCCGAACTTCACACCAACCTATATAGGCACGCCAAATTCTGTAATAATGAGCTGCCGTAACCGGCTTCCTAGCTCGTAACATGGTTGGTATAACCTATTCTGGAATGCCCTCTCTTTTTAAGAGGGCTGTCTCAACAGCCACTCCGTCAAACGCAGCCGCGCTAAATCGGAGAAAAAGAACGGACCCTGTTGTAACAGGTCCGGACGCAGTGGGAGCGGCCAAGGAACGTCCGCGAGTAGACCGCGGAGATCCGAAAACCAAGCTCTCCGAGGCCAATGAGGCGCCACTAGTATGACTGTGACGGACTCTCTTTTGATCCGTTTTAGCAACAGAGGGAGCAGCGGAAAACGGTGGAAACAGATACACGAGACTGTATGGCCACTTGATTGTGAGAGCATCCACCGCCACTGCCTTTGGATCTCTCGTTCTGGACACGTACTGGGGCGTTTGATAATTGTGACGAGATGCCATCAGGTCCACTTGCGGGTAACCCTACTTCTGGACCAGCATGTGAAACACTTCTGGATTTAATGCACATCCTGGATAAAAATCCTGGCAGCTGAGATAATCCGCCTCCCAGATGTCCACTCCCGGAATGAATACTGCCGACAAAATCACCTCGGCCCAATTGAGGACTCGAGCTACTTCCCGCATTGCCATGCGGCTTTTCGTTCCTCCTTGTTTGTTGATGTATGCGACCACCGTCGCATTGTCTGACTGCACCTGAACAGCCTGAGCCTGCAGCATGTGCACTGCTTGTCGTAGCGCATTGTAAATTGCCCAGAGTTCCAGGACATTTATAGACAGCAATCTTTCGTGATCCGCCCAGAGACCCTGGAGCTGAAAATTTTGAACTACAGCTCCCCAACCTCTGAGACTCGCGTCCGCCATGAGAATTATCCAATTCCAGGCGCCGAACCGTTTCCCTGCGGTTAGATTCTGTACTTTGAGCCATCAGAGTAGACACACCCTGGCCCTTGGAGACCACCTCACCCTGCGGTGAATCTGCAGAAGCGAGCCCGACCATTGTTTTTGGCATGCATTGCAGGCAGACACTGTACTCGTTAGGCCACAGCCAACCATTGCGAGCACATCCAGTTAAAAAGGACGTGAGTGAAGTCTTCCGAACTGAAGGGCTTCAAAAGCCGCCACCATTGTGTCTAATAGGTGAATGTACAAATGAACCGAGACTGTGCAAGGCTTGAGCACTAATTGTACCAGATGACGAATGACCTGTACTTCTGTTCGGGTAGGTAAATTCTTTGATTTACCGTATCGAGAATCATACCTAGGAATTGAAATCGTTGAGACGGAATCATTCAGGAATTCGCGTAGACAATGGTAGAAAATCAGATTTTCCCCCCCACTCGGTCTGCGATCTATTCTCGTTTGGAACGTAGCCAAAGTGGACGTTGTGCGCCACTAGCGAAGCTGAGACGCAAGAACCAACTGCCAACTTCACAGAAGCTGTAGGTAGCAAGAAGTGTAAGGTGGTCTTTATTTAGGGCAAACCTGAACTGGAGCACCCTGCCACTACAGCCTTGTTACCTCAACCCCTTACCAAAGCAGGGCGAAGCAACAGCCCTACTGCTGTGTAGGGTACACTCCGATAGGTAGTTAAACGCCCAATAATTGCAATTGTCTCTCATTGGAAATTGTTCAGCCTTCGCTGAGAACCTGACGTACTGGCCTGGTGCTATGAGGGCTGGCGGCGAATCGACCGCAACAATCTAGCTGAAACAGTAAATTTTTCCCTCTCAGGCAGTACATGCGCCCGCATTCCCCCCAAAGAGGACCGGTAAGGGTCTGTCTGCGCAGTCGAATTTGTCCGACACACTGTGTGACCGACTCTGCAGCGAAGGTGCTTGTTTGATTATGCATTAGACTTAGTGATCATGTACCCCGACCAGTAAGTACACCACGGAAGTAATCTGTGTATAAACCTGCATTACCGTGCATGTGGTTTCCAGCAATAGTGAATCTTCCTGTAGAGACATGCTGTCAAAAACAATGAATAAATTAAATTCCTAACAACCCCCCGCTCACCCAGAGGCTGAGTGTTGTAGGGCAGCAACCTCCAGCAAAGACCCAGGAAGTAACGCAAAAAATGGTGTCCTACCATGTTTTTTTTAATTATTTTTTATTATTATATATATATATTACACCTGTTAAACCAGGATCTGAACCAGTGTCCATGCAATCACAATGTTCACTGTGGGCGGGAAGCCTAACCACTTGGCTACAGAGCCACCTGTAAAAATAATAAGCAAAAGCTGCTGTTTAAACATCAACTCTGGTGATGAAATGGTTGCTGTAGTGACTTGCAATCCAGATGGTACCTGAACCCACAATCTCTGGTTTAGGAGGGCAGTGTCCTATCCATTAGGCCACTGGGGATCTGGGGAGGTGAGGCCTGAACTCACAATGTTTGCAGTGCTCAACAGATACTGTTTAATAAGCACTGTGTGCTGACCAATTGCGCCACTGTAGTCTTGCCAAAATAGATTTTTAATGTCAGCATATTATATATATATATCCACACACACACATATATACACATATACAACCATGTATATTCACGCATACTCAGACCTTATAAATATATATATATTTCATATATGCATACATACACACATACACATATATATTATATACCCATATACATATATCCAGATATATCCTGATTCAGAAGTATAATAATTCTTAGAAGTCTGAAACTAAATGTGACCACTCACAAGCTTAAAAACCTGAGAAGTCTGCTGCTTAACCGCAGCTTAGTTAATGGGTCCCGAATCCAGTGTGGTGTGGCTGTAGATTTAAAAACACCTACAGCACCCTGTATTCCCAGGTGGCTAACCAGGCCCAACACTGCTCAGCTTCCAAGATCAGATGAGATCGGGCGTATCCAATTGTGGTGTGGCTAAGTGAATTAAGCAAAGCTGCTGCAGGTGAGCCTGAACTCACAATGCTTGCAGTGCTCCACAGATACTGTTTTATAATCACCATGTGCTGACCAATTGTATAACACATCTTACTTTACAAGAGTGAACAAAGCCAGTATTTGGCTGACCACAGCCATGATTCAGATTTGCAGTCTTTGGGATAATATCATTATAAATAGTTATGATAAGAATAATAGTCTTTGCTGGTGTCTTACTCATTATACCGACAGACAATACAAAATACAACTTGCGCGACTCAGTAAATAGCACTAAGGTGTCTTTACAAATATATATCTGGCCAAGTGCAGTACACCTCAGCAATATGCCTGGTTCCAAATTCCCCTTAACACCCCTGCGCCTTCAATGGAGGAGAGATGTAATACAGGAAATTCTGGAAAAACAACAGGAAAAATGGTTAAATATGCAGACTTATAATTATGTAAGCAGATTTAATAAACATACTATGTTGCATTCAAACCTGCACATATATGAGCAACATGTATCCTGTTTAACAAAGACTTAATAGCCTATTGTAATACATATGCAGCGCTGCTGTATTCTAGTAAACATACTTCTTTTATCAACAAGAGTTGAATCATGAGATTTTATCCGGCGCGGCTCAGAGCGGCGGGGGACACAGCATAAACAGCGGCGCTGGAAGCGGCAGCGGGCAGCTAAAGGCAGCGGCCGGCGGCCACACACACACAGTATCCCACACAGCAGGGCGGCAGCGTGAGCTGACCGCCCCGTTCAACATATCTGGACCGTGTGGTGAGGGCAATGACGGGGCTTCTCTGTAAGCACTGTCAGCCTTTTACTGCAGGTGACCTGCACGTGGTAGTGAGGGAGCTCTTCTAGAGAGGTCCGACACCCACAGCTGCTTCAGCAGCTATCCTATCCCAGACCCTCGCCTTCTTGGAAGGGGGAAAGGGATTCCAAAAAAAAAATAATCAAAAAATTCAGTCATTGTGGATCAACTTCCACAAGCCTAGTCTCGGTGAGCATCGAAAAAACACTGAGGTACTCTGGAATATGGAGGGGAGGTATAGTCAAAGTTTAACTATTCAGTGCCTAGTTCCTGTGGAACCGTCCATATCCCTAGAGTACTCCAGTGACCCCTAGTGGATGAAAAAGAAAAAGGATGAGAGGGGAGAGGGAGGGAGGACATTTGAAATATGGCGCCAGATCATGAGCAAATCAAAGCTTGCTGTCTGGCAGCCAATTAGAATTAGAATTGAAGGGAGCAGCCCCAGTGACTGCTGAAGTGCGTGCGCTCTGAGATCTACCAAAAATACTGCGGTGAGATACTGGTAGCTCGCAGGCAAAAGGGTTGGCGGTCACTGGTCTGAGGTTATTTCTTCTCCAAGATGATCTCCCCAAGATGGGTATGAGCGCCTGTAACACTAATGGTATATGGGGGTTATTCAGAGATGGTCACAGATTTCGCTCTCGCAGCATAGTCTGTGACCATATACGAACATGCTGGGGGCTGCCAGCACAGGAGAAGGCCACCCAGCATGTGTGGCGCCGCCTCTCAATCAAATTGAGGTAGACTCCTGCCTACGCAGGGTCCCACCACCATGTTTCCTATTGCAAGAAATGAAGGTGACGTCATTGGCCTACCCCAAAAATGGCCAAGTCACACCTGCATTTTTCTGCCTTTCTCCCCCCCCCCCAATGCCGCATCGCCACCCCCAGATGCCCGTTGCCACCCGTCGCCTGTTCCTCATCAAGAGATTGCATCCTTCTGGGATACGATCTCATGGTAAAGCATCACAAACCTTAAAACGTCAGTTATTATTTACCTGGAGGAATGAATAGAGCTCCTCTGACTCGTCCTTCCCTGATGGGCACTCTCTTTACCCCAGGAGACACATACCATCTTTCCACACATGTGGTAGCAGTTGGAGGACCTTCTGGTATGGGATTAACTTCCAAATGACAGTAGAGGTCCAGGTGAACATAGAACGGACTTCCCATTACATCCCATTTTATCAGTCTTTGGTTTGGGATGGATGACTTCAGAGCCCAAAACAACCCCATTGGACAAACTCCATGGAAGTTCCCCCCAGTTGCTGGTGAATTCTCGAGGTCCACTTTGCCATCTTCATCACTAACATAGAAAGCTACGGAACTAAATCTCTTCCCTGTATCATCCTTCAGCCAAGCTCTCAGAGTGATTACCTGTTTTGGAGCAAGACCCCAAACCTGGATCTTCACTGGTTCATCCACCAGCGAGATTTCTGGGGTGACTGTGAGACCGATCATATCTAAAATGTCAAGAAATTGTAATAGATGTTAATGGGTGTTGATGGATACTGATGAGATAGACTAATATATAACATCATGTGCATGGATTCACTTGCTAATTGCTTTAATGTAAACCACTAATGGGATGTGACCAGCGCCAGTTGGACTTTCACTGATGCTACAACATTCCACGTAACCATGTCCTGCTGTGCCTAGTGTTTCAAGAACATAATCAGTTCTGCACATGTGTAGAACTGATTTCCTCCTGCTGTCTGGCACCCCAGCTGTGAGTGCGCGATTTCTGATCAATGACAATTTTGCACCCCAGAATGCTGTTCGAATGTCATTCTGGAGGTCATGTGCTGAACACAAAATTGTATTTGTGTGCAACAAGTGGAAATGAAGTTCACTTTAGATTTTCTGTGTGTGTCTCACTTTCGTGGGGTTTGGGTGTAGACCCTTATGGGATGACTTCTATGCAGGTTTCCTGGATAATTTCAAGGATCATTTTTATATTCCCAACCAAAAGGCTAAGGCCTATTTATTTATTACACTTTCAGCACACCTTTCTATGGTGTGTGTGTGTGTGTGTGTGTGTGTGTGTGTGTGTGTGTGTGTGTGTGTGTGTGTGTGTATCTACCTATTGGCCAGGATGGCACTCGCCAGGGTGTGATGTTAGTGTATTAGAATGCTTAATATTTGTAGACACTCCCTTACTAACATGTGTAAGCCTGAATCTTCAGTGATGGTCCCTGGGACCAGGGGGATGCTGGGAAGTGGGTGGTCCAGTGTGCAGTGTGCCTGGAGTTGGTGATGGAATAAACAGCACAGCAGTGAACTCACATGTCTCTGTGTCCTGGTGACTGGATTTACAAATGTATGACCAAAACATGGTGTCAGAAGAAGTTTAACTTGGACTGCTAGTGCTCTCAGAGTGTGAAAGAATCTTGCAGAAGTCTGTAAGGCTGTGATACTCAGTGTCTGCAAAGCCTGCCGTGTACTCCTATCTTCAAACAGTGACTAACCATGGATAAACTAGCTCCTCCAACTGGCATGCTGATGTCTGGTAACTTGTCTGAAAACTGGAAAAGATTTAAGCAAAGGTTTAAAATATATCTTGCTGCATGTGGAGCTGATTCAGAGGCTGACAAAACGAAGGCATCCATTTTCCTCCATGTGATAGGAGAGCATGTGCTGGACATTTATAATAGTTTTCAGTTTGCTGAGGGGCAGAATATGGTGCTATCTTCTATAATGCAAAAGTTTGAAGATTACTTTGTGCCAAGGAAAAATGTGACATATGAAAGATATAAGTTTTTCACATGTGATCAGAAGTCTGTAGATGGATTTGATCAGTATGTTACAGAGCTGCAATCACTCAGTAAAACCTGTGAGTTTGGTGGTTTAAATGATTCACTGATTAGAGATCATATTGTCTGTGGAATACCTGATAATTGACTCAGAGAGAGACTGCTGAGAGAGCAAGACCTAACACTAGAAAAGGCAGTGACTATGTGTAGATCTGTAGAAATAACTAGATTTCAAGCCAAAAAGTTACATAAGGACGCTGATGCTGCTGTATATGTAGTGCAGAAAACAGAGCAAATCAAACCTCCATTCTCAAGAATTAAGCAGTCTAAGCCACAGTCTAATAAGGAAATGTGTAGTAGATGTGGAAATGCTCACAATCGTAAAATGTGCCCTGCTTATGGTAAAACCTGCATGAAATGTGGTAGACTTAATCACTTTGCCAAGTGCTGTAAAATTAAAAGTAAAACAACCAAAGTGCATGCTGTTAAACAAACAGATGAATTCTTTGTGGATGCATTGGACTTTGCAGTGCAGATAAGAAAGAATGGATTGTCCCTTTAACTAGAGATGAGCGCCTGAAATTTTTCGGGTTTTGTGTTTTGGTTTTGGGTTCGGTTCCGCGGCCGTGTTTTGGGTTCGAACGCGTTTTGGCAAAACCTCACCGAATTATTTTTGTCGGATTCGGGTGTGTTTTGGATTCGGGTGTTTTTTTCCAAAAACACTAAAAAACAGCTTAAATCATAGAATTTGGGGGTCATTTTGATCCCAAAGTATTATTAACCTCAAAAACCATAATTTACACTCATTTTCAGTCTATTCTGAATACCTCACACCTCACAATATTATTTTTAGTCCTAAAATTTGCACCGAGGTCGCTGTGTGAGTAAGATAAGCGACCCTAGTGGCCGACACAAACACCGGGCCCATCTAGGAGTGGCACTGCAGTGTCACGCAGGATGTCCCTTCCAAAAAACCCTCCCCAAACAGCACATGACGCAAAGAAAAAAAGAGGCGCAATGAGGTAGCTGTGTGAGTAAGATTAGCCACCCTAGTGGCCGACACAAACACCGGGCCCATCTAGGAGAGGCACTGCAGTGTCACGCAGGATGTCCCTTCCAAAAAACCCTCCCCAAACAGCACATGACGCAAAGAAAAAAAGAGGCTTTTTACTGATATTTGGTGTTTTGGATTTGACATGCTCTGTACTATGACATTGGGCATCGGCCTTGGCAGACGACGTTGCTGGCATTTCATCGTCTCGGCCATGACTAGTGGCAGCAGCTTCAGCACGAGGTGGAAGTGGATCTTGATCTTTCCCTAATTTTGGAACCTCAACTTTTTTGTTCTCCATATTTTATAGGCAGAACTAAAAGGCACCTCAGGTAAACAATGGAGATGGATGGATTGGATACTAGTATACAATTATGGACGGACTGCCACGGTTAGGTGGTATAAAAAAACCACGGTTAGGTGGTATATATTATAATAATAATACAATTATGGATGGACGGACTGCCTGCCGACTGCCGACACAGAGGTAGCCACAGCCGTGAACTACCGCACTGTACACTGGTTGATAAAGAGATAGTAGTATACTCGTAACAACTAGTATGACACTATGACGACGGTATAAAGAATGAAAAAAAAACCACGGTTAGGTGGTATATATTATAATAATAATACAATTATGGATGGACGGACTGCCTGCCGACTGCCGACACAGAGGTAGCCACAGCCGTGAACTACCGCACTGTACACTGGTTGATAAAGAGATAGTAGTATACTCGTAACAACTAGTATGACACTATGACGACGGTATAAAGAATGAAAAAAAAACCACGGTTAGGTGGTATATATTATAATAATAATACAATTATGGATGGACGGACTGCCTGCCGACTGCCGACACAGAGGTAGCCACAGCCGTGAACTACCGCACTGTACACTGGTTGATAAAGAGATAGTAGTATACTCGTAACAACTAGTATGACACTATGACGACGGTATAAAGAATGAAAAAAAAACCACGGTTAGGTGGTATATATTATAATAATAATACAATTATGGATGGACGGACTGCCTGCCGACTGCCGACACAGAGGTAGCCACAGCCGTGAACTACCGCACTGTACACTGGTTGATAAAGAGATAGTAGTATACTCGTAACAACTAGTATGACACTATGACGACGGTATAAAGAATGAAAAAAAACCACGGTTAGGTGGTATATATTATAATAATAATACAATTATGGATGGACGGACTGCCTGCCGACTGCCGACACAGAGGTAGCCACAGCCGTGAACTACCGCACTGTACACTGGTTGATAAAGAGATAGTAGTATACTCGTAACAATTAGGATGACACTATGACGGTATAAAGAATGAAAAAAAAACCACGGTTAGGTGGTATATATTATAATAATAATACAATTATGGATGGACGGACTGCCTGCCGACTGCCGACACAGAGGTAGCCACAGCCGTGAACTACCGCACTGTACACTGGTTGATAAAGAGATAGTAGTATACTCGTAACAATTAGGATGACACTATGACGGTATAAAGAATGAAAAAAAAACCACGGTTAGGTGGTAGGTATATAATAATAAATAATACAATTCTGGTCGGACGGACTGCCTGCCGTGTGCCGACACAGAGGTAGCCACAGCCGTGAACTACCGCACTGTACACTGGTTGATAAAGAGATAGTAGTATACTCGTAACAATTAGGATGACACTATGACGGTATAAAGAATGAAAAAAAAACCACGGTTAGGTGGTAGGTATATAATAATAAATAATACAATTCTGGTCGGACGGACTGCCTGCCGTGTGCCGACACAGAGGTAGCCACAGCCGTGAACTACCGCACTGTACACTGGTTGATAAAGAGATAGTAGTATACTCGTAACAATTAGGATGACACTATGACGGTATAAAGAATGAAAAAAAAACCACGGTTAGGTGGTAGGTATATAATAATAAATAATACAATTCTGGTCGGACGGACTGCCTGCCGTGTGCCGACACAGAGGTAGCCACAGCCGTGAACTACCGCACTGTACACTGGTTGATAAAGAGATAGTAGTATACTCGTAACAATTAGGATGACACTATGACGGTATAAAGAATGAAAAAAAAACCACGGTTAGGTGGTAGGTATATAATAATAAATAATACAATTCTGGTCGGACGGACTGCCTGCCGTGTGCCGACACAGAGGTAGCCACAGCCGTGAACTACCGCACTGTACTGTGTCTGCTGCTAATATAGACTGGTTGATATTTAAAGAGATATTAGTAGTATACAACAATACTATACTGGTGGTCAGGCACTGGTCACCACTCCTGCAGCAAAAGTGTGCACTGTTAATTAATATAATTGTACTCCTGGCTCCTGCTAACAACCTGCAGTGCTCCCCAGTCTCCCCCACAATTAATTATAAGCTTTTAATTTATACATTGATGACTGTGCAGCACACTGGGCTGAGCTGAGTGCACACAGACTGAGTCACACTGTGTGACTGACTGTGCAGAGAACGGATATAGCAGAGAGAAGTGAACGGATATATTATATTAAATAAAAGTTAACTAGCAACTGCACTGGTCACTGACTGTGGTAAACTAACTCTGTCTGCGACTCTGCACAATCTCTCTCTATCTAATCTATCTATCTCTATTCTAATGGAGAGGACGCCAGACACGTCCTCTCCCTATCAATCTCAATGCACGAGTGAAAATGGCGGCGACGCGCGGCTCCTTATATAGAATCCGAGTCTCGCGATAGAATCCGAGCCTCGCGAGAATCCGACAGCGTCATGATGACGTTCGGGCGCGCTCGGGTTAACCGAGCAAGGCGGGAAGATCCGAGTCGCTCGGACCCGTGGAAAAAAAAAGTGAAGTTCGTGCGGGTTCGGATTCAAAGAAACCGAACCCGCTCATCTCTACCTTTAACTGTGAACGAGATTGTCATTCCCTTTAAGCTTGATACTGGCGCGCAAGTGAATTTAATATAATTTCAAGACTATAAGACTTTTAGAGTAAAACCTAAAATTCATCCAGCCAAAGTGAAAGTTACAGGGTACACTGGGGAGGAAATTCCTGTGAAAAGTACATGCTTAGTGACACTGAAATATAAGGGACAACAGTTTAAAACATCTCTACTGATTGTGGATAAAAATGTGCAACCGATTCTAGGATTAAGTTCCTGTGAGAAACTAAGCTTGCTAAAGAAAGTTTTTATGGTGACATCACAAGTAGAAGATGACTGCAAATCGATGTTTACAGAATACAGAGACTTGTTTGAAGGTCTAAGTTGTTTGCCTGGAGAGCATAAAATAAATATAGACACGCAAGTTTCTTCAGTGATACACCCCTGTAGAAAAGTGCCGTTTGCGCTGAGAGAAAAACTGAAACAAGAGTCAAATTGCATGGAAGCCTTGGGTGTGATACAGAAAGTTAATGAGCCTACTGAATGGGTAAGCTCCTTAGTAATTGTTGAAAAGAAAAATGGACAACTCAGAATATGTCTAGACCCCAGAGATTTAAACAAAGCTATTAAACGAGAACATTTCAAACTACCAACCAGAGATGAAATCATGTCGCAATTTGCGGGAGCAAAATGGTTCAGTAAATTGGACGCATCTTCAGGATTCTGGCAAATGAAGCTAGATGAGGCCAGCTCAAGCTTTGTACATTTAATACACCAGAAGGTAGATACAGATTTCTTCGACTACCATATGGAATATTGTCTGCTCCAGAAGTATATCACAAAAAGATACACATGATCTTTGAACATATTCCAGGTGTTGAAACAATGATGGATGACATTATTGTCTGGGGATCTACAAAGGAAGAACATGATTCTAGATTGAGACAAGTAATGGAACTTGTCAAGAATGTGAATCTAAAGCTAAACAAGGACAAATGTGAATTTGGCGTGAATACACTTACCTTTATGGGCGACGTGGTCTCGGATCAAGGTGTAAAGCCAAACCCAAGGAAAATATCAGCCATAGTGAACATGGAAAGTCCTAACAACAAAGACGGCGTCAGAAGATTCCTAGGGATGATTACTTACTTAGGAAAGTTTATTTCTCAACTCTCTGAACGAACAGCCTCTCTTAGATGGTTGTTGGACAAAGATAATGAGTGGATGTGGTCACATGAACAAGAAGAAAGTTGGCAAAACTTGAAACAGATCATTACAGAGCAACCAGTGCTAAAATTCTTTGATCCTGCGAAAAGATTAAGAATTTCAGTGGATGCTTCGCAATTTGGCCTAGGCTCAGTGCTCTTACAAGAACATGAGTGTTATGTTCTTGGTGCTCAGAATGAAAGAGGTGTTGCGTAAGGAGTCCAAAGCACCAGAACGTGACGCTGAAATAAAGGCAAGTTGTAGTAATAGCCCCTAGCAGCCTACCTCCGTTGTTTCACCCGCGTGGTCAGTTTACGCCTGCGAGACTGTGGTTTCTTGGGCCTACGGCAGCCGTGTTTGAAGGGCAGATTAGGTCTGCCCAACTCCGATGCCCCCAGATCTTAATGTGAGACAAGGCGTAAACCGAGATGGGATGATAACAAGGGGACCTCTAACTAAACCAAACTGAGAGCTAGGGGCTACAAAGAGACCTAAAACTAAACGTATCTGCGGCACAGCTGCCAGGATAAACAACAACAAATGAAATGCTGTCCACACGCCGACCCAATACTGTTGTGTACCGGCGGTGACAGCATACGCAGAACCCTCTGCAGATAAATTCAAAGCAAAAGCAAACAGGTAGCTACGGCCTTGGCCGACGGACGCGGCAAAGCCTCTACTCACGAAACCGGTACAAATACTGGCAAACGGACAGGAACCCCCAAAGTACACAGGCTCTCAGGACCGGAGGACAGGCAGAGTTCCAATGACAGACCAGTGGACACCAAGTGATAGGATACGGGATCAGGATCAGGAACAGACAAAGCCACTGGACTTCTGGACAGGAACGCTTCAAGGCAGGATACTGGATCAGACACTGGATCAGACACTGGCCTCCTGGACAGAGATGCTTAAAGGCAGGAAGCAGTTAGACAGAAGCTATCACCGGCGTATGTGTAATGCACTGAGACAGAATATAACAAGGATTTCTTCCAATCACAGCAGGGACCCTGATTAATTATGTTGTGCAGCTGCCCTGTTGCACGACTGCAAACTGACAAGTGCAATTAACAGACAGGTGAGGCTAAACACATGGAAACAAGCTGCAATTACACAGACTCACCACCGGCGGCCAACAACAGTCTTTCTAAACCAGAGCAAAGGAAATCCTGGCCTGCAAGAGAACTATAACATAAAATACATAACCAAAATGCAAAACAAGAATGAGCCACTGCCGTGGCTCATAAATATGAGGATACATGGCAACCAGTAATCTATGCATCAAGAGCACTGACAAGTGCTGAAGCAAGGTATACACAGATAGAAAAAGAACTTCTAGCGATCACATATGCATGTGAGCGATTTCATCAGTTTGTGTATGGTCAAACATTTACAGTGGAAACTGACCACAAGCCATTGGTAGCTATCATGACTAAATCATTGCATGACTGTCCCATGAGAATTCAACAAATGCTTATCAGACTACAGAAATATGATGTACACTTGCTGTACTGTCCCGGCAAATACATGTACATTGCTGATACACTTTCTCGTGCTGTGGACAAAAGTGAAGGTTCCAAAAGTCTGATGGATGAAGAGATAGAAGCCTATGTTAATTTGATCGTAGCTTCTCTACCAGTGTTTCTTGCAAGACAAGAACAGATTAGGAAAGAAACTGAGACAGATGACACAATGAAAGTGTTGAAAGATATCATTCTGAAAGGTTGGCCAGCAGAAAAACATGCGTGCCCGCTGTCTATCCATGATTATTGGATGTACCGTAGTGACCTTACAGTTGTCGATGGTATTATTTACAAAGGCAATAGGTTTGTCATACCTGCACGACTAAGAAAAACTATGCTGTGCAAGATACATGAAGGCCACTTAGGAGAAGAAAAATGTAAGTGGAGAGCGCGTGAAGTTATGTATTGGCCAAGAATGAACCAAGACATAGCACAGACTACAGCTACATGTGAATTATGTCTTACGTATAGACCGAAACAACAAGTCGAGCCACTGAGTCCTCACGCAGTGCCAGAGAGAAGATACCAGAAAGTTGGCGCAGATTTGTTTGATTGTAATGGGAAAACGTACATTGTCGTGACTGATTATTACTCTAACTACCCTGAGGTGAAGACACTACATACAACTACTAGTAAAGCCATAATCAATTGCATGAAGTCAATCTTTGCAAGGCATGGGGTTCCTATGGAAGTGTTCACTGACAATGGTCCTCAGTTTTCCAGTGCTGAATTTAGACAATTTGCTGATGAGTGGGAATTTGTCCATACTACGTCAAGTTCCCACTATCCACGCTCAAATGGGTTGGTGGAAAGTTCAGTAAAAACTGTAAAGAGTCTCATGAAAAAAGCTCAAGAAGGTAAAGGAGATTTCTACAAAAGTCTTTTAATCTACCGCAGTACACCTTTACAGAATGGACTTTCTACTGCACAAATGCTGATGGGAAGGAGGATTAGAGCAAATCTCCCGATACACAATGAACTGCTTAATACACATAACTCAGTGTAGGTGAGACTGAGTAAGGAACGTCAACAGGCGAAACAGAAACTGTTCCATGACAGGCGAGCAAAAAGCTTATCTGGTCTAAAATTGGGTGACCAAGTCCATCTCAGAGATCACGGGAAAGGTATTTGGGTGCAGAAAGGTATTGTGCAAGCACAAGTAGCACCAAGATCTTATACTATACGTACAGAGCGTGGAACGGAAGTAAGAAGAAATTGAGTGGATTTAAGATCTCAACCTAACCATAATGAAGACAACATGACTGAAGAATACCCTTCATCTGACATGTATGATGATCCTGATAATGGTGAACAAACCACGATTCTAAAAAGGTCCAATATGGTCGATGAAACGCAGACTGTGTATGAAAGACCCAAAAGGGAAATACGCAGACCTGAGAGACTCAATGAAACGTGTTAGATGATGTTCTTAATATGACGTTGTTAATTGTTGCATTGAAGCGTACAGGGCTGATCTTTAAAGAAAAGAGGATGTGATGTTAGTGTATTAGAATGCTTAATATTTGTAGACACTCCATACTTACATGTGTAAGCCTGAATCTTCAGTGATGGTCCCTGGGACCAGGGGGATGCTGGAAAGTGGGTGGTCCAGTGTGCAGTGTGCCTGGAGTTGGTGATGGAATAAACAGCACAGCAGTGAACTCACATGTCTCTGTGTCCTGATGACTGGATTTACAAACGTATGAACAAAACACAGGGGTGCCAGCAGAGGAGGGGTGCCACCGCCCAGCGGTCGGTGTCACCCATAGCCAGTAGGTAACAGCTGAATCTGTTCTCCCCCCCCTCCCGCGCCAGGTAGTTCCTCATCTGCTGTAAGGGCCAGCAATGCAGCAGCGGGCGCCGGGGTCAAACAAGAAACTCTACATAATCTACACCTCCCAGCGGTCCCTGCAACCAGGAGTTCCCGGCAGCAAGGGTTGCTGGTAGATGTAGTTCAAGTACAGTTTCTTGTTAATAGAGCGGTGCAGTGCTGGACCCCGGCGCCAGTTACGGTGACTTCCGCTGCTTCTTGCTATGTTCATTGCTGGCTGTCGCAGTAGGTGAGGAATTACCTGTGGGGGGGGGGGGGGGGGGGAGTTGGGGTTAAGAAGGGCTCAGCTGCTGCCTCTAAAAGTGCAAGAATAATGTAAATATATATATATATATATGTATGTATATATATATATATATATATATATCAAAAAGTATTCAGACTGGCACTACACTCAACAAAATAGATGCTCCGGTGCCCTCATTGTGAGGTGTATAAAATTATGGTTCCCCCGCTGCTGGGGGAGAAAGAAGCAGCACTCCAGAGACTTAGGGGTACATTTACTAAGCAGTGATAAGGGCGGAGAAGTGAGCCACTGGAGAAGTTGTCCATGGCAAGTGCAACCAATCAGCACTGATGTAACATCTAGACTATAATTTGCACACTTTAAAATGATACAGAGCTGCTGATTTTATTGATGGGGAAATTTATCCACTGGCTCACTTCTCCGCTCTTATCACTGCTTAGTAAATGTTCCCCATAGTGAAGAAGTCAAATTTATGTTCAATGAATTAAAAATACATTGACATTTTGGTGCTTGCACGCCCCTTCTTCTGGAGTGCCGCCTCTGTCTCCCCCAGCAACGGGGGAACCACATACAGTACCTCCCAACATGATCCTCTCCAGGAGGTACACAATGCTCTGCTTCTGGACTTTTCTCTTAATTTATGTTTGCCATCACCTGTGCTGAACAGGTTAGTAGATAAGAAAGGTGTTTTCCCACAGGTGAGGGCAATCATACATTAGGTGGGAAATCTAGAAGCAGAGCATTCTGTCCCTCCTGGAAAGGCTCATGTTAGGAGGTATGAAACCATCATTATACAGTATATGAATGTGTATGTGTGTGCATACTCACATAAGGAAGGCACCAGGGTGAGTATGACTCTGGCAGCATGGATTGCCACAGTGCTTGAATGATGCTGTATTTTTTATATATATATATATATATATATATATATATATATATATATAGGCACTACTGTGTGGCATAATGTGTATAAGGGGCACTACTGTGTAGCATGACCTGAATAACGGACATTACTGTGCTGTGTAATGTAAGGGACACTTCTGTGTGGTGTAATTTGAATTGGGGTACTATTGAGTGGCCACACCTCTTTTAATGACACACGCACTTTCCCTATTTCAAATATGAGGGGGTCGTCAGACCTTTACTTTGCCAGGGGTGCTCTGACCCCTAGATACACGTGTGTGTGTGTGTGTGTGTGTGTGTGTGTGTGTGTGTGTGTGTGTGTGTGTGTGTGTGTGTTTTTTTGTGTAGACCGTTATGGGCTGTCTTCTCCCTAAGTTAACTGAGTCTCTAGTAATGGCCAACAACAATCGATGATTCATAATCATCGAAGGTTTATGGCCGATGTCAAATACTTATGGGTTCAATATATGGTTTCCCTCCATCGATGGCACAGCACAAATTTATATATTTTTTCTTTTTCCATAGCTCTGCCCCTGACACTCCCATGAAGCCCTGCCCCAAGGCTGTGATTGGCCCGCGGGCCAGTCACTGAAAGAAAAGGGATGAAACTATTAATGGTTTCCAATGTTATAATTGGTCATTATCGATCACCACTCACAGTTTTGCCATCTATGGTGAGCACACCAATTACAATCCCTAGCTCTCTCCTTTTGGGGAGAGCTGAAGAATCTGGTCACAGGAGGAAAGGGGTGACAAGGGATGGCTATCAACCATCGATTATTTGAAATCATCGATGGTCTATGACCAATGTTGAATACTTTTACCATCGATGGGGGAGAACCAGATGGTTACCCACCATCGATGGTTCAGTGCTACTGAATTATTATTTTTCTCTCTCAAAGTGTCAGGGCACGGAGCTTAGCCCCGCCCCTGACACCTGCAAAGCCACGTCCCTGGGCTCTGATTGGCCTGCATTTTGTACAGAAATGTGTAAAACCATCCATGGATCCCTTCCAAATGGTTTTACACCATCCTCGATTATCCATCAATGGTACCATCGATGGTGGCCTTCCAGTGGAGGGATGCCTGAAGGCATCTGCCCCCTAAGGGACCCTTTGGCTCCAGGGGTGAGGGATGTCAAGGAGTCCCTCCTAGCTTTGGTTAAAGGGGACCTGAAGATCCCTTTTTTCCCTCACTGGGGCCTTTCGGCTCCAAGATGATTGGGAGAAAAGGGGCCCTTCTCCAAGCCACCAGCACAGTTTTGCCCTGCACTGAGTAATTAAAGCACACACCTCAGACTTAAACAAAAACAAATATCTGCTTTATACACTGAACCCAGAAGTCCTTAGGAGGATCGTGATCTACATAGACTACCACGGGACACTCTGGTGAGTGTTTCACTAGAGTGGGGGAGAGTTACACATTCTTTTACTAATATTAGTTCCACTTTTGCATGCTGTGCTTGACATGACACTGCAGAAAATAGGCCGGATGTGATGACGCTCAAGATCGCCGGAGGTGTGGGATGCCGGCATATCTCACCCGTATTTTTTAAGGGGCAATCACTTACAAGGAAAAACATGCCTTGGAAGTGATTGCCCTTTTAAAAAAACTCAGCGATCGGCCAGCATCTTGCAGCGTAATTACTGTACATCCTGCCCAATATGTCTGTTACTGTCAGATAAATAACTTGCTCCCTCTGCAGGGCCCCTAGGTGTATTACATTTTGAAATGCTTTTTCTACTTCAAGAATTTTCTTTCTTTTTTTTTTACAATTTGTGGGGAAATTTTTGTAAAAACACAACAAAATACTTCATCAGTTAATTAGGTAAACTTCTCAGGAATAAATTTACTACAGCTTCTAAAATTGAAAAGTGGTGTTGCCCATAGCAACCAATCAGATTCTGTCTATCATTTTCTAGGATGCAATAGAGAAATGATAGAGTCTGAGCGGTTGTTACGGGCAACATCATTCTTATCTTTTATCAAAATTGATAGGAAAACAAATGCACATTATAATTCCAAAAATAAATATGACAGACTAAAGGGACTGATTGTAAGTGGCAGGCAAAGTGGCTGTAGTTGGGGGTAACTGCATAAGCCATTTAAGTATCCGATCAGCTAATGCGGAGGATTGTACATGTGCAAGGGGAAAGCTATGTAGCCCAGTGATTTTACTCCGGCCACCACAACCGCCATCATTGGTGTGTGCACATGTCCCACACTAACTGCAAGAGATCCAGTAGGAACAGACCTCCTCCCCGTATGCACAACTCAGGATAGCATGCAGATTTTGATTCAAACTCCCGCAAGTCAGGATGGTTCCATGTAATTGCATTGTCACACTGCCCAGTTCATACCCCAAAACACCCTATTTCACGAAAAAGGCAGACCCAACCAATCCATCACAGAATAGGACATACATACACAAAAATGCATAAATTAGCATCTGCACAATGTGCGCTTTGCATTTGCACAAACTTGCTGTTTCTGTCTGAGCTCATATACATGTGACTATGGGGTCTATTAATGAAGCAGTGAAAAGTGTGGAGAAGTTGTCCATGGCAACCAATCAGTGTTGACGTAACATTTATGAAGTGCATTTTATAAAATTATATGTAGCAGCTGATTGGTTGCCGTGGGCAACTTCTTCACTGGCTCATTTTTCACTGCTTCAAGAATAGACCCATAGCAATCAGCCCCATTAATGTCTTACTGTATGGGTAATAGGGGAAAACGGAAAGGATTACAATTATTTTTATGGGACTTACAATTACTTGCAGATGACAGAATTGCGCTGTCACAGCATTAATGTGTTTGAGAAGCAATAATCCCTAATTCAGGTGTCTCCCAGACATTCCAGATAGACAGCTATGAGCTAAATCCAGGTCTTGTGGGAAAGACAGTCAGATTCCAGAACTATTGCATTCGCACAGAAGATAAATAACTTACCAGAGTGAAGCGAATCTCAGTAGAAAAAGAGAAATGGAAAAGAATGACAGGTAATAAAATGCAGTTTTCCTGGGCGTGAAGACTCAGAATCCTGCCTGTAGAAGGGGAGCCTGCACACGGTGAGCTGAGCCTACTGTATACAGTTATATAGCTACTAGCAGTCTAACCCGTGAGTGCAACACAAACATTCAGCGTAAACATGTCCTTACACTGCAGCATAAGAAAATATTACAGTAAGTGCTGTGGGTACAGAACATGTGTGGATGAGCAAAAACAACAGATATATTTGTGGAGTTAGTTAACCTGCTTACCGGCAATTACATCTGGCTGGAGCCTCTAACGCAACTCTAGATGGTATATTCTCGCACACTGCCATATTTGCATAACTTACAACTGAGCACAATACATTGGTTTGCTATCAGCTCCTATCCCCTCCCTTAAAACCTACAACTTCAATGCCACATGTGCCTAATGGGAAGAATTAAAGGGGCATTAAAGGGGTATCTGCCACTAGCACCACATATTCTGACAGTGGGACAGTGCCTTCAAAATGGGATGATTAGGCTTAATTGCATAGCCAGAATTTTGAGGGCCCCATAGAAATATTATGAAGGAGCTAGTGATGAGCGGGTTCGGTTTCTCGGAATCCGAACCCGCCGAACTTCAGCTTTTTTTACACGGGGCCGAGCAGGCTCGGATCCTCCCGCCTTGCTCGGTTAACCCGAGCGCGCCCGAACGTCATCATCCCGCTGTCGGATTCTCGCGAGGCTCGGATTCTATCGCGAGACTCGGATTCTATATAAGGAGCCGCGCGTCGCCGCCATTTTCACACGTGCATTGAGATTGATAGGGAGAGGACGTGGCTGGCGTCCTCTCTGTTTATAGAGAAGAGAGTAGAGAGTTAGAGACACTATTTACTAATTTTGGGGAGCATATTAGGACTGGAGTACTACTACTTGCTGATAGTGTGACCAGTGACCATTGACCACCAGTTTAATTAATCCGTTCTCTGCCTGAAAAAAAACGATACACAGTGTGACACAGTCACATACCATATCTGTGCTCAGCCTCAGTGTGCTGCATCATCATATGTAATACTGTATATCTGACTGTGCTGAGTGCTCACTGCTCACACAGCTTAATTGTGGGGGAGACTGGGGAGCAGTTAGAGCAGGAGTACATAAATAATATATTTTAAGTACAGTGCACACTTTTGCTGCCAGAGTGCCACACTGCCAGTGTGACTGACCAGTGACCACACTGACCACCAGTATATTGTGATTGTCTGCTTAGGACGGAGTACTACTTGCTGATAGTGTGACCAGTGACCAGTGACCACCACCAGTTTAATTAATCCGTTCTCTGCCTGAAAAAAAACGATACACAGTGTGACACAGTCACATACCATATCTGTGCTCAGCCCAGTGTGCTGCATCATATGTAATACTGTATATCATTATCTGACTGTGCTGAGTGCTCACTGCTCACACAGCTTAATTGTGGTGGAGACTGGGGAGCAGTTATAGCAGGAGTACATATTTTAAGTACAGTGCACACTTTTGCTGCCAGAGTGCCACTGCCAGTGTGACTGACCAGTGACCACTGACCACCAGTATATTGTGATTGTCTGCTGACCACCAGTATATTGTGATTGTCTGCCTGAAAAAGTTAAACACTCGTCGTGTGGTGTTTTTATAAACGGATTCTGCAGACAGTGTCCAGCAGGTCCGTCATTACATAATATATACCTGTCCGGCTGCAGTACTAGTGTGATATATATATATTTTAATTTTATCTCATTATCATCCAGTCTATATTAGCAGCAGACACAGTACGGTAGTCCACGGCTGTAGCTACCTCTGTGTCGGCAGTCGCTCGTCCATCCATAATTGTATACCACCTACCCGTGTTTTTTTTTTTTTTCTATCTTCTTGATACTAGTAGCTTACTTTAGGAGTCTGCAGTGCTGACAGACAGTGTCCAGCAGGTCCGTCATTACATAATATATACCTGTCCGGCTGCAGTACTAGTGTGATATATATATATATTTTAATTTTATCTCATTATCATCCAGTCTATATTAGCAGCTGACACAGTACGGTAGTCCACGGCTGTAGCTACCTCTGTGTCGGCAGTCGCTCGTCCATCCATAATTGTATACCACCTACCCGTGGTTTTTTTTTTTTCTATCTTCTTGATACTAGTAGCTTACTTTAGGAGTCTGCAGTGCTGACAGACAGTGTCCAGCAGGTCCGTCATTACATAATATATACCTGTCCGGCTGCAGTACTAGTGTGATATATATATATATTTTAATTTTATCTCATTATCATCCAGTCTATATTAGCAGCAGACACAGTACGGTAGTCCACGGCTGTATCTACCTCTGTGTCGGCAGTCGCTCGTCATCCATAAGTATACTAGTATCCATCCATCTCCATTGTTTACCTGAGGTGCCTTTTAGTTGTGCCTATTAAAATATGGAGAACAAAAATGTTGAGGTTCCAAAAATAGGGAAAGATCAAGATCCACTTCCACCTCGTGCTGAAGCTGCTGCCACTAGTCATGGCCGAGACGATGAAATTCCATCAACGTCGTCTGCCAAGGCCGATGCCCAATGTCATAGTACAGAGCATGTAAAATCCAAAACACCAAATATCAGTAAAAAAAGGACTCAAAAATCTAAAATAAAATTGTCGGAGGAGAAGCGTAAACTTGCCAATATGCCATTTACCACACGGAGTGGCAAGGAACGGCTGAGGCCCTGGCCTATGTTCATGGCTAGTGGTTCAGCTTCACATGAGGATGGAAGCACTCAGCCTCTCGCTAGAAAGATGAAAAGACTCAAGCTGGCAAAAGCACAGCAAAGAACTGTGCGTTCTTCGAAATCCCAAATCCACAAGGAGAGTCCAATTGTGTCGGTTGCGATGCCTGACCTTCCCAACACTGGACGTGAAGAGCATGCGCCTTCCACCATTTGCACGCCCCCTGCAAGTGCTGGAAGGAGCACCCGCAGTCCAGTTCCTGATAGTCAGATTGAAAATGTCAGTGTTGAAGTACACCAGGATGAGGAGGATATGGGTGTTGCTGGCGCTGGGGAGGAAATTGACAAGGAGGATTCTGATGGTGAGGTGGTTTGTTTAAGTCAGGCACCCGGGGAGACACCTGTTGTCCGTGGGAGGAATATGGCCATTGACATGCCTGGTGAAAATACCAAAAAAATCAGCTCTTCAGTGTGGAAGTATTTCAACAGAAATGCGGACAACATTTGTCAAGCCGTGTGTTGCCTTTGTCAAGCTGTAATAAGTAGGGGTAAGGACATTAACCACCTCGGAACATCCTCCCTTATACGTCACCTGCAGCGCATTCATAATAAGTCAGTGACAAGTTCAAAAACTTTGGGCGACAGCGGAAGCAGTCCACTGACCAGTAAATCCCTTCCTCTTGTAACCAAGCTCACGCAAACCACCCCACCAACTCCCTCAGTGTCAATTTCCTCCTTCCCCAGGAATGCCAATAGTCCTGCAGGCCATGTCACTGGCAATTCTGACGAGTCCTCTCCTGCCTGGGATTCCTCCGATGCATCCTTGCGTGTAACGCCTACTGCTGCTGGCACTGCTGTTGTTGCTGCTGGGAGTCGATGGTCATCCCAGAGGGGAAGTCGTAAGACCACTTTTACTACTTCCACCAAGCAATTGACTGTCCAACAGTCCTTTGCGAGGAAGATGAAATATCACAGCAGTCATCCTGCTGCAAAGCGGATAACTGATGCCTTGGCATCCTGGGTGGTGAGAAACGTGGTTCCGGTATCCATCATTACTGCAGAGCCAACTAGAGACTTGTTGGAGGTACTGTGTCCCCGGTACCAAATACCATCTAGGTTCCATTTCTCTAGGCAGGCGATACCGAAAATGTACACAGACCTCAGAAAAAGAGTCACCAGTGTCCTAAAAAATGCAGCTGTACCCAATGTCCACTTAACCACGGACATGTGGACAAGTGGAGCAGGGCAGGGTCAGGACTATATGACTGTGACAGCCCACTGGGTAGATGTATGGACTCCCGCCGCAAGAACAGCAGCGGCGGCACCAGTAGCAGCATCTCGCAAACGCCAACTCTTTCCTAGGCAGGCTACGCTTTGTATCACCGCTTTCCAGAATACGCACACAGCTGAAAACCTCTTACGGCAACTGAGGAAGATCATCGCGGAATGGCTTACCCCAATTGGACTCTCCTGTGGATTTGTGGCATCGGACAACGCCAGCAATATTGTGTGTGCATTAAATATGGGCAAATTCCAGCACGTCCCATGTTTTGCACATACCTTGAATTTGGTGGTGCAGAATTATTTAAAAAACGACAGGGGCGTGCAAGAGATGCTGTCGGTGGCCAGAAGAATTGCGGGACACTTTCGGCGTACAGGCACCACGTACAGAAGACTGGAGCAACACCAAAAACGCCTGAACCTGCCCTGCCATCATCTGAAGCAAGAAGTGGTAACGAGGTGGAATTCAACCCTCTATATGCTTCAGAGGTTGGAGGAGCAGCAAAAGGCCATTCAAGCCTATACAACTGAGCACGATATAGGAGGTGGAATGCACCTGTCTCAAGCGCAGTCGAGAATGATTTCAACGTTGTGCAAGGTTCTGCAACCTTTTGAACTTGACACACGTGAAGTCAGTTCAGACACTGCCAGCCTGAGTCAGGTCATTCCCCTCATCAGGCTTTTGCAGAAGAAGCTGGAGACATTGAAGGAGGAGCTAACACAGAGCGATTCCGCTAGGCATGTGGGACTTGTGGATGGAGCCCTTAATTCGCTTAACAAGGATTCACGGGTGGTCAATCTGTTGAAATCAGAGCACTACATTTTGGCCACCGTGCTCGATCCTAGATTTAAAACCTACCTTGGATCTCTCTTTCCGGCAGACACAAGTCTGCTGGGGTTCAAAGACCTGCTGGTGAGAAAATTGTCAAGTCAAGCGGAACGCGACCTGTCAACATCTCCTCCTTCACATTCTCCCGCAACTGGGGGTGCGAGGAAAAGGCTCAGAATTCCGAGCCCACCCGCTGGCGGTGATGCAGGGCAGTCTGGAGCGACTGCTGATGCTGACATCTGGTCCGGACTGAAGGACCTGCCAACGATTACGGACATGTCGTCTACTGTCACTGCATATGATTCTCTCCCCATTGAAAGAATGGTGGAGGATTATATGAGTGACCGCATCCAAGTAGGCACGTCACACAGTCCGTACTTATACTGGCAGGAAAAAGAGGCAATTTGGAGGCCCTTGCACAAACTGGCTTTATTCTACCTAAGTTGCCCTCCCACAAGTGTGTACTCCGAAAGAGTGTTTAGTGCCGCCGCTCACCTTGTCAGCAATCGGCGTACGAGGTTACTTCCAGAAAATGTGGAGAAGATGATGTTCATTAAAATGAATTATAATCAATTCCTCCGTGGAGACATTGACCAGCAGCAATTGCCTCCACAAAGTACACAGGGAGCTGAGATGGTGGATTCCAGTGGGGACGAATTGATAATCTGTGAGGAGGGGGATGTACACGGTGATATATCGGAGGATGATGATGATGAAGTGGACATCTTGCCTCTGTAGAGCCAGTTTGTGCAAGGAGAGATTAATTGCTTCTTTTTTGGTGGGGGTCCAAACCAACCCGTCATTTCAGTCACAGTCGTGTGGCAGACCCTGTCACTGAAATGATGGGTTGGTTAAAGTGTGCATGTCCTGTTTATACAACATAAGGGTGGGTGGGAGGGCCCAAGGACAATTCCATCTTGCACCTCTTTTTTCTTTAATTTTTCTTTGCATCATGTGCTGTTTGGGGAGTATTTTTTTGAAGGGCCATCCTGCGTGAAACTGCAGTGCCACTCCTAGATGGGCCAGGTGTTTGTGTCGGCCACTAGGGTCGCTTAGCTTACTCACACAGCTACCTCATTGCGCCTCTTTTTTTTCTTCTTTGCGTCATGTGCTGTTTGGGGAGTGTTTTTTGAAGGGCCATCCTGCGTGACACTGCAGTGCCACTCCTAGATGGGCCAGGTGTTTGTGTCGGCCACTAGGGTCGCTTAGCTTACTCACACAGCTACCTCATTGCGCCTCTTTTTTTCTTTGCGTCATGTGCTGTTTGGGGAGTGTTTTTTGAAGGGCCAGCCTGCGTGACACTGCAGTGCCACTCCTAGATGGGCCAGGTGTTTGTGTCGGCCACTTGGGTCGTTGAGCTTAGTCACACAGCTACCTCATTGCGCCTCTTTTTTTCTTTGCGTCATGTGCTGTTTGGGGAGTGTTTTTTGGAAGGGCCATCCTGCGTGACACTGCAGTGCCACTCCTAGATGGGCCAGGTGTTTGTGTCGGCCACTTGGGTCGCTTAGCTTAGTCATCCAGCGACCTCGGTGCAAATTTTAGGACTAAAAATAATATTGTGAGGTGTTCAGAATAGACTGAAAATGAGTGGAAATTGTGGTTTTTGAGGTTAATAATACTTTGGGATCAAAATGACCCCCAAATTCTATGATTTAAGCTGTTTTTTAGGGTTTTTTGAAAAAAACACCCGAATCCAAAACACACCCGAATCCGACAAAAAAAATTCGGTGAGGTTTTGCCAAAACGCGTTCGAACCCAAAACACGGCCGCGGAACCGAACCCAAAACCAAAACACAAAACCCGAAAAATTTCAAGTGCACATCCCTAGAAGGAGCCCCACTTTTAGCAAGACCTCTGTCTGCAGCAGTTGTTCATTTTATGCACCAAAGTAATGCCATAGTTCACAATATGCCACATCGTAGTAGTGCAAGTACACATTATGCCACACAGTG
Source organism: Pseudophryne corroboree (assembly GCF_028390025.1). NCBI lineage: Eukaryota > Metazoa > Chordata > Amphibia > Anura > Myobatrachidae > Pseudophryne > Pseudophryne corroboree. The sequence goes on from NC_086444.1 coordinate 67,146,473, forward strand.
CCCCCAATTCACATTATGCCATAGAGTCCCCATACATGTTATGCTACATTGTAGTGACCCAACTTCATTTTATGCCACATTGTAGTGACCCAATTTCATGTTATGCCACATTGTAGTGACCCAATTTCATGTTACGCCACATTATAGTGACCCACCTGCCTGCCGCACTGTGTAAAATGGGGACACGTGCCTGCCATACTGTATAAAATGGGGACACTTGCCTGCCGTACTGTGTAAAATGGGGACACGTGCTTGCCATACTGTGTAAAATGGGGACAATTGCCTGCTGTAATGTGTAAAATGGGGACTTTTGATTTTTTTTTTTCCCCTATGGTGGCCGTGATGATATCAGATGAGGCCATGCCCACTTTAATGAGACCACACCCATTTAAATCAGGCCATGCCCCCTTGTCGGGAGCGCGCGCGTGCTTTTTCTTTTTATAGCTATGGGGGGCGCATTTTTTTTATAGCAATGGCGGGGGGGGGGTGCATTTTGAAATCTCACACTGGGAGCACTCGCACTAGAAATGGCCCTGATAAAGGGGCTCCGGTGCATGACTTACAGGGTGGTAGGGCAATGTTTAATGCACAGGGGAGGGATGGATAGTGGAGTGCGCTTAAAATTAATAATTTTCCAGTGGGAGGGCAGCTTGCTTGACTGCAGATATCTCCAGTTCCTTAAAATAGAGTTCTTAGCTTTCAATGGGAAAAACTAGAGAGTCCCACCTTTCTGGAGGTACTGGGGACTTGGAGATCAGAGTTCAGGAGACAGAGCAATCCACCAATGAAAATATAAAACTGTATACCAGGCGTGTGGAGCTGGAGCAGGGACCATCTGCTAGAATTCTGATATCTCTGGTTCTGGGCATAGTAGAGACAAGCTGCCAGTGTCCACTGAAAGGAAACAGTCCTAACTTTTGGAGTATACCCTCAGACAAATTCTAAGTAAGACAAAACCCAAGATATCTAGCTGGGAAGATCAATTAACAGGCTCGGATGGGGACCACTGCTTTGAAGTTAGATATCTCCGGTTCCCCAGAGCCGATTTAAAAAATCTGGTACCCCTGGAAAAAGGGAACCCTGAGCTATCAGCCTAGGGCCCTTATACTTTTGAGGCCCTTGGGCAACTGCCCATTAAGCCCATATGAAAGACAGCCCTGTCTCCAGTTTATATTATGTAACATTACAGTGCCGAGTTCCGATTATACCACATGACAGTGCCTTCTTACCATTATAACATCCAAATGTCACTCACTAAAAACAGAATGTCTCCCCATTCAGGCTGTTCATTGGGCCAAACCCAATTACGTATGGGAACTTGGTAGACTATATGCCCTGATCTGGCGTCCTCTAAACCTTTAAGTCCATTAGCAATGGCACCCTCTGCATCCTCTATAGCTAAACCCATGGTCAGGTCTAAATTGTATCAATTAGTAAGTATGTAATTGCATAAGCTCCTGCCCCTACAATTGCCAAAGTTACACATTCCGCTTCATTCAGATGTGGGGAATACTGGGTGACGCCATAAGAAAGCCATCAGGAGTTGCCTTTGCGGTGAGGAAATGGATGGAGGCTGAGTGACAGTCTGGCAGGACATTTCAGAGGATGGGGCAGTGTGGGAAAAGTCCTGAAGCCAGGAGCAGCTGGAAGTTATCAGAGAATAGAGAAAGTGGTCATTGCCAGAGTGGAGTGGGCGAGAGCAAGTGTGTGTGGAGATGTGGATTTGTGGAGATGTTGATGTGTGTGCAGTGGTGAAAGTTTGTCGCAGTTGGCCAAAGTCAAGATAAATATTAGTGTGTGTGTGTGTGTGTGTGTGTGTGTGTGTGTGTGTGTGTGTGTGTGTGTGTGTGTGTGTGTGTGTGTGTAGTGTTCTGGAAAAAATAAAAATTACATATATTGTGGTTTATATTAAATCACACATTTCTTAGCAGTCATACCCAGGATTAGAACCCATGACTTGTTACACTGAAGGCAAACACCTTACTGATAGAGCTACTTGCTCCTGCAAGGAATGCCTGTAGATTCTAACCACAGTATATGATGCTACTAGCTAGAACTGTCAGTTTAAAACCATTGTATCATGCCAGCAGACAGTACATAGATCTGCTCAGTCACTCACAATGCTGATTATTTCTCTGACAATTATTTTGCAAGTGTCCTATCCAGGATTAGAACCCACAACCTATTACACTAGAAGCAGGCACCTTACTGATAGAGTTATCTGCTCTTGCATAGGAAGTAGGAGAATTCTAACTAAATGAAGTTACTTGTAATCATCAGAGAATATCTTCATATAGTTAGGCTTGTCATGCTCCCATACAGGAGCAAATAGCTCAATCAGTAAAATGTCTGCTTCCAGTTTAATAGGTCGTGGGTTCTAATCCTGGCTATGACACTTGTAAAATGTGCATAATAAAGACGGTGTGACTTGTAAGGTGAAGGGACTAGTGGGGGAGTCGGCTATGAAAGAGATAGTGGCGGCTGTCAATTAACTTACGCTGGACACACGGAACAGGAGTGTTAGGGTCTCCTGCCCTGTGCTGCCACGTCGTCATGGCAACCGGGAGACAAGTGCTAGCGGAGTAACCTGAGCGCAGCTGATACTCCGGTTCGGGTCTTTTGCTGTGCAGTGGTTACAGGCTCTGTGCACGGCAGGGGATCCGGTGCTGGTTTTTGTGCTCACAGTCTGTGAGGTCTGAGTGGGGCGTGGACAGCACCTGCTTTATAAGGCCTCTTCTCAGGTTAAGCAGATGCTGCTGAATCTTTGTTGGTTAGTCAGTTCCTGAAAGTTAGCCAGTACTGTGTAGCTTTGTATTTGTTGTTGCTTACTGCAAATAGGCCTGGGGATTTGGTACTACACTCTGCCAATCCAGACCTAGCAGTAAGACTGGAGTCAGTCGTTTAACTTGCTGGGGTTCTTTTACTACTCTGTGAACTTAGCAAGTTTGCGGCTGTATTCTAAGACTTGCCTGCCTAAATCCTGTCTCACTGTGCAAGGTGTCAGGTGTCAGTTTAGTGGCAGTAAGCTGAACCTGTGCACTGCAAGTGAGAATTAGGATTGTGGAGACTCTCCTTGTGTCTATCATTCCATCTCTGACCAAGGAGTTTACTGCCACACCCGTTGGTAACCCTTTAGGGTTTTGCTGTTGCCCTTAGCAACAGCATTTCGGGTTCTCTACGTATTACAACACAACATCTTGCTTTTCCCATCTGAGCATTACTAATACTAGGGAGACACCCAGTTCCTTAGCCTCTGGGCTTCTCTGTTCACTTTGTGTGTATTTTGTTACCCTATCACCTTCTGTGTATGTAATGTCATATTCCCCAGTCTGTCTGTGAGTTCATTTGTTTTGCATACCTATCCGTTTAGACACCAGTACATTCCTGCAGGCACTGGTGTGCATAACAGTTCAAACACCAGTACATTCCTGCAGTAACTGGAGTGCATAACAGTTCTGACACCAGTACATTCCTGCAGGCACTGGTGTGCATAACATATTCAGCAGCCTAATACTCCTGTTGAAATTTTGTGGGAATATGGAGCATACCCCTCAAAATACGTTGCAACAGGTGGTCGATCAGGTGCAGGTCCTGACTCGACAATTTAATGATTTGTCCATTAAAATGCACACCTCCCAGGCCGCTGGCGGAGCTCCCGCAGCAGCAGCACCTTCAGGGGTTAAGGAGCCGAAAGTAAATCTCCCGGATCGTTTTTCTGGAGATCGCTCGCAGTTCTTTTGTTTCAAGGAGAGCTGCAAGCTATACTTCCGGCTTAGGCCTCAGTCTTCTGGGTCGGAGATTCAGCGGGTGGGCATAGTGATTTCCTTGCTACAAGGAGACCCACAGGTCTGGGCATATGGGTTGCAGCCTGACTGTCCGTCGCTTAAAAGTGTTGATGCTTTTTTTACGGCACTGGGCATGTTGTATGATGACCCTGACAAGACGGCCTCAGCCGAGGCTCAGATTTCGATCCTTAAGCAAGGGCGAAGGCCAGTTGAGGTTTACTGTACGGAGTTTCGGAGGTTGGCCCATGATACCCAGTGGAATGACCCAGCCCTGAGACACCAGTACCGAAGAGGTCTTTCTAACCAGATAAAGGACCAACTGGTACAATATCCCTTGCCTGATAGCTTGGATCAGCTCATGCAGTTATCCATCCGGGTGGATAGACGGCTGAGAGAGCGTAGGCTTGAAAGGGAGACTGAGGTTTCCTTCTTTCCCAAGGGAACCTCAGACTCTGAGGAATTTTCCGAGGAGCCTATGCAGATTGGGGCTACCCGCCTCTCCTCGCGTGAGAAGACGCGGAGGAGACAGCAGGGGTTGTGTTTGTACTGTGGGAATAAAGGTCATGTGGTAGTATCATGCCCAGAAAAGCCGGAAAACTTCAGGGCCTGAGGGTGATGGGAAATATCCTGTCAGGCCAGAAGTCAGAATTTCCCAAGAAGACTTTTATCATTCCGGTGACCTTGAAGATCCTCGGTCAAACTGTCAAGACTGAAGCCTTTGTGGACAGTGGGGCCGACGGGGTTTTTATGGACCGCCAATTCGCCCTGAAACACTCTGTTCCCTTAGTACCCTTGGCATCGGAAATTGAGATTTGTGGGTTAAACGGGGAACCATTATCCCAAGGTAAAATTACCTCTTGCACTAGCCAGATTTCTTTGTTTATTGGAGCCACACACTCTGAAAAATTGTCCTTTTATGTGACTGTCTGTACTTTTGCCCCATTGGTGTTGGGGTTACCCTGGTTAAGGGCCCACAATCCTCAATTTGACTGGGTCTCTGGGGAGATTCTTAGTTGGGGTACTGATTGTTTCAGGAGTTGCTTGAGCCTTCCAGTCAGGCTCTCGCAGCTAAGTTTGCCAGGATTGCCAGGGTGTTATGCAGATTTTGCGGACGTGTTCTCCAAAAAAGTTGCAGAGGTACTACCTCCCCATCGCCCCTATGACTGTGCCATTGATTTGTTGCCAAATGCTAAGCTTCCCAAGAGCAGGTTGTACTCCCTGTCACGTCCTGAGACTCAGGCTATGGCAGAGTACATTCAGGAGAACTTGGCTAAGGGATTTATCAGACCTTCACAGTCTCCAGTTGGGTCGGGGTTCTTCTTCGTGGGTAAAAAGGACGGTTCATTGCGACCCTGCATCGACTTCAGGGAATTGAACCGTATCACGATTAAAAACTCATACCCACTGCCCCTCATTTCGGTCTTGTTTGACCAGCTTCGTACTGCCACCATTTTTTCTAAGATTGACCTACGCGGTGCGTACAATCTAATCCGAATAAGAGAGGGGGATGAATGGAAGACTGCCTTTAATACCCACTCAGGGCATTATGAATATTTGGTGATGCCTTTTGGGCTCTGTAATGCCCCGGCAGTCTTCCAGGATTTCATGAATGATGTGCTCAGGGAATATTTGGATAGATTCTTAGTTGTATACTTAGATGACATCCTAATCTTCTCCCATTCCCTGGAGGAACATCGGAAGCATGTACGCTTAGTCCTCCAGAAACTCAGAGACCACCGGCTTGGGGCGAAGCTGGAGAAGTGCGAATTTGAAGTTCAGCAAATCGCATTTCTAGGATATATTATCTCCCCAGAAGGTTTCCAAATGGAGGGTTCCAAGGTACAGGCAGTCCTGGATTGGGTGCAGCCCACTAGTTTGAAGGCGCTTCAGCGTTTCCTGGGCTTTGCGAATTTTTATAGACGATTTATCGCTGGATTTTCGTCTATAGTGGCGCCCTTGGTGGCACTCACTAAGAAAGGGGCGGATGTTGCTCACTGGTCTTGTGAGGCTAAAGCGGCTTTTGCCCGTCTCAAAAGGGCATTTGTATCGGCCAAGGTGCTGCGACACCCAGATCCAGAGCGTCCTTTTGTGGTGGAGGTGGATGCCTCTGAGATGGGTATTGGGGCAATGCTTTCTCAGATGGGAGTGTCTGATAATCGCCTTCATCCCTGTGCTTACTTTTCCCGTAAATTTTCGCCTGCCGAGATGAATTATGACGTGGGTAACCGGGAATTGTTGGCTATTAAGGATGCACTCGAGGAGTGGAGACACTGGCTTGAGGGGGCTAAATTTGTGGTCTCAATTCTCACCGACCATAAGAATCTGGCATATTTAGAGTCAGCGAAGCGTCTCAATGCCAGGCAGGCACGATGGGCTTTGTTTTTTGCTCGCTTTAATTTTTTGATAACATATCGCCCTGGGTCAAAAAACATCAAGGCTGATGCGCTCTCGCAGAGTTTTGCTCCAATCCAGGAGACCACCGAGGAGCCGTTGCCCATTGTGTCCCCATCATGTATTAAAGTGGGCATTACCCAGGACCTCTTATCATTAGTCCTTAGAGCACAGGAGCAGGCTCCTCCAGACCTTCCGGTAGGTCTTTTGTTTGTGCCTCCTAGGTTAAGACAGCGAGTGTTCCTGGAATTCCATGCCAAGAAGTCGGCAGGTCACCCGGGTATTGCCAGAACTCGGGAGTTGCTATCTAGGGCGGTGTGGTGGCCCTCGGTGGCTAAGGATGTGGATCAGTGGGTTCGGGCATGTGACATCTGTGCCCGAAATAAGACTCCTAGAGGGGTTCCTGTTGGCCCATTACATCCACTCTCTATCCCATCTAAGCCATGGACCCACATTTCAATGGATTTTGTGGTGGACTTGCCCAAATCCTCGGGGATGACAGCCATCTGGGTTGTCGTTGACAGGTTTTCGAAGATGGCGCACTTCGTTCCACTGGTTGGGCTGCCATCGGCCAGACGCCTGTCTGGATTATTTATGCTGCATGTTGTGCGTCTCCACGGGTTGCCACTTGATGTGGTCTCTGACCGCGGATCCCAGTTTGTGGCCAAATTCTGGAGGGCATTTTGTTCCGATCTCCAGATTTCTGTCAGCTTGTCGTCAGGCTACCATCCGCAGTCTAATGGGCAGACTGAAAGGGTGAACCAGTCCTTGGAGCAGTTCCTCAGGTGTTATGTCTCCAAGTGTCAGACTGACTGGGTTGCTCATCTGTCCATGGCGGAGTTTGCCTATAACAACGCGGCTCACTCTGCTACAGGGATCTCTCCCTTCCTTTGTGTGTATGGGCATCATCCTAAGGCCAATTCTTTTGACCCCCTGGACTCCACGCCTGGTGGTTCCTCTGTGGTTTCGGTCCTTAGAGGTATTTGGCGGAAAGTGAAGAAAGCCCTTGTGTCTGTGTCATTAGTGACCAAAAGGGTTTTTGATAAGCGGAAAAGACCCTGCAGCTTCAAATTAGGAGACTTCGTCTGGTTGTCTACCAAGAATTTGAAGTTGAGACAGCCATCTCATAAGTTAGGCCCCCGGTTCATCGGCCCTTATAAGATCACCAGGGTTATCAATCCGGTGGCATTTCAGTTAGATCTGCCCCGTTCTTTGGGTATCAATAAAACATTTCATTGTTCCCTTAAAACGGGCGATTAGTAATCCTTCTTCCAGTGGAAGACCTTCCCCTCTTCTGATACGTGGCCAGAGGGAGTTTGTTGTTGAAAGGATTCTTGACTCCAAGATGGTTCAGGGTCGGCTGTCATTTTTGGTGCACTGGAAGGGGTATGGCCCGGAGGAGCGGTCGTGGGTGCGCAGTTGTGATCTTCATGCCCCCAGACTGATACGCTCTTTCTTCTCGCAGTTCCCCGATAAACCCGGTGGTAGGGGTTCTTTGACCCCTCGTCAGAGGGGGGGTACTGTTAGGGTCTCCTGCCCTGTGCTGCCACGTCGTCATGGCAACCGGGAGACAAGTGCTAGCGGAGTAACCTGAGCGCAGCTGATACTCCGGTTCGGGTCTTTTGCTGTGCAGTGGTTACAGGCTCTGTGCACGGCAGGGGATCCGGTGCTGGTTTTTGTGCTCACAGTCTGTGAGGTCTGAGTGGGGCGTGGACAGCACCTGCTTTATAAGGCCTCTTCTCAGGTTAAGCAGATGCTGCTGAATCTTTGTTGGTTAGTCAGTTCCTGAAAGTTAGCCAGTACTGTGTAGCTTTGTATTTGTTGTTGCTTACTGCAAATAGGCCTGGGGATTTGGTACTACACTCTGCCAATCCAGACATAGCAGTAAGACTGGAGTCAGTCATTTAACTTGCTGGGGTTCTTTTACTACTCTGTGAATTTAGCAAGTTTGCGGCTGTATTCTAAGACTTGCCTGCCTAAATCCTGTCTCACAGGTGTCAGGTGTCAGTTTAGTGGCAGTAAGCTGAACCTGTGCACTGCAAGTGAGAATTAGGATTGTGGAGACTCTCCTTGTGTCTATCATTTCATCTCTGACCAAGGAGTTTACTGCCACACCCGTTGGTAACCCTTTAGGGTTTTACTGTTGCCCTTAGCAACAGCATTTCGGGTTCTCTACGTATTACAACACAACATCTTGCTTTTCCCATCTGAGCATTACTAATACTAGGGAGACACCCAGTTCCTTAGCCTCTGGGCTTCTCTGTTCACTTTGTGTGTATTTTGTTACCCTATCACCTTCTGTGTATGTAATGTCATATTCCCCAGTCTGTCTGTGAGTTCATTTGTTTTGCATACCTATCCGTTCAGACACCAGTACATTCCTGCAGGCACTGGTGTGCATAACAGTTCAAACACCAGTACATTCCTGCAGTAACTGGAGTGCATAACAGTTCTGACACCAGTAGATTCCTGCAGGCACTGGTGTGCATAACAAGGAGGAGAGGTGTCCCCTTTAGAGAAGGAGCCCGGCGGCAGCCGACTCCATTGCCTCCCACAGTTACGCTTCTGTGTGTGTGTAGATCATGAAAGTCCAGATACCAGTTAATGCCAGAATGTAGGGATTAGCTCTGTAAGTAGAAACTATAGTATATGAAGGGCATGTTCCCTTTGTTTAATTGGATACACACCATAAGATTTTGGCTATGTTAAAATATCCTACACTATTTTCCTTGAAATCCCCTGGGCTCCTGAACAAACAAAACAGTGCAGTAGTGTATAGACACCTTTAGATTTGGGTGGGGCGTGTCCAAACTGAAACCCAAACTGAAGTGTAAAAATAAAGCTGTCTAACACATACCCTCCATCTGTACCTTTTTTGGCCAGTAAAGTACCATTTTTTATCTGTACTGGCCATAAAGGGCTTTGTACTGGGTTTCAGCATCTCACATTCCTATTGATTCCTGATACACAAATACCCCCCCTCATGCTGTTGCACATCCACATTAGCATCCTCAATTTCTATGTCACCATCTTTACTTGTGCTGCGCATCCCCACAGTTGTAGAGGGTGCAGAAATGGTAGAAAGATGTTTCTATATGAGTACAGTGTCAGAAATGTCAGACTCACACATAGCTAACGTGGACAACACTAGACTGTCCTCAGGGATTTGTGAACAGTTTGTTCTTTAGTTTTAGTGTTCTTTTTTTGGGCACAGATTTTTCTATTTTAAAGATGGCACATCTACTAGACTCAGAGCAAGAAGGTGTTGCATCATCATATGATGTTACAGAAGAAGATGTCTGACTGTGGTGGTGTATTGTGCTGCATCACTCCAGTCACAGTGGTGGTGTTCTCTACTACCATATGTCCGGTGCTGCTGTATAAGTCCAGTCCATTGCAGTGGTGCAGTGTTGTCCTGCATCAGTCCAGTGGTGGTGTCCCTGTGCTGCTGTATATGTCCAGTGATACTGCCGTATATGTCCAGTGATACTGCCGTATATGTCCAGTGATACTGCCGTATAATTCCAGTGATCCTGCTGTATAATTCCAGTGGTAATGGCATATAAATCCAGTCCAGTGATACTGCCGTATATGTCCAGTGGTACTGCCGTATAAATCCAGTGGTACTGCCGTATAATTCCTGTGATCCTGCCGTATAATTCCAGTGATCCTGCCGTATAATTCTAGTGGTACTGGCATATAAGTCCAGTGATCCTGCCGTATAAGTCCAGTGATCCTGCCGTATAAGTCCAGTGATCCTACCGTATAATTCCAGTGATCCTGCCGTATAAGTCCAGTGATCCTGCCGTATAATTCCAGTGATCCTGCCGTATAAGTCCAGTGATCCTGCCGTATAATTCCAGTGGTACTGACGTATAAGTCCAGTGATCCTGCTGTATAATTCCTTTGGTGCTGGCGTTTAATTCCAGTGATCCTGCCGTATAATTCCAGTGGTGCAGGTGTGTAATTCCAATGATCCTGCCGTATAATTCCAGTGGTACTGGCGTATAACTTCAGTGATCCTGCCATATAATTCCAGTGGTACTGGCGTATAATTCCAGTGATCCTGCCGTATAATTCCAGTGATCCTGCCGTATAATTCCAGTGATGCTGCCGTATATATCCAGTGGTACTGCTGTATAAGTCCAGTGGGGGTGTCCTGTGCTGTATATTATTTACTCCAAATAAAAGGCTTATATACATTACTTATATTATTATCCAAATAAATTTTACAGGGTTTGCCCTGTGTGGTATAGGGGTATGCTCGCCTGTGCTGCATAATATTATAATAGCTCCAAATAAAAGGGTTATTATTATTCAAATTAATTTTACAGGCTTTGCCGTGTGTGTGTGTGTGTGTGTGTGTGTGTGTGTGTGTGTGTGTGTGTGTGTGTGTGGTTTAGGGTTACGTTCCTCATTGCACCTCTTTTTTCTTCTTTGCATGATGTGCTGTTTGGGACCTAGTTTTTTTTAAAGTTCCATCCTGTCTGTAACTGCAGTGCCACTCCTAGATGGGCCAGATGTTTGTGCCGCACACTTGTGTCACTTAGCTTAGTCATACAGCTACCTCACTGCACCTCTTTTACTTCTTTGCATGATGTTCTGTTTGGGGCCTAGTTTTTTGTAAGTGCCATCCTGTCTGCAACTGCAGTCCCACTCATAGATGGGCCAGGTGTTTATGCCGCACACTTGTGTCGCTAAGCTTAGCCATCCAGCTACCTCATTGCACCTCTTTTTATTCTTTGCATCATGTGCTGTTTGGGGCCTATTTTTTTAAATCTGCCATCCTGTCTGCAACTGCAGTGCCACTCCTAGATGGGCCAGGTGTTTGTGCCGCACACTTGTGTCGCTAAGCTTAGCCATCCAGCTACCTCATTGCACCTCTTTTTATTCTTTGCATCATGTGCTGTTTGGGGCCTATTTTTTTAAATCTGCCATCCTGTCTGCAACTGCAGTGCCACTCCTAGATGGGCCAGGTGTTTGTGCCGCACACTTGTGTCACTTAGCTTAATCATCCAGCCACCTCGGTGCAACCTTTTGGCCTAAAAACAATATTGTGACGTATGAGGTGTTCAGAATAGACTGGAAATTAGTGGAAATGAATGTTATTGAGGTTAATAATACCGTAGGATCAAAATTACCCACAAATTCTGTGATTTTAGCTGTTTTTATGTTTTTTCAAAAATCAACCAGATCCAAAACCAAAAAAAGGAAAAAGAGGTAATAGTGGCGCTAAACACGAAAGGGTGGTTTTGGCAAAGCCAATCCAGATCCAAAACACGAGGATGGAACCAGAACCAAAACCAAAACACAAGAAGTGCCCGCCGCACATCTCTACTTTTTATGTACATTTTCATTTACTGTTGTACTGGTTGACACCGATATTTAAACGGTATTCCATCTGAGCTACTTGAGATAACTTACTCTGCTAAGATTATATTGGTTTGAACTGTGTAGCTCTGCTCTTTGTCAGACGGACAAAAGTTTTGTCTTGTATTTGCCTACACTGATTGCCTGGCTTGTTTGTCTCTGTATGTTAAAACTAATAAACATTTATTGGGGAAAAAAATGATTAGAATAATACAAAGAAGATATTTCTAATATATTCTTTGTATTTTTCATATACCTTTTATAGTCAAAACTTTAGCATATAATGGAGAATGACAGGAAAGGCTATGCCTCACCTCACCGCACTTTACTGAAGTCTAGTTTTACAAAGCTCCTACTGGGTTTTGTTTTGCTTTTTCATTTTTATTTTTTTTAAATAGGAATTATTTGACAGTGACACAGTGCACCTTTACTGGCTTTGCCTTGAAATGCTTCCTCTTCAGTCTGACTCCTAAGAGTCCTAAAGGCGTTTAAGTATTGTAAATATATATATACAGTAAATATATATATATATATATATATATATATACATACACACACACACACACACACACACCACACGAACCGGCACTCAGCCTTCCCCAATAAGATGCTTGTGTGCCCTCCTGGGATCCTTCACGGAAGCCAGCAATACTTTTACAGCAAGAGGTGGCACTCACAGGACTGATACAAACAGTAAGTAGAAAGGAGACAAGTCTCTGTGTCGCCTTTCTACTTGCTGTTCGTATCAGTCCTGTGAGTGCCGCCTCTTGCTGTGAAAGTATATATATATGTAATTTTATATATATATATATATATATATATATATATATATACACATCTCTATCTATCTATCTATCTATGTTAATTAATTATTAGGATAGTTTTTGTTATGTAGTGTTTTGTTATGTGTTGTTTTTAATACTATTTGTTTATGTGGCCTGCCTGGTTACCCTTATATGCTAACCAAAGGACATAGACTGTAGGGATGGGATTCATAGTAGCACGCCATGTGAGCGCTTCCTGCGGCACTTCCGGCCGGTGAAATGCACTCGCGGCCAACTTCCGGGTATTTGGAACGCATACCGGAAGTCGAGCGGCGTTGTAAGTAAATGTTTTCTTTCTTTTGGGTTGAGTATTGCAAGATACATGGCGCTTTTTGCTGATCTAGTGTTGCGAGTTAAAAAGGGTTACCCCTCTGTACCTGGAGGAGGTTAGTGATGTGTTTAGTAGGCCGGTGACTGATTCACCTGTAAATTGGGTGGAGCTAATTAGGTGATCTGGGAAGGTATATAGGGAGAACCAGTGCAGCTCTCAGTACAGTATGTCTCTGTCTGTCTACCTGTTTGGATATGCTGTCTTGAAGAAGGTTACGTTCTGATAACCGAAACTTCGACTGACCATGTTATGATGCAGGTGTTGTGAGTAATAAAAGTTTCTATGGAACTGTTTACATAAGATAAAGTCCCTGGTGAGTGCACCCTTATTGTGGATCCAGGGCCGTAACTAGGGGGGGGGGGGTGCGGAAAATTAGTGCCTCGCCCCAGGTGACGAAATTCCTAGTTTTGGCCCTGGTGGATCTACATTTGTTACTACTCATTGGAAAGGAGGAGTACCTGGTCTGCACCCTAGGCGGATGCTTTAACTAAAGAGTGTGTGCCAACCTCATCATGGATTATAATAGGTAAACTGTAAGGGTTTACTTTGGTGGAGCACCCCATGTTTTTTCAATGTTTTCTTAATATTTTTCCAAGATTCTTCTATCTATGTGGATTTTATTTTGCAAGTAATATTTTTGTGTGTATATACTACGATTTTAAGGTGTCTTTTTATATGTGTATAGGTCTGAGGCATTGAGTATTGTGGTTTTGCTCTTGTGAAGATTCTCCTTAATGAATTACTAGTTTGAGTATATTGAGAGTATCACCTGCAGCATAAAGGCACCTGCAGCATAATGGCAGCTGCAGCAGGTTTTCTTAGTGAGGAGTTGTTAAGTGAAGCAGAGAATGTACAAATCAGCCTCATGGATGATGATGCAGAGAGAGTACTTTTTGGTCAGGCTGAATTTAATTCATTACCTAATCAGACTCCATCTGATATATTTAATAGGCTGAGTCGTTTGAGGAAAAGAGAGGTGGACTTATTGTTACATGGACAATTTTTATCGGAATATTTCCGTACAAAACACATCCCAAGAGGATTCCGCATCAGCCACATTTCAACTCTTGGGAGGGGTGTAGTATGGTATGCCGGCGGCCGGGCTCCCGGCGACCAGCATACCGGCACCGGTAGCCTGACCACCGGCATACCGACAGCGTGGTGAGCGCAAATGAGCCCCTTGCGGGCTCGCTGCGCTTGCCACGCTGCGGGCACGGTGGCGCGCTACGCACGCCACGCTATTTTATTCTCCCTCCAGGGGGGTCGTGGACCCCCACGAGGGAGAAAAAGTGTTGGTATGATGGCTGTTGGGATTCCGGCTCCGGTATACTGTGTGCCGGGATCCCAACAGTCGGCATACTGAAGACCACCTCTTGGGAGACGTAACCCGGGTTTTTGTAGTCGCTGGTGCGGCATCCTCAACAAATGCTCATTAGACCTACTTCTTCTAGTAATAGAGGAGGTTGGTTCAGAGCTGAAAAAGACTAGAGATGAAATAGAAATTTTTGATCAAGAGAATACGCCCCATTTGGTTAATGATAAAAGTGAGCCTTGGTTGGAGAAGCTACAGAATCAGATAGATAAGTATAGAACAGATATTGTGGCTTTTAAAAGAAAAAAACTAGAAACAGTGGAGCAGGATTACAAGAACCACCAGGTTTACCGGTGGTTATCTGGTAATGGTAACCAGGGTTGTGAAAGAATGGGTGCAAGGTTCAGAAGGCAACAAAGGGGTGTGGGTTATGACACCAATTCATGGCATCCTGCATCTGACTCTGAGAGACTCCCGTCCACCTGTAGGTACTTTTTTAGGGGTAACTACACGTTCAAAGGAGTTCCAAGGAAGACGAGGAGGCTCGACCAGAAGAGGGGCGGGAGTAAAAGGACGCCCAAGAGGCAAAAGGGGCAATGTGAGGAATTAATATTTAATTTATCAGGTCATACACTGTCTGTTGCTGAAGAAAAATTACTCTCGAGGGGTCTGAGCTTTGTGCCTACGTTTAAATATGATTCATTTGATTGGTCAGTTGACCATTACAAAATTAGCAGGAAGTTGAGACTGCGTGAGTTCTTTAAAGATAAGACAAGTGAGAATCAGATACCACCTAATGTGTTTAAGAAACCTGGAAGATACGGTCCCCCATTGATGAATTCCAACATAAAGACATTTTTGCGCATGGTGGACACTGATGTAAGGAATGAGAATAGAGTTAACACTAATACCTTCAACAATTTAAGTTTTGAAGAGAGGTTGGCATTGTCTTCTCTGCGCAAAAATGATTGGTTATTAGGAAAGCAGATAAGGGTGGGGCGGTGGTCCTGCAGGAGTTATCAGTTTATGATGCAGAAATTAAAAGACAGCTTGGTGATACTGAGGTTTATAGAAAACTGACCTTTAATCCCATGCCTAGGATCAAGCAGAAGGTTAATGGGATTATTGATTTGGCACTGGTGAATGGCTGGATTAATGAGACCCTAAATAACTTTCTAGTTGTGGATGATCCAGTCTGTCCACTGCTCTATACCCTGCCTAAGGTCCACAAGACACTTGTGGACCCCCTGGATGGCCGATCATCTCCGCCAGGGGTTTGGTCCTACAACCTTTAGCTCAATTTGTAGATTTCTATCTGCAGGATTGTGTTAAATTGAGTAATAGCTATATTCAGGATTCTGGTGACTATCTGAGAGGTATTCATGCTTTTAATAATGGCGAAATGGATTTAGAAGGATGTCTGTTAGTCACCCTCGATGTATGCTCTCTCTATACCGTTATTCCGCACAAACAGGGAATTACTGCTGTTATAGGAGCACTTGTGAAGGGTCCATATGTTGGACCACCTATTGAGTTTATTATTTCACTATTGGAGCTTGTCCTTGAACAAAACCACTTTATGTACAATAATGAATTTTATATGCAGCTGTCTGGCACGGCCATGGGGTCCAATTTGGCCCCAGGTTATGCCAACATCTTTATGGATAGATATGAGAATGAATTTATTTTACCAAAATATGGGGATAACATTTTATACTTCAAAAGATTTATTGATGATGTATTCATGCTCTGGAGAGGTGATGAAAGATCATTTTGGAGCATGGTGGATGAACTTAATCATTTGGATAGCCCGATACATTTTACAGCTTCTGCTGACAGACACCAGATGAATTTTCTTGATATTCAACTTTTTAAAAAGGGTAACAGATTGGCACACATTTTTTCCGGAAAGAGACAGACCATAACACACTACTGTACTCTTCAAGTCATCACCCAGATGCATTGAAAAATAAACTGCCTATATCCCAGTTTCTGTGAGTTCTAAGAAACAACTCTGAACATGACCTTGCAGAAAAACTAGTGGAGACCAAGCAGAGGTTCCTCGATAGAGGCTACAAACCGAGCACAGTTGATAATTGCCTCACCAGGGCACGAAGATTATTTCTATCCAAGGTCAAGAGTGCGGCGGAACAAAAATGTCCGGAAAGGATGATCCTGGGTGTTAGATGTGACACCAGTTTAAGGACAGTTCAGCGCTCGATCAAAAGGCATTGGCCCATTGTGGCCACGGATGGAAATCTGGGTGTAACAGAGAGAACCCCACCACTTTTGAGTGTAAGAAGGGGACCAAATTTGAAAGATCTCTTATATAGGATGAACAGCAAAACCAAGCTCAGAGACAAGGATTACTGGCTGGGCATGAAGAAGGGTTGTTTTCGTTGTCTGGGATGCATAACGTGTCGTTCCTTGAAGGTGGGACAATCTTTTCCACATAAAACAGAGTGGGAAGAGAGTTTTTCTGAGATATCACCTAACTTTTCTTATGGACCATGTCATCCACTTTCTCATTTGCCCCTGTGGGCTCATGTACTGTATGTGGGCAAGACAACCAATACATTCAGGGGTAGGATGACACAGCACCGGTCGGACATTAAGCTTACGCTTGAGAAAGGAGCGACAGATAATCTGGTGGCTGCACATTTTCTTGAAATGCATCACCAGTTATCTACCTTGAAGTATATGATAATCGATTGGGTGCCCCCCTGAAAAGAGGGGGAGACAGAGGACTTCTTCTGTTAAAAAAAGAAGCAAGTTGGATTCACCAGCTACAGACTTTATCCCCTAAGGGGTTAAATGAATATAATTGTCTCAATATTTTTGTGTAACTGATTGTTGGAGTAATTTTTGAAGGTGCTTGCTAATTTTTGACAGCTGCATATTAGTGGGGTCATTGTATGCTGCTGTATACAAGACCAAAGTTTTTGGAATTTTTTTTACATTTGGAGGATGAATATCTCTAGATGTATTATGCCTCAGACCTATTACTAATTAATTCTTAGGATAGTTTTTGTTATGTAGTGTTTTGTTAAGTGTTGTTTTTAATACTATTTGTTTATGTGGGCTGCCTGGTTACCCTTATATGCTAACCGAAGGACATAGACTGTAGTGATGTGGGTTAATAAGGTTCCCTCTCATATGTTTACCCATAAGTAGGGATGGGATTCATAGCAGCACGCCATGGGAGCGCTTCCTGCAGCACATCCGGCCGGTGGAACGCACTTGCAGCTGAACTCCGGGTATTTGGAACACATACCGGAAGTCGAGCGGCGTTGTAAGTAAATGTTTTCTTTCTTTTGGGCTGAGTATTGCCAGATACATGGCGCTTTTTGCTGATCTAGTGTTGTGAGTTAAAAAGGGTTACCCCTCTGTACCTGGAGGAGGTTAGTGATGTGTTTAGTAGGCCGGTGATTGATTCACCTGTAAATTGGGTGGAGCTAATTAGGTGATCTGGGAAGGTATATAGGGAGAACCAGTGCAGCTCTCAGTACAGTATGTCTCTGTCTGTCTACCTGTTTGGATATGCTGTCTTGAAGAAGGTTACGTTCTGATAACCGAAACGTCGACTGACCATGTTATGATGCAGGTGTTGTGAGTAATAAAAGTTTCTATGGAACTGTTTGCATAAGATAAAGTCCCTGGTGAGTGCATCCTTATTGTGGAACTAGATTTGTTACTAATCAGTGGAAAGGAGGAGTACCTGGTCTGCACCCCAGGCAGATGCTTTAACTCAAGAGTGTGTGCCAACCTAATCATGGATTTTATATATATATATATATATATATATATATATATATATATATACATACATATATAAAACTTAAGATAAAACTTATATGAGAGAATAAAATGAAGAAATGAAGAAGGTATATATATATATAGTACCAGTCAAAAGTTTTGACACATCTTCTCATTCAATGGTTTTATTTATTTAAATTATTTTCTACATTGTAGATTAATACTGAAGACATCAAAACTATGAAAGAACACATGTGGAATTATGTTGTAAACAAAAAAGTGTTAAACAAACAAAATGTTTTATATTTTAGATTCCTCAAAGTAGCCCCCTTTTGCTTTGATGACAGCTTTGCACACTCTTGGCATTCTCTCAGTCAGCTTCATGAGGTAGTCTCCTGGAATAGTTTTCTAACAGTCTTGAAGGAGTTCCCAGAGGTGCTGAGCACTTGTTGGCTGCTTTTCCTTCACTCTGCAGTCCAACTCAACCCAAACCATCTCAATTGGGTTTACGGCAGGTGATTGTGGAGGCCAGGTCATCTGACGCAGCACTCCATCACTTTCCTTCTTGGTCAAGTAGCCCATACATAGCCTGGAGGTGTGTTTGGGGTCATTGTCTTGTTGAAAAACAAATGATGGTCCCAGTAAGCGCAAACCAGATAGGATGGCATGGCGCTGCAGAATGCAGGTATATCTATACCTTCTCCATTTTATTCTCTCATGTAAGTTTTATCTTAAGTTTTCACAGTCAGACAGTGCTTCCTGGAGACCCACACCCTCTAGCATCCTTTGTGAAATGGCTCCCGAATCACCAATAGAGGAACCTTTATGGAATCCAGAAAACAAAACATCCAATGCCGGGTAGATTACTTTTTGGCTCGTTTTGGAATCAGAGCTTGATAGGAAAATCTAAGTTGGTGCTCTCAGATGTACTCAGGCGGGTTAGCTTTTCTGAAAACCGAACCTGTACTTCCCAACCAAATACTAGATATGAGCAACTTTGACTTGCAGAAAACCGACAGAACAAAATGTAAGGGTGCCTAGTAGGGGATGTAGTTATGTGACCGCTGGTCACATTACCTCCCTCTATATCCCACCCGCTGAGAATCCTGACTGTCCGCATGCCCACCCCCCCTGCCAGCATTCTGCGGCCAGGATCTGGAATGCCGTCATACCGATGCACACCCGCCTAGTAGTACCAAATAATGATTTGAATCTGTGTGCCGGAATCGGACCTTGTCATGAAGCAAAATTTCATTTTCCCAGGGAGTGGCCTGGAGTAGCTGGGTACAGACAGCATTTATCCGGCTCTCCTGCTGATATCCTGGATAATATCCTATAAGTGGTTGTTTCTCCCCCCAACTGCTTGTATTTCTGCAGAATCCTCTCCTGCTGCTAAGGGGCTCTTGGAGTGCTGTATATTCGGTGTTCCCCTGCATGTGTCCTAGAGATCTGCCAGCCAGCCTAGCCTCTGCATAAAGTCCTGAATCCTCTGCCTCCGGTTCTGGCAGCTGAGGTGCTGTATGTAGCGCTTACCTGCCGCTGTGTCCCGTTCTTGAGCTGTGTCTTCAGGGATCCTCCGTCCGACTCCTTCTGTGTGTCTCTCCCCTGGTGCCCGATTGTGTGTCTTGGCACTTGTGGGTGTGTGACACCGGATGCCGCCATTTTGCTGCTGACTTCTCCCCTGACGGCCCTCTGGATATCCCTGCTGCTCTGCACACTTGGTGGTGAGGGGAGCTGCCAGCTAGCCTGTTTACATTACTTCAGTTTAGTGTGCCTGTTGCCATTAGCCAGTTGCTTTATCTGTGCTCCCAGCTGGGTGAGATTTGGTGGCGTACTAGCCTCCGCCATCTTGCCCCTGGAGGTCTTTATTACCTGGTGCCTTGAGACTCATGCTGTTCTGGAACATTTGTGGCCGTCCCAGCTGGTGCTCAGATTTATCTACTGTGCTCCGTCTCCTGCATTGTTGTCTGTATGCCTTCAAGATGGTCAGCTCTCTGCAGCACATAATTCAGGCCATTAATGCCTGCACTGAGAGACTTATTATTAAGATTCACAAAATGGTGGCTATATCTCCGAGCTCCATAGTTGCTGCCAGTGTGCTCCCAGTGAAAGAACATTTTCCAGTTGAATCCTGTCGGGACTGTGGATACTATAGTACTGGATACGATCCAATCCCTGGATGCCTCGACTCCCTTGCAGACTATCCAAAGACCCGTTTTGTTATATCACCCATGTATGAGCATACTTTGGATTTTTTGTCATCATTCGATGGAAATGCTCCTAATGTCTTCTGTCATCTCGCTTCTGGATGTTCTGAACATGCTGTGTCCTCTCCAAACATTTGTTCTGTATCTCCTGTCGCTGAGCCAGCATCGTGGAACGTGGTACTTGAATTCTCTGGATATACTCCTATTGCTCATTGTATTTGGTGGACCGGGTTTATTACGGCTTATCCTACCAAGGAGCTGAGTCTTGGCCGGACTAACATAACACTACGTCAGCATATATTGCTAAGCTTGGATGGTGGGAATAGTTATTATCTCCTTGTATTTTTATTATTTTTTTTATACAACTGTGATTTGGTATGTCTGGGTAATATCCTGTTGTCACAAAACGGAGGTTATCTGCACTCACCAGCCGTGCTTTATCTTACCTCCGCCACAAGCCTGGGCGATCCTTGATCTGGGAGCTCCCCTAATGCAGTGGCGGATCCAGCAGGGGGCGATGAGGGTGATCGCCCCCCGTAGCACAGTGACCCGGCCCCACCCACTTGTTCCAGCAGGCAGCATAAATCAGGGGAGCTGAGTGCGACGGCCGGGACCTGGCCGCATTGACAGGGCAGCTGAGACGGCGCCGGGAGCCAGGTGGGACCACCCAGTGTGCCCTAGCCCCTGCTACCAGCGGCAGCAGCAGCACAACTCTCCGCGGCACATCTTTGTTCGCTCAATCAGCCGCGGAGTAGCTGATGCCGCCATGTCTAACAGCCTGGGAGCCTCAAGGCAGTGACACCCAACAGGTGAGGGGTGGGGAGAGGACGGGAGGCAATTCGCTGATGTGGAGAGAGCGTCCGGAGTGCTGGGGAGAGCCAGGGGACCTGTCCCGGCAGATGGAGGAGGACCTGGCCGCATTGACAGGGCAGCTGAGACGGCGCAGGGAGCCAGGTGGAACGACCCAGTGTGCCCTAGCCCCTGCTACCAGCGGCAGCAGCAGCACAACTCTCTGCGGCGCATCCTTGTTCGCTCAATCAGTCGCGGAGTAGCTGCTGCCACCATGTCTAACAGCCTGGGAGCCTCAAGGACAGTGACACCCGACAGGTGAGCTGATGTGGCGAGAGCGGCCGGAGTGCTGGGGAGAGCCAGGGGACCTGTCTCGGCAGATGGAGGAGGACCTGGCCGCATTAACAGGGCAGCTGAGACGGCGCCGGGAGCCAGGTGGGACCACCCAGTGTGCCCTAGCCCCTGCTACCAGCGGCAGCAGCAGCTGATGTGGAGAGAGCGGCCGGTGTGCTGGGGAGAGCCAGGGGACCTGTCCCGGCAGATGGAGGAGGAGCGCTGGGTGGACGGGACACTATCCTATTGTGTCTGTGCTGTATAGTACATCACTAGTGTGTGTGTGTGTGTGTGTGTGTGTGTGTGTGTGTGTTAGTAGTGTGTGTATGGTGTATCACTGTGTGTGTCAGTTTTGTATGTATGGTATATCACTAGTGTGTGTGTCAGTATTGTATGTATGGTGTATCACTAGTGTGTGTGTGTGTGTGTGTGTGTGTGTGTGTGTGTGTGTGTGTGTGTGTGTGTGTGTTAGTAGTGTATGTATTATGTATCATTAGTGTGTGTGTGTGTGTGTGTGTGTGTGTGTGTGTGTGTGTGTGTGTGTGTGTGTGTGTGTGTGTGTGTGTCAGTATTGTATGTATGGTATATCACTAGTGTGTGTTAGTAGTGTACTTATGGTGTGTGTGTGTGTGTGTGTGTGTGTTGTATGTATGGTGTATCACTAGTGTGTGTGTGTGTGTGTGTGTGTGTGTGTGTGTGTGTGTGTGTGTGTGTGTGTGTGTGTGTGTGTGTGTGTGTGTGTGTCAGCATTGTATGTATGGTGTACAGGCTTGGACTGGCCCACAGGGGTACAGTGGAAACCACTGGTGGGCCCCACTACCTGGGGGCCCACCCCCTGCTCTAGGGATCAGGTACACTTGAGTTATACATTATACATAAGTTACCTTTTACTAGACTATGGTGTATTTTCTACAGTGCATTGCTGTTATTAATCTGGTACATTATCATGCATGCAGCAGCAGAATTTACTGTATATATATTTATGAAGGGGCCCAGACGTTGCACTCTCTAATGGTTAGTCAAACCAATGAGGTGGCTGGACACACCCTCTGTGCAGATTGGCCACACCCCTAAACATGGGCCCCTACCACTGCATTTCCCCGGTGGGCCCTACATGCCCCAGTCCGACACTGATGGTGTATCACTAGTGTGTGTGTTAGTAGTGTATGTATGGTGCATCAGTAGTGTGTGTGTGTGTGTGTGTGTGTGTGTGTGTGTGTGTGTGTGTGTGTGTGTGTGTATGTATGGTGTATCACTAGTGTGTGTGTGTGTGTGTGTGTGTGTGTGTGTGTGTGTGTGTCAGCATTGTATGTATGGTGTATCACTAGTGTGTGTTAGTAGTGTATGTATGGTTCATCAGTAGTGTGTGTGTGTGTGTGTGTGTGTGTGTGTGTGGTGTATCACTAGTGTGTGTGTCAGCATTGTATGTACGGTGTATCACTAGTGTGTGTTAGTAGTGTATGTATGGTGCATCAGTGGTGTGTGTGTGTGTGTGTGTGTGTGTGTGTGTGTGTGTGTGTGTGTTAGTAGTTTATGTATGGTATATCACTAGTGTGTGTGTCAGTATTGTATGTATGGTTTATCACTAGTGCATGTGTGTTAATAGTGTGTGTATGGTGTATCACTAGTGTGTGTGTGTTAGTAGTATATGTATGGTGTATCACTAGGGCCTAGTGGACTGGAAGGGGGAGGAGTCTGGATTAATTTTATAACCGCCTCCCCCTATATGAGAAGTCTAGATCCGCCCCTGCCCTGATGTGTCCTGACTCTCGTCGCGGATTCCGTGTTTCTGTACCAGTGTCTCGCTGTCCAGCTGCCATAGCGGCCAACCCCGGCCACAGCACGCCAAGGTTCTCGCTGCTCACCTCCATGGACAGCGCCATGACAGTCTCCAGTCAGCTGATCTTCTGGGAGCCAATCCGGATTCACTTCTGCATCATGTGAGCCGCTCCTCCACTCAGCTGTAAGAGCTGGGTATAAGTTCCAAGTCTCAGCACTAGCAAGCTGTCAGTGGTTTGGTGTCTCTCAGCCTGGAGTGAGCTCCAGAATCTCCTGCTGATTATAGTCTCAGTGCAGTTGTCATCTCACGCACTCCTGGACTCCCAGGATGATTTAAAGGGCCATCGCTGCCACTACATCCCGGCATCTCCAGATTCACTGGAAGTCCTCCAGTGAACCAGAAGGACTGTCCTATATCCCTAGCGGCATTAGAGACTCTGCTGGTTCCAACCAGCTCCCAGTTAAACTGCTGCGCAAGGTAGCGCACCTCAGTATCAGGAAAACCTGCTACTGCTGTTTTACAACCATGCAGCATAAACTCAGACACTGTGTAGAATCATTACATCACAGCACCTGGGAAACCAGCGGTGCTGACACTGCTATACACAGAGTTTGGAATCCCACTATGCTGCCACAGTTTGCCCACCCTCTGGAAGCTTCTTCTACAATTATTGCTGATGCCCTCAGCTTCCTCTACAATTATTGCTGATGCCCTCAGCTTCTTCTACAATTATTGCTGGTTTCCTCGGCTTCTCCTACAACTGCTGTGCTGGTGCCACCCAGCCTTCAGTGAACTGTCTGCATTGCTGATGTCCTCAGCTCAGGCCCGGCGCTACCCGCTCAGCGAAGGGATGCAGTGCAGGGAGGCGCTGGGACGGAGAGGCGCTCCCCCTGCTCTGCATTCCTTCCCTGCTGCGCCGTCCTGTCCCCCCTGCTGCTGCTGCTGCCACTGCTGTGTCTGTCACTGTATGACAGGCACTGGCAGCGGCCAGCGGGCACCTGCAGCATGATACGCCTCCTCCCTCCCCTCACCTCATCTGTGTGAGAGCGCCGAGTACGGGACAGAAGGGGGCGGAGCTACACGGGACGGTAGGGGGCGTGGCTAAACGGGCATAAGGGGGCGGAGCTACACGGACCTGGCTGCTGTACAGAGGGAGACTGGATTAGGTAAGTGGAGGGTGAGAGAGAAGTGTGTGTGTATGGTGGGTGTGTATGTGTGTGTATATATGTGTGAATTGTGTGTGTGTGTGTGTGTGTGTGTGTGTGTGTGTGTGTGTGTGTGAGGTATGTCTGTGCGCGCGCTCTATGGACGCCACTACTGGGGGGGCATTACGTATAAGGACGCTATTACTACAGGGGGGCATTACGTGTAACAACGCTACTACTGGGGGGGCCATTACGTGTAAGGACGCTACTACTACTGGGGCTGGGGGCATTACATATAAGGACGATACTACTACTGGGGTGCACTACGTATAAGAACGCTACTACTACTGGGGGGCATTATGTACAAGGACGCTACTATTACCGGGAGGGCATTACGTATAAGGACGCTACTACTACAGGGGGGGCATTATGTATAAGGATGCTACTACTACTGGGGGGGCATTATGTATAAGGATGCTACTACTACTGGGGGGTATTACGTATAAGGACGCGTCTACTACTGGGGGTGCATTATGTATAAGAATGCTACTACTACTGTGGGTGCATTATGTATAAGAATGCTACTACTACTCGGGGGGCATTATGTATAAGGATGCTACTACTACTGGGGGGGCATTATGTATAAGGATGCTACTACTACTGGGGTGCATTACAAATAAGGACGCTACTACTATGGGTGGGGCATTACGTATAAGGACGCTACTACTACGGGTGGGGCATTACGTATAAGATTAATAAGATTGTGCTACATTGTGGCGTAATTTTAAATGGGGGTACTACTGTGTGGCCATGCCCCTTACTTGTGAGACCACACCCCTTTTCCCGGCGCGCGCCAAAGGAATATGGGAGGGCGCAAATTTATAGTTTGCAGGGGGGCGCCGAACACCCTAGCACCGGCCCTGCCTCAGCTTCCTCTACAGTTATTGCACTGGTTCCAACCAGTGATCCGTGAATCTCCTGCATTGCTGGCTCCCCCAACATTCCTTCAATTCACCAGTCCTCATGTGACTTTCTACTAGGTGACACCCCAGCTACTCATTGCACTGGTGACTCATACCACCAGTGTTCCAGTACCCATAGCTGGTCACCTTTCTTCATAGTACCTACTGCCTAACTGCCATGTCTGTACAGTACATTACATCCCCTCTGTACAGTCCACATAAACTCACATTTTGTCTTCCAACATTGCTAGGTGATCATATCATATACAACCCATTAAGAACCTAGCAACCTGGGGAACCATTATGTGACAGGTAGCATCTATCCTTGTGTATCAATGCCTATTTCCCTATAGATTGTAAGCTTGCGAGCAGGGCCTTCCTACCTCTGTCTGTCTGTCTGTCTGTCTGTCTGTCTTTGCCCAGTTTTGTTCTATAATTGTTGTTCTAATTGTAAAGCGCACGGAATATGCTGCGCTATATAAGAAACTACTAATAAATAAATAAATAAAATGTTGGGAGAAGCAGATCATTCATCAAGTCAGCCTAATTCTGTCCACAGCGTCCAAGACCAAATCCAGTGTCCAGTACTAGTCCGGGTTCACAGATAACCCAGCCATGACACCTGTTCATTTTATACTATTTTGATTATTATGTGCTCTATGTGTATCTGCTAAATATTGCTAATATTTTTTATGGTTGATGTTTTTATGGGTAGTGGGAGAGCTGGAACTGGTTTAATCCGGTTTAAGGTCATCCGGTTCTTTGCTCTTGCTATGAGTCTTTTTTGATATCCTTATTTAGGTGAGGAGGAGAATAGTTAATCAATTTGTTATTAGCTGTTTAGGAGGGAATGGAAATTTGCTAATACGGCTAATGGTTTTCGGTTGGTAGTCCATTTATGTGTGTATTGGGAGGGCCAGGGCTGGCTAAACCCAGCTTAACGTCATTTGATTCTTTGCCCTAGTTAGTCATGTGTCTTTAATATCCTTATGCAAGTGGGGGAAGGGGGGGTTAGTTAGTTAGGGTGTTGTAGGTTCGATAAGGGGAAACTCTGATCCGAGTATGCCTGGGTTGGGGTTAGGCCATACAGGGTGGAAGGTTTTGGGCTGGTTTGCTTTGGAGGGTTTTTGTTTTGTTTTGATATTTGGCAGTTGATTTAGTATTTGTTAATTGTATTCTGTACTGCCATGCGATTATTTTATTTAAGATTTATTATGCAGGATATCTCTGTGCCTCTATATGCCCCCTGTAGTGGTCACTTTCATTTACTACTTGGTATGCAATCTCATATGGCACTTGTGGACTCTTATTGCTTACTGTTATACTAAGAGGTGTTTTGTATAATCTGATACATTTCTCATTTGTCTTTTACTTGTATACTGTACATTGACTGTCATTTACTTGTGTACATGATTGTACCATTTTTACGTGTATTACCTATTTTCCCTGACTGTGCACCTGTTCTTGACATGCGAGACAAACGGTGCAGTAATTAGAAATGATTGAAGCCTAATTTCTCGCATATCAAAAACCCTGTGGCTGCCCAAATTATTGGGTGCTGACAAAAAAAAAATGTAATGTTTGCAATTTAAAAAGATCCTAATGATATTAATCGTAATGAAGTAATTACAAAAAAAAAATTACATACTTTTAACTGTTTTTGACAATTTATAAAGAAATACAAAATATCAAGGTTTGGGAACGATATCCCAGTAGTGACCATCCAGACGGTCACAATCCCAATGAATTTTAGAGAGTACTCTAACCCACCCCTGCAGCAGCCTTACCCTAAACATCCCTTACTGCAGCCTAACCCTAATCCTCCCCTCCCGCAGCCTAACCCTAACCCTCCCCTCCTGCAGTCTAACCCTAACCCTCCCCTCCTGCAGTCTAACCCTAACCCACCCCTCCAGCAGCCTTACACTAACTATCCCTTCCTGCAGCCTAACCCTAACCATCACCTCCAGCAGCCTAACCCTAACCATCCCTCCTGCAGCCTAACTCTAACCATCCCCTCCTGCAGCCTAACCCTCCCCTCCCGCAGCCTAACCCTCCCCTCCCGCAGCCTAACCCTAACCATCCCCTCCTGCAGCCTAACCCTCCCCTCCCGCAGCCTAACCCTCCGCTCCCCTCCCCTCCCGCAGCCTAACCCTAACCCTTCCCTCCTGCAGCTTAACCCTAACCCTCCCCTCCTGCAGCCTAACTCTAACAGTCCCCTTTGGCGGCCTAACCCTTCCCCTAGTGCCTAACCCTAACCCTATCCCCAATACTTACTGTTAGGCTTTTTCTGTATTTTGACTGTTGGAATTCCGCAGCCGGTATTGTGACTGTTGGAATTTTGATAACCTGGATCCTGACTATGGGGGTAATTCAGAGTTGACCATAGAGCACATCTACGATCATTTACTCTGACATGCGGGGGATGCCCAGCACAGGGCTAGTCCACCCCGCATGTCAGTCCCTTGGCCAAGTCAAAAGCAAAACCAAAAGACAAAAATGGTTTCCAAACCAAATCCAATAACCAAACACGGGGACCTTCACACTTCTCTATTTACATCATTTGTTGTTATTTATTATTTTTGTCTGACACTTAGATAGTTTAGTGCCTTGCACTACATCATGTCTCTGCTAGTAGCAAGCTTTGTCTATTCTGGTTTTTATGTTTGATAACCTTGTGTATCTTTCAGAAACTCAGGCTATTTGTTCTCATTTTTCAACTGTTGCAAACAATCCTCCAAGATGTGTGTTTGTCTAATACCGAGCACACAAACACATGACCCTATTCTCACACACATACTGTATTGCTAAAGGGAAAAGACTATAACCTCCAAGTGCTATATCTATTCAGACGCCTCTCCGAGCTAACCTTTTCCCAACAGCTGTATAGATGGGATAATCAATCCACAATATAAAAATCGAACAAAGTAATATATATAACAGTGCTTAAAATTGTATTTAGCAGATAGATGTAAAGAATATTAAAAAACACAATTTATTAAAATAATAATTATACTAATGCATGCGTTTATCTTACATAATCAGCCTCATCACATTAAGACAGCAATACGTAGTACGATAACAAGAGAGCTTTGTTTACCAGTCTCTGGTAAGTGGTATTATAAGTATCACTTGGACATGGGTAGTTCTTAAATCCCAAGTTATGGTGGACATTATGCACATAAATCGCCAACTTTTAAAATGGGACTATTGTCCAGCGTTATCTGAATAGTTGTCAGTCCTGTAGGGTTAATTTGGGCTTTCCTAATTAGCGATGGTCCAGGATGTCAATAGAGTCCAACGCACGAGATAAAATCCCCTTTATTTGTCCTCCACTGTGTTTTTTTTCACTGGTGGTCCCAAATGGCTTGCAGATCCCACCGTTATTTGTCTTGGTGCAGCTTTAGGCAGTGTCCAAGGTCCAGTGGCTGGTTTATGACGCGTTTCGCTGTCTTATGGCAGCTTTATCAAAGGTAATTTCTTAAGATCTAGGTACCCTTTATATAGGGCTCTTAATTCTGGAAACATGTTACACCTGTCTGCAATCACAACATGATCTACTGTGTGTATTATTAAAACATATATATATAAAATATGGGGGAATAGCGGTCCAAGCGACCAATGGTGTTTGATATAAATATTTAAGAAGAGAAAACAATTTCTTATGGTATAAAATAAGGCTAGGAATGCTGGCTTAGTATGAAAAAATTTTTTATACAAGATTTATTATTAAAAAACACACAAAAAGTTTTTTCATAGTCATTAAATAAGACAATAATATTAGGTAAAGCAAGAAAAAGAGCAAAAAAAACAAAAAACAATTCAATTCGTTACAGACCGAGGGGAATAAAAGACAAGGATTTCCACCCTGGAGCATCCAGCCAGACACAGCAAGTCAGTTCCTGTTTGTAACTTCTGCCTGTGGCAACCTCTCTCCTAAGGTATAAATATGGATCTTGCTCACTTGACTGTCACCCCTTGATGAAGTCTGGTGGATGAAACGCGTTGGATGTTCCTTCATGGACTCTCCACACAAAGATAAGCAAATTCTTTTATGCTAAAAAAAAATCATTTTTTGAAGTTTTTTATTTATTTTTCTTAATACATTTTTTTTGCTCTTTTTCTAGTTTTAGCTAAAATTATTGTCTTATTTAATGACTATAAAAAACTTTTTATGTGTGTTTTTTATAAGTCTGTTTTTTTAATACTAAGCCACCATTCCTAGCCTTATTTTATACCATAAGAAATTGTTTTCTACTTAAATATTTATATTTTATCAAACACCGTTGGTCGCTTGGACCTCTATTCCCCCCTAATTTATCTTAATTTTCAAACAGCATCTTGCCCATACTGATTATCTAGAGGATTAGCTTGCACCCTACAAAGAAGGGAGTGTTTGTATTTGTCAATTTCTGACTGGTTATATTGTTTTGTCACTCCCACACGTGGCGCTGTTATCTATATTATCTATATTATTTTATTCAACATACTGTATTACTGACTTAATCAAATAGGGTTAATAATGTAAAAATTAATTGTTCTAAAATTCAATTGTATTAAAAAGCCAATTATAAAAACAGTTATGTAAATTGTACAAAAAAAAAAAAGTTTGTATCCCGGGTGATGCACTCCAGCTAATCAGCAGAGCAAGGGAAGGAGACTGTACTTTCCTGCTCCCCCCTGCGCCAGGCCCAGTCTCTGGGTATATTTTGTTAAAAAATATTATGCGAAGTGCGGGGAGAGGATTCACAGCGACAGAGCTCTCTTGCAAGCTGTGTCCCTGCATGCGGTGTTTGATACCGATGGCAGGCTCGGACATGTCACTTCAAAGCAGCAGTATACCCAATTTATGAATTTATGAAGCTCAGAAAGTTTGACCTCATTAGCTTATGCCATCTTCGGATGATGTTTGCACTTATGACTCTATAGAGGGATTATCATCAGAGATGGATCTTCTGATCCCTTCCCTGTCAGCTTTGTCAAAGGCCAGTTATCACCAAATGATATTAAAAAAGCACAGCCATAATGCGCAGTTACAGAACAGGCGGGAAAGTGATAGCAATAGCCATTGCTTGATTGCCAACCTTTTTCCAGAGTTGCCGTCCCAGCAAGCAGTTTTTGTTCCATAACTCCACAAAAATCATTACTTATCGCCACTGTGGCAATAGGGAAATATACTTATCAGGACTACTGTACACTGCCAGGGCAGGTCCAAGGGCGCTCTGCGCCCCGGGCAGGAAAAGGGGTGTGGCCTAATACAGGGGGCGTGGTCAGTTACGCCCCCTGTACATTGCTAGCGCCGCTTGAATGCTGAGCGGTGCGCGATGACGTCATCGCGCACCGCACAGCAAAAGGTCCTCTCCACGAAGGGAAACTAGACGCATAGCGTCTAGTTTCCTTCACAGGAGGCGGACGGGGACGGCAGCGGGCAGCGGAGGCGGACGGGGGACACAGCGGGCAGCAGTGGCGGATCTTGCCACGGTGCGGCGCCCTCCGGATGGCGCCAGCGCCCTCCGGAAGGCGGCGCCCCGGGCAAAAGTCCTGCTTGCCCGTGGCAAGATCCGCTACTGTACACTGCCACCAAAGGTAAACAGGCCTCTAGCTTTGAAGAGTCTTTAATAGATGCAAAATGCATTATCCTGTAGTGCTCACTCTAGGATTTTTTTTAGAACAGGGTGCTGATCATGGGGAGGGCACATTTTAAGTTAGAAGGGCAAAATTATGTCCATACTGTAATGCTTAGACAGGTGTCTTAAAAACTAAAAATGAGTACAAAGACTCCCATTTTATTTAATGTTTACCTTTTACATGCGGACAAGGATTTGAAAGTGAAGACTTTTCAATAAAAGTATTTGTGGTCCATTCATCACCAATGTAGTTCTACTGTATGGTAGATTACATCTGTAGTGTTCTATCACCCTGCACCTGTCACAACTTGTGCAGTTCTTCTTTCCTGCCAGGGGTGTCGTCCTCTGCTCTGGTGCTTCTATCACTCTGGTCTTTATTTCAGTGGAAGATTTGTGATAGAAGCACTAGAGTACAGAACGACACCCCAGGCAGGAGGAACTGCACAGGTTGTGAAGGTGCTAAAATGAACACTAAATCCTAGCATTTTATACATAGTAATAGTAATAGTACCATGTGGATTGGATGCAGGTAACCGATCATCTAACGTCCTATAGGGCATCTGGAGTAAAGATGTTAGGTGTCAGCTGTTCAAAACAAAAGGGTCCAACTATTTATCCAGGCTCAGGCGGATGCCGTCTTGTCACTGGCTGTATCCTCTTTTAGGTGCTGGGCTGAAGCTGAAACAGATAACCATACTACATAAACTGACTGCATGTTATCAGAGTCCATTTGTACTGCATTCCTCGTTCTTCAAAGCACAGCTTATTCCTTTGAGTAGAATTGTAAGAAGACAATAGATATTTAATCTCTTACAATTCTTCTCCCAAAAAATAAGTGGTTGTGCTTTGAAGAACTAAAGAACCCAGCAGAAAAAGGACTCTGATAACAGGATTATGGACATACTAGGGCCACTCCACCACCTCTAACTTGGAATACTCTCCCTCCTCCCACATTTTCTCGGCACTCACCATTTTAAATTGGAAATCCGGGCTCCAAGTAGCTTGGGTGGGTCAGGTGCAGTGTCCACGGTTGTTATTTGAAATGATTCAGAATTGCATAGGTCAACAAACTTACTTAAATTGCGGTGTATGAACTGCCCAGCAGTTCTGTATGGGATACGGTCTCTAGGTCAACAGTAACTAGTTTAACAGTGTCTATGTCGACCGCTATTGGTTGACATGAGTTTTTCACATTTTTTTAAAAAAACTTTTTCATACTTAACGATCCACGCGAACTACAATTAGGAATAGTAACCTTGCCCAAAGCATGGCGAGCGAAGCGAACCATGCGAGGGGACACGGTGCACTAATTGGGGTTCCCGGTCACTGTACGGAGAAAATGACACCAAAAAAAATCATCAAAAACTCATGTCAACACAGAGACTCTGTCGACCTAGACACTGTCGACATTTCATACCACACCCATTCTGTACATGGTTAATCCAGTTGCAAGTACTATCTTACATCACGGAATCAGGCCCACTATCACACACTCAGATAGTCTGATTACAATATAATATTAGCTTAAAATTAAAAAAGCAAATTAATGTCATTAACACAGCAACACATGATAAATGCAAACTGTTTTCCATGAGATTAGTGTATGCAGCAATCTATTTTGCCCCCTAAATCTCTTCCGTCAAGATACAATTTATAAAATATAAACCAGCTTGTGACAGCCTAGTCACACCTTAAATGTGGCTGCACATTTGTTATATAAAAAGCATGGTAACATTAACAATGCATTTCAGCTATAAGAAGACTACTTGTGAGAAATTCTACATGTCTTCCATGGGGTTATGTATTTTAAATGTGCATTTAGATTAAAGTAAGATTTACTTTAATCTAAAAGCACATTTAAAATACATAAAACACCGTGGTAGACATTTATTTTCATCTAGCAGCCCAATTATGGTATATAGGGGGTCATTCCAAGTTGTTCGCTAGCAGAGTTCGGTCGCTGCGCAGCGATCAGGCAAAAAAATCGGCACTTCTGCGCATGCGGCGCAATGCGCACGCCCGTCGTACTATTACAAGGAACAATGTAGTTTCACACAGGGTCTAGCGAAGCTTTTCAGTCGCACTGCTGGCCGCAGAGTGATTGACATGTAGTGGGCATTTCTGGGTGTAAACTGACTGTTTTCAGGGAGTGTTCGAAAAAACGCAGGCGTGCCAGGAAAATCGCAGGCGTGGCTGGGCGAACGCAGGGCGTGTTTGTGATGTCAAAACAGGAACTGAATGGTCTGAAGTGATCGCAAGCGCTGAGTAGGTCTGAAGCTACTCTGAAACTGCACAATTTTTTTTTGTAGCCGCTCTGCGATCCCTACGTTCGCTATTCTGCTAAGCTAAAATACATTCCCAGTGGGAGACGGCATAGCGTTTGCACGGCTGCTAAAAACTGCTAGCGAGCGATCTCGGAATGACCCCCATAAAACGCCTGGTGACACCTTTACTATAATCTAGCAGCCCAGTTATGCTAAAATAAAACACGTTTATTAAGGAGTAGATTATGTGCTGCCAGATTAAAACTAAAGGGACACCAGGCGTTATATATAACTTCTGGCAGCACTACACTGACTCTGCAAAGTTTACAGTTGCAGTACTTACAAGGTAAATTTAGCCCAGGACACAGAGGGGGAGCGCTGATCACCACCACACTTGCGGAGCTGCATTAAAGATGGCGACCTGTTGATCCTCCCTGGCGTCTCCTTTTAAACATTCATCCACACAGGAGGGCTGGGTTTGCCTCGGTGGGAGAGGCAAACCCAGCCCTCCTGTCTCACCAGATCATGAGCAGACCTATAGTCTGCTCGCAGAGGAGGGGGTGCTGCTGTCAGTCACTGTGTCAGCGCAAGGCTGAGACAGCGGCGGCTGACAGCTATGGACAAGCGGGGTGGGCCGCGGAGGTCTCTCATGCAGGGAGACAATAAGCTTACTGGGTCCGGCGGTGCACGGCTGGGTCCGGCGGGCAGCAAACGGTGGGGCGGCAGGGCGCACACAAATGGGCAGGGCGGCATTCAGCTGTCCAAAAAAGGGGCAGGGTGCAGCGCCCTGTGAAAGACACCTAGCATGAACACTAATCCTGTACAGAGGACACCAGGACTGTTACCCGATTCATGCATACTTGCCTACTTTTGGAGACTAGAATCAGGGACAGTACAGTACATTAGTATGTGTGGCACTCAGTGTGGCGCTCCAAGGGGGCGTGTCATACTCTGCACAAAGGGCATGTCTAGGTCCACAAATGGACGTGTCTATGCTTAAATGCTTGTTGTTGCAAGACATTTCTATATAACATTAGTAAATATATTTTGGGAAGTTTGCAAGTGTTGATACTAACATTGCTGTCTGCAATACGGAGTTTCTTGTTTGCAATATATACAGATATATACACGGTTATCTTGGATTCTTTGCTGCACCTAGGCACACCATGGTTTATTTACATAAACCCTTCATCTATTGTTCTCAGATGCAATACAATACAGAGAACAATAGAGCAGGAGATTAAGTCATTACAGCACAGGATTAAGTCCAACTGCCCAGTCTCAGTTCATCCTATTAAAGGCCAAGATAAAAATGGACCTATCTGTATGATACAGCTGAGTTTGTTCGTGCACTCGGACTAGTACTGGACACTGGGTCTGATCTTGAGCGCTGTGGACAGAACTGGGCCGGCTTAAGAATTGATCTGTTCATCCAGGCGGGGCAGTCAGGCAGTATGAGCTATGATGAAAGGTGACCAGCTATGGGTACTGGAACACTGGTGGTGGGAGCCACTAGTGCAATGAGTAGCTGGGTTGTCACCTATGGAGAGTCACGTGAGGACTGGTGAATAGACGGAATGCTGGGAGGACCAGCAATGCAGGAGATGCTCAGGTTACTGGCTGGAACCAGTGTGGTAGCTGTGAAGCAGCTGAAGTCTATGGAAGTGGCTGTAGACGAAGCGGAGAACATCAGCAGTTTCAGTAGATGAAGAGTGAGGATATCAGCGATGACTGTAGAAGAACCGAGGGCATCAGCAATAATGGTAGATGAAGCTGAGGACATCAGCAATGACTGTAGAGGAAGCTGAGGACGTCAGCAATACTTGAGGACGAAAGCTGAGAGCATCAGCAATACTTGAAGACGAAGCTGAGGACATCAGTAATACTTGAAGACGAAGCTGAGGACATTATCAATAACTGTGAAGGAAGCTGAGGACATCATCAATACTTGAAGACAAAGCTGAGAACATCAGCAATACTTGAAGACAAAGCTGAGGACATCAGCAACGACTGTGAATGAAGCGGAGGACATCAGCAATACTTGAGGATGAAGCTGAGGACATTAGCAATACTTGAGGACGAAGCTGAGGACATCAGCAATACTTGAGGACGAAGCTGAGGACATCAGCAATACTTGAAGACGTAGCTGAGGACATCAGCTATGCAGGTTTCTAGATGCTGGGCAACAATGGCAGCGCAGTGGGGATTCCGTATGCTGTGCAGTGCAGTGTCAGCACTGCTGGTTTCCCAGTAGCTGTAGTATGGTGGCTCTGCACAATGGGTACTGCAAGGATGAAAGGCAGCAGTGGCAGGTTTTCTGGATACTATTGAGCGCTACCTTGTGCAGCAGTTTAACTGGAATCTGGCAGGAACCAGCAGAGTCTCTAATGCTGCTAGGAATATAGGACAGTCCCTCTGGATAACTTGAGGACTTCCAGTGAGTCTGGAGATTCCAGGATGTAGTGGCAGCGATGGCCCTTTAAATCATCCAGGGAGTCGGGGAGTGCAGTAGATGGTAACTTGCACAGAGTCTATTACCAACAGGAGATTCTGGAGCTCACTCCAGGCTGAGAGACACCAAACCACTGACAGCTTGTTAGTGCTGAGAGCTGGAACTTATATCCGGTGTTTGCAGCTGAATGGAGGAGCGGCTCACATGACGCGGAAGAGACTCCGGGTTTGCTCCTGAGAGATCAGCTGACCGGAGACTGTCATGGCGCTGCCCATGGAGGAGAGCGGCAGGAACTCAAGTGTGCTGCGGCCTGGATCAGCTGATACGAGCGCATGAAGGAGGACACTGGAACACATTCATGGACACCGCGGCGAGCGGCAGGACACAGCAGGGACATGTCTGAATGAAGGATCGCGCCCAGGCTTGCAGCGGAGGTGAGCTAAAGCGTGGCTAGGGAGCGCAGATAACCTCCATTTTGTGATGCTATATTTGCTGTGATATTTGTTTTCTTCTCACTCCGCACAATATACATGATAAATGTGATGCCTATGCAATAAATTCCAAATGCAAGTTGACCTTGTGGGAATTCATCCCTAAACATAAGTAAATTATGATTTTGGGCTATTAGATGTTATTTTATTGTGAACACTGGACTGTCTGCATCTTGTAGGCACTACCTATATTTATTGCATGTGCTATTTTCCATACCATTACAGCATTAGCCAAATCATTACAAACACCAGATACTCTTATTAAACAAATGTGTCATACTAAGAAAAGATTACTAACAACAATTCTTACCCTAACAGCTAACTAGCAGCAGCAGCAGCAGCAGCACAATATGGGTCAGTGCACACACAGCATAGGTAAGAAGGGTATGACCATGGCCCTCATTCCGAGTTGTTCGCTCGCTAGCTACTTTTAGCAGCATTGCATACGCTAGGCCGTCGCCCTCTGGGAGTGTATATTAGTTTAGCAGAATAGCGAACGAAAGATTAGCAGGACTGCTACTAAATATTTTCTTGCAGTTTCTGAGTAGCTCCAGACCTACTCCTAGACTGCGATCAGCTCAGTCCGTTTAGTTTCTGGTTTGACGTCACAAACACGCTCTGCGTTCGGCCAGCCACTCCCCCGTTTCTCCAGACACTCCCGCGTTTTTCCCTGACACGCCTGCGTTTTTTAGCATACTCCCGGAAAACGCTCAGTTACCACCAAGAAACGCCCCTTTCCTTTCAATCACTCACCGATCAGCAGTGTGACTGAAAATGGCCGCATGAACAACAGCAAAACTGCTAAGTTTTTTGTTAAATAACTAAGCGCATGCGCCCTGCGTACCATGCGCATGCGCATTTAGCAACAAATCGCAGCATAGTGAAAATCGTCAACGAGCGAACAACTCGGAATGACCACCCATGTGCTGATGTCTCTTTCTCCTGTCAGGGTTCCCACAAGGGGGGATAATGAGAGTCGTCAGCTGTGTCTTCTGAGCCGCTACAGCAAATAACTGTTCTTGCAAAGAAACCCCTTAGTGTCATCTCTGGCAGAATCTGAAGAATCCGGGAGATGTGACCTACAAAGCAGGGCAGCAGGAGGTTTATGGCTGAAATGGGAGCCTCCCGGGTAGACTGTTGGTGATGAAGCAATGCATATGGTACTATTTTATACATTCTATGGGACTGACCCTTACTCGACTCTTTTTGGCAAAACATCCTGGTACTTTCTAAAGAGGTAATGGGCACAAATGTCCCAGTGACCTTGACTTTTGGCTTCTCTACTATTAACCACAGGCATAGCTATAATGAGTGCAAGGGCCCCACATGCTGGCGGCGTGGCACTGCAGAGCAGCAGAGGTCACCAGGACTCAGAATCAGGCCATAATGAGTCCCCAGGAAAGAAAAAAAGAGAGTTATGGTAGACTTACCATTGTTAACTCTCTTTTTGCGAGGTACACTGGGTTCCACAGGAAAACATCGGGGTGTAGAGCGGGATCTTGAGCCAGAGGCACCATCAGGCAAAGCTTTGACTGTCCCAGGATGCATTGAGGCCTCCTCTATAACCCCGCCTCCAGGCACTGAGAGCTCAGATTCATTAACCAGTCCAATGCAAGAGCAGGTAAAAGAGAAGGCAGATGTTAGTCACACAACCACACTCTCATGACAGGAGAGAGTACCAGCGGCTAATGCCATACAACCCAAAGAAGCTAGGTGCGTCAGGGTGGGCGCCCTGTGGAACCCAGTGTACCTCGCAGAAACAGAGTTAACAATGGTAAGTCTACCAGAACTCTCCTTTTCTGCAGTGGGGTACACTGTGTTCCACAGGAAAACATCGGGGATGTCCTAAAGCGGGTATGAGAACCCGACGTCCAAAGGAAGCATCCTGGGAGGCAGAAGTATCAAAGGCATAGACCCCTATGAACGTGTTCACTGAGGACCATGTAGCTGCCTTGCACAATTGTTCTGCGGACGCGCTACGGCGGGCCGCCCAAGAAGGTCCAACAGACCGAGTAGAATGGGTTTAATAGCAGCAGGAGCTGGGAGTCCAGCCTGCGCAAAGCTTGTGCAAACACCATTCTAATCCAGCTGGCCAAGGTTTGCTTCTTTGCAGGCTAGACACGTTTGTGGAAACCAAACAGTACAAAAAGGGTATCTGACCTCCTGACAGAGGCAGTCCTCTCCACATACAGTGATGCAAAAAAGTATTTGGACAGCCACTGATTGTGCAAGTTGACCTACTTAAAAAGATGAGAGAGGTCTGTAATTTCCATCATAAGTACACTTCAACTGTGAGAGACAGAATCTGAAAAAAAAAAAAAAAACAGGGAAATCACATTGTATGATTTTTAAACAATTTATTTGTATATTCTTGCAGAAAATAAATATTTGGACAAACAAAAAGTTTAACTCAATACTTCGTAATATAACCTCGGTTGGCAATTACAGAGGTCAAACGTTTCCTGTAGTTCTTGACCAGGTTTGCACACACTGTAGCAGATATTTTGGCCCATTCTTCCATGCAGATCTTCTCTAGATCTGTCATGTTTTGGGGCTGTCGCCGGGCAACACAGACTTTCAACTCCCTCCACAGATTTTCTATTGTGTTGAGGTCTGGAGACTGGCTAGGCCACTCCAGGACCTTGAAATGCTTCTTACAGAGCCACTCCTTAGTTGCCTGGGTGGTGTGTTGGGGGTCATTGTCATGATGGAAGACCCAGCCGCGTTCCATATTCAATGCTCTTACTGAGGGGGAAGGAGGTTTTTGCCCAAAATCTCACGATACATGGCCCCATTCAGCCTCTCCTTAATACGGATCAGTCACCTGTCCCCTTTGCAGAAAAGCAGCCCCAAAGCATGATGTTTCCACCCCCATGCTTCACAGTGGGTATGGTGTTCTTGGGATGCCATTCATCATTCTTCTCCCTCCAAACACGGCGAGTGGAGTTTATACCAAAAAGTTTGATTTTGCTCTCATTTGACCACATTACATTCTCCCAATCCTCCTCTGGATCATCCAGATGGTCACTGGCAAACTTTAGACGGGCCTGGACATGTGCTGGCTTAAGCAGGGGGACCTTCCAGGCGCTGCAGGATTTCAATCCATGACGACGTAATGTGTTACTAATGGTAACCTTTGTGACTGTGGTCCCAGCTCTCTTGAGGTCATTGACCAGGTCCCCCCGTGTAGTTCTGGGCTGATTCCTCACCGTTCTCAAGATCATTGATACCCCACGAGGT
The DNA here is from genome assembly GCF_028390025.1 of Pseudophryne corroboree. NCBI lineage: Eukaryota > Metazoa > Chordata > Amphibia > Anura > Myobatrachidae > Pseudophryne > Pseudophryne corroboree. The sequence goes on from NC_086444.1 coordinate 67,185,529, forward strand.
GAGATCTTGCATGGAGCCCCAGGTCGAGGGAGATTGTCAGTGATCTTGTATTTCTTCCATTTTTTAATAATTGCGCCAACAGTTGATCTCTTCTCACCAAGATGCTTGCCTATTGTTGAGTAGCTCATCCCAGCCTTGTGCAGCTCTCCAATTTTGTCCCTGGTGTCCTTAGACAGCTCTCTGGTCTTGGCCATCGTGGGGTGGTAGCAGTCTGACTGTTTGAGGGTGTGGACAGGTGTCTTTTATACAGATAACCAGTTCAAACAGGTGCCATTAATACAGGTAACGAGTGGAGGATAGAAGAGCTTCTTAAAGAAGAAGTAACAGGTCTGTGAGAGCCAGAAATCTTGCTGCTTGGTAGGTGTCCAAATATTTATTTTCCGCAAGAATATACAAGTAAATTGTTTCAAAATCATACAATGTGATTTCCTGTTGTTTTTTTTTTTTTAGATTCTGTCTCTCACAGTTGAAGTGTACCTATGATGGAAATTACAGACCTCTCTCATCTTTTTAAGTGGTCAACTTGCACAATTGGTGGCTGTCCAAATACTTTTTTGCCCTGCACTGTATATAAGGAGAGCCCTTACCACATCCAAGGACCACTCTTTGAGGGACCAATCAGAAGAGATAAAGGCTGGAACCACAATCTCTTGGTTAACGTGAAAAGATGACACCACTTTAGGTAAGTAACCTGGGCGAGTTCTCAGAACTGCCCGGTCACGGTGGAATATTAGAAAGAGTGGATGATATGACAAATCGCCCAAGTCCGACACCCTTCTCGTAGAGGCAATAGCCAGCAGAAACAGGACCTTGGCTGTGAGCCATTTAAGGTCCACTGACTCAAGAGGTTCAAATGGAGACTCTTGCAGGGCATTCAGGACAACAGACAGATCACATGGAGCCACAGGAGGGACATAGGGAGGCTGAATCCGTAATACACCCTGAGTAAATGTATGAACGTCAGGTATAGATGTAATTTGTCTCTGAAACCACACCGACAAGGCAGAGGCCAGACGAAGACCTAAGTCCAGGCCTTGTTGTAGGAAAGCCAGGATTCTGGAAGTTTTGAATCTGTACACATCATAATTCTTATCAGCACACCAGGTGAAGTAAGAATTCCAGACCGTGTAATAGATCCGGGCAGACGCCGGCTTACGTGCTTTCAGCATAATTTGGATGACCACCTCAGAAAATTCTTTGGCCCTCAGGAATGATGCTTCAGGAGCCATGCCGTCAAAACCAGTCTGGCCAGGTCTGGATAAAGACAAGGGCCCTGTACAAGGAGGTCTGGTGGCTGAGGAAGTAGAAGAGGACGCTCTGTCGATAGACCCAGGTCTGAGAACCAATGCAGTCTGGGCCACGCCGGAGCGACTAGTAGTAGTATTCCTCCTTCTTGTTTGAACTTCCGCAGGACCCTGGTCCGGAGTGACACTGGAGGAAACACGTAAGGCAGCCAAAAGTTCCATGGAATGGACAGTGCATCCTCGAACGCTGCTTGAGGATCCCTTGTCCTTGATCCGAAGACCGGAACTTTGTAATTGTATCGAGACGCCATCAGGTCTACATCTGGTAGGCCCCACGTGTCCACTAGGAGTTGAAAGACTTCCGGATGAAGACTCCACTCTCCAGCATGTACGTCCTGATGACTGAGGAAGTCCGCTTCCCAGTTTAGGACAACCAGAATAAACACTGTCGACACTGCTAGCAGATGGCTTTCCGCCCATAGAAGGATTTTTGACACTTCCAACATTGCCATGCGGCATCGAGTGCCGCCTTGATGGTTGATGTATGCCACCGTGGTGGCGTTGTCTGACCGTACTTGAACAGGCCTGTTCTCAGAGGCAGGCAAGAGTTAATGCATTGAACACCGCCCGCAGCTCCAGTATGTTTATTGGGAGTAGAGACACCTCCTTAGTTCAACGACCCTGGAAAGAGTGTTGCTCCAACACTGCACCCCATCCCCGCAGACTGGCATCCGTCGTCAGTAGAACCCAGTCGGGGTTCCAGAAGGGACGGCCCCTGCTCAATGCTGGTCCTGGAGCCACCTGGTCAGCGAATGACAAACCCCCTGAGTCAAGGAAATCATGTGAGATTTGATCCGATGAGGTAGGCCGTCCCACTTGGAAGGAATAAACCTCTGCAGAGGGCAGGAATGAAATTGAGCGTACTCTACCATGTAGAATGTCGACACCATCAGGCCAAGTACTTGCATCGCCGAGTGTATCGACACTCTGGGGCGACAGAAGAAGCATCTTATCTTGTCCTGAAGCCTTAGGACTTTCTCCGGAGACAGAAACAGATGTGTACTGTGTGTGTCCAGGAGTGCCCCCAGGTGCACCATGCTCTGAGCTGGGACCAGCGAGGATTTATTCCAATTGATGAGCCACCCATGGGCTTGTACGAAGCTTACCATCATTGTAGATGACTAAGGAGAACATCGTGGGAGTTTGTCAGGATTAGCAAGTCGTCCAGATATGGCAGGATCCTGACTCCCTGGCAACAGAGATGTATCGTCATTATGGCCATGACTTTGGTGAAGATCCGAGGAGCCGTAGCCAGTCCAAATGGCAGAGCCTGGAACTGATAGTGTAGGTTGCCAATAGAAAACCGCAGATAGTGCTGATGCGACTTGGCAATAGTATATTGCAGGGACGCGTCCTGAATATCCAGGGATACCATTTTGTCTCTGGGTTCTGTCGCCAGCACAAATGAGCGCAGCGTCTCTCTATACGAAACTTGTACGCTCTCACAAACTTGTTTAGGTTGAGTATAGGCCGGAAAGACCCATTGGGTTTCGGGACTAGAAACAGGGTCGAGTAGTAACCACTGCCTCTCTGGGATAGAGGTACCTGCACTACCACTCCTGTATCCAGGAGGGAACTCACAATCTGTTGCTGAGTTTGCGCCTTTAGCGGATCTGAAAGGAAGACCGCGGTGCAAAGCTGGCGAGGGAGGCGTCTCTTGAAAGAGACTGCATACCCGTGAGAGATAACTTCTCGCACCCATGCGTCCGAAGTGGTCTTTAACCAGACCTGGGTGAACTGCAGAAGTCGGCCTCCCACCCTGGGGTCCCCCAGGGGGAGGCCCGCCCTATCATGCGGCAAAATCGAAAATTCTATCATGCGGCAGGCTTGTCTTGTTTAGAAGCAGGCTGATGGGCCGCTCAGGACTGCTTTGTCTTGGGCTTAGTGGTTTTGGAAGCACGAGATTGTCTCGGGTATGCCTGACCTTTTGCTTTCCCTTGAGGCTGAAAGGAACGAAGAGTTGTACCTTTTGCCTTCTGTGCAGAAGGATTAGTATTTGGTAGAACGGCAGTATTAGCAGCTGCCAGTTGAGACTATTTTATTTAGGTCTTCCCCAAATAAGATGTATCCCTTAAAAGGGAGTACCTCCAAGGACAGACGTCGTCGACGCCATGGCCGCCAACTCACCCACCTCAGAGGACGCCTCTTAAATATAATAACAGGCGGTGGTGATGTGACACAGGTATTGTCTATAATTGCCAGATATATTCTAGGGCAGCTCTTCCTCTAATGCCTGAACCCATGCTTTAATACCTTTAGCAGCCCAGGAGGCAACAATAGTGGGTCTATGTACCACACCTGTCAGGGAGTAAATAGATTTCAGGCATCCCTCCACACGCTTATCTGTCGGTTCATTCAGTGAAGTGACAGTGGTGACAGGCAGAGTGGATGACACCACTAGACGGGTGACATGAGAATCCACTGGCGGTGAGTTTTCCCACTTGTTATATAACTCTGCCGGGAGAGAATAGCGAGCTAAGGCCCGTTTGGAGAGAGGAAATTTCTTCCCTGGATTAAACTAGGTTTCCTGCCTGATGTCTACCAAATGTTCAGAATAGGGTAATAGATTTGTAGCCACCTTCTGCCGTTTAAACATGTCAGTTTTCTTGGTGACAGTAGTGGGTTCCTCATCATCAGTGATTTGTAGGATTTGCTTAATAGCAACCACTAGAGCAGGTACGTCAATTTGCATTGTAGAATCCTCATCAGAAACGCCTGATTTAGTGTCTGACAGGACAGTATGTTCCCCCTTCTCTTCAGATGAAACATCTGAGAGATTTGTGGATTGTGAGGAGGAAGCAGCCCGCTTAGATGACCCAGAGACATGGGAGTGGCCCGGAGTAGATTTTTGTCTGACCAAGGAATGAGTCAGCTGCTGCAACTGGTTAGACAGGTTTTCCGCCCATGACGGGTCGACCACAGGGACTATTTGAGGCTGTAATGGTACAGGTGGTCCCATAGGGGGCGCTAGGCGTTCCACTAGAGTACCCAATAGGTTTGAAATGCGGCCCAGAGTGGCTCCTGATTGGTTACAGGAGCTGCGGACTGACTAGAGGGTGTATGGCAGTACAGTACACAGACCATCATACACAGCTTCCCCCACAAATGCAACACAGAGTGGTTTAGTACAATGAAGCCAGACAGAGTATAATATTCGATAGTATGTGACTGAGTCCCAAGTACACAACACCAGCGAATAAATCCGGTATTATGTGACTGAGTACACAGTAGAATACACATAATAGGTAAAGACTGTGACGCACTATATAAACGACCCTGACGCACCTAGTCCCTTAGAGTATAGAATATAGTGATAAATCTCTGGGAAACACTGAAAGTGAAACCTCACAGCAGATACAGGCACACAGTCACATTAGCAATGCAGATAATTATTGGTATGACAATAAGACTGCACTGAACTAATATATGTACACACATATATATATATATATATACATATATATATATAAAAAACACAGGCCCTCATTCCGAGTTGTTCGCTCGCAAGGCGATTTTAGCATAGTTACACACGCTTAGTCTACGCCTACTGGGAGTGTATCTTAGCATCTTAAAAGTGCGAACGAAGTTTACGCAATATTGCGAACAAAAAAAACTTAGCAGTTTTAGAGTAGCTCCAGGCTTACTCTGCCTGTGCGATCAGTTCAGTGCTTGTCGTTCCTGGTTTGACGTCACAAACACTCCCAGCGTTCGCCCAGACACTCCCCCGTTTCTCCGGCCACTCCTGCGTTTTTTCCGGAAACGGTAGCGTTTTTATCCACATGCCCATAAAACGCTGTGTTTCCGCCCAGTAACACCCATTTCCTGTCAATCACACTACGTTCGCCGGTGCGAACAAAAAGCCGTGAGTAAAAATCCTTTCTTCATAGCAGAATTACTTAGCGCAGTCGCAGTGCGAACATTGCGCATGCGCTCTAAGCTGATTTTCACTGCGATGCGAAAAAAAAGAACGAGCGAACGACTCGGAATGAGGGCCACAGCACGGTCCTAGACCGGAGGTATATATATCATGATACTCATACAATATATTCTGTGTTAGGTACACTCTTCCTTAACTAACACAGTCTGTATAGAGACATGTAGAATACTCAAGTGTTTGTAAAGTCACAGCGCTGTATAGAGGTGGCTATACAAGGGAGACCTTGCCCTGCAGTCCTGGAGACCGGCCGCAGCTATACCTAAGATGGCGCCCAGCGTCTCAGTCAGGGAGTGAGGGAGATTGTGAGGATGCTCCAGGGCGGGAAAATCTGCAGTAGATGTTGCCCTGGGCCGGGGAGGGGCTACAGATCAAGCGCCGACTCTCCTATGCTGGGCCTCACCGCTGGTACTACGGAGCTTTATCAATAGGGGCGTTAGTACACCCGACACATACTCCTATGCCCTGGCGGATATAGTGGGCTCCCTGCTCGGTGGCAGTGTCCACGCCAGCGTCGCAGTCCATCTCCCTAGACTGCGAACAGAAATGCGATCTAGTCTTACCTCACTTCGTAGCAGCCATGCGAACCAGGAGAGCGTCTCCGCCACAAGTACCCAGGAACTGAGCAGCATGGTATGCAACGCCGCTTGGGAGGTAACGGAGACACAACACTGAAGGTCACCCTGACATAACAGTGCTGCGGCCCTTGATGTCTTCTTAGCTTTTTCAGAGCTGCCCAGTGCAGTCCACCTGTTAGATGACCTGCTGCCTGCAGGCACCACTCGAAACTGAGCTCTCAGTGCCTGGAAGCGGGGTTAGAGAGGAGGTCCCAATGCATCCTGGGACAGTCAGAGCTTTGCCTGATGGTGCCTCTGGATCAAGATCCCGCTCTACACCCCAATGTTTTCCTGTGGAACACAGTGTACGCCATTGCAGAAATGTTGCTGCCATTAGCAAACAATGCTATACAGCAGTCATTAAAAATCTACCTTCTATAGTTCTGGTTTACCGTTGAAGGAAAATAAATGTGACACAGAACATGCGATTAGCGCTAGTGTCAGCTGAAGGTCTTGTGTATTAAATGTAAGTATTGATTTACTTTCCTTTATACAAACTACTCCCAGACCTTTAATACACAGTGTCTGTACAGTAAGTAACAGTTCTGCAGCGCACACAGCTGGAGGGCCAGAGAGCAGACAGATATGGATATTCCTGCGCTGCCCTGACAATGATGTGTTGTTGTGCAACAGAGTGACACGTGTGACATCATCGTATGCCACTAGCACTTGGACAGAGGGGAAGGGGGGGGGGGGGGTGACTATAAAACTATGGGGTGAATATTTTCATGATCATTTTGTTATTTCAGACAGCATAATTACTAAGGGGGTTTAGGTCACCCAGTTTTATGTTGCATACAGAATTTTATTAATTTGGTTTAATATTTGTATGACGCATACGCAGAATTGGACCCTGGATGCACAGTAACAGTGAGGTGACAAAATAAAACGTGGGGTCCCACAGGAACCATTCTGACCAATCAGCAGAACAAGAGGAGGAGAGTGCTTTATTGTGTAGCAACACATAATATGGTAGGGTATTAGAGTGATGGTTAGGGCATATGGACAGATACTCACGGCAGACCACAGAGGTCGAGCTGGGGAGAGTGTCCAAGATGGAGTGCAGGAACCATAGTGTAAAGACTTAAAACAATCAGAGGAGTAAGTGTTATCTCCTTGTAATGTCCAAGCAGGGTGGCCAGCAAGTAGTGTCCAGGACATAGAGAAAGCAGGTGCTTGAATTGGAGAGAGACCAAAGCACAGTTGTTTCTATATATAGTTAGTGAAAGTAATCAAGAGTTCTGGTTGACTTTTATACTGTTTTACTCCTGTTTAACTCAAGTCTAACTCTAAAATAAACAATACCTGAATAAGAAAAAAACACTGCAACCATTAACGTCTGCAAGCTATAGAAGAATTAGTAAATAGTGGAACAGAAATGCGTGCTGAATGATTGGACCCCACCCCAATACCCACCTCCCATTGCCAAGATAGTAATACATTCCTCTACAACAAACATTGCACGAACATCACCCCATTTATTTAGGAATTGCTAAAAAGACTAGAATTTGCAGCTTGTAATTCATGTTGATCTGCCAAAAATAATATCCAAGGATAACGTGTCTGGTGCAATATTATCTTACCTGTTAGCTGAGAAGGATCCCTCACATCACATCCCTTCAATGCCAGCTGTACACAGAGCTAGTAATAATCCTGCCTGACTCTAATCATACATTACATGTAACTAAAAACACTTCCAAAATAATAAAAACACTTTATAAAAAAACACTAATCACAACCATGGTTTGTACTCGCTAACAATGGTTTCAGCAGTCGCTCTGCACATGTGTGGATGCTGCCATTTAACCACACGCAGTCCCAACCAGTGGCGGCTCCAGAGGTGGGGCTGCATCGCACTTCATAATCCAAATAGGGGAGTTACACACAGTGGCGCACCCAGGGGGGTTTCCGAGCACCCAGAAACCCCCCTCCACCATAAAAAAAAAAAACTTTTTTTTTTTTGGCTGCATGAGTATTATTAATGGCTGTCTAACGTCCTCTGCAGCCTGCTATCTTCCTGGTGGCACTTGTAAGTGCTTAATAAAAGTTTACTTTATTTTAATTATAGTACATATATATCCATGTGCATACATATATACACACGTTTATGCATACATATAAACACACATACACATATGATATATATACATGCGCAGGCTCGGACTGGCCCATAGGGGTACAGGGGAAACCACCGGTGGGCCCCACTGCCTGGGGGCCCACCCTCTCAATTATACATTCTGAATATGTTACATTATACTGCACAGGACTATGGTGTATTTTCTACAGTGCATTGCTGTTATTATTCTGGAACATTATCATACCTGCACTAGCAGTATTTACTATATATATATATATTATTTATCAAGGGGCCCAAACCATGCACTAATGGTTAGCCAAGCCTCTAAGAATGAGCCCCTACCACTGCATTTCCCCGGTGGGCCCTTCATGCCCCAGTCCGACACTGTACATGCGTATATACGTGTACTGTATGTATGTATGTATATATGCATGTTTAATATGCTATGTGTATATATATATATATATAGGTGTACATACGGTATATATGTGTGTAAATATATATATACACAGCCACACTAGTTTTATGGATCCAGCATATACTGGGTCACCTCAGTCCCCACCCCCGTGCTTGGCTCCACCCAGATCTGGAAACCCCCTCCATGCAAATCCTGCGTTTGCCACTGACACAAACTAGCAATAAATCCTGGCCAGGGATATTCCTGAGAAAGCAGCAAATAAATAAGCTAAGAGCTACTGGGATCACTGATTCATGGATAGTTTGTGTGATGTCTGTAGTTCCTAGTCAGTGAACTAAATATTGGGTTCAGGCTACTACGACTGCATTCAGTGTATACAGGCGATGGGTTCACTTTAAAGTGTGCATAAAGTTAAATAACGTATAATAAATACATTGGGCCTGATTCAATTCAGCCGATTTCAGTTTAATGAAGTTTTGTTGATATAAAGTCCCACCAATTCAAATCTATGTGATGTTACTCTTTTGTCGGCAATGTGTGACTTTTGTAACACACAGTAAATTCGCGACTTCATTTATTTTACTAAACCTACAAGGGTGGGACCAATTCAAATATATCGCAGTTTGGGTGACAGTTCCAGTTCCTGACAATTTTAACATAAAACACTCTTTTTTTTTTTTCTTCTGTCATCCCTATAGGGGTGAGAGTTTAGAAATGTTATTGTTGATTATCATGCTGTGTTATAAGAAATGCCCAAAATACAGTATGTCTATTTTTGCAATCTAAAGTGCCTTTATCCCCCTAGCTAGTTTAGCAAGTGTTATATCCCTCCTGATCAGAAAAAAAAAAAATGTTGTGCTGCAGAAGAGGAATTAAGTTGAGGAGGGTGAACTGACTGAGCTTCAGAGGAGTTTGAGGTAGTGATGAGCGGGTTAGGTTTCTCGGAAACCGAACCCCCCCGAATTTCACGCTTTTTACACGGGTCCGAGGCAGACTCGGATCTTCCCCCCTTGCTCGGCTAACCCGAGCGCGCCCGAACGTCATCATCCCGCTGTCGGATTCTCGCGAGGCTCGTATTCTATCGCGAGACTCGGATTCTATATAAGGAGCCGCGCGTCGCCGCTATTTTCACACGTGCATTGAGATTGATAGGGAGAGGACGTGGCTGGCGTCCTCTCCGTTTAGATAGAGAGTGAGACACTTGATTTACTGGAGCATTAGGAGTACTCAGAGAGTGCAGAGTTTTGCTGATAGTTATACTAATGACCACCAGTTTTATTTATTATTTAATATAATCCGTTCTCTGCCTGAAAAAAAACGATACACAGTCACATACCATATCTGTGCTCAGCCTCAGTGTGCTGCATGATAATATCATCTATGTATATCTGACTGTGCTGAGTAGTGCTCACTGCTCACACAGCTTAATTGTGGGGGAGACTGGGGAGCAGTTATAGCAGGAGTACATATTTAACAGTGCACACTTTTGCTGCCAGAGTGCCAGTGTGACTGACCAGCAGTGACCACCAGTATATTGTCTGCCTGAAAAAGTGAAACACTCGTGTGGTGTTTTTTTTTTTTTATTCTATAAACGCATTCTGCTGACAGTGTCCAGCAGGTCCGTCATTCATTATATTTCTATCTTCTTCATACTAGTAGTTTAGGAGTCTGCAGTGCTGACAGTGTCCAGCAGGTCCGTCATTATATAATATATACCTGTCCTGCAGTAGTGATATATATATATTTTTTATATCATTATCATCCAGTCTATACTAGCAGACGCAGTACGGTAGTCCACGGCTGTAGCTACCTCTGTGTCGGCAGTCGCTCGTCCATAATTGTATACCTACCTGTGGTGGGTTTTTTTTTTTCTATCTTCTTCATACTAGTAGTTTAGGAGTCTGCAGTGCTGACAGTGTCCAGCAGATCCGTCATTATATAATATATACCTGTCCTGCAGTAGTGATATATATATATTTTTTATATCATTATCATCCAGTCTATACTAGCAGACGCAGTACGGTAGTCCACGGCTGTAGCTACCTCTGTGTCGGCACTGGCAGTCGCTCGTCCATAATTGTATACCTACCTGTGGTGGTTTTTTTTTTTTCTATCTTCTTCATACTAGTAGTTTAGGAGTCTGCAGTGCTGACAGTGTCCAGCAGGTCCGTCATTATATAATATATACCTGTCCTGCAGTAGTGATATATATATATTTTTTATATCATTATCATCCAGTCTATACTAGCAGACGCAGTACGGTAGCCCACGGCTGTAGCTACCTCTGTGTCGGCAGTCGCTCGTCCATAATTGTATACCTACCTGTGGTGGTTTTTTTTTTTCTATCTTCTTCATACTAGTAGTTTAGGAGTCTGCAGTGCTGACAGTGTCCAGCAGGTCCGTCATTATACAATATATACCTGTCCTGCAGTAGTGATATATATATATTTTTTATATCATTATCGTCCAGTCTATACTAGCAGACGCAGTACGGTAGTCCACAGCTGTAGCTACCTCTGTGTCGGCAGTCGCTCGTCATCCATAAGTATACTAGTATCCATCCATCTCCATTGTTTACCTGAGGTGCCTTTTAGTTGTGCCTATTAAAATATGGAGAACAAAAATGTTGAGGTTCCAAAAATAGGGAAAGATCAAGATCCACTTCCACCTCGTGCTGAAGCTGCTGCCACTAGTCATGGCCGAGACGATGAAATGCCATCAACGTCGTCTGCCAAGGCCGATGCCCAATGTCATAGTACAGAGCATGTAAAATCCAAAACACCAAATATCAGTAAAAAAAGGACTCAAAAATCTAAAAATCGTCGGAGGAGAAGCGTAAACTTGCCAATATGCCATTTACCACACGGAGTGGCAAGGAACGGCTGAGGCCCTGGCCTATGTTCATGGCTAGTGGTTCAGCTTCACATGAGGATGGAAGCACTCAGCCTCTCGCTAGAAAAATGAAAAGACTTAAGCTGGCAAAAGCACAGCAAAGAACTGTGCGTTCTTCGAAATCACAAATCCACAAGGAGAGTCCAATTGTGTCGGTTGCGATGCCTGACCTTCCCAACACTGGACGTGAAGAGCATGCGCCTTCCACCATTTGCACGCCCCCTGCAAGTGCTGGAAGGAGCACCCGCAGTCCAGTTCCTGATAGTCAGATTGAAGATGTCAGTGTTGAAGTACACCAGGATGAGGAGGATATGGGTGTTGCTGGCGCTGGGGAGGAAATTGACCAGGAGGATTCTGATGGTGAGGTGGTTTGTTTAAGTCAGGCACCAGGGGAGACACCTGTTGTCCGTGGGAGGAATATGGCCATTGACATGCCTGGTGAAAATACCAAAAAAAATCAGCTCTTCGGTGTGGAAGTATTTCAACAGAAATGCGGACAACATTTGTCAAGCCGTGTGTTGCCTTTGTCAAGCTGTAATAAGTAGGGGTAAGGACGTTAACCACCTCGGAACATCCTCCCTTATACGTCACCTGCAGCGCATTCATCATAAGTCAGTGACAAGTTCAAAAACTTTGTGCGACAGCAGAAGCAGTCCACTGACCAGTAAATCCCTTCCTCTTGTAACCAAGCTCACGCAAACCACCCCACCAACTCCCTCAGTGTCAATTTCCTCCTTCCCCAGGAATGCCAATAGTCCTGCAGGCCATGTCACTGGCAATTCTGACAAGTCCTCTCCTGCCTGGGATTCCTCCGATGCATCCTTGCGTGTAACGCCTACTGCTGCTGGCGCTGCTGTTGTTGCTGCTGGGAGTCGATGGTCATCCCAGAGGGGAAGTCGTAAGACCACTTTTACTACTTCCACCAAGCAATTGACTGTCCAACAGTCCTTTGCGAGGAAGATGAAATATCACAGCAGTCATCCTGCTGCAAAGCGGATAACGGAGGCCTTGGCATCCTGGGCGGTGAGAACCGTGGTTCCGGTATCCATCATTACTGCAGAGCCAACTATAGACTTGTTTGAGGTACTGTGTCCCCGGTACCAAATACCATCTAGGTTCCATTTCTCTAGGCAGGCAATACCGAAAATGTACACAGACCTCAGAAAAAGACTCACCAGTGTCCTAAAAAATGCAGTTGTACCCAATGTCCACTTAACCACGGACATGTGGACAAGTGGAGCAGGGCAGACTCAGGACTATATGACTGTGACAGCCCACTGGGTAGATGTATTGACTCCCGCCGCAAGAACAGCAGCGGCGGCACCAGTAGCAGCATCTCGCAAATGCCAACTCTTTCCTAGGCAGGCTACGCTTTGTATCACCGCTTTCCAGAATACGCACACAGCTGAAAACCTCTTACGGCAACTGAGGAAGATCATCGCAGAATGGCTTACCCCTATTGAACTCTCCTGTGGATTTGTGGCATCGGACAACGCCAGCAATATTGTGTGTGCATTAAATCTGGGCAAATTCCAGCACGTCCCATGTTTTGCACATACCTTGAATTTGGTGGTGCAGAATTATTTAAAAAACGAGAGGGGCGTGCAAGAGATGCTGTCGGTGGCCAGAAGAATTGCGGCACACTTTCGGCGTACAGGCACCACGTACAGAAGACTGGAGCACCACCAAAAACGCCTGAACCTGCCCTGCCATCATCTGAAGCAAGAAGTGGTAACGAGGTGGAATTCAACCCTCTATATGCTTCAGAGGTTGGAGGAGCAGCAAAAGGCCATTCAAGCCTATACAACTGAGCACGATATAGGAGGTGGAATGCACCTGTCTCAAGCGCAGTGGAGAATGATTTCAACGTTGTGCAAGGTTCTGCAACCTTTTGAACTTGCCACACGTGAAGTCAGTTCAGACACTGCCAGCCTGAGTCAGGTCATTCCCCTCATCAGGCTTTTGCAGAAGAAGCTGGAGACATTGAAGGAGGAGCTAACACAGAGCGATTCCGCTAGGCATGTGGGACTTGTGGATGGAGCCCTTAATTCGCTTAACAAGGATTCACGGGTGGTCAATCTGTTGAAATCAGAGCACTACATTTTGGCCACCGTGCTCGATCCTAGATTTAAAACCTACCTTGGATCTCTCTTTCCGGCAGACACAAGTCTGCAGGGGTTCAAAGAACTGCTGGTGAGAAAATTGTCAAGTCAAGCGGAACGCGACCTGTCAACATCTCCTCCTTGACATTCTCCCGCAACTGGGGGTGCGAGGAAAAGGCTCAGAATTCCGAGCCCACCCGCTGGCGGTGATGCAGGGCAGTCTGGAGCGACTGCTGATGCTGACATCTGGTCCGGACTGAAGGACCTGACAACGATTACGGACATGTCGTCTACTGTCACTGCATATGATTCTCTCCCCATTGAAAGAATGGTGGAGGATTATATGAGTGACCGCATCCAAGTAGGCACGTCAGACAGTCCGTACTTATACTGGCAGGAAAAAGAGGCAATTTGGAGGCCCTTGCACAAACTGGCTTTATTCTACCTAAGTTGCCCTCCCACAAGTGTGTACTCCGAAAGAGTGTTTAGTGCCGCCGCTCACCTTGTCAGCAATCGGCGTACGAGGTTACATCCAGAAAATGTGGAGAAGATGATGTTCATTAAAATGAATTATAATCAATTCCTCCGTGGAGACATTCACCAGCAGCAATTGCCTCCACAAAGTACACAGGGAGCTGAGATGGTGGATTCCAGTGGGGACGAATTGATAATCTGTGAGGAGGGGGATGTACACGGTGATATATCGGAGGATGATGATGAGGTGGACATCTTGCCTCTGTAGAGCCAGTTTGTGCAAGGAGAGATTAATTGCTTCTTTTTTGGTGGGGGTCCAAACCAACCCGTCATTTCAGTCACAGTCGTGTGGCAGACCCCGTCACTGAAATGATGGGTTGGTTAAAGTGTGCATGTCCTGTTTATACAACATAAGGGTGGGTGGGAGGGCCCAAGGACAATTCCATCTTGCACCTCTTTTTTCTTTCATTTTTCTTTGCGTCATGTGCTGTTTGGGGAGTAGTTTTTGGAAGGGCCATCCTGCGTGACACTGCAGTGCCACTCCTAGATGGGCCAGGTGTTTGTGTCGGCCACTAGGGTCGCTTAGCTTACTCACACAGCTACCTCATTGCGCCTCTTTTTTTTCTTTTTTGCGTCATGTGCTGTTTGGGGGGTGTTTTTTGGAAGGGCCATCCTGCGTGACACTGCAGTGCCACTCCTAGATGGGCCAGGTGTTTGTGTCGGCCACTTGGGTCGCTGAGCTTAGTCATCCAGCGACCTCGGTGCAAATTTTAGGACTAAAAATAATATTGTGAGGTGTGAGGTGTTCAGAATAGACTGAAAATGAGTGGAAATTATGGTTATTGAGGTTAATAATACTTTGGGATCAAAATGACCCCCAAATTCTATGATTTAAGCTGTTTTTTAGGGTTTTTTGAAAAAAACACCCGAATCCAAAACACACCCGAATCCGACAAAAAAAATTCGGTGAGGTTTTGCCAAAACGCGTTCGAACCCAAAACACGGCCGCGGAACCGAACCCAAAACCAAAACACAAAACCCGAAAAATTTCCGGTGCTCATCACTAGTTTGAGGTAGTAGTTAAATGTGAATTTTAGGCTTTTGGTCATATATATACACATACACACACATATATATATATATATATATATATTAGAGATGAGCGGGTTCGGTTCTCCGAGATCCAAACCCCCCGAACTTCACCTATTTTACACAGGTCCGAGGCAGCCTCGGATCTTCCCACCTTGCTCGGTTAACCCGAACGCGGGCAATCGTCATCGTCCCGCTGTCGGATTCTCGCGAGATTCGTATTCTATATAAAGAGCCGCGCGTCGCCGCCATTTTCACTCGTGCATTGGAGGTTGAACGGAGAGGACGTGGCTGCGTTCTCTCCCTGAAAAGCTCCGTATCTGTGCTCAGTGTGCTGCAAATATCTGTGCTCAGTGTGCTGAAAATATCTACGTTCTCTGCCTGAAAACGGTCCATGTCTGTGCTCAGTGTGCTGCAAATATCTGTGCTCAGTGTGCTGCATTGTGGGGACTGGGGACCACCAGTATATAATTATAGTAGTACAGTACAGAAGGCCATTGCTGTATCTTGCAGCTCTGTGTCAAGTATACTATCTCTGTGCTGTATTATTGTGAGCAGTATATAGTAGGACAGTGCAGGATTTTGGTGACCAGCAGTATACATATACAGGTTGAGTATCCCTTATCCAAAATGCTTGGGACCAGAGGTATTTTGGATATCGGATTTTTCCGTATTTTGGAATAATTGCATACCATAATGAGATATCATGGTGATGGGACCTAAATATAAGCACAGAATGCATTTATGTTACATATACACCTTATAAACACAGCCTGAAGGTTATTTTAGACAATATTTTTTATAACTTTGTGCATTAAACAAAGTTTGTGTACATACACACAATTCATTTATGTTTCATATACACCTTATACACACAGCCTGAAGGTCATTTAATACAATATTTTTAATAACTTTTTGTATTAAACAAAGTTTGTGTACATTGAGCCATCAGAAAACAAAGGTTTCACTATCTCACTCTCACTCAAAAAAGTCTGTATTTCGGAATATTCCGCATTTCGGGAATATTTGGATATGGGATACTCAACCTGTATAGTACAGTACAGTAGGCCATTGCAGTATCTTGCAGCTCTGTGTCAAGTATACTATCTCTGTGCTGCATTATTGTGAGCAGTATATAGGACAGTGCAGCATTTTGGTGACCAGCAGTATACATATATAGTACAGTATAGTAGGCCATTGCTGTATCTTGCAGCTCTGTGTCAAGTATACTATCTCTGTGCTGCATTATTGTGAACAGTATATAGTAGTACAGTGCAGCATTTTGGTGACCAGCAGTATACATATATATAGTACAATACAGAAGGCCATTGCTGTATCTTGCAGCTCTGTGTCAAGTACACTATCTCTGTGCTGCATTATTGTGAGCAGTATATAGTAGGACAGTGCAGCATTTTGGTGACCAGCAGTATACATATATAGTACAGTACAGTAGGCCATTGCTGTATCTTGCAGCTCGGTGTCAAGTATACTATCTCTGTGTTGCATTATTGTGAGCAGTATATAGGACAGTGCAGCATTTTGGTGACCAGCAGTATATATATATAGTACAATACAGTAGGCCATTGCTGTATCTTGCAGCTCGGTGTCAAGTATACTAGCTCTGTGCTGCATTATTGTGAGCAGTATATAGTAGGACAGTGCAGCATTTTGGTGACCAGCAGTATACATATATATAGTACAATACAGAAGGCCATTGCTGTATCTTGCAGCTCTGTGTCAAGTATACTATCTCTGCGCTGCATTATTGTGAGCAGTATATAGTAGGACAGTGCAGCATTTTGGTGACCAGCAGTATACATATATAGTACAGTACAGTAGGCCATTGCTGTATCTTGCAGCCATGTGTCAAGTATACTATCTCTGTGTTGCATTATTGTGAGCAGTATAGAGGACAGTGCAGCATTTTGGTGACCAGCAGTATACATATATAGTACAGTACAGTACAGTAGGCCATTGCTGTATCTTGCAGCTCGGTGTCAAGTATACTATCTCTGTGCTGCATTATTGTGAGCAGTATATAGTAGGACAGTGCAGCATTTTGGTGACCAGCAGTATACATATATAGTACAGTAGGCCATTGCTGTATCTTGCAGCTCTGTGTCAAGTATACTATCCCTGTGTTGCATTATTGTGAGCAGTATATAGTAGGACAGTGCAGCATTTTGGTGACCAGCAGTATACATATATAGTACAGTACAGTAGGCCATTGCTGTATCTTGCAGCTATGTGTCAAGTATACTATCTCTGTGCTGCATTATTTTGAGCAGTATATAGTAGGACAGTGCAGCATTTTGGTGACCAGCAGTATACATATATAGTACAGTACAGTAGGTCATTGCTGTATCTTGCAGTTCTGTATCAAGTATACTATCTCTGTGCTGCATTATTGTGAGCAGTATATAGTAGGACAGTGCAGCATTTTGGTGACCAGCAGTATACATATATAGTACAGTACAGTAGGCTATTGCTATTGATATATTACTGGCATATAATTCCACACATTAAAAAATGGAGAACAAATATGTGGAGGGTAAAATAGGGAAAGATCAAGATCCACTTCACCTCGTGCTGAAGCTGCTGCCACTAGTCATGGCCGAGACGATTCAATGCCATCAACGTCGTCTGCCAAGGCCGATGCCCAATGTCATAGTAGAGAACATGTAAAATCCAAAAAACAAAAGTTCAGTAAAATGACCCAAAAATCTAAATTAAAAGCGTCTGAGGAGAAGCGTAAACTTGCCAATATGCCATTTACGAAATGGAGTGGCAAGGAACGGCTGAGGCCCTGGCCTATGTTCATGGCTAGTTGTTCAGCTTCACATGAGGATGGAAGCACTCATCCTCCCGCTATAAAAATGAAAAGACTTAAGCTGGCAAAAGCACAGCAAAGAACTATGCGTTCTTCTAAATTACAAATCCCCAAGGAGAGTCCAATTGTGTCGGTTGCGATGCCTGACCTTCCCAACATTGGACGGGAAGAGGTGGCGCCTTCCACCATTTGCACGCCCCCTGCAAGTGCTGGAAGGAGCACCCCCAGTCCAGTTCCTGATAGTCAAATTGAAGATGTCACTGTTGAAGTACACCAGGATGAGGATATGGGTGTTGCTGGCGCTGAGGAGGAAATTGACAAGGAGGATTCTGATGGTGAGGTGGTTTGTTTAAGTCAGGCACCCGGGGAGACACCTGTTGTCCGTGGGATGAATAAGGCCATTGACATGCCTGGTCAAATTCCAAAAAAATTACCTCTTCGGTATGGAGTTATTTTAACAGAAATGCGGACAACAGGTGTCAAGCCGTGTGTTGCCTTTGTCAAGCTGTAATAAGTAGGGGTAAGGACGTTAACCACCTAGGAACATCCTCCCTTATACGTCACCTGGACCGCATTCATCATAAGTCAGTGACAAGTTCAAAAACTTTGGATGACAGCGGAAGCAGTCCACTGACGACTAAATCCCTTCCTCTTGTACCCAAGCTCCTGCAAACCACACCACCAACTCCCTCAGTGTCAATTTCCTCCTTACACAGGAAAGCCAATAGTCCTGCAGGCCATGTCACTGGCAAGTCTGACGAGTCCTCTCCTAACTGGGATTCCCCCGATGGATCCTTGAGTGTAACGCCTACTGCTGCTGTAGTTGCTGCTGTGAGTCGATCGTCATCCCAGAGGGGAAGTCGGAAGACCACTTGTACTACTTCCAGTAAGCAATTGACTGTCCAACAGTCCTTTGCGAGGAAGATGAAATATCACAGCAGTCATACTGCTGCAAAGCGGATAACTCAGGTCTTGGCAGCTGTGTTGGTGTTAAACGTGTGTCCGGTATCCACCGTTAATTCACAGGGAATTAAGGAATTAGAGAATTGCTTGAGGTACTGTGTCCCCGGTACCAAACACCATCTAGGTTCCACTTCTCTAGGCAGGCGATACCGAGAATGTACACAGACGTCAGAAAGAGTCACAAGTGTCCTAAAAAATGCAGCTGTACCCAATGTCCACTTAACCATGGACATGTGGACAAGTGGAGCAGGGCAGACTCAGGACTATATGACTGTGACAGCCCACTGGGTAGATGTATTGCCTCCCGCAGCAAGAACAGCAGCGGCGGCACCAGTAGCAGCATCTCGCAAACGCCAGCTCGTTCCTAGGCAGGCTACGCTTTGTATCACCGCTTTCCATAAGAGGCACACAGCTGACAACCTCTTACGGAAACTGAGGAACATCATCGCAGAATGGCTTACCCCAGTTGGACTCTCCTGGGGATTTGTGACATTGGAAAACGCCACC
The DNA here is from genome assembly GCF_028390025.1 of Pseudophryne corroboree. Taxonomy (NCBI): domain Eukaryota; kingdom Metazoa; phylum Chordata; class Amphibia; order Anura; family Myobatrachidae; genus Pseudophryne; species Pseudophryne corroboree. The sequence goes on from NC_086444.1 coordinate 67,204,736, forward strand.
AATATTGTGCGTGCATTACATGTGGGCAAATTCCAGCACGTCCCATGTTTTGCACATACATTGAATTTGGTGGTGCAGAATTTTTTTTTAAAATGACAGGGGCGTGCAAGAGATGCTGTCGGTGGCCCGAAGAATTGTGGGCCACTTTCGGCATTCAGCCACCGTGTGCCGAAGACTGGAGCACCAGCAAACACTCCTGAACCTGCCCCGCAATCATCTGAAGCTAGAGGTGGTAACGAGGTGGAATTCAACCCTCTATATGTTTCAGAAGATGGATGAGCTGCAAAAGGCCATTCAAGCTTATACATCTGCCTACGATATAGGCAAAGGAGGGGGAATGCACCTGACTCAAGCGCTGTGGAGAATGATTTCAACGTTGTGCAAGGTTCTGCAACCCTTTGAACTTGCCACACGTGAAGTCAGTTCAGACACTGCCAGCCTGAGTCAGGTCATTCCCCTTATCAGGCTTTTGCAGAAGCAGCTGGAGAGATTGAAGGAGGAGCTAAAACTGAGCGATTCCGCTAGGCATGTGGGACTTGTGGATGGAGCCCTTAATTCGCTTAACCAGGATTCACGGGTGGTCAATCTGTTGAAATCAGAGCACTACATTTTGGCCACCGTGCTCGATCCTAGGTTTAAAGCCTACGTTGTATCTCTCTTTCCGGCAGACACAAGTCTGCACATGTTCAAAGACCTGCTGGTGAGACACTTGTCAAGTCAAGCGGAACGTGACCCGAAAACAGCTCCTTCTTCACATTCTCCAGCAACTGGGGCTGCGAGGAAAAGGCTAAGAATTCCGAGCCCACCCGCTGGCGGTGATGCAGGGCAGTCTGGAGCGAGTGCTGACATCTGGTCCGGACTGAAGGACCTGCCAACGATTACTGACATGTCGTCTACCATTGAAAGAATGGTGGAGGATTATATGAGTGACCGCATCCAAGTAGGCACGTCAGACATTCCGTACGTATACTGGCAGGAAAAAGAGGCAATTTGGAGGCCCTTGCACAAACTGGTTTTATTTTACCTAAGTTGCCCCCCCCTCCAGTGTGTACTCTCAAAGAGTGTTTAGTGCAGCCGGTCACCTTGTCAGCAATCGGCGTACGAGGTTACTTCCAGAAAATGTGAAGATGATGTTCATCAAAATGAATTATAATCAATTCCTCCGTGGAGACATTCACCAGCAGCAATTGCCTCCAGAAAGTACACAGGGACCTGAGATGGTGGATTCCAGTGGGGACGAATTAATACTCTGTGAGGAGGGGGATGTACACAGTGAAAGGGGTGATGAATCGGACGATGAGGAGGAGGTGGACATCTTGCCTCTGTAGAGCCAGTTTGTGCAAAAAGAAATTGATTGCTTCTTTTTTGGTGGGGGCCCAAACCAACCAGTCATTTCAGCCACAGTCGTGTGGCTGAAATGATGGGTTTGTTAAAGTGTGCATGTCCTGTTTATACAACATAAGGGTGGGTGGGAGGGCCCAAGGACAATTCCATCTTGCACCTCTTTTTCTTTTTTTTTATTTATCTCTGCATCATGTGCTGTTTGGGGACTATTTTTTTAAGTGCCATCCTGTCTGACACTGCAGTGCCACTCCTAGATGGGCCAGGTGTTTGTGCTGCCCACTTGGGTCGCTTAGCTTAGTCATCCAGCGACCTCGGTGCAAATTTTAGGACTAAAAATAATATTGTGAGGTGTGAGGTGTTCAGAATAGACTGGAAATGAGTGGAAATTATGGTTATTGAGGTTAATAATACTATGGGATCAAAATTACCCCCAAATTCTATGATTTAAGCTGTTTTTGAAAAAAAAACACCCGAATCCAAAACACACCCGAATCAGACAAAAAATTTTCAGGGAGGTTTTGCCAAAACGCGTCCGAATCCAAAACCCGAAAAATTTCCGATGCACATCTCATATATATATATATATATATATATATATATAAATAAAGCACAACGGAATGTATTGCGCTATATAAGAAACGGTTACTATACATGTATTATATATACAGTATATATATAATATATATAGCATCATGACATCTGGCATGCAGAGGAGCCGGGATCAGCGGCTGGTTCAGTAGGACGGAAGACTGGGAGGATATATATTGGGGACGAGTTCTAAGGCAAGTAAAATACAATGGTTAAACAGAAAGGTGGGGAAGGTGTTGTTTTGTATGTACAGAAGTGCTGGGAGCTTGTGCCTTGTCTACAGGTAACAGGTTGAGAAAATAGAAGCAGTGTCAGTTTTATTCAGCAGGTAAGGCTTGATACGGTAAGCCCCCTGTATACCAGATATGTAACAGGATCATTGTGCATTCATTTCACTGTTACATATCCATACATACACATCTGCAATAATTGTCCCAATTCCCCATTCTGTTGACGCGGTGGTTGGGGAAATCCTACATATTGGAAATCCCTGATACCATCCAAAGAGATTGGGATCGGCGAGTTGGGGATTTTTAACATGCTGAATATCCCTGATTCCCCCGACAGATTGCCAATCATTGATGTCCACCAGTTGGTGGTTTTAATCCCAAGGGAATCACAGCACTAATGTACTGCCCTCAACACTTCCAACTCCACGTAGGACCCAATGCCTTTACCAAATAGCTATGAGCAGGGCAGAGATCTGGTACTGGTTAGGGAGCTACTGTGCTCACTGGAGGTAACACCTCGGACCGACCTTAGTTCTGGTAGTTGGAAGGGCCTGCACACATACACATAGATTACTTTATTTTAATACCATCAACACTGGACAGTCTGTCAATGGAACGTACATCCCTTTTAGCAGGGCCGTAACTAGGGTGGAGCAGAAGGTGCTTAGCACACAGCACATTTGCCCTGTGGGCTCACCGTCCGCATCCACCCCGATTTGCTGCCTATGTATACACAAACAGCTGCAGTGCTGGTTGCTGTATACATTAAAGCAAGCGATGCTGGGCAGTCAGAGTCTCACCCCTGTGTGCTACCCCCCCTTCAGTGTGTGAAGTGGGACTTCCGGGTACAGGAGCTGACTGCTGCTGCTCAGTACAAGTAATGTAAGGTACAGCATAGCTGCCCGGGGAGGGGGGCTCTCACCTGACACTACACCCTGCTCACACACACTGCTCACTGACACTACACCCTGCTCACACACACTGCTCACTGACACTACACCCATCTCACACACCCTGCTCACTGACTGACACTACACACTGCTCACTGACACTACACCCTGCTCACTGACACTACACCCTGCTCACATACACTACACCCTGCTCACTGACACTACACCCTGCTCACACACACGGCTCACTGACACTACACCCAGCTCACACACACGGCTCACTGACACTACACCCAGCTCACACACACGGCTCACTGACACTACACCCAGCTCACACACACTACTCACTGACACTACACCAAGCTCACACACACTGGTCACTGACACTACACCCAGCTCACACACTGCTCACTGACACTACACCCAGCTCACACACACACTGCTCACTGACACTACACCCTGCTCACACACACTGCTCACTGACACTACACCCAGCTCACACACACTGCTCACTGACACTACACCCTGCTCACACACACACACTGCTCACTGACACTACACCCTGCTCACACACCCAGCTCACTGACACTACACCCAGCTGACACACACTGCTCACTGACACTACACCCTGCTCACAGACACTACACCCTGCTCACACACATGGCTCAATGACACTACACCCTGCTCACACACACACACACACACACTGCTCACTGACACTACACCCTGCTCACACACCCAGCTCACTGACACTACACCCAGCTGACACACACTGCTCACTGACACTACACCCAGCTGACACACACTGCTCACTGACACTACACCCTGCTCACACACATGGCTCAATGACACTACACCCTGCTCACACACACACTGTTCACTGACACTACACCCTGCTCACTGACACTACACCTTGCTCACACACACTGCTCACTGACACTACACCCAGCTGACACACACTGCTCACTGACACTACACCCTGCTAACACACACTGCTCAATGACACTAAACCCTGTGGGGCAGCGGTGGCCAACCCGCGGCTCTCGAACCGCATTCGGCTCTTTCATCCGCTGCATGTGGCTCAGTTGGCTCCTGGCCACCTCTGCCGCCAGCCCCAGACACACGCACGCCTCTCCGGCGGCGGTGTCTCTCTTCAATTCCGCGCCGGCCCGTAAGCCAATCAGAGCTCGCGGACCGGCAGCTAAGGCTCCTGATTGGCTGCCAGACCACGAGCTTTGATTGGCTCACGGACCGGCGCCTAATTGAAGAGAGACACAGCCGTTGGAGAGTGAGCAGCAGCAGCGCGGTGAGCACTGTGGGGACATGTGTATCTGGCACTGGGGGCATAGCAGGCACTGAGGGGACATGTGTATCTGGCACTTGGGGCATAGCAGGCACTGAGGGGACATGTGTATCTGGCACTGGGGGCATAGCAGGCACTGTGGGGACATGTGTATCTGGAACGGGGGGGCATAGCAGGCACTGTGGAGACGTGTATCTGCACTGGGGGCATATATGGCACTGTGGGGACATGTGTATCTGGCACTGGGGGCATAGCAGGCACTGTGGGGACATGTGTAGCTGGCACTGGGGGCATATCTGGCACTGTGGGGACATGTGTATCTGCACTGGGGGCATATCTGGCACTGTGGGGACATGTGTATCTGCACTGGGGGCATATCTGGCACTGTGGGGACATGTGTATCTGCACTGGGGGCATTGCAGGCACTGTGGGGACATGTGTATCTGGCACTGTGGGGATATGTGTATCTGGCACTGGGGGCATAGCAGGCACTGAGGGGACATGTGCATCTGGCACTGGGGGCATAGCAGGCACTGTGGGGGCATGTGTATCTGGGACTGGGGCATAGCAGGCACTGTGGGGACATGTGTATCTGGCACTGGGGGCATATCTGGCACTGTGGGGACATGTGTATCTGGCACTGGGGGCATAGCAGGCACGGTGGGGGCATGTGTATCTGGGACTGGGGCATAGCAGGCACTGTGGGGACATGTGTATCTGGCACTAGGGGTATAGCAGGCACTGTGGGGACATGTGTATCTGGCACTAGGGGCATAGCAGGCACTGTGGGGAATAGCAGGCACTGTGGGGACATGTGTATCTGGCACTAGGGGCATAGCAGGCACTGTGGGGGCATTTCTGTATCTGGCACTGGGGGCATAGCAGGCACTGTGGGGACATGTGTATCTGACACTGGGGGCATATCTGGCACTGTGGGGGCATTTCTGTATCTGGCACTAGGGGCATAGCAGGCACTGTGGGGACATGGGTATCTGGCATTGGGGGCATAGCAGGCACTGTGGGGACATGTGTATCTGGCACTGGGGGCATATCTGGCACTGTGGGGGCATTTCTGTATCTGGCACTGGGGGCATATCTGGCACTGTTGGGGCATTTCTGTATCTGGCACTGGGGGCATAGCAGACACTGTGGGGACATGTGTATCTGGCACTGGGGGAATAGCAGGCACTGTGGGGACATGTGTATCTGGCACTGGGGGCATAGCAGGCACTGTGGGGACGTGTATCTGGCACTGGGGGCATAGCAGGCACATGTGTATCTGGCACTGGGGGCATAGCAGGCACTGTGGGGACATGTGTATCTGGCACTGGGGGCATTGCACGCACTGTGGGGACATGTGTATCTGCACTGGGGACATACCTGGCACTTGGGGAATAGCAGGCACTGTGGGGACATGTGTATCTGGCACTGTGGGGATATGTGTATCTGGCACTGGGGGCATATCTGGCACTGTGGGGATGTGTGTATCTGGCACTTAGGGAATAGCAGGCACTGTGGGGACATGTGTATCTGGCACTGGGGGCATAGCAGGCACTGTGGGGACATGTGTATCTGCACTGGGGGCATATCTGGCACTTGGGGAATAGCAGGCACTGTGGGGACATGTGTATCTGGCACTGGGGGCATAGCAGGCACTGTGGGGACATGTGTATCTGCACTGGGGGCATATCTGGCACTTGGGGAATAGCAGGCACTGTGGGGACATGTGTATCTGGCACTGGGGGCATAGCAGGCACTGTGGGGACATGTGTATCTGCACTGGGGGCATATCTGGCACTTGGGGAATAGCAGGCACTGTGGGGACATGTGTATCTGGCACTGGGGGCATAGCAGGCACTGTGGGGACATGTGTATCTGGCACTGGGGGCATAGCAGGCACTGTGGGGACATGTGTATCTGGCACTGGGGGCATAGCAGGCACTGTGGGGACATGTGTATCTGGCACTGGGGCATATCTCACACTGGGGGCATAGCAGGTACATGTGTATCTGGCACTGGGGACATATCTGGCACTAGGGGCATAGCAGGCACTGTGGGGACATGTGTATCTGGCACTTGGGGAATAGCAGGCACTGTGGGGACATGTGTATTTGGCACTGGGGGCATAGCTGGCACTGTGGGGACATGTGTATCTGGCACTGGGGGCATAGCAGGCACTGTGAGGACATTTGTATCTGGCACTGGGGGCATAGCAGGCACTGTGGGGACATGTGTATCTGGCACTGGGGGCATAGCAGGCACTGTGGGGACATGTGTATCTGGCACCTGGGGAATAGCAGGCACTGTGGAGACATGTGTATTTGGCACTGGGGGCATAGCTGGCACTGTGGGGGCATATGTATCTGGCACTGGGGGCATAGCTGGCACTGAGGGGACATGTGTATCTGGCACTGGGGGCATAGCTGGCACTGTGGGGACATATGTATCTGGCACTGTGGGGACATGTGTATCTGGCACTGGGGGCATAGCAGGCACTGTGGGGATATGTGTATCTGGCACTGGGGCATAGCAGGCACTGTGGGGACATGTGTATCTGGCACTGGGGGCATAGCAGGCACTGTGGGGACATGTGTATCTGGCACTGGGGGCATAGCAGGCACTGTGGGGACATGTGTATCTGGCACTGGGGGCATAGCAGGCACTGTGGGAACATGTGTATCTGGCACTGGGGGCATAGCAGGCACATGTGTATCTGGCACTGGGGGCATAGCAGGCACTGGGGGACATGTGTATCTGGCACTGGGGCATATCTCACACTGGGGGCATAGCAGGCACATGTGTATCTGGCACTGGGGACATATCTGGCACTAGGGGCATAGCAGGCACTGTGGGGACATGTGTATCTGGCACTGGGGGCATATCTGGCACTTGGGGAATAGCAGGCACTGTGGGGACATGTGTATTTGGCACTGGGGGCATAGATTGCACTGTGGGGACATGTGTATCTGGCACTGGGGGCATAGCAGGCACTGTGAGGACATGTGTATCTGGCACTGGGGCATATCTCACACTGGGGGCATAGCAGGCACATGTGTATCTGGCACTGGGGACATATCTGGCACTAGGGGCATAGCAGGCACTGTGGGGACATGTGTATCTGGCACTGGGACATATCTGGCACTAGGGGCATAGCAGGCACTGTGGGGACATGTGTATCTGGCACTGGGGGCATATCTGGCACTTGGGGAATAGCAGGCACTGTGGGAACATGTGTATTTGGCACTGGGGGCATAGCTGGCACTGTGGGGGCATATGTATCTGGCACTGGGGGCATAGCTGGCACTGAGGGGACATGTGTATCTGGCACTGGGGGCATAGCTGGCACTGTGGGGACATATGTATCTGGCACTGTGGGGACATGTGTATCTGGCACTGGGGGCATAGCAGGCACTGTGGGGACATGTGTATCTGGCACTGGGGGCATAGCAGGCACTGTGGGGACATGTGTATCTGGCACTGGGGGCATAGCAGGCACTGTGGGAACATGTGTATCTGGCACTGGGGGCATAGCAGGCACATGTGTATCTGGCACTGGGGGCATAGCAGGCACTGGGGGGACATGTGTATCTGGCACTGGGGGGCATAGCAGGCACTGTGGGGACATGTGTATCTGCACTGGGGGCATATCTGGCACTGTGGGGACATGTGTATCTGCACTGGGGGAATAGCTGGCTCTGTGGGGACATGTGTATCTGGCACTGGGGGCATAGCAGGCACTGTGGGGATATGTGTATCTGGCACTTGGGGAATAGCAGGCACTGTGGGGACATGTGTATCTGGCACTGGGGGCATAGCAGGCACTGTGGGGACATGTGTATCTGGCACTGGGGGCATATCTGGCACTTGGGGAATAGCAGGCACTGTGGGGACATGTGTATTTGGCACTGGGGGCATAGCTGGCACTGTGGGGGCATATGTATCTGGCACTGGGGGCATAGCAGGCACTGAGGGGACATGTGTATCTGGCACTGGGGCATAGCTGGCACTGTGGGGACATGTGTATCTGGCACTGGGGGCATAGCAGGCACTGTGGGGATATGTGTATCTGGCACTGGGGGCATAGCAGGCACTGTGGGGATATGTGTATCTGGCACTGGGGCATAGCAGGCACTGTGGGGACATGTGTATCTGGCACTGGGGGCATAGCAGGCACTGTGGGGAAATGTGTATCTGGCACTGGGGGCATAGCAGGCACATGTGTATCTGGCACTGGGGGCATAGCAGGCACTGTGGGGACATGTGTATCTGCACTGGGGGAATAGCTGGCTCTGTGGGGACATGTGTATCTGGCACTGGGGGCATAGCAGGCACTGTGGGGATATGTGTATCTGGCACTGGGGCATAGCAGGCACTGTGGGGACATGTGTATCTGGCACTGGCGGCATAGCAGGCACTGTGGGGACATGTGTATCTGGCACTGGGGGCATAGCAGGCACTGTGGGAACATGTGTATCTGGCACTGGGGGCATAGCAGGCACATGTGTATCTGGCACTGGGGGCATAGCAGGCACTGGGGGGACATGTGTATCTGGTACTGGGGGCATAGCAGGCACTGTGGGGACATGTGTATCTGCACTGGGGGAATAGCTGGCTCTGTGGGGACATGTGTATCTGGCACTGGGGGCATAGCAGGCACTGTGGGGATGTGTATCTGGCACTTGGGGAATAGCAGGCACTGTGGGGACATGTGTATCTGGCACTGGGGGCATATATGTATCTGGCACTGTGGGGGCACCCATTTTTTGCCGTTTTTATATGTATGTGGCACTGTACTGGGGCATTATATGTATGTGCACTGTACAACATGACGAAAAACGGGGTTATGATGAAAGGTCATACTTCTACAAATGTCATACCGAAAGGTGTGCACACAAAAATGGGGTGTGGCTTTGTGACAACTAGGCCACGACCCCATATTTTCGCCGGCGCGCGCATGATAGTGGCTCTTGCTCTTGACTATAAATCTTTTCTGGTTCTTTGCCTCTGACTGGTTGGCCACCCCTGCTGTGGGGGGTAGAGGAATGATAAGGAGGAGGAGAAATGAGGTATAGGGGCTCTACCTGGCATAATGTGTATAAGGGGCTCCACCTGGCATAAGGCCTAATTCAGTAAGGATTGCAATTGAAAAGCTGTTACCTTTGCAATGCAAATGCAGGAGGAGGTGCATACTACCTCCTCCCTGCATTTGCGATTGTATTGAATCTACGATGAAAATCGCAACCATCAGTCGCGATGTTCATCTTTGACAGCAGGCTGGTCATCATAAGTGGTCTTACGAGGCCAATGAAACTGCGTCCACGGCGCAGTCCTTGGCCTTGCCACTCCCATGAAATGGGGGCAACACCCCCACCACTCCCTCCAAATGCCTCTGCCTGTCAATCAGGATGTGATCGCAGGATCCTTTCTTCACTTGCGCCGGAAGGTTCCTGAACATGTGCAGTTTTCCCACCATTGGGAAACTGCAGTAAGGATTGCTTATGGGATCCTTACTGCAATCAGGGCCATAATGTGTATACTGAACTCCACCTGGCACATACTTTGTATAAGGGATTCCATCTGGCATAATATGTAGGGGCTCTACCTGGAATTATGAGTATAAGGAACTCTTCTGTGGCGTAACATGTATAAGGGGTACTACTGCGGTGTAACATGTATAAGGGGCGCTACTGCGGTGTAACATGTATAAGGGGCTCTACTGTGTGGCATAATGTGTATAAGGGGCACTACTGTGCAGTTTAATGTGACTAACGGTCACTACTATGCGGTTTAATGTGAATTGGTAATATTCTGTGGCCACGTCCCTTCCCCATGAAGCCACGCCCCTATATTCTTGGTGCACACTGTCCTTATTTTAAATAGGGGGGGCGTACCGATTTTTTTTCTGGCGCAGGACACCATAATGTGTAGTTATGGCTCTGCCATTAAGGATAATTGCACTCTGAAGTTCTTATTGTTTCCAATACATGTAACAGTAAAGCTAGTTGTTGTGTGAGCAGCTTTACATAAACATCAGAAATCATTCCATGGTTTAAGCATAAAACATAGGAATTTATTTTTCCTTTTACATACTGTGCAGATCTGCTCTTAGAGGAAAACATTGCATCTTTATGTCAGAGACAAAAAGGCATAACGATATATACATCTATGTATGGAATGTATATTACAGTGCAGTGTACATACAGACGTCCCTTTCAGCCTCGCCAGATACAATTCGTTTCATTTGTTTAATCACATTAGAATACAGTATAATGAGGAGATCTGTGCAGCGGTCACCTATATCAGACATGTGGGACTGCTCTGCAGTAAATCCGATATGTGGGCTCACTGGTCCCAATGAAGCACTAGGCAGCATTCTCATGAACATTATTTCAGCTTATAAAATGCTGGCCACTACTGCATAGAGTCCAGCACATAAGGGACTTCTAACAATTCTTATTTCAATGTCAATGTTCTATCCGCTGTATATTCTGTTCCAAAATTCAGTAGCCTCTCTATGTAACACCTTTGTAGTGATTATCAGATGTGTTGGTAAAGAGGTTCAGTTATTTTCTGTACGAAGCTTTTAAAGGCAAGTATCCCAAGCAATTCAGTACATCCACTGTCACTTGTGCGCCGAAAAGAGTTGGTTCATCCCAAGTCTTATCTTGACTTTTCAAGTTCAGCCCCGGTTGGCGCTGGGTTTTCTTGTTCCCTCCACGATGTGCAAGCAATGGTTCCACTTTCCCATGCCCCAAAGCCGGACTTAAATTCTTGTATACAATCGACTCAATCTGTTTTACAGTAGTATGCGCTGGTCTTTAGCTGTGCAGTTATTGTATCACACAGTCTGAATTATACGGCTTATGTCTTTCCTAGTTCAACTTACTGCTTGCAAATTCCAACCAAGCAGTCTCCCATTACTTATGACCAATCCAGAGGCTACAGAAGATATTTTATTTTTTTCTTATCAGAGCGCTGTTGTTTTACAACCAAAATGTATAAAAAAATTAAATATAATAAATAGAGCCTATTTCTGAGGTCTGTGGACCGACGATGAAAACCGCTATTAAAGGACTGAACCTCTGCTGATTCTTGTATTGAATATTCGAGGCATTAATTGCTGCAGGAGGGTGCAAGAGACTGTGTTTCAAGTGACCCGTTTTCCGTCGGGTGTTCTATTTAATGATTTTCAATAATAATTCCCATGTGCGACGTGATATAAAGAATGAGATATTTTGTAGGAAAAGGGCTCAGTGCTGAATAAAGGCAATTATTAGCTGATACTTCGAATACTGTGCATTGGCAAGGATATTGACCATACATTACAGTCTGCGTGCTGTACACCACTGCACAGATAACCAGCGTGACCAGTCTGTATGCTGTACGCCACTGCAAATAACCAGCGTGACCAGTCTGCGTGCTGTACACCACTGCACAGATAACCAGCGTGACCAGTCTGCGTGCTGTACACCACTGCACAGATAACCAGCGTGACCAGTCTGTGTGCTGTACACCACTGCAGATAACAAGCGTGACCTGTCATATATTTCCCCATAGCCGTGGATAGGGTATGCTATATAACACAGAGATGAAGTTGCCTTGGATGTCTGAGTATAAACATTTACATCTCTACTTTTATTAATATATTATCTATATTGTGCCTTATTTCTATGCCACTACAAATACTGTGCTGCATGAGATAAATAGTGCTTTCACGTTTCTAGGATAGAAAACATCTGTCCGCGCTTCCAAACGCAGGTGGTAAAGTCGGCTGGTTTCATTTTTTCTTTATATCTGATTATATATAATTTTTGTAAAATTAATTTTTTAACTCCGTATGTTACGTCTGTACAATAGTTTTTGTCACCAGTTAGTTGTGTGCATCACGGACATCACAGTGTAAACGACTGAGAACTTTCCCAAGCACACGAGATGCCGATTTCTTTAAAAAACAAAACCACTAATTCCGAGAAAGGGATAAATGAGAAGCAGGATCAGTGCGGAGGGGATTTCTCAGGATGTAGTACTGTGTCTCCTCCAATTTCATAGGATCTATAATATCTTCTTGTTGCTGGATTATTGTTTTAATAAAAAAAATAAAGCATCTCTTTAAACTTTGTTGAGGAAATCAAGGTGTAAAGCGGCCGGTATATGAACAGTGTCCAGGGTGATCAGCGACGGGTTGAAGGGGAATAAAACGGGGAACATGTACTTAGAGTCTAGCAGCAGGTGGGGAGGGTCTTTCCGCTCGTGTAACTGAGCCTGCAAAACAAAATACACCAAATAAATAGCATAATAAATGGTAATTGTAACGTGCAGGTAAGAAGAAATGGACAAGAATAGAGTCTACTTTCAAATAGGTTGTGATCTACCACACAGTCTCATTCAGTAAAAAAATTAAAATAAAATTCAATAATTCTCCCAATGGGGGAGATGTACCAAGCCTAGGAGAGAAATAAAATGGGGTTGTCCAATGCAATCAATCATCTAGAAACTGTCCTTTCACAGACTGTGCTCGATAAATGACATTGTCCCTCATTCCGAGTTGATCGCTCGCTAGCTGCTTTTAGCAGCAGTGCACACGCTAGGCCGCCGCCCTCTGGGAGTGTATCTTAGCTTAGCAGAAGTGCGAACGAAAGATTAGCAGAACTGCACAGGGAAAAATAAGATTTTAAACCTACCGGTAAATCTTTTTCTCGTAGTCCGTAGAGGATGCTGGGGACTCCGTAAGGACCATGGGGAATAGACGGGCTCCACAGGAGACATGGGCACTAAAAAGAACTTTAGGTATGGGTGTGCACTGGCTCCTCCCTCTATGGCCCTCCTCCAGACCTCAGTTAGAGAAACTGTGCCCAGAGGAGACGGACAGTACGAGGAAAGGATTTTTGTTAATCTAAGGGCAAGATTCATAACAGCCCACACCATCCACACCGTATAAACTGGAATATACGAACCAGTCAACAGTATGAAACAAAACCAGTATCAGTCCAAAACTGATACAACTGAAACATAACCCTTATGTATGCAACAACTATATACAAGTCCTGCAGGATGTTGTCCGCACAGGGACGGGCGCCCAGCATCCTCTACGGACTACGAGAAAAAGATTTACCGGTAGGTTTAAAATCTTATTTTCTCTTACATCCTAGAGGATGCTGGGGACTCCGTAAGGACCATGGGGATTATACCAAAGCTCCAAAACGGGCGGGAGAGTGCGGACGACTCTGCAGCACCGAATGAGCAAACATTAGGTCCTCATCGGCCAGAGTATCAAACTTGTAGAATTTTTCAAAAGTGTTTGAACCCGACCAAGTCGCGGCTCGGCAAAGTTGTAATGCCGAGACGCCCCGGGCAGCCGCCCAAGAAGAGCCCACCTTCCTAGTGGAATGGGCCTTAACCGAATTCGGTAACGGCAATCCAGCCGTAGAATGAGCCTGCTGAATCGTGTTACAGATCCAGCGAGTAATAGTCTGTTTAGACGCAGGAGCACCAACCTTGTTGGCTGCATACAGGATAAACAGAGCCTCTGTTTTCCTAACCCGAGCCGTTCTGGCCACATACATTTTCAATGCCCTGACCACATCTAGGGACTCGGAATCCTCCACGTCCCTTGTAGCCACAGGCACTACAATAGGTTGGTTCATATGAAAAGAAGAAACCACCTTAGGCAAAAATTGGGGACGAGTCCGCAACTCAGCTCTATCCACATGGAAAATCAGATAAGGGCTTTTGTGAGACAAAGCCGCCAACTCTGACACTCGCCATGCCGAAGCCAAGGCCAATAACATGACCACTTTCCAAGTAAGATACTTCATTTCAACTGTTTGAAGCGGTTCAAACCAGTGAGACTTAAGGAACCGTAACACCACGTTAAGGTCCCATGGTGCCACTGGAGGCACAAAAGGAGGCTGGATATGCAGCACCCCTTTCACGAAAGTCTGGACTTCCGGAAGAGAAGCCAATTCCTTTTAAAAGAAAATGGATAGGGCCGAAATCTGAACCTTAATGGAGCCTAACTTTAGGCCCAAATTCACTCCAGTTTGCCGGAAGTGGAGAAAACGGCCCAGATGGAACTCTTCCTGAGGAGCAGTCTTGGCTTCGCACCAAGACACATACTTCCTCCAGATACGGTGATAATGTTTCGATGTCACCTCCTTCCTAGCCTTTATCAGAGTAGGAATGACCTCCTCCGGAATGCCCTTTTCCGCTAGGATCCTGTGTTCAACCGCCATGCCGTCAAACGTAGTCGCGGTAAGTCCTGGAACAGACAGGGCCCTTGTTGTAACAGGTCTTCCCTGAGAGGAAGAGGCCACGGATCTTCTGAGAGCATTTCCTGTAGATCCGGATACCAGGCCCTTCGAGGCCAATCTGGAACGATGAGAATCGCCTGAACCCCTCTTCGTCTTATGATTCTCAGTATCTTTGAGATGAGAGGAAGAGGAGGGAACACATAGACCGACTGAAACACCCACGGTGTCACCAGTGCGTCCACTGTAATCGCCTGAGGGTCCCTTGACCTGGCGCAATATCTCGGAAGTTTCTTGTTGAGGCGTGAAGCCATCATGTCTATTTGAGGCAGACCCCACTGACTTGCAATCTCTGCGAAGACTTCCTGATGAAGTCCCTACTCTCCTGGATGCAGATCGTGTCTGCTGAGGAAGTCTGCTTCCCAGTTGTCTACTCCCGGAATGAAGACTGCTGTCAGAGCGCTTACATGACTCTCCGCCCATCGAAGAATCTTTGAGGTTTCTGCCATTGCCACTCTGCTCCTTGTGCCGCTTTGGCGGTTTACATGAGCCACTGCTGTGATGTTGTCTGACTGAATCAGAACCGGTAGACCTTGAAGTAAGGTCTGCGCCTGACGGAGGCCGTTGTATATGGCCCTTAATTCCAGAATGTTGATGTGTAGACAAGCCTCCTGGCTTGACCACAGACCCTGGAAGTTTCTTCCCTGTGTGACTGCTCCCCATCCTCGGAGACTCGCGTCCGTGGTCACCAGAACCCAGTCCTTGATTCCGAACCTGCGACCCTCTAGAACAGGGGTGGGCAATTATTTCAGCTGAGGGGCCACTTGACATTTCCTGTCAGTATCCGAGGGCCACATACAAAATAGCAGCTCGCCCCACTTGCCAAAAATATAGGGACGTGGCTTCATGTGGAAGGGGTGTGGGCAAAAAATAATACAGATTCATATTAGGCTGCACAATAGTCTCCATTATTCAAATTGCGCCACTTACACACATTACACCAGGTAGAGCCCCTTTTACACACATTACGGCAGGTAGAGAGCCTTTGAACACATTAACATTTTATTTAGGATAATTATTGTGCAGCAAGCAAATTATCCAGTGTCTTATGGCCCCTGGGGAAAGGTGTGACACGGTGACAGAACACGGTGGGGGTGACACAGTGACAGAACACGGTGGGGGTGACACAGTGACAGAACACGGTGGGGGTGACACAGTGACAGAACACGGTGGGGGTGACACGGTGACAGAACACGGTGGATGTGACAGAACACGGGGGGTGTGACACAGTGACAGAACACGGTGGGGGTGATACGGTGACAGAACATGGGGTGTGTGACACGGTGACAGAACACGGGGAGGGGGGGGGTGACAGTGACAGAACACGGATGTGTGACACGGTGACAGAACACGGGGGGTGTGACACAGTGAAAGAACACGGGGAGGGGGGGGTGACAGTGACAGAACATGGTGGGGGTGACAGAACACGGGGAGGGGGGTGACAGTGACAGAACACGGGGGGTGTGACACAGTGACAGAACACGGTGGGGCAGGGACGGATCTAGACTTTTCTTTTAGGGGGGCGGTTTACTGTTTAATCTTGACTCCTCCCCTCTCTAGTCCCAACTCCTCCCATTTGCAATCCTAACTGCTCCTCTCTCAATTCCTGAAAAACTGAACTTTTTGAGTGAGACTGAGATAGTGCTTTGTGATTGTTCTATGTACATGTTACTGTGCTGTGGGGTAATTGTATTTATTAGCCCTAGTACCCACACACCTGCAAGTGAGGGACCCTTGCTCTCCTGGCTCCTCTGTGCTGCTGTGGTATAGGCTGCAGGACAGCGTTCTGCCTCAGGCTCTCCCTGGAGAGCTCTCTTCAGCTCAAAAGTGGGTGTGACTATGACTGTGTTAGGGTGTGCGGTCGCCCCCTTCACCCCCCCCCCTAAATCCGGCCCTGCGGTGGGGGTGACAGTGGCAGAACACGGATGTGTGACACGGTGACAGAACACGGGGGGTGTGACACAGTGAAAGAACACGGGGAGGGGAGGTGACAGAACACGGTGGGGGTGACAGTGACAGAGCACGGGGGGGTGACACAGTGACAGAACACGGGGGGGGTGACATAGTGACAGAACACGTGAGAGGTTGGTACAGCGAGAGCTAAAGATCTCTCCCCCAAACCTAAAAACAGTCTGACGCCACTGCCCGCACACACAAATATATGCACACTATCACCCACACACACTTTCTTTCACTTTTCCCATTAACTTACTGATCTGGCTGGCAGTGGCAGGAAGGATGGATCTGTAGCAGTCTGGCTCTTGTCCCGTGTAGCCCCGCCCCCTGAGGTCCCGTGTAGCCCCGCCCCCTCATCGGCACGTAACCCCGCCCCCTTCTCGGCTGAACACAGCCGTTGTCACTGGGGACTCTGGAGGAGGCTGCTACAACGCAGCAGCAGGGGAGAGAGTCGCCGCTGGCAGCTTGGAGGTACTGCAGTGCAGAGCAATGACAAGCAGCTTAGCCGGTCGGGCCGCTTGTCATTGCTCGCTGGTGGGAGGCAGTGGGCCGGGCAGGATCGGTTTGCGGGCCGCATCCGGCCCGCGGGCCATATTTTGCCCACCCCTACTCTAGAAGGTGAGCACTCTGCAGCCACCACAGGAGAGATACCCTGGCCCTGGGGCACAGGCGGATCATCTGATGAATCTGTAGATGTGACCCGGACCACTTGTCCAGAAGGTCCCACTGAAAGGTTCTGGCATGGAACCTGCCGAATGGAATGGTCTCGTAAGACGCCATCATTTTTCCCAGCACTCGCGTGCAGTGATGTTCCGACACCCTGTCTGGCTTCAACAGGTCCCTGACCAAGTACTGCAGTTCCTGGGCCTTTTCCGTCGGGAGAAAGACCCTCTTTTGTTCCGTGTCCAGAATCATGCCTAAGAAAGGCAATCTGGTTGTTGGAACTAACTGTGACTTTGGCAGGTTTAGAATCCAACCGTGTTGCTGTAACACCCTCAGGGAGAGTGATACTTTGACCAGCAACTGTTGTCTCGATCTCGCTTTTATCAGGAGATCGTCCAAGTATGGGATAATTGTGACCCCCTGCTTGCGCAGGAGCACCATCATCTCCACCATTAATTTGGTCAAAATTCTCGGGGCCGTGGACAGCCCAAACGGCAACGTCTGAAATTGGTAGTGACAGTCCTCCACCACAAATCTCAGGAACGCCTGATGAGGTTGATAAATGGGGACATGAACGTATGCATCCTTTATGTCTAGAGACACCATATAATCTCCCTCTTCCAGACTTGCAATGACCGCCCTGAGCGACTCCATCTTGAACTTGAACCTATTTAAGTATAGGTTTAAGGATTTTAAATTTAGAATGGGTCTGACCGAACCGTCCGGTTTCGGGACCACAAACAGGGTTGACTAATAGCCCATCCCCTGCTGCAGCACCACTTGTTGGAGACACAATTTTTGAATTGCTGCCAAAACTACCTCCCTCTCTGGGGAAGAAGTCGGCAGTGCCGATTTGAAAAACCGGCGAGGGGGCACCTCTTCGAATTCCAGCTGGTACCCCCGGGAAACAATGTCTATTGCCCAGGGGTCCACCTGAGAATGAATCCAGACCTGGCTGAAAAGACGAAGACGTGCCCCCACCGGAGCGGACTCCACCCGCGGAGCCCCAGCGTCATGCGGTGGATTTAGTAGAGGCCGGGGAGGACTTCTGTTCCTGGGAACTGGCTGTAGCTGGCAGCTTTTTCCCCTTGCCCTTACCTCTGGCAAGAAAGGAAGATCCCTGAGCTCTCTTGGATTTATGCGGCCAAAAGGACTGCATCTGATAATGTGGCGCTTTCTTAGGCTGTGAGGAAACATAAGGTAAAAAAGATGATTTACCTGCAGTAGCTGTGGAAACTAGGTCCGCGAGACTTTCCCCAAACAACTCCTCACCCTTGTACGGCAAAACCTCCATATGCCGTTTTGAGTCGGCATCACCCGACCACTGTCGGGTCCACAGTGCTCGCCTGGCAGAAATCGCCATAGCGTTTGCTCTGGACCCCAGTATGCCTATATCCCTTTGAGCCTCTCTCATATAAAGGACCGCATCCTTAATATGGCCCAGGGTCAATAAAATAGTTTCCTTATCCATCGTATCCATATCAGCAGATAGGGTATCGGTCCACGCCAGTACAGCGCTACAAACCCAAGTCGACGCTATTGCCGGTCTGAGTAATGTACCGGTATGTGTGTAAATTGACTTCAAGGTAGTTTCCTGCTTGCGGTCAGCAGGATCCCCGAGGGCCGCTGTATCCTGAGACGGCAGCGCCACCTTTTTGGAAAGGCGTGTCAACGCCTTGTCCACCCTTGGGGAGGATTCCCACCGTATCCAGTCCTTGAGAGGGAAAGGATACGCCATAAGAATCCTTTTGGGAATCTGCAGCTTCTTACCTGGAGTTTCCCAAGCACTTTCAAATAAATCATTTAATTCAAAAGAAGGTGGAAAAGTAACCTCAGGCTTCTTTTCTTTAAACATGTGGATCTTAGGATTAGGCACTGCGGGGTCATCTATAATATGCAGCACATCCTTTATAGCAATAATCATATAATGAATACTCTTAGCCAATTTTGGCTGCAACCTCGCATCATCATAATCGACACTAGAGTCAGACTCTGTGTCGGTATCTGTGTCAACTATCTGAGAAAGCGGCCGCTTTTGAGACCCAGAAGGCCCCTGTGACATAGGGAAAGGCAGGGTATGACCCTCTGCGTTGTCCCTGGACTCTGCTTTGTCCAAACGTTTGTGCAATAAATTAACATTTGCATTTAAAATATTTCACATATCCATCCAGTCATGTGTCGGCGTTGCCGACGGCGACACCACACTCATGCACTCCACCTCCTCCCTAGGAGAGCCTTCCGCTTCAGACATGCCGACACGCACGTACTGACACACCACACACTCAGGGAAAGCTCTATCTGGAGACAGTTCCCCCACAAGGCCCCTTGGAGAGACAGAGAAAGAGAGTATGCCAGCACACACCCAGCGCCAATAACCGTGGAAAAAATGACCCAGATACAGCGCTTCTTTATATATGTACTGCGCCAAATTATGTGCCCCCCCCTTCTTTAAAACCCTCTGTCACCGGTGATCAGCAGGGGAGAGTCCGGGGAGCCAGCTTCTAAGCGTGTTCTGTGGAGAAAATGGCGCTGGTGAGTGCTGAGGGAGAAGCCCCGCCCCCTCAGTGGCGGGCTTCGGTCCCGCTCTTTCTTTAAACTGGCGGGGGCTCTGAAATAATATCAAACTGATTATTTTCCTAAAAGCCAGCGCTGAGGTCTACATTGCAGCCCAGGGCGCCCCCCCCCCCCCGCTCCCTGCACCCCACAGTGAGCGCTGTGTGTGTGTGTGTTGTGGGAGCAATGGCGTGCAGCGTTACCTCTCCGAAGCTGTGAAGTCTTCTGCCGCCTGTGAAGTCTTCTGCCTTCCTGTACTCACCCGGCTTCTATCTTCCGGCTCTGCGAGGAGGACGGCGGCGCGGCTCCGGGACGAACCGCTAGGGAAGACCTGCGTTCTGACTCCCTCTGGAGCTAATGGTGTCCAGTAGCCTAAGAAGCAGAGCCTAGCATTTAAGTAGGTCTGCTTCTCTCTCCTCAGTCCCACGATGCAGGGAGCCTGTTGCCAGCAGGTCTCCCTGAAAACAAAAAACCTAACAAAATACTTTCTTTTCAGGAAGCTCAGGAGAGCCCCCTGTAGTGCACCCAGTCTCCTCTGGGCACAGTATTAAACTGAGGTCTGGAGGAGGGGCATAGAGGGAGGAGCCAGTGCACACCCATACCTAAAGTTCTTTTTAGTGCCCATGTCTCCTGGGGAGCCCGTCTATTCCCCATGGTCCTTACGGAGTCCCCAGCATCCTCTAGGACGTAAGAGAAATTTCATGCCGTTTCTGAGTAGCTCCAGACCTACTCCTATCTTGCGATGACTGCAGTCTGTTTAGTTCCTGGTTTGACGTCATAAACACGCCATGTATTCGGCCAGCCACTCCGCCGTTTCCCCAGCCACTCCTGCGTTTTTGCCTGGCACGCTTGCGTTTTTAGCACACTCCCTGAAAACGCCAAGTTGCCGCCCAGAAACACCCACTTCCTGTCAATCATACTACAATCACTCGAGCGACTGAAAAACGTCGCTCGAGCTTGGGTAAAACGACAAAGTTTTGTGTGAAAGTACTTAGCGCATGCGCGCTGCGTACCATGCGCATAATTGCCGCTTTTTCACTTGATCGCTGCGCTGCAAAAATCGGCAGCGAGCGATCAACTCGGAACGAGGGCCCTTGTCGGGTCATTCAGACCAAAACGTAGCCGTGCGCCTGTATGCAGCGACTGCATTGGGGTGGCCTGCGCACTGGCCGCAGTACGCCTGCGTGACCTTACACATTGTGGCCGCATCCAAGAAGGATGCGGCGCAGTGTGATTGAGAGCAGCAGGCGGAATTTGCGGGGTGGTGACGCGGTGTTGGGGGGCATGATGGACCAAACGGGGTCATTTCCGGGGGGTGGGGTGGCTGCGTGATGTCACACGCAGCTGCTCTAATTGAAAAAATGGCGGCGGACCGCCTGACAGTGAAGCCAGGCTGCGCTGCCAGGGGTCAACCTTAGTTCAATGCTTGGTTCAATTAGATTGCGGGCGCATCGGGAGGCGGCCTGTCACACATACTGAGCGGACCCCAGCACATGAGGAGATAGACGCAGATCTGGCTGGATGATGAATGTCCCCATATTTGGCATAACAGAAACTGAAGTTGTGCTTGTATTTCACGTCAGCCATTGGCGTGTCTATAACGGATGCAGGTGTGAAGTGCATATGGGCCACATTCCAGCATCTCCGCGGGGTGGTGTGAGAGAGTAGGGAGCCTGTGTGCAGGTATGAGCGGTGCAGTAGACCCTGGCTTTGTGCATTGCGCAGGGGCTGCACACTGGAGAGTGACTGCCAGTACAGACCACAGTACAAGGCACCTGTAGGGTCTCTGCAGTTATCAGTCTGACACCATGTAAGGACTGTGGTTTGCGGCTCACCTGTATACTCCGGATAAAGGAGACTGTCACACGCTCCTCAAACTCATTCACTGGCGTGTACAGGTTCAGGATTTTCACAATCTGTTATGAAGACAACAAAGACAACATGTAGTGAGTCAGTGATGGACTGGAATATGCAGAATAAGTCTACAAAGACCATAAAACAGTCAAATATATGTGTTATGTAGCATATGTTTTATTCTGCCTGGCTGCCTTCCGCTTACTCGCACCTCATGTCACCTGTCTGTCTCCCTCCTCCCCCTAGAGTGTGAGCTCCTTGGAACAGGGTCCTCTTCCCTCCTGTTCTCACAGCCCTCCTCTCTCACACTTCAATTACAGCTCTCTCCTACTCAGCGACTGTCTATACCCACACTGCCTCTCACTCGTTACCGTCTATCTCTTCCAATGGCTGCCGCCCCCAGTAGTACCCAGATTACTCCTTTGCTTCCTTACGCTGTATTGTGTACTGAGAACTGTGCTGCTAATTGTTCCCTGTGCTCCTTTTTAGTGTTTCCGTTACTGTAATGATACGTTCTGTGTACCCTGTATTGTTCTACTGCGTTCCGTATGTACGACGCTGCGAACACTTGTGACGCCTTATAAATAAAATGTAATAATAATAATAATAATTCTATAGTCACGCAATAATCTACAATGAGGATTTTTTGGGATTAATGTGTTTTATATAGGCCATGTATCACCATAACCATGAATATAAAAAACATAGTTGTACAGCACCACTGAATATGCCGGTGCTATATAAGTAAACATAAATAAACAAGCCATGCCTACTGCGTGATAACGAGTTCTGTACATTTGTAGCACAGCAGCAATGCCATGGGCAATAATAATCATTTTATTTACTTATATAGCTTATATATAGTAATATCTCTGCAGGTTTTACTGAATGATGGAATAACAGATTTCACCCCTTATTCTCCGGCCAGTGCCGAGCGCTGGTAACTCACCTGCTGTGTGGTAAGAGCCGTGCACAGTGAGCAGATGGCTTCCGAATCCTCCTGGGTTTTCTTTTTCAGCTGCAGGAGCTGAGCGGCCTGGATCAGGGGCTCCATTGTCTGGGCGGCTCCGCTGTTGTGCAGGTTCTTCCCCCTCAGCCACTCCTCCAGCTGGCTGATGTTATACCTGCATGTGGCACAGATAGGAGAGTACAGTTGCACAGGACAATAATGACACGGGACATGAACCTGTGATCTCTCACTAGCTGTAGAACAGTCAGGGACAGATCTGGTACAGTGACTAATATAACAGCCAGCTCCGGATGGGACCAGTGTTGTAGCCAGTCAATCAGGAGCTAGCTGTCATGTCTGTCAGTGCATCAGATCTCTCCTGTCCTTCCTTGCTACAGCCGCTGGCTCCAGTGCATGAGTACAGGGAACAACTGCATCACAGAAAGGGCCCAGAGGTGACTGTGTCACCGCCTTTCCCAAAGTGTAGACCAGCAATCATTTAGGACAGGTGTTCTCATTAATGCAGTGTGGGGCCTGATCTGCCCTAAGTCTTCCTGATGAAGCAGACGGTAATAGGCCCTCCACACTGGGCAATATCCCTCAAAGATATGAACGATCTCGTTCATTAATGAACGAGATACCATTCATATCTTTGAGTGTGGAGGCAGCAGCGATGAACGATGCGCGGCCCCGCGCTCATTCATCGCTGGTGCCCCGTCGGCTGTGCATGCAGGCCAATATGAACGATCTTGTCCATATATGCCTGCACTTCTATGGAGCCGTGTGACGGGGGGAGTGAAGTAACTTCACGCCCCCCCCCCCCCCGTCACTGCCCCCCCCCCCCCCCCCCCCGCCGGGTCGCCCGTATCCGCCGTCGGGCTGCTCGGCGGCGGATCTTTAAATGTGTAGGGCCCTTAAGAAATACTTTCAGGCAGACATGACCTCAGGATAACCACACCACTAGAGAGGCAGCCAAGATGTTTTACTTTTATATACATCTATAAAACAGAGTTTTAAGGTATTAATATGTCCCAAAAGGCAAAGGAGGGGGATTTAATTAGCTGCAAGGTTTCATAGCAGTAGCCATGCAGTTTGTGTTTCTAGGTGTTCCCTGTAAACATGTAACACAGCATCCTTTAATAATGTTAGCAGAAAGTCATTAAGGTTATGTTGTCTCAAGTTATGATAATAAGTTATGCTGTTATATATGTGATTAGATATTTAACAGTGTAGCCTCTATATGCAATGTATACACTGGGTGACCTGTACTGTTATAGACAGAAGCACACCATAGATACATCAGATGGTAGTGTTAAATTAATACAAAGTTTAGCAATTTCTAACCTAAATGACAGGTGCACTCAGGGCTGCCAAGAGATTTGTTAGGCCAGGGTACTGAAAGAGGTGTGGCCTAATGTGGGGGCGTGGCAGCATGAGGGAAGGAGGGGTGGTTGCGTAATGCTGGGGAAGTGGTTATACTTCCTGGGTCACCTGGGTGTACTTTGTACACTCCGTCCCTCCGGGGTGCACTACAGCACCACCCTGGGCCTATGGCGCTTTAAATCAGCCACTGGATTTAAAAAAGGTAGAAATATGGAAGAGAAAACAGAACTGTGCGTAAGAACAGCCAGGAGATCGCCCGGTCCCCTGGTTACAACGTTACACCTGTTCTGGATTGGATTGTATTGGACACAGATGTTATATGGCACAAATAGCACGTGTTAGGAAAGTGGAGTAATACAGTGTAATGTGTGCAGAGGATGCAGACTTCCCAGGCAGAGTCTGAGCATAGTAATCAGTGCACTGTGCTAGGTGATTACCTGAGCTGCATGCCAGTGCTCCAGGAACAGATGTCCTTCCGCAGCAGTAGGTTGTTCAGTGCCACAGCGTTGATCATGTAGAAGAGCTGCTTCAAGACTTGCTGGATAATCTCTGGGTCCAGGCCGTGGTCACACATGGTTGTGTTGAAGGTGTTCAGCTGACGGATGACAGCTTCCAGGCTGTAGCAGTTGTCACCGCCATCCACCATACTGGAAGACCTCTTGCGATAACCGGTTGGCTTCACTCCTGACAGGCCTTGGATGCTCTCACTTTCCAGCATCGCCGAAACTGCCACGGGAAAAAGTTTTAGGACAATTCAATTTATTTCAGCCCTGTGAGTGCAGACTCTACCTAGCCAGCCCTGTGAGTGCAGACTCTTCCTAGCCAGCCCTGTGAGTGCAGACTCTTCCTAGCCAGCCCTGTGAGTGCAGACTCTTCCTAGCCAGCCCTGTGAGTGCAGACTCTTTCTAGCCAGCCCTGTGAGTGCAGACTCTTCCTAGCCAGCGATGTGAGTGCACTCTCCCTAGCCAGCCCTGAGAGTACAGACTCTTCCTAGCCAGCCCTGTGAGTACAGACTCTTCCTAGCCAGTGCTGAGTACAGACTCTACCTAGCCAGCCCTGAGAGTACAGACTCTTCCTAGCCAGCCCTGAGAGTACAGACTCTTCCTAGCCAGCCCTGAGAGTACAGACTCTTCCTAGCCAGTCATGTGAGTGCAGACTCTTCCTGGCCAGTCATGTGAGTGCAGACTCTTCCTGGCCAGCCCTGTGAGTGCACTTTTCCTAGCCAGCCCTGTGAGTGCAGACTCCTCCTAACCAGCCCTGTGAGTGCAGACTCTTCCTAGCCAGTCCTGAGAGTGCAGACTCTTCCTAGCCAGTCATGTGAGTGCAGACTCTTACTAGCTAGCCTTGTGAGTGCAGACTCTTACTAGCTAGCCCTGTGAGTGCAGACTCTTACTAGCTAGCCCTGTGAGTGCAGACTCTTACTAGCTAGCCCTGTGAGTGCAGACTCTTACTAGCTAGCCCTGTGAGTGCAGACTCTTACTAGCTAGCCCTGTGAGTGCAGACTCTTACTAGCTAGCCCTGTGAGTGCAGACTCTTACTAGCTAGCCCTGTGAGTGCAGACTCTTACTAGCTAGCCCTGTGAGTGCAGACTCTTACTAGCTAGCCCTGTGAGTGCAGACTCTTACTAGCTAGCCCTGTGAGTGCAGACTCTTACTAGCAAGCCCTGAGTGCAGACTCTTACTAGCAAGCCCTGTGAGTGCAGACTCTTACTAGCTAGCCCTGTGAGTGCAGACTCTCACTAGCCAGTCCTGTGAGTGCAGACTCTTACTAGCCAGTCCTGTGAGTGCAGACTCTCACTAGCCAGTCCTGTGAGTGCAGACTCTTACTAGCCAGCCCTGACAGTACAAAATCTTCCTAGCCAGTCCTGTGAGTGCAGACTCTTACTAGCCAGCCCTGAAAATCTTCCTAGCCAGTCCTGTGAGTGCAGACTCTTACTAGCCAGCCAGTCACACAGACAGGTTTCCGGACCGGCTGCGGTGGCCTGCTTACTACCTTATGCTAATGCCAATATAAGCCCATGTATACTGAATATCCAAGCGCCTGCCTGCCTGCAGGCCATCCCACCCACAGTGATTCCGTTCCTAGCCGCTATTAGTACGTGAACTCGCACCCACTCCATGCTGCGTGCAAGAGATCAGTCAGTAACAGGTGTATCAGCTCTGTCCGCGTGTTACGAACAAGCATGGTAGATCTCTTTAATGAAGAAAAAGGGTTGAAAGTGACCAAAAGATGGTCACCTACCAAAGAAAGCTCACTTTGTGGCGCACTCTTTTTTGTTCAAAATATGTATTATATAAAGAATTAAAACTTAACATTTATTAAATTTTAATATAAAATATTGTGATCAAGATCAGACACATAAAACATAAATTGGTCAATGTTGACCTATAGTAACCCCAAAAAATATATAGGGGATAAGATATCACTGCGTATATGGAATATATTTAAACAATTAAAAGTGGCTATAAAACAATTATAATAAGACTGATGTGAACAAGCCTATAGCGAAACGTACGTCATCGGATCGGTATAGCAGACGTACATGGTCTCCGGGAACGTGGAATTTTCAAACCCGACCCGGCGTCTGGACACGTGAGCGGTTCTCGGCACTTAGCCTACACAGATCGAGTGTTACACACACCCGCTCTCCATATTATCTAGAGCGGCTCTCTCATCCTCCAAAGAACTCCTGCTGCCTCTGCACTGTGGCGACACAACAGAGGAGGGGGGGTCCGGCTGGAGGACAGCAGAAGCGGCTCGCACTTCTTCCTTCTGTCCCAGCAAGAGGTGTTACCCAAACTCTCATCGTTCCCATTCACTGCATTATTGCACATGGGACGACAGCAGAAAGGGTAACTGACCTATAGCTGCTGGGACACTCTTCCGCTCTTAAAGTTCATTATTATAATTACCACACTTCTGATTATGACATGCACTTATTCTGGGGTATATGACAAAGGTCTTTGGATTTATAACAGATGTTCAATCTTCAGCTCACGTGTCTGAGATGCATACTTTAAGGATCAATTTACTTATAAATGTCTCCCACGCAGAATGTGCATTACTTGATGAAATCAGGGATTGAATATTTGCTAACAAAGAGGTTTAGACAGGGACATTGTTTCCCTCTCAAAGTGATACCTTTATACTCTTGCTGGTGATATCTAAGGTGGTAAAGCCACATATGAATACACTGATAGTCTATGACCTGAAAAACTGTGTTTTTGTGGATTAAGGATTTGTTTCTTTTTCAGTGCGTATAGCCTGAGTTAATTAAGGTTTTTATGCTTTGAGAGTGATGATTGTAATCTATGTACATCCATGACTCATATCTGGGATGTTATACTCAAAACAACTATTTGGATTAAAACTCTAGGGCATTAAGGTTGTTGGTAATTGACACTATTTTTGTGTCAATTAAATACCCACTACCCCTGCCTCCCTAGAGGACATTGTTTTTCTTAGAACAATTGAAGGATAAGTGCGTTGATTGAAGTTACGAGTACCGCCAATCGGGTTTATTATAAACGATCCAACGAATCATTTGAAAGGATCGTTCAGAGTGTATTATAACCCGATAAAAATTGCTTGCTATAATAACTTTCACTAGTTTGTTCTTTAATTATTCACTGTCATAACACAATTGAGGCTATATACAAACGTAATTCTCATTAATTTACGTAGTGACAAACTTATTATAATTGTTTTATAGCCACTTTTAATTGTTTAAATATATTCCATATACGCAGTGATATCTTATCCCCTATATATTTTTTGGGGTTACTATAGGTCAACATTGACCAATTTATGTTTTATGTGTCTGATCTTGATCACAATATTTTATATTAAAATTTAATAAATGTTAAGTTTTAATTCTTTATATAATACATATTTTGAACAAAAAAGAGTGCGCCACAAAGTGAGCTTTCTTTGGTAGGTGACCATCTTTTGGTCACTTTCAACCCTTTTTCTTCTAGATATTGCTAAATGCTTACAGGTGCACCTCCAGCTCGGCTATATACTAATTGTGGCATTTCGCCTCCCTGATTTGGTTTCCGAGGCTGGTTTCTGAATATTATACCCCCCCCTTTTTTACTTATTATTATTTACATTAATTCAGCCTGTGCATTAGCCCCATAGACTACATGTCTTTTTCCCTTTAGAGATCTCTTTAATGCCCAAGACTCTCCCGCAACACGGATCAGTTCCGTGCGATTGCACTGTCGCTGTCCAGTTGCCGCCAAGAGGCGCCTATTTTACGGTAAGAGTGATCCGTTAACAGACAGATTGTCCTGTCTACCAGTTTAATTTCCTCAGATATCAGAGGGATCTGTCCGCACTTCCATTAGCTTCCAACGCAGATGCAGTATCCCCTGCACAGTGCAGTCCCGTGTAGTGGTATTGTCGCATCACACTGTGACTAACACCACTGCCAAAACAATGCCCAGCTCTGGGGCGCACAGAGGAGATGTCTGGCACGACTGCAGTATTAGTGTATGAGGACACATCTGTAAGAACAGCAATAGTGTCAGTACGATCACTGCTTCTCACACTTAATCACCTGGGTTTGCCCGTTAAATGATTGCCGCTTTAAAATATTGAGCAGACTTGTCAGTATCTCTCCGATGTCTGCAAGTTGCTGGCTATTACATTTCCCCTTCTATCTTCAGTTCGCTGTATTATACAACTGAGCGTATCTCCTACACACAGTTGTCATCATCTACTCAGTGCACTTATTCACATATATAATGGAACCCTGTCATACTAGGATTTGGGTATAAATGTCAGTGTACTACAATGGGTTAATGGCTGAGGCCTCTCCTTATGTGCCATAACCGGCTAGATATACAATATTGATAGATCCCCTTTAGACGGTAAGCCAATATGAGCCCTCCCCCCTCTGTAAAGCGCTGCGGAATATGTGTGCGCTATATAAATAACTGGTAATAAATAATAATTGAATTCTCGACATACTGTAATTATACTGTCTGCTCACTGTTACTATGTATCTATGTAACTGTATATAGTAATGTATCATGTTGCCAACGTCATCCCCCTGGACGGCACTATGGTACCCTTTACGACACCTTGTAAATAAAAGAAAATAATAGCAATAATTATATTAGACGGGACTCCTGCTCACCTACTCACACATGTTTATTCGGGATATGTTATCGCTATCAGTAAAGATATTTGGTGCATTTCAAGTACCTAGGTGGGTCATTCTGACCCGATCGCACGCTGCAGTTTATCGCAGCGGTGCGATCGGGTCAGAACTGCCAGCGCCGCAGAGCGCCGGCGCATGCCAGGCGGCCGAAGGCCGTCGGGCTGCTACGATCGCCTCTGCCTGATTGACAGGCAGAGGCGGTCACTGGGCGGGGTGTGTGTGTGGGGGGGGGGGTCCGGCAAATGAAGGCGTGGCCGGGCCGAACGGGGGGAGGGCCACTGCGGGCCAGGGAGCGATGAATAGCTCCCGGCCAGCACGTTAAAGCTGCGCTGGTCGGGAGCTACTCTTTAAGTGTGATGCCTTTGCACTTCTGCAGGATGGGGGGGCGGCACTGACATGCGGGGCGGACTAGCCCTGTGCTGGGCATCCCCCAACATGTCAGTGTGAATGATCGTAGCTGTGCTAAATTTAGCACTGCTACGATCAACTCGGAATGACCCCCCTAGTCCACAATTGGCCCCATTAAAATTTAGGATGAGACGGTAATGCCGCCAGTCCTAAGCTCTGACAACATTCCAGAGTAGAAATGGGAGAGAGCTCCTCCGCGTGTAACAGCCCTACAGTATAATACTCGCCCTCCCCACTCTTTTCATCTTGCAATACAATAAATATTGTTCTTGCATTGCTCTATATCGCTCATTCTGCGCCTTGTCCCATGAAACCTTATACCAGGCAAACCCATGTGAGTTGATGAAAATGTGGCCTATAGTCCATAATACTTTGAAATCCTATAACTGAAGACATGAAAGCAATATGATAGGTATAAAAATTAGGATTCTCTTTTGGTTTACTAAAGTAGATGCTTGAATCCATGGAGCTGAAACCTAGAATCACACAATACATTCTGTGAGATAGTAATGCCAAATACAATGGGGGACATTAATAGAAAAATTGGGGTAAGTAGAGTAACGTCAGAACGATCGCACAGCACCACTTTTCCTACTTCTCTTACTCCACTTCTACAGATTTCCTCCAGCCTATCAGAATGCTGCAGAAAGCCAATCCGTTCTAATAGCCTTTCATGGAAT
Source organism: Pseudophryne corroboree (assembly GCF_028390025.1). NCBI lineage: Eukaryota > Metazoa > Chordata > Amphibia > Anura > Myobatrachidae > Pseudophryne > Pseudophryne corroboree. The sequence continues at coordinate 67,235,011 of NC_086444.1, forward strand.
GCAGTGAAGCACAGTAAATGTGAAAGCTGTTATCCGGTCTAGGGGCAAATGTCAGCCTGCCCCAATCACTGCTACTCACCGATCATTGGCTGCAGAAGTCCTTCCATGATCTTAATAAGCTGCTGGTAGATCTGGATGGACAAGTCGCTGAGGACCTGGCGGTACTCTGTGAGGTCAAAGTTACGGAGGCAATGCTCATTCTGTTTGGGGGAGTTACTGGTCAGAAACCCCTGAAAATACAGAAGGTAACATATTACATTCACTAACTTCAAGCCCATAGGAACATCTACAACAAGGGCTTGTTCAGACCTCAGCGTGGAAGGGCTCTCTGACCGCACATATAGATATTCATGTGAGTGGCTTATTAACGTCTGATGCTCATTCGCCCATCTGCAGAGGGTCACACCAGGGTGAGACACCAGTAGGAGAACCGGTGTTCTCCCCTCCTTACTTTTTATGTTTTTTTTATTGTTTATATTCATATTTGTTCTTTGTTAAAAAATATGGCTTTGTGTGATGACATAATTACACTACTGGTGCCGAATAAGAAATAAAAGAAGTCCAGCACGCAAGAATCCCACCATATTGTGCATTAGGTGTATGTGGGAGACGCAGGGGCATTGATAGTGGAATCCATGCTTTAGTTTCAGTGCGCAGAACATGTGACCAGCAGATCAGGGCCAAACAGCAGCACATGCAGAGCGCGCTTTCATCCCAAGTCATCATGGTTGACAGAAAAGCAGTCTGCACAGTTTAGTTCCATCTAGAAGTGTGGAATGCGGATCACTCACGAGGAACCGGCCCTGGGAAATGTGACATGCTATGACCATATTACATGGCTGTGTTATGGGTGGGCAATCCTGTACATATGGTGGGCGATGTATGACCCCGCTCTGGGCAGGAAGTGTAGGTAAGCACTCACCTCATCCCCGCTGTACTGCTTCAGACAGTGCAGGAGACGGCTGGAGTTAGAAAGCCAGAATGATGTGATGTGGAAGTCATCATTTTGTTTCTGTAAACAAGAGGAACAGCGTAATTAATATATATATAGTGTCCCTACATGAGGTACTGTACTAATGAAGTACTACGAGTATACAGCTATGTCAGCCATTGTTTTGGAGACCAGAGATGATTCTCCGTAAACAAGTCTCCTGACTCACAGTTGGTCATTTCATTAGACAGACCACCACATTTAGAACATACAGCCTTAAAACCGTATTTAAAAGAAGTCATTTCCGAGCGGATTGTAGATAATGTGGAGTCACTGTGGGTTGAGATTTCGAGTGGGAGTAAAGATACAAAAAAAACTTCTAATAGGGACATGCTATAAACCGCCAGATATTAGTGTGTCTGACGAATTATTACTCTTGCAGCAAATCGAGAAAGCTGCAGGTATTAGGGACGTCATTATTGTTGGGGACTTTAATTACCCAGACATAAACTGGAACACCGAAACAGTAAATACAACTAGGGGTAATAGGTTCTTAATCACTACTTGTCCCAGGTAATCGGGGAACCAACTAGGCATAGGGCTATACTGGACCTAGTACTAACTAATAATGAGGAGATAATATCAAATACTAAAGTAGGTGAGACCCTAGGAAATAGCGATCACAATATGATCACATTCGATATCAGCTTCCAAAAACAACAATATAAGGGTCTAACTAAAACTTTTAACTTTAAGAAATCTAATTTCATATTGCTGAAACAAGCAATTAGGGACATCAATTGGGAAATTGTATTTTATGGTAAGAATACTGCTGAAATGTGGGATGTTTTTACAAATGCGCTCAATAAATACACTCATTTGTATATTCCCATGGTCAACAAAAACAGGAGTAGGAAATTCAAACCAATGTGGCTTAATAAGAGGGTCAAGGAACAAATAGGTAAAAAAAAGGCGTGCGTTCAAAGCATTTAAGTCTGACGGAACGGAGCAATCATTCCAGTTCTACAAGGAATGTAACAAAAAATGCAAACAAGAAATCAGAGCAGCTAAAATAGAAAACGAAAAACAAAATCGCTAAGGAGAGTATAACAAACCCCAAAAAGTTCTTTAAGTACATAAATGGTAAAAGGTTAAAAAGGGAGAATATTGGGCCTTTAAAGGGCGAGTTGGATGTCTTGACTAATGATGATAGGGAAAAAGCGTATTTATTTAATAAATACTTTTCATCAGTATTCACGAATGAGGACAGCTTGACGAGAGTAGAGCATAACATAAGCTACGATAACGACCTGATGCTAGGTACTTTGTTAAACGAGGAAGTAGTCCGGGAGAGACTAAGTAAAATTAAGATAAATAAATCTCCTGGGCCGGCTGGACTCCACCCCAGGGTTCTTATGGAACTTAATGTAGAGGTATCGAGACCCCTATATTTGATTTTCAGAGAGTCAATTAGATCAGGAACGATACCAAAGGACTGGCGTATAGCAGAGGTAGTCAAAATATTTAAAAGGTGTATTAAAACTCACCCCGGTATCTATAGACTGGTAAGTTTGACATCTATAGTGGGGAAATTACTAGAAGGTATATTAAGGCACAGCATACTTGAGTACTTGGCTACCTCCAAGGTTATTACTAGTAATCAGCATGGTTTTGTGAAGGACAGATTCTCTCAAACTAACTTAATAAGCTTCTACGAGAAAGTGAGCGATAATACTGATCAGGGTCAAGCAGTGGATGTGATCTTTTTGGACTTCGCGAAGGCCTTTGACAAAGTTCCACATAAGAGATTAATTCTCAAATTAAGAGAGCTTGGGGTAGGAGACACTATTTGTACTTGGGTGAATAATTGGCTGTTCAATAGGGAACAGCGATTGGGGATTAATGGGATGTACTCTGAATGGGCTTCAGTGCTCAGTGGAATACCACAGGGTTCAGTACTCGGACCATTGTTGTTTAACATATTCATTAATGACCTAGGAGAGGGACTGGAAAGCACAGTGTCAATTTTCGCAGATGATACTAAGCTATGTAGAGTAATTAATTCAGACAAGGATGTTGAGTCTCTGCAGAATGACTTATCTAGACTTGAGGTCTGGGCAGATAAATGGAGAATGAGGTTCAATACAGACATATGTAAAGTTATGCACTTTGGGACAAAGAACATTCAGGCAGCCTATAAACTAAATGGGGTAAATGTGGGGATAATAGTAGTTGAAAAAGATTTGGGGGTGCTCATCAACCATAAACTTAGTAGCAGTACACAATGTCAAAATGCAGCAACAAAAGCAAGTAAGGTGTTAGCATGCATAAAACGGGGAATGGAGACAAGGGATGAGAGTGTAATCCAGCCACTGTATAAATCATTGGTGCGGCCACACCTGGAATATTGTGTACAGTTCTGGGCACCTCACTATAAAAAAAGATATCTTGGAACTCAAAAAGGTTCAGAGGAGAGCCACCAGACTGGCTAAGGGGTTAGAGGCACTGGATTATGAGGAAAGACTTAAAAGGCTGGATTTGTTTACACTGGAAAAGAGGCGACTAAGAGGGGACATTATTAATATTTATAAATATATTAAGGGACAATACAAGGATTAACAATTTGTTTATAAAAAAACCACTACATAGGACACGAGGACACCCCGAGGTTAGAAGAAAAAAATTCCATACTCAACGGAGAAAAGGGTTCTTCACAGTAAGAGCTGTAAGGATTTGGAATTCACTGCCAGCGAATGTAGTAATGATGGACTCAATCAATAAGTTTAAAAATGGATTAGATAAATTCCTAGCGGAAAAAAATATCCAAGGATACAGCATTTAATTAATATAAAAAATAAATAAATAAATAAAAATACAGGTTGAACCCGATGGACATTTGTCTTTTTTCAACCTCAACAACTATGTAACTATGTCACTATAGAGTGAATAGACTCAGTGGACTATGGTGGTCATTCTGAGTTGTTCGCTCGCTAGTAATTTTTAGCAGCCGTGCAAACGCTATGCCGCCTCCCACTGGGAAAGGATCGCAGAGTGGCGGCAAAAATTTTTTGTGCAGTTTTAGAGTAACTCAATACCTACTCAGCGCTTGCGATGACTTCAGACTGTTCAGTTCCTGTTTTGACGTCACAAACACGCCCTGCGTTCGCCCAGCCACGCCTGCGTTTTTCCTGGCATGCCTGCGTTTTTTCGAACACTCCCTGAAAACGGTCAGTTGACACCCAGAAACGCCCACTTCATGTCAATCACTGTGCGGCCAGCAGTGCGACTGAAATGCTTCCCTAGACCTTGTGTGAAACTACACCGTTCGTTGTAATAATACTTTACGCGTGCGCATTGCGCCGCATGCGCAGAAGTGCCGTTTTTTTGTCTCATCGCTGCACAGTGAACGAATGCAGCTAGCGATCAACTTGGAATGACCACCTATATTCTGTCTCATACAGTTATCAATGCAGTCGGAACAGAAAGAGAATGCCAAACACATTTTTAAAGTGTACTTGCCAGATTCCCAAAGTGTCTTTCTGGTTTGCACAAATATTTATATCGGCCCCAGAAATTGCGCTATTTTTCAACCTCACGTGTACACCAGAAATTTATACTCATGCTCGGCCATGCACTGCACTATGGGGAAAGTGATGGCGGTTGCAGATGGCGTTTAAGGGTGTGTGCGTGCAAAATGTGTCCAATGCTGACAACTAGGGACACATCTGCGCCTGTTAAAAGGCGGATCACTGCCGGGAACTCGACTCCTGGAGTAAAGTGTAAACTGGTGATGGTCGGCAGTCACTTCTGATTGGCTGAGTCTGAATCCCTCCCACGTATGCACATACTATAGTAATGTAGCTGCCGTGATCTGTTTACACTGTTACAGTGATATTAGCCATCGGTCCGCATCAATAAAGCAGATTTGATTTTTTTAAAGGGGAAACAATGGATGTATTGAGTTGAACTTAATCACTTATGTTATGATTTAAACCAAAACGACGCTCAGTACATACTAGCCGCATTGTGTTCAGCAGTTCTGTTTATCCACGACATGCATGTACTATGAATGGTTCCAATATTGTATCTCTTATGTACAAAGGTCATGTGTTCTGAGACCGTTCTGACCGTACCTTTAGCGCCTTTTTAATGCCGTTGATTGTGGAGGTGAGGAGGGAGTGCACCTTCTGGTCATCATTGATGTAGTCTGCGTGTCTGATGCACATGAACAGGATGTACGCGGGCAGACACGGAACCGACGTGGAGATCAGCTGAGGATTCAGATCTAAGAGGAATAAGGGAATGGTGAGTTTATGTTCCGTACTTACTGGTCCAGCTCTAGAATTTCATGTCATGAGATGAACCGATATTCACTGCGCAGTTTCTATCTTATACGCTCAGATAAATGTAAATACACAAAGCAGAGGAGCTTTTATTATCATGGATGGGAGTAATCCTAGACTTCTACCGCTCCTTCAAACCACACATTTGCAGTCCTGACATTTGCCTCCCAAAAATATTTACAGGATTAGACCCATTCTCACCCTAGATGCTACACTAAGCCCCTCATACGCTCACTGACCATGTGCAGATTGGACTACTGTAACCTCTGACCTCCCTGACGTACACCTCTCTCCACTCCAATCTGTCATCAATGCTGCTGCACATCTCACCTTCCTCTTCAAACGTACTACGTCCTCCTCCTCTCTCCTGCAAGCCCTGCACTGGCTCCCTTTCCTCTTTACAATCCAGTTCAAGCTTCTCTCAGAAAGTTCTCACCTCACCCATTCCTCTCCCATTTACATCTCGGACCCAGTGATGTGCGGTGGGGTGCAGCAGAGCCTTTCCGGTCATACTAACGTTTGTGTCAGAGTTTTGACTGTATAAAGTACAGATGGAGCCGCGCTCATCTGAGACGGCTCCATCGCAAGCGAGCACTCCCGGCATGACTAGGTGATCCGTCCGCCTAGTCACGCCGGAAGTGCACAGAGACGCTCTCCCATTCATAGAACAGCAGAGAATCTCCGTTTGGGCATGTGCGCCCAGTCCGAGACGCTGAATCCTAGGCGCGCCCACACAGAAGTAGCTATGACTAGCGTGGCCCCATCTGTATATGAAAAATACAAAGAATATGTTTTGAACATCTTCTTTCCATTATTCTAATAATTTTTAAAGCCAAAACTCTGGACTAAAATGTCTATGGTAGGTGAGTCAGAGACCCCCCCCCCCCCCTATCTTTTCCAAACATCTGTTATCAAAGCTCACCAAATGTCCAGGAGTCTATACTGCAGCACCTGTGTATAACGCCCAGATGTACCATTTGGCTCATATATTGCGCGCAAACCTGGCTCTGGTGGTAGCCAATGCCTCCTGATCCATTTAGCTCACCACAAATTCCTGCTCGGACCTCATCTCCCTTCACACTCTCACCCGCTTTGCTCCACAAATGAATGCTGCCTCTCCTGCCAACTGATTACTTCCTCCTACTCTCACCTCCCAGGATTGTGCACATGGTGCTCCCTACCTCTGGAACTCCCTCTCTATCAGATTCTCCACCACCCCTGTCTGTCCCTCCCTCCCTTTTAGAATGTAAGCTCTCACGAGCAGGGACCTCTTCCCTCATGTGCTTTCATTCCCTTTCTTATACCATCATCTACTCCATACTCCCAACAACGGCACCTAACCATTGGTTTCTGCTGCCCTGCTGCTTATTTGAGTGCTATGACCACTGTTGCAGGATTGTTTATATACCATGTACGTGTTCCTGCATTGTCTTGTAATTCAAGTCACTGTTTTCTTGTATGCTCATTTATTTATGTTATTTGTTAGGTGCTGCAGAACCCCTGTGGTGCCATATAAATAAAGGATGATGATGATGATAATAATAATAATAATAATAACAACAATTAAGGGTTGCTGGGCAGAACATTTTACTCCCTTTCACCCCCTTAGGAGTCGATACTCTGTAGTATTCCCTGCTTAGTGGGTGGCTGCACATAACTGTCACAGTTTCCAGACCACCCGGCAGGTCATATGATCCAGGTAACCCAGCAGATGCACACACAGAGTTGACCAACTGTCACATTTTCCAGAGCACAATGGTGATGCATTGTAATTGGCTGGTGGACGTTTTGTCACATAACTCCAAAACAAAGCAACCAATCACAAAGCCAATATAATTCTGCACATCTACGGACCAATAGCTTTAATTTGGTTAACTGCTCAGGCAATGGCATCAAAGAAATAAGTCACTCATAAAAATCGTCCTTACGCTATTAATATACAGATTATCTGTTGCTTGGATGTATTGAAGGGCAACAATGACCCCTAGTGGCTAAACTGTCACAGAGATCTGCTAGATTGGTTTCCCTACATACAATCACTTCTGAACAATGGATTATGGGGTTATCTCTTTCTTTTTCCCTTCAGTAAAATGATAGCTGGCTTCTGAATGAATGAGGCTGCAACCATCCAATCAGGAGTCGGCTTTTATTTTGCACAGTTAGGCAAATGGCACAGAGACTAGGGATGGGCACACGCTATTATACAATTTTGAGGGAAGGTAGGAATTATTTTAAACTTTACAATGTAACCCAACTGCCCCACCTACTCGCAAAACCCATGTGGGAGACAGTAAGATGATGGTGCTATTGAAGCTCTTCATAAAAGGGATTTCAACCACACAGTGTGTGTTCCGTTATATGTATGTTTTCTGAACGATAGTAAATATGAGAGTATCGTCTGCTTTCCTGTTCTATCTTTAAATATAAAAAAAACCTTTCCATGGGATACAATGAGATTATTTACTAAGAGAGGGCAGCTACCAGGGGTCCTCAGCGGATCATTCTGCTGCCTCTCTTCTTCTCCCACCTCCTTCCCTGCTAAACCAATGCCCAGCAAGAAAGTAAATTCTACGTGCAGTTGGGTAGTGAAATGCAAGGACGTGGAAGGGTAGAAAATATTACCACACACCCAGCAATGTTGGTGCTTCCAGTAGGATATATATTTTCCGCTGTCACAGAATATAGAGAAACCTTTCTGAATAAATGCACAAGTCATGTGGGGACACGAGGATTAGGACTTATTTACTTCCACTAAGTGAACATTGGTCTATGATGGCAAGCTGATGTTTAATAACAGCCGACAGTGGAGTAGCTAAAGTAACTTAGGGGGACATTTACTAAGCAGTGATAAGAGTGGAGAAGTGAGCCAGTGGAGAGGTTGCAAATGGCAACCAATCAGCACTGATGTAACATCTATAACTTGCATACTATAAAATGATACAGAGCTGCTGATTGGTTGATGGGGCAACTTCTCCACTGGCTCACTTCTCCACTCTTATCACTGCTTAGTAAATGTCCCCCTTGTGCAAAATATGAGCTACACCTGCTACCCCATTCATCTATAAGGGCCTGTTACAGAGCTCATTCTGCCAAGAAGATGCGCTGTAACACCACTACACTGCGGGAATTCACTCACTGTGGGTGACAGCTGTTTATGCAGCTCCTGTGGCCCCACGGATTCTAGTGACACTGCTCACTCTAGTTTGCAACTGGGGTACACCAGGACCTGAGGCAAGTCTGTTCCAGTGTCGTAGGATCTTGTCGTGACTGCTGTGACCCCTTATAGTGTGCCAGTCACCAATCTAATACTCAGAGACTGTAATGATGGGATCACACGTTCTACCAGCACAAATCAGGGCCCGTCCTGACCTAAAATGAGGTGTCTGATGAGGAGAGGCTCATCCTCCTTGTAATACTCCAGCATCCCCTGGAAGTCCTTCTCGATCCTCTGCACCGTCACCTGCCGGGTGAGCTCAGGACGCTTCCTCTCTGGCTGGATGACACCCGGAGTGCCTGTTAGAGAATAAACAACATGCGGAGATAATAAACATGCTTGTGTCCTGGTAGGATCTGTGAATGGACGATCGTTATAAGTCTGTGCACGCTCTGGAAGTGACTGCATGCAAGTTTATGTGATGCACTCCCATGCATTATCATCGCATCTACACTTACTACTGAAGAGGTGTAACCGGGTGACACGGGGCGTTCTCACATGCATTATCATCGCATGTACACTTACTACTGAAGAGGTGTAACCGGGTGATACGGGGCGTTCTCACATGCATTATCATCACATGTACACTTACTACTGAAGAGGTGTAACTGGGTGATACGGGGCGTTCTCACATGCATTATCATCACATGTACACTTACTACTGAAGAGGTGTAACCGGGTGATACGGGGCGTTCTCACATGCATTATCATCGCATGTACACTTACTACTGAAGAGGTGTAACCGGGTGATACGGGGCGTTCTCACATGCATTATCATCACATGTACACTTACTACTGAAGAGGTGTAACCGGGTGATACGGGGCGTTCTCACATGCATTATCATCACATGTACACTTACTACTGAAGAGGTGTAACTGGGTGATACGGGGCGTTCTCACATGCATTATCATCGCATGTACACTTACTACTGAAGAGGTGTAACCGGGTGATACGGGGCGTTCTCACATGCATTATCATCGCATGTACACTTACTACTGAAGAGGTGTAACCGGGTGATACGGGGCGTTCTCACATGCATTATCATCGCATGTACACTTACTACTGAAGAGGTGTAACCGGGTGATACGGGGCGTTCTCACATGCATGATCATCGCATCTACACTTACTACTGAAGAGGTGTAACTGGGTGATACGGGGCGTTCTCACATGCATTATCATCACATCTACACTTACTACTGAAGAGGTGTAACCGGGTGATACGGGGCGTTCTCACATGCATTATCATCACATCTACACTTACTACTGAAGAGGTGTAACCGGGTGATACGGGGCGTTCTCACATGCATTATCATCACATCTACACTTACTACTGAAGAGGTGTAACCGGGTGATACGGGGCGTTCTCACATGCATTATCATCACATCTACACTTACTACTGAAGAGGTGTAACCGGGTGATACGGGGCGTTCTCACATGCATTATCATCACATCTACACTTACTACTGAAGAGGTGTAACCGGGTGATACGGGGCGTTCTCACATGCATTATCATCACATCTACACTTACTACTGAAGAGGTGTAACCGGGTGATACGGGGCGTTCTCACATGCATTATCATCGCATGTACACTTACTACTGAAGAGGTGTAACCGGGTGATACGGGGCGTTCTCACATGCATTATCATCGCATCTACACTTACTACTGAAGAGGTGTAACCGGGTGATACGGGGCGTTCTCACATGCATTATCATCGCATGTACACTTACTACTGAAGAGGTGTAACCGGGTGACACGGGGCGTTCTCACATGCATTATTATCGCATGTACACTTACTACTGAAGAGGTGTAACCGGGTGACACGGGGCGTTCTCACATGCATTATCATCGCATGTACACTTACTACTGAAGAGGTGTAACCGGGTGATACGGGGCGTTCTCACATGCATTATTATCGCATGTACACTTACTACTGAAGAGGTGTAACTGGGTGATACGGGGCGTTCTCACATGCATTATCATCACATCTACACTTACTACTGAAGAGGTGTAACCGGGTGATACGGGGCGTTCTCACATGCATTATCATCACATCTACACTTACTACTGAAGAGGTGTAACCGGGTGATACGGGGCGTTCTCACATGCATTATCATCGCATCTACACTTACTACTGAAGAGGTGTAACCGGGTGATACGGGGCGTTCTCACATGCATTATCATCACATCTACACTTACTACTGAAGAGGTGTAACCGGGTGATACGGGGCGTTCTCACATGCATTATCATCACATGTACACTTACTACTGAAGAGGTGTAACCGGGTGACACGGGGCGTTCTCACATGCATTATCATCACATCTACACTTACTACTGAAGAGGTGTAACCGGGTGATACGGGGCGTTCTCACATGCATTATCATCACATCTACACTTACTACTGAAGAGGTTTAACTGGGTGATACGGGGCGTTCTCACATGCATTATCATCGCATGTACACTTACTACTGAAGAGGTGTAACTGGGTGACACGGGGCGTTCTCACATGCATTATCATCACATCTACACTTACTACTGAAGAGGTGTAACCGGGTGATACGGGGCGTTCTCACATGCATTATCATCACATGTACACTTACTACTGAAGAGGTGTAACCGGGTGATACGGGGCGTTCTCACATGCATTATCATCACATCTACACTTACTACTGAAGAGGTGTAACCGGGTGATACGGGGCGTTCTCACATGCATTATCATCACATGTACACTTACTACTGAAGAGGTGTAACCGGGTGATACGGGGCGTTCTCACATGCATTATCATCACATCTACACTTACTACTGAAGAGGTGTAACCGGGTGATACGGGGCGTTCTCACATGCATTATCATCACATCTACACTTACTACTGAAGAGGTGTAACTGGGTGATACGGGGCGTTCTCACATGCATTATCATCGCATGTACACTTACTACTGAAGAGGTGTAACTGGGTGATACGGGGCGTTCTCACATGCATTATCATCGCACCTACACTTACTACTGAAGAGGTGTAACCGGGTGATACGGGGCGTTCTCACATGCATTATCATCACATCTACACTTACTACTGAAGAGGTGTAACTGGGTGATACGGGGCGTTCTCACATGCATTATCATCGCATGTACACTTACTACTGAAGAGGTGTAACTGGGTGATACGGGGCGTTCTCACATGCATTATCATCGCATGTACACTTACTACTGAAGAGGTGTAACCGGGTGATACGGGGCGTTCTCACATGCATTATTATCACATCTACACTTACTACTGAAGAGGTGTAACCGGGTGATACGGGGCGTTCTCACATGCATTATTATCGCATGTACACTTACTACTGAAGAGGTGTAACTGGGTGATACGGGGCGTTCTCACATGCATTATCATCACATCTACACTTACTACTGAAGAGGTGTAACTGGGTGATACGGGGCGTTCTCACATGCATTATCATCGCATGTACACTTACTACTGAAGAGGTGTAACTGGGTGACACGGGGCGTTCTCACATGCATTATCATCGCATCTACACTTACTACTGAAGAGGTGTAACTGGGTGATACGGGGCGTTCTCACATGCATTATCATCACATGTACACTTACTACTGAAGAGGTGTAACCGGGTGATACGGGGCGTTCTCACATGCATTATCATCGCATCTACACTTACTACTGAAGAGGTGTAACCGGGTGATACGGGGCGTTCTCACATGCATTATTATCGCATGTACACTTACTACTGAAGAGGTGTAACCGGGTGATACGGGGCGTTCTCACATGCATTATCATCACATCTACACTTACTACTGAAGAGGTGTAACCGGGTGATACGGGGCGTTCTCACATGCATTATCATCGCATGTACACTTACTACTGAAGAGGTGTAACCGGGTGATACGGGGCGTTCTCACATGCATTATCATCACATCTACACTTACTACTGAAGAGGTGTAACTGGGTGATACGGGGCGTTCTCACATGCATTATCATCGCATGTACACTTACTACTGAAGAGGTGTAACTGGGTGATACGGGGCGTTCTCACATGCATTATCATCGCATGTACACTTACTACTGAAGAGGTGTAACCGGGTGATACGGGGCGTTCTCACATGCATTATCATCGCATCTACACTTACTACTGAAGAGGTGTAACTGGGTGATACGGGGCGTTCTCACATGCATTATCATCGCATGTACACTTACTACTGAAGAGGTGTAACTGGGTGATACGGGGCGTTCTCACATGCATTATCATCACATGTACACTTACTACTGAAGAGGTGTAACCGGGTGATACGGGGCGTTCTCACATGCATTATCATCACATCTACACTTACTACTGAAGAGGTGTAACCGGGTGATACGGGGCGTTCTCACATGCATTATCATCGCATGTACACTTACTACTGAAGAGGTGTAACCGGGTGATACGGGGCGTTCTCACATGCATTATCATCGCATCTACACTTACTACTGAAGAGGTGTAACCGGGTGATACGGGGCGTTCTCACATGCATTATCATCACATCTACACTTACTACTGAAGAGGTGTAACTGGGTGATACGGGGCGTTCTCACATGCATTATTATCGCATGTACACTTACTACTGAAGAGGTGTAACCGGGTGATACGGGGCGTTCTCACATGCATTATCATCACATCTACACTTACTACTGAAGAGGTGTAACTGGGTGATACGGGGCGTTCTCACATGCATTATCATCGCATGTACACTTACTACTGAAGAGGTGTAACTGGGTGATACGGGGCGTTCTCACATGCATTATCATCACATCTACACTTACTACTGAAGAGGTGTAACTGGGTGATACGGGGCGTTCTCACATGCATTATTATCGCATGTACACTTACTACTGAAGAGGTGTAACCGGGTGATACGGGGCGTTCTCACATGCATTATCATCACATCTACACTTACTACTGAAGAGGTGTAACTGGGTGATACGGGGCGTTCTCACATGCATTATCATCGCATGTACACTTACTACTGAAGAGGTGTAACTGGGTGATACGGGGCGTTCTCACATGCATTATCATCGCATGTACACTTACTACTGAAGAGGTGTAACCGGGTGATACGGGGCGTTCTCACATGCATTATCATCGCATGTACACTTACTACTGAAGAGGTGTAACCGGGTGATATGGGGCGTTCTCACATGCATTATCATCGCATCTACACTTACTACTGAAGAGGTGTAACCGGGTGATACGGGGCGTTCTCACATGCATTATCATCGCATGTACACTTACTACTGAAGAGGTGTAACTGGGTGATACGGGGCGTTCTCACATGCATTATCATCGCATGTACACTTACTACTGAAGAGGTGTAACTGGGTGATACGGGGCGTTCTCACATGCATTATCATCGCATGTACACTTACTACTGAAGAGGTGTAACCGGGTGATACGGGGCGTTCTCACATGCATTATCATCGCATCTACACTTACTACTGAAGAGGTGTAACTGGGTGATACGGGGCGTTCTCACATGCATTATCATCGCATGTACACTTACTACTGAAGAGGTGTAACCGGGTGATACGGGGCGTTCTCACATGCATTATCATCGCATGTACACTTACTACTGAAGAGGTGTAACTGGGTGATACGGGGCGTTCTCACATGCATTATCATCGCATCTACACTTACTACTGAAGAGGTGTAACTGGGTGATACGGGGCGTTCTCACATGCATTATCATCACATGTACACTTACTACTGAAGAGGTGTAACCGGGTGATACGGGGCGTTCTCACATGCATTATCATCGCATGTACACTTACTACTGAAGAGGTGTAACCGGGTGATACGGGGCGTTCTCACATGCATTATCATCGCATCTACACTTACTACTGAAGAGGTGTAACTGGGTGACACGGGGTGTTCTCACATGCATTATCATCACATGTACACTTACTACTGAAGAGGTGTAACCGGGTGATACGGGGCGTTCTCACATGCATTATCATCACATCTACACTTACTACTGAAGAGGTGTAACTGGGTGATACGGGGCGTTCTCACATGCATTATCATCGCATCTACACTTACTACTGAAGAGGTGTAACTGGGTGATACGGGGCGTTCTCACATGCATTATAATCACATCTACACTTACTACTGAAGAGGTGTAACTGGGTGATACGGGGCGTTCTCACATGCATTATCATCGCATCTACACTTACTACTGAAGAGGTGTAACCGGGTGATACGGGGCGTTCTCACATGCATTATCATCACATCTACACTTACTACTGAAGAGGTGTAACCGGGTGACACGGGGCGTTCTCACATGCATTATCATCACATCTACACTTACTACTGAAGAGGTGTAACCGGGTGATACGGGGCGTTCTCACATGCATTATCATCACATCTACACTTACTACTGAAGAGGTGTAACCGGGTGATACGGGGCGTTCTCACATGCATTATCATCACATCTACACTTACTACTGAAGAGGTGTAACCGGGTGATACGGGGCGTTCTCACATGCATTATCATCGCATGTACACTTACTACTGAAGAGGTGTAACCGGGTGATACGGGGCGTTCTCACATGCATTATCATCGCATCTACACTTACTACTGAAGAGGTGTAACCGGGTGATACGGGGCGTTCTCACATGCATTATCATCACATCTACACTTACTACTGAAGAGGTGTAACCGGGTGATACGGGGCGTTCTCACATGCATTATCATCGCATGTACACTTACTACTGAAGAGGTGTAACCGGGTGATACGGGGCGTTCTCACATGCATTATCATCGCATCTACACTTACTACTGAAGAGGTGTAACCGGGTGATACGGGGCGTTCTCACATGCATTATCATCGCATGTACACTTACTAATGAAGAGGTGTAACCGGGTGATACGGGGCGTTCTCACATGCATTATCATCGCATGTACACTTACTACTGAAGAGGTGTAACCGGGTGATACGGGGCGTTCTCACATGCATTATCATCGCATCTACACTTACTACTGAAGAGGTGTAACCGGGTGATACGGGGCGTTCTCACATGCATTATCATCACATCTACACTTACTACTGAAGAGGTGTAACTGGGTGACACGGGGCGTTCTCACATGCATTATCATCACATGTACACTTACTACTGAAGAGGTGTAACTGGGTGATACGGGGCGTTCTCACATGCATTATCATCACATGTACACTTACTACTGAAGAGGTGTAACCGGGTGATACGGGGCGTTCTCACATGCATTATCATCACATCTACACTTACTACTGAAGAGGTGTAACCGGGTGATACGGGGCGTTCTCACATGCATTATTATCACATCTACACTTACTACTGAAGAGGTGTAACCGGGTGATACGGGGCGTTCTCACATGCATTATTATCACATCTACACTTACTACTGAAGAGGTGTAACCGGGTGATACGGGGCGTTCTCACATGCATTATCATCGCATCTACACTTACTACTGAAGAGGTGTAACTGGGTGACACGGGGCGTTCTCACATGCATTATCATCACATCTACACTTACTACTGAAGAGGTGTAACCGGGTGATACGGGGCGTTCTCACATGCATTATCATCGCATGTACACTTACTACTGAAGAGGTGTAACTGGGTGATACGGGGCGTTCTCACATGCATTATCATCACATCTACACTTACTACTGAAGAGGTGTAACCGGGTGATACGGGGCGTTCTCACATGCATTATTATCACATCTACACTTACTACTGAAGAGGTGTAACCGGGTGATACGGGGCGTTCTCACATGCATTATCATCGCATGTACACTTACTACTGAAGAGGTGTAACTGGGTGATACGGGGCGTTCTCACATGCATTATCATCACATCTACACTTACTACTGAAGAGGTGTAACCGGGTGATACGGGGCGTTCTCACATGCATTATTATCACATCTACACTTACTACTGAAGAGGTGTAACTGGGTGATACGGGGCGTTCTCACATGCATTATTATCGCATGTACACTTACTACTGAAGAGGTGTAACCGGGTGATACGGGGCGTTCTCACATGCATTATCATCGCATCTACACTTACTACTGAAGAGGTGTAACCGGGTGATACGGGGCGTTCTCACATGCATTATCATCGCATCTACACTTACTACTGAAGAGGTGTAACCGGGTGATACGGGGCGTTCTCACATGCATTATCATCACATCTACACTTACTACTGAAGAGGTGTAACTGGGTGATACGGGGCGTTCTCACATGCATTATCATCACATCTACACTTACTACTGAAGAGGTGTAACTGGGTGATACGGGGCGTTCTCACATGCATTATCATCGCATGTACACTTACTACTGAAGAGGTGTAACTGGGTGATACGGGGCGTTCTCACATGCATTATCATCGCATGTACACTTACTACTGAAGAGGTGTAACTGGGTGATACGGGGCGTTCTCACATGCATTATCATCGCATGTACACTTACTACTGAAGAGGTGTAACCGGGTGATACGGGGCGTTCTCACATGCATTATCATCGCATCTACACTTACTACTGAAGAGGTGTAACCGGGTGATACGGGGCGTTCTCACATGCATTATCATCGCATCTACACTTACTACTGAAGAGGTGTAACTGGGTGATACGGGGCGTTCTCACATGCATTATCATCGCATCTACACTTACTACTGAAGAGGTGTAACTGGGTGATACGGGGCGTTCTCACATGCATTATCATCACATCTACACTTACTACTGAAGAGGTGTAACCGGGTGATACGGGGCGTTCTCACATGCATTATTATCACATCTACACTTACTACTGAAGAGGTGTAACCGGGTGATACGGGGCGTTCTCACATGCATTATCATCGCATCTACACTTACTACTGAAGAGGTGTAACCGGGTGATACGGGGCGTTCTCACATGCATTATCATCACATCTACACTTACTACTGAAGAGGTGTAACTGGGTGATACGGGGCGTTCTCACATGCATTATCATCGCATGTACACTTACTACTGAAGAGGTGTAACTGGGTGATACGGGGCGTTCTCACATGCATTATCATCACATCTACACTTACTACTGAAGAGGTGTAACTGGGTGATACGGGGCGTTCTCACATGCATTATCATCACATCTACACTTACTACTGAAGAGGTGTAACTGGGTGATACGGGGCGTTCTCACATGCATTATCATCGCATGTACACTTACTACTGAAGAGGTGTAACCGGGTGATACGGGGCGTTCTCACATGCATTATCATCGCATCTACACTTACTACTGAAGAGGTGTAACCGGGTGATACGGGGCGTTCTCACATGCATTATCATCGCATCTACACTTACTACTGAAGAGGTGTAACTGGGTGATACGGGGCGTTCTCACATGCATTATCATCACATCTACACTTACTACTGAAGAGGTGTAACTGGGTGATACGGGGCGTTCTCACATGCATTATCATCACATCTACACTTACTACTGAAGAGGTGTAACCGGGTGATACGGGGCGTTCTCACATGCATTATTATCACATCTACACTTACTACTGAAGAGGTGTAACTGGGTGATACGGGGCGTTCTCACATGCATTATTATCGCATGTACACTTACTACTGAAGAGGTGTAACCGGGTGATACGGGGCGTTCTCACATGCATTATCATCGCATCTACACTTACTACTGAAGAGGTGTAACCGGGTGATACGGGGCGTTCTCACATGCATTATCATCGCATCTACACTTACTACTGAAGAGGTGTAACCGGGTGATACGGGGCGTTCTCACATGCATTATCATCACATCTACACTTACTACTGAAGAGGTGTAACTGGGTGATACGGGGCGTTCTCACATGCATTATCATCACATCTACACTTACTACTGAAGAGGTGTAACTGGGTGATACGGGGCGTTCTCACATGCATTATCATCGCATGTACACTTACTACTGAAGAGGTGTAACTGGGTGATACGGGGCGTTCTCACATGCATTATCATCGCATGTACACTTACTACTGAAGAGGTGTAACCGGGTGATACGGGGCGTTCTCACATGCATTATCATCGCATCTACACTTACTACTGAAGAGGTGTAACCGGGTGATACGGGGCGTTCTCACATGCATTATCATCGCATCTACACTTACTACTGAAGAGGTGTAACTGGGTGATACGGGGCGTTCTCACATGCATTATCATCGCATCTACACTTACTACTGAAGAGGTGTAACTGGGTGATACGGGGCGTTCTCACATGCATTATCATCACATCTACACTTACTACTGAAGAGGTGTAACCGGGTGATACGGGGCGTTCTCACATGCATTATTATCACATCTACACTTACTACTGAAGAGGTGTAACCGGGTGATACGGGGCGTTCTCACATGCATTATCATCGCATCTACACTTACTACTGAAGAGGTGTAACCGGGTGATACGGGGCGTTCTCACATGCATTATCATCACATCTACACTTACTACTGAAGAGGTGTAACTGGGTGATACGGGGCGTTCTCACATGCATTATCATCGCATGTACACTTACTACTGAAGAGGTGTAACTGGGTGATACGGGGCGTTCTCACATGCATTATCATCGCATGTACACTTACTACTGAAGAGGTGTAACCGGGTGATACGGGGCGTTCTCACATGTATTATCATCACATGTACACTTACTACTGAAGAGGTGTAACTGGGTGATACGGGGCGTTCTCACATGCATTATCATCGCATGTACACTTACTACTGAAGAGGTGTAACCGGGTGATACGGGGCGTTCTCACATGCATTATCATCGCATCTACACTTACTACTGAAGAGGTGTAACCGGGTGATACGGGGCGTTCTCACATGCATTATCATCGCATCTACACTTACTACTGAAGAGGTGTAACTGGGTGATACGGGGCGTTCTCACATGCATTATCATCACATCTACACTTACTACTGAAGAGGTGTAACCGGGTGATACGGGGCGTTCTCACATGCATTATCATCACATCTACACTTACTACTGAAGAGGTGTAACCGGGTGATACGGGGCGTTCTCACATGCATTATCATCACATCTACACTTACTACTGAAGAGGTGTAACCGGGTGATACGGGGCGTTCTCACATGCATTATCATCACATGTACACTTACTACTGAAGAGGTGTAACCGGGTGATACGGGGCGTTCTCACATGCATTATTATCGCATCTACACTTACTACTGAAGAGGTGTAACTGGGTGATACGGGGCGTTCTCACATGCATTATTATCACATCTACACTTACTACTGAAGAGGTGTAACCGGGTGATACGGGGCGTTCTCACATGCATTATCATCGCATCTACACTTACTACTGAAGAGGTGTAACCGGGTGATACGGGGCGTTCTCACATGCATTATCATCACATCTACACTTACTACTGAAGAGGTGTAACTGGGTGATACGGGGCGTTCTCACATGCATTATCATCGCATGTACACTTACTACTGAAGAGGTGTAACTGGGTGATACGGGGCGTTCTCACATGCATTATCATCACATCTACACTTACTACTGAAGAGGTGTAACTGGGTGATACGGGGCGTTCTCACATGCATTATCATCACATCTACACTTACTACTGAAGAGGTGTAACTGGGTGATACGGGGCGTTCTCACATGCATTATCATCGCATGTACACTTACTACTGAAGAGGTGTAACCGGGTGATACGGGGCGTTCTCACATGCATTATCATCGCATCTACACTTACTACTGAAGAGGTGTAACCGGGTGATACGGGGCGTTCTCACATGCATTATCATCGCATCTACACTTACTACTGAAGAGGTGTAACTGGGTGATACGGGGCGTTCTCACATGCATTATCATCACATGTACACTTACTACTGAAGAGGTGTAACCGGGTGATACGGGGGGTTCTCACATGCATTATCATCAAATCTACACTTACTACTGAAGAGGTGTAACTGGGTGATACGGGGCGTTCTCACATGCATTATCATCACATCTACACTTACTACTGAAGAGGTGTAACTGGGTGATACGGGGCGTTCTCACATGCATTATTATCACATCTACACTTACTACTGAAGAGGTGTAACTGGGTGATACGGGGCGTTCTCACATGCATTATTATCACATCTACACTTACTACTGAAGAGGTGTAACTGGGTGATACGGGGCGTTCTCACATGCATTATTATCACATCTACACTTACTACTGAAGAGGTGTAACTGGGTGATACGGGGCGTTCTCACATGCATTATCATCACATGTACACTTACTACTGAAGAGGTGTAACTGGGTGATACGGGGCGTTCTCACATGCATTATCATCACATCTACACTTACTACTGAAGAGGTGTAACCGGGTGATACGGGGCGTTCTCACATGCATTATCATCACATCTACACTTACTACTGAAGAGGTGTAACCGGGTGATACGGGGCGTTCTCACATGCATTATCATCACATCTACACTTACTACTGAAGAGGTGTAACCGGGTGATACGGGGCGTTCTCACATGCATTATTATCACATCTACACTTACTACTGAAGAGGTGTAACCGGGTGATACGGGGCGTTCTCACATGCATTATCATCGCATGTACACTTACCACTGAAGAGGTGTAACCGGGTGATACGGGGCGTTCTCACATGCATTATCATCACATCTACACTTACTACTGAAGACGTGTAACCGGGTGACACGGGGCGTTCTCACATGCATTATCATCACATCTACACTTACTACTGAAGAGGTGTAACCGGGTGATACGGGGCGTTCTCACATGCATTATCATCACATCTACACTTACTACTGAAGAGGTGTAACTGGGTGATACGGGGCGTTCTCACATGCATTATCATCACATCTACACTTACTACTGAAGAGGTGTAACTGGGTGATACGGGGCGTTCTCACATGCATTATCATCGCATGTACACTTACTACTGAAGAGGTGTAACTGGGTGATACGGGGCGTTCTCACATGCATTATCATCGCATCTACACTTACTACTGAAGAGGTGTAACTGGGTGATACGGGGCGTTCTCACATGCATTATCATCGCATCTACACTTACTACTGAAGAGGTGTAACCGGGTGATACGGGGCGTTCTCACATGCATTATCATCACATCTACACTTACTACTGAAGAGGTGTAACCGGGTGATACGGGGCGTTCTCACATGCATTATCATCGCATCTACACTTACTACTGAAGAGGTGTAACCGGGTGATACGGGGCGTTCTCACATGCATTATCATCGCATGTACACTTACTACTGAAGAGGTGTAACCGGGTGATACGGGGCGTTCTCACATGCATTATCATCGCATCTACACTTACTACTGAAGAGGTGTAACCGGGTGATACGGGGCGTTCTCACATGCATTATCATCGCATGTACACTTACTACTGAAGAGGTGTAACTGGGTGATACGGGGCGTTCTCACATGCATTATCATCGCATGTACACTTACTACTGAAGAGGTGTAACTGGGTGATACGGGGCGTTCTCACATGCATTATCATCACATCTACACTTACTACTGAAGAGGTGTAACTGGGTGATACGGGGCGTTCTCACATGCATTATCATCACATCTACACTTACTACTGAAGAGGTGTAACCGGGTGATACGGGGCGTTCTCACATGCATTATTATCACATCTACACTTACTACTGAAGAGGTGTAACTGGGTGATACGGGGCGTTCTCACATGCATTATTATCGCATGTACACTTACTACTGAAGAGGTGTAACCGGGTGATACGGGGCGTTCTCACATGCATTATCATCGCATCTACACTTACTACTGAAGAGGTGTAACCGGGTGATACGGGGCGTTCTCACATGCATTATCATCGCATCTACACTTACTACTGAAGAGGTGTAACCGGGTGATACGGGGCGTTCTCACATGCATTATCATCACATCTACACTTACTACTGAAGAGGTGTAACTGGGTGATACGGGGCGTTCTCACATGCATTATCATCACATCTACACTTACTACTGAAGAGGTGTAACTGGGTGATACGGGGCGTTCTCACATGCATTATCATCGCATGTACACTTACTACTGAAGAGGTGTAACTGGGTGATACGGGGCGTTCTCACATGCATTATCATCGCATGTACACTTACTACTGAAGAGGTGTAACCGGGTGATACGGGGCGTTCTCACATGCATTATCATCGCATCTACACTTACTACTGAAGAGGTGTAACCGGGTGATACGGGGCGTTCTCACATGCATTATCATCGCATCTACACTTACTACTGAAGAGGTGTAACTGGGTGATACGGGGCGTTCTCACATGCATTATCATCGCATCTACACTTACTACTGAAGAGGTGTAACTGGGTGATACGGGGCGTTCTCACATGCATTATCATCACATCTACACTTACTACTGAAGAGGTGTAACCGGGTGATACGGGGCGTTCTCACATGCATTATTATCACATCTACACTTACTACTGAAGAGGTGTAACCGGGTGATACGGGGCGTTCTCACATGCATTATCATCGCATCTACACTTACTACTGAAGAGGTGTAACCGGGTGATACGGGGCGTTCTCACATGCATTATCATCACATCTACACTTACTACTGAAGAGGTGTAACTGGGTGATACGGGGCGTTCTCACATGCATTATCATCGCATGTACACTTACTACTGAAGAGGTGTAACTGGGTGATACGGGGCGTTCTCACATGCATTATCATCGCATGTACACTTACTACTGAAGAGGTGTAACCGGGTGATACGGGGCGTTCTCACATGTATTATCATCACATGTACACTTACTACTGAAGAGGTGTAACTGGGTGATACGGGGCGTTCTCACATGCATTATCATCGCATGTACACTTACTACTGAAGAGGTGTAACCGGGTGATACGGGGCGTTCTCACATGCATTATCATCGCATCTACACTTACTACTGAAGAGGTGTAACCGGGTGATACGGGGCGTTCTCACATGCATTATCATCGCATCTACACTTACTACTGAAGAGGTGTAACTGGGTGATACGGGGCGTTCTCACATGCATTATCATCACATCTACACTTACTACTGAAGAGGTGTAACCGGGTGATACGGGGCGTTCTCACATGCATTATCATCACATCTACACTTACTACTGAAGAGGTGTAACCGGGTGATACGGGGCGTTCTCACATGCATTATCATCACATCTACACTTACTACTGAAGAGGTGTAACCGGGTGATACGGGGCGTTCTCACATGCATTATCATCACATGTACACTTACTACTGAAGAGGTGTAACCGGGTGATACGGGGCGTTCTCACATGCATTATTATCGCATCTACACTTACTACTGAAGAGGTGTAACTGGGTGATACGGGGCGTTCTCACATGCATTATTATCACATCTACACTTACTACTGAAGAGGTGTAACCGGGTGATACGGGGCGTTCTCACATGCATTATCATCACATCTACACTTACTACTGAAGAGGTGTAACTGGGTGATACGGGGCGTTCTCACATGCATTATCATCGCATCTACACTTACTACTGAAGAGGTGTAACTGGGTGATACGGGGCGTTCTCACATGCATTATCATCGCATCTACACTTACTACTGAAGAGGTGTAACTGGGTGATACGGGGCGTTCTCACATGCATTATCATCGCATCTACACTTACTACTGAAGAGGTGTAACCGGGTGATACGGGGCGTTCTCACATGCATTATCATCGCATCTACACTTACTACTGAAGAGGTGTAACTGGGTGATACGGGGCGTTCTCACATGCATTATCATCACATCTACACTTACTACTGAAGAGGTGTAACCGGGTGATACGGGGCGTTCTCACATGCATTATCATCGCATCTACACTTACTACTGAAGAGGTGTAACCGGGTGATACGGGGCGTTCTCACATGCATTATCATCGCATGTACACTTACTACTGAAGAGGTGTAACCGGGTGATACGGGGCGTTCTCACATGCATTATCATCGCATCTACACTTACTACTGAAGAGGTGTAACCGGGTGATACGGGGCGTTCTCACATGCATTATCATCGCATGTACACTTACTACTGAAGAGGTGTAACCGGGTGATACGGGGCGTTCTCACATGCATTATCATCGCATGTACACTTACTACTGAAGAGGTGTAACTGGGTGATACGGGGCGTTCTCACATGCATTATCATCACATCTACACTTACTACTGAAGAGGTGTAACCGGGTGATACGGGGCGTTCTCACATGCATTATCATCGCATCTACACTTACTACTGAAGAGGTGTAACTGGGTGATACGGGGCGTTCTCACATGCATTATCATCACATCTACACTTACTACTGAAGAGGTGTAACTGGGTGATATCTACGGGGCGTTCTCACATGCGGAAAGTTCATTGTGGGCGCGTGTAGGCAACTGCGGCATGCAAGCACATTATTAGCACCTAGTATAGGGCGTGTGCAAGTCTGCACCGATGATAATGAGGACTAATAGAAAGCCATGAGCACACAGTAGGGTGGACGCAGCACAAGAGGAGTACAACCCCGCACAGCACATGCAGCACATTTCACACTGGTTCTGCATCAAGCCCCTGGATGTAAAGAAGTCTAATAAGCGGCTGTGGGGACGGGTGTAATGACGCCCCAGTTTGGCGCCAGTGCGGGATGCCGGCTGAACTCGGATGTTTTTTTAAAGGGGCAATCACTTATAAGGTATGGTTTGGCCTTGTAAGTGATTGCCCCTTTAAAAATAACATCAGAGTTGGGCCGGCATTCCGGACGGCATCCGAACTCGGGCGTCATTGTATCCGGCTTGTGATATGAAAAGTCGGCAGGTTCTGAATGGTGAACTGGACATTAGGTCAAAAAGCAAATGTCGACATTCACAAATGTCAACATGTTCATCATGTAAACACTTAACCATATCTCCCAACATCTGGAGGCTGTGACCCGGGACTCCATGCGCGGTGAAGCCATGCTGCACAGAAAAGGGGGCGTGGCCTAATGGAAAGAGGGCGTGGTGTCACGTGAAGGACGAGATCGCGAGCCACGCCTTCCATTTCCGTCACAGTGGGGGGCACGGCCAGCGCTCTGTGAGCTCCTCACTATGCCCCCAGTCCCTCTGCCTCACTGGAATAGACGCTGTGTGATGCGCACGTCTATTCACCGCTGCTCTACTCTGAACTGAGCAGAGAGCGAGTGATAGGGAGCCTCCCAACTGCCCCCCCCCCCTCCACGGGAGGGACAGACCCAAAAAAACGGGACTGTCCTGCGAAAATCAAGACAGTTGGGTGGTATGTTTAACATGTCAGCGCCAGACTGCATATATTAGCCTAATAAATAGAAAATGTGCTGCGCTCTTGGGTGATGTGCTTGGTTTCCGTGCTCTCTAATATGGTCACACACATTACATACAAATGTTCCCCCATAATCAGTACTTAATAAACAGTGGAATCTGGTAATCAGTAATGAATACAGAGTATGCAGCATGGACGGGTACGTAGGAAAAACAATGTACTTCACTTCAAGTGATTAAAATAATGGTACATAAACATGGCGATAGACTACCAAATAACATTACTATTGGGAAGGTGCAAAGGTTCGGTATAAATGCCGGTTGGTTGTTCTCTAAAGACAAGTAGCACTGCGTTCCGTATGGCAGACAATGTACATTTCTCCTCAATGCCCTGGTGCACTGGGGATCTTAATTTGTGCAATCCAAATTTGTAGGCAATGTTCCATTGGTAACGTGGTACTGTAGGTGGAACTCCATGAAATAAGCTATAGCCACAATTAATGTGGACAGCAGTATCCTGCTTGTCTACAATGAAACCCAAATGTTTGTGCACCTCGGACATTGCATGAAACTCCTGCGTAGTTGGTACCCTGGGGTTACCCTCTTGTGGATGTAGTGACAGGAGTTGGGTCACTGGAGTGCTAGCAGGGGCTTCAGACTGACCGCTCTCTCTGCGGGACCAGCAGTGGTGCGTCTCTGTACACCGTCCCCTGGTGCTTAGTGTAATGTGAGTGACCTTATTAGACAGCATGAAAACACAGCACACCACCCAATAGGATGAGCGCAGCTCGTTCTCTATTTATTTATATATTTTATAGGTAGGGTCACCTATCAGAGTGGCAGCTTTCTCACACAGGGGGTCATTTCGAGTTGTTCGCTCGTTATTTTTTTTCCGCAACGGAGCGGGTTTTTTACTCACGGCATTACAAGGTTTTTTCTTCGTTCTGGTGATCGTAATGTGATTGACAGGAAGTGGGCGTTTCTGGGCGGAAACTGGACGTTTTATGGGAGTGTGTGAAAATAAGATTTTACTTACCGATAAATCTATTTCTCATAGTCCGTAGTGGATGCTGGGGACTCCGTCAGGACCATGGGGGATAGCGGCTCCGCAGGAGACAGGGCACAAAAGCAAGCTTTTAGGATCACATGGTGTGTACTGGCTCCTCCCCCTATGACCCTCCTCCAAGCCTCAGTTAGGATACTGTGCCCGGACGAGCGTACACAATAAGGAAGGATCTTGAATCCCGGGTAAGACTCATACCAGCCACACCAATCACACCGTACAACTTGTGATCTGAACCCAGTTAACAGCATGATAACAGCGGAGCCTCTGAAAAGATGGCTCACAACAATAATAACCCGATGTTTTGTAACAATAACTATGTACAAGTAATGCAGACAATCCGCACTTGGGATGGGCGCCCAGCATCCACTACGGACTATGAGAAATAGATTTATCGGTAAGTAAAATCTTATTTTCTCTAACGTCCTAGTGGATGCTGGGGACTCCGTCAGGACCATGGGGATTATACCAAAGCTCCCAAACGGGCGGGAGAGTGCGGATGACTCTGCAGCACCAAATGAGAGAACTCAAGGTCCTCCTCAGCCAGGGTATCAAATTTGTAGAATTTAGCAAACGTGTTTGCCCCTGACCAAGTAGCTGCTCGGCAAAGTTGTAAAGCCGAGACCCCTCGGGCAGCCGCCCAAGATGAGCCCACCTTCCTTGTGGAATGGGCATTTTCAGATTTTGGCTGTGGCAGGCCTGCCACAGAATGTGCAAGCTGAATTGTACTACAAATCCAACGAGCAATAGTCTGCTTAGAAGCAGGAGCACCCAGCTTTTTGGGTGCCTACAATATAAACAGCAAGTCAGACTTTCTGACTCCAGCCGTCCTGGAATTATATATATATATATTTTCAGGGCCCTGACAACGTCTAGCAACTTGGAGTCCTCCAAGTCCCTAGTAGCCGCAGGCACCACAATAGGTTGTTTCAGGTGAAACGCTGACACCACCTTAGGAAGAAACTGGGGACGAGTCCGCAGTTCTGCCCTGTCCGAATGGAAAATCAAATATGGGCTTTTGTAAGACAAAGCCGCCAATTTTAACAATCGCCTGGCCCAGGCCAGGGCCAACAGCATGGTCACTTTCCATGTGAGATATTTCAAATCCACAGATTTGAATGGTTCAAACCAATATGATTTGAGGAATCCCAACACTACGTTGAGATCCCACGGTGCCACTGGAGGCACACAAGGGCTGTATATGCAATACTCCCTTGACAAACGTCTGGACTTCAGGAACTGAAGCCAATTCTTTCTGGAAGAAAATCTATAGGGCCGAAACTTGAACCTTAATGGACCCCAATTTGAGGCTCATAGACACTCCTGTTTGCAGGAAGTGCAGAAAACGACCTAGTTGAAATTTTTTCGTGGGGCCTTCCTGGCCTCACCCACGCAACATATTTTCACCACATGTGGTGATAACGTTGTGCGGTCACCTCCTTCCTGGCTTTGACCAGGGTAGGTATGACCTCTTCCGGAATGCCTTTTCCCTTAGGATCCGGCGTTTAAACCGCCATGCCGTCAAACGCAGTCGCGGTAAGTCTTGGAACAGACAAGGTCCCTGCTGGAGCAGGTCCTTTCTTAAAGGCCGATGCCACGGTTCCTCTTGGAACAGACATGGTACTTGCTGAAAGCAAATCCCTTCTTAGCTCCCGAGGCCATTAGTCCTCTGTGAGCATCTCTTGAAGTTCCGGTTACCAAGTCCCTCTTGGCCAATCCGGAGCCACGAGTATAGTTCTTACTCCTCTATGTCTTATAATTCTCAATACCTTGGTTATGAGAAGCAGAGGAGGGAACACATACACCGACTGTTACACCCACTGTGTTACCAGGACGTCCACAGCTATCGTCTGAAGGTCTCGTGACCTGGCGCAATACCTGTCCCATTTTTTGTTCGGGCGGGACGCCATCATGTCCACCTTTGGTCTTTCCCAACGGTTCACAATCATGCGGAAAACTTCCCGATGAAGTTCCCACTCTCCCGGGTGGAGGTCGCGCCTGCTGAGGAAGTCTGCTTCCCAGTCGTCCACTCCCGGAATGAACACTGCTGACAGTGCTATCACATGATTTTCCGCCTAGCGAAAAATCCTTGCAGTTTTGCCACTGCCCTCCTGCTTCTTGTGCCGCCCTTTCTGTTTACGTGGGCGACTGCCGTGATGTTATCCCACTGGATCAATACCGGCTGACCTTGAAGCAGAGGTCTTGCTAAGCTTAGAGCATTATAAATTTGCTCTTAGCTCCAGTATATTTATGTGGAGAGAATTCTCCAGACTTGATCACACTCCTTGTGTGACTGCTCCCCAGCCTCTCAGGCTGGCCTCCGTGGTCACCAGCATCCAATCCTGAATGCCGAATCTGCGGCCCTCTAGAAGATGAGCACTCTGTAATCACCACAGGAGAGACACCCTTGTCCTTGGATATAGGGTTATCCGCTGATGCATCTGAAGATGCGATCCGGACCATTTGTCCAGCAGATCCCACTGAAGAGTTCTTGCGTGAAATCTGCCGAATGGAAGCGCTTCGTAATAAGCCACCATTTTTCCCAGGACTCTTGTGCAATGATGCACTGACACTTTTCCTGGTTTTAGGAGGATCCCGATTAGCTCGGATAACTCCCTGGCTTTCTCCTCTGGGAGAAACACCTTTTCCTGGACTGTGTCCAGAATCATCCCTAGGACCAGCAGACGTGTCGTCGGAACAACTGCGGTTTTGGAATATTTAGAATCCACCCGTGCTGTCGTAGAACTACTTGAGATAGTGCTACTCCGACCTCCAACTGTTCTCTGGACCTTGTTCTTATCAGGAGGTCGTCCATTTTCTTTGAAGACGAATCCTCCTTTCGGTCATTACCTTGGTAAGGACCCGGGGTGCCTTGGACAATCCAACGGCATCGTCTTGAAACTGATAGTGACAGTTCTATACCACGAACCCGAGGTACCCTTGGTGAGAAAAAGCAAATTTTGGGACATGGAGGTAAGCATCCCTGATGTCCCGGGACACCATATAGTCCCCTTGTTCTTTGCTATCACTGCTCTGAGTGACTCCATCTGGATTTGAACCCTTGTAAGTGTTCAAATTTTTCAGATTTAGAATAGGTCTCACCTAGCCTTCAGTACCACCATATAGTGTGGAGTAATACCCCTTTCCTTGTTGTCGGAGGGGTAATTTTATTATCACCTGCTGGGAATACAGCTTGTGAATTGTTTTCAATACTGCCTCCCTGTCGGAGGGAGACATTGGTACAGCAGACTACAGGAACCTGCGAGGGGGGAAACCTCTCGACATTCCAATCTGTACCCCTTGGATACTACTTGTAGGATCCAGGGGTCCTGTACGGTCCCAGCGTCATGCTGAGAACTTGGTAGAAGCGGTGGAGGGCTTCTGTTCCTGGGAATGGGCTGCCTGCTGCAGTCTTCTTCCCTTTCCTCTATCCCTGGGCAGATATGACTCTTATAGGGACGAAAGGACTGAGGCTGAAAAGACGGTGTCTTTTTCTGCAGAGATGTGACTTAGGGTAAAAAACGGTGGATTTTCCAGCAGTTGCCCTGGCCACCAGGTCCCATGGACCGACCCCAAATAACTCCTCCCCTTTATACGGCAATACATCTTTGTGCCGTTTGGAATCTGCATCACCTGACCACTGTCGTGTCCATAAACATCTTCTTGCAGATGTGGACATCGCATTTACTCTTGATGCCAGAGTGCAAATATCCCTCTGCGCATCTCGCATATATAGAAATGCATCCTTTAAATGCTCTATAGTCAATAAAATACTGTCCCTGTCAAAGGTATCAATATTTTTAGTCAGGGAATCCGACCAAGCCACCTCAGCTCTGCACATCCAGGCTGAGGCGATCGCTGGTCGCAGTATAACACCAGCATGTGTGTGTATACTTTTTAGGATATTTTTCAGCCTCCTATCAGCTGGCTCCTTAAGTACGGCCCTATCCGTAGATGGTACCGCCACTTGTTCTGATAAGCGTGTGAGCGCCTTATCCACCCTGAGGGGTGTTTCCCACCGCGCCTTAACTTCTGGCGGGAAAGGGTATACCGCCAATAATTTTCTATCAGGGGAAACCCACGCATCATCACACACTTCATTTAATTTATCTGATTCAGGAAAAACTACAGGTAGTTTTTTCACCTCACACATAATACCCTTTTTTGTGGTACTTGGAGTATCAGAAATATGTAACACCTCCTTCATTGCCCTTAACGTGTGGCCCTAAAAGAAAATACGTTTGTTTCTTCACCGTCGACACTGAAATCAGTGTCCGTGTCTGGGTCTGTGTCGACCGACTGAGGTAAATGGGCATTTTACAGCCCCTGACGGTGTTTGAGACGCCTGGACAGATACTAATTTGTTCGCTGGCCCTCTCATGTCGTCAACCGGCTTGCAGCGTGTTGACATTGTCACGTAATTTCCATAAATAAGCCATCCATTCCGGTGTCGACTCCCTAGAGAGTGACATCACCATTACAGGCAATTTGCTCCGCCTCCTCACCAATATTTTCCTCATACATGTCGACACACACGTACCGACATACAGCACACACATAGGGAATGCTCTGATAGAGGACAGGACCCACTAGCCCTTTGGGGAGACAGAGGGAGAGTTTGCCAGCACACACCAAAACGCTATAATTATCCAGGGACAACCTTTATATAAGTGTTCCTCCCTTATAGCATTTTAATATATATACATATCGCCAAATCAGTGCCCCCCCTCTCTGTTTTAACCCTGTTTCTGTAGTGCAGTGCAGGGGAGAGCATGGGAGCCTTCCCACCAGCCTTTCTGTGAGGGAAAATGGCGCTGTGTGCTGAGGAGAATAGGCCCCGCCCCCTTTTCGGCGGGCTTCTTCTCCGGAGTTTTAGATATCTGGCAGGGGTTAAATACATCCATATAGCCTCAAGGGCTATATGTGATGTATTTTTCGCCATACAGGTATTATACATTGCTGCCCAGGGCGCCCCCCTCCAGCGCCCTGCACCCTCCGTGACCGCTGTGTGAAGTGTGCTGACAACAATGGCGCACAGCTGCAGTGCTGTGCGCTACCTGATGAAGACTGAGAGTCTTCTGCCGCCTGGTTCCGGACCTCTTCATCTTCAGCGTCTGCAAGGGGGGTCGGCGGCGCGGCTCCGGGACGAACCCCAGGGCGAGCCCTGTGTTCCGACTCCCTCTGGAGCTATATCCAGTAGCCTAAGAATCCAATCCATCCTGCACGCAGGTGAGTTGAAAATCTCTCCCCTAAGTCCCTCGATGCAGTGAGCCTGTTGCCAGCAGGACTCACTGAAAATAAAGAACCTAAAAACTTTTTCTAAGTAACTCTTTAAGAGAGCCACCTAGATTGCACCCTTCTCGGCCGGGCACAAAAATCTAACTGAGGCTTGGAGGAGGGTCATAGGGGGAGGAGCCAGTACACACCATGTGATCCTAAAAGCTTGCTTTTGTGCCCTGTCTCCTGCGGAGCCGCTATCCCCCATGGTCCTGACGGAGTCCCCAGCATCCACTAGGACGTTAGAGAAAAAACGCTGCCGTTTCTGGGAAAAACGCGGGAGTGGCTGGAGAAACGGAGGAGTGTCTGGGCGAACGCTGGGAGTGTTTGTGACGTCAAACCAGGAACGAAACTGACTGAACTGATCGCAGTTGCCGAGTAAGTCTGGAGCTACTCAGAAACTGCTAAGAAGTGTCTATTCGTAATTCTGCTAATCTTTCGTTCGCAATTTTGATAAGCTAAGATTCACTCCCAGTAGGCGGCGGCTTAGCGTGTGCAAAGCTGCTAAAAGCAGCTTGCGAGCGAACAACTCGGAATGAGGGCCACAGTGCGCAGGTAAAACGCCTTCTCCATCTTTGTTATAGCCTAACCCCAGCACAAAAAAATGTACTGTCGATATTCCAGTGTCGACCCTAAGTCCATGTTGACATTCACAGCATGTCAACATTCTGACCGGATACCTAACAGGCAAACTTAAAATTCCAGGACTACATTTACTATCACAAAAGCTTAACTAGACTAATGATATAACATGCGTCTTTATCCAATGAAGTTCTGGTCTCTTAATTGCTTCCTACTGTGATACATTAATAGAGGTGGAAGATGATACTTTTTATAGGAACATTCCTAAATCTTTAAAACCAAACATCTGTGTACAGTATGTCTGCACGGAGCTCCTGACTCAGATGTCTGCAGGCCATACACCATGTATGTATCATTAATCTATGTGTGACCATGGTCCTGACTCTGGTGTCTGCAGGCCACACGCCATGTATGTATCATTAATCTATGAGGAACCATGGTCCTGACTCAGGTGTCTGCAGGCCATACGCCGTGTATGTATCATTAATCTATGTGGGACCATAGTCATGACCCAGATGTCTGCAGGCCACACGCCATGTATGTATCACTAATCTATGAGTAACCATGGTCCTGACTCAGGTGTCTGCAGGCCACACGCCATGTATGTATCACTAATCTATGAGGAACCATGGTCCTGACTCAGGTGTCTGCAGGCCACACGCCATGTATGTATCATTAATCTATGTGGGACCATGGTCCTGACTCTGGTGTCTATAGGCCACACGATACATGCCATGTATGTATCATTAATCTATGTGGCACCATGGTCCTGACTCTGGTGTCTATAGGCCACACGCCATGTATGTATCATTAATCTATGTGGAGCCATGGTCCTGACTCAGGTGTCTACAGGCCACTTATGTATCATTAATTTATGTTGGACCATGCACAATACCGTCAGACTCCTGAGCTTTCTTCAGATAGAGCTTCAGTTGTTTCTTCAATTTCTTCTCGTTCTTCTCTGACTTCTCCAGTAACTCTTTAAGGTCCTATTAACGAATGTGACCACATTTACAAGTCATTTTAAAGTAACAATATAAACATTCTACTGCAGGAATGACGGAAACCTGTGACATTTACTAACCGTTCCTCTCCTAGAATACAGTGTTATCATACATAGGTCCTTTTGAGCTATGGCCTTTTAAATAAATGCCCACCAAGCGATAACTGCACAGAGGTGAGCTATCTAGATTATAACATATACCTGAATCTTGCAGTCAAACTATTCCTTTAGGTACATTATACTCTTACCAGATTCTCATTGGTGAGCCGTGTGATCTCGTACTGAAGCCCAAACTCCACCTGCGCCTCCGGGGAGAGCTGCAAGGCCTGGAACATAACCTGCTGCTGATTCTCCAGCTCCTCCTTTAGGGATTCAATCTGATTGGTCAGTGCCTCCACCTCATCGTCGTGCTGCCTGCTCTGTGCCTGCAGCTGGGCCTCCAGGAGCCTGCGAGAGGGAGACAGATGATCAGCGATAACCCTACCTGATAATTCGCCTTCATATATAATTATGTGCCGGTGCCCCCTGTGGCCGTGCTCCCATAGTGCAATGCTCAAGCCTCACGTTACACTACAGAATAACAGTGCAGGAGAAAGCAGACTGTGTTGCTGCCACTCAGCGAGAGCTCTCTGTATTCTGTGCCTGAGAATCCGATCACATAACTGTACTGATAAAGTACATGGAAGAAGGTGACAGGTGGGATAGTGGTTCTATCACTACTGAGATTTACACACAATTACAAAACTACTGCCAGCTAATAAACTTATTATGAACCATGTTTTGGCTTTATTTTACCCTGATTGTTAGTGATATTTTAACTATAAGTCGTCTTTATGCAGTTAATAAAAGGACAAACATTTTCCACCTGCAGGTAACTCATTTTTGGCCTGTATGCGTCTTCCTGCAACCTTTACTACATATATTTTGGCTTTTTATGGTTGAGATTGCTTAAAGGATAAAAAAAAAGAAAAAGAGCAGACTAGATGGGCCAAGTGGTTCTTATTTTGCCGTCAAATTCTATGTTTCTATGTTTACTGTAGATCAGAGCTCATCTGTGTTGTATCAAAGACACATTAAAGGTGCCTGAAGGTGGCCACTCCTTGTAAAACTTGTCACTTGTAGATACAGGTGAAGCCTCGCTCATCTAGCCTTCTCTGCTGTGCCATGGTGCACCAAGGTTTATTAGCATAAGCCTTTCACCTATTGTTCTCAGCTGCAATACAATACAGAGAGAGCAATACAGCAGAGGATTAAGTCCGACAGCACTGGCTCAATTAATCCTATTAAAGGGATAGATGAGCAGGGCTCCATCTGTATTGTGTAGTTTTGTACTCCAAAAGTGGTGGCATATCAATATGATAAGTTACCTGTCGGTGAACATAAATGGCAGTGTAATTCTTTTAGGGACAGACAACTTTTTATTAAAAGATATATGTAATTATGACAGGGTCAGAAAACAGATCTCTATGCAGGTTAGGTGTTTTCTAGGTCAGGTAGACGCATAGCCAGATTAAGGGGGGTCCACAGGGCATACTGTACCCCGGCCCCCTTTGTTAGGGGGCACCCCGGCCAGAGCACACTGACATCGCTAGCTTTCCCTCTCTTGCAGTAGCAGAACCAGACAGCCAGAATGCGAGGCGGGCAGTATGCACTGCAGGCAGAGTATCAGGTTTTATGAGCTACCAACTGAGCTTTCCGACCAGAGGAGAGACAGGAGGGTGGGGAGAGCTGTAAGTTACACAGGGATCCCAGCTTCTCTTCCTCCGCCCTACCTGGGTGTCTGAGTCTTGTGTAATCTGTTATCTAATGAGGGTCTAGAGAGAGAGACACACATACAGAGTCCTCCTGAGTCCTGTACCAGTGTGTAAGTAGTACAGAGGCTGCTGCTACTCTTGCATGTGACAGGATAAATTATAGATTTTTTTTTCTATGTGTATTCTAAGGTTGTTTAAGTTGTCTTTGTTCCAATACATAAAAATCTTAGAAATAGTTGTCATTCAATTAGGTGGAGCTAAAAACAGTACCTAGGCATTATTAAACTATTAGTTTAAATCTAATATACACCATTGGATTAAACTTAATATACACAATCCATACATCCTAACATGACCCAGTCCTGGAGGAATAACATGCTATCTTAAGTTATGACTGCAATCACCTGTGTTGAAACACCTTTCTTATCTATTAAATAGATCAACAGACGTGACACCAATCATATTTTAAGAGGAAAGTCCAGATAGAGCACATTTGTCCCTCCTGGTATGGGTTGTGTTGGGGGTATGCACAATCTAAAATACACTTCCCCGCCTTCCTCCGGGGGCCCCCTTGTCTTAAGTGCCCCAGGCACCCCCAAGGCTTAATCCAGCCCTGGATAGAAGAGCCTATCACAGGTCAGCGATAACGGAAATGACAGATGAGAAGGATGTACAGTATAGCAGGAAAAGGAAAGACAACCTGGCCACTTGCTTTAAGCCTTGGTAAGCCAGGCCCAGCTCACCATCTTCATTCAGATACCCCCAGTCCTCAGTCTTTCTAGAGAGAAAGGACAGATAATAGGAGAAAGAAAAAGAGATTGGAGAGGAAGACATCAGAGCAGAAGAGAAGGTCCAGCGGGAAGGGGGCGCTGTGTATCTGGGAGATCACGGACATAAGATATCTATAAAATAAATGGCACACTATAGGCTGGCCTTTATCTAGCTGTTCTGTACCGAGGTAATGAGCACATGCCTCTCCAGGCAATGCAGAACAACTAGTACCAGCATGCCACAGAGTAAACCTTGTGTGCAGTACATATCAGAGAAATATTGTCACTTCAATCATACATACATGCATCTATCAACAACATAGAAACTGCTATTACAAGGTTTCCTATAAATGTAAAGAACACCTGTAATCTATACAAACTAAGAACCAGTGGTGGAACTACAGTACAAGGGGTCCATACACCAGGCATGCACAAGGGATCTACGAGGCTACAACAAAAACAATGGTCCCTACACAATTTTTTTTCTGTTGGGCCGGTATCGGGATTGAAAAATGGCCAATCCCGGCATTCCCAGGATACCCTGGGATTGGCTTTTAACTATGTGGCCGCCCCCTCGCCCCGCACACATAACTCACCATATTCCGAGGGCGGGCGGGCAGGTGGGTAACATCCTCCTCTCTCTCCTGGCGGCTCCCAGCGACGGCGCAGCGTGACCTCTCACGTTGCGCTGGGGAGCCGGAAGAAGGAAGCCGGGCAGCGTCTAAGCGTCCTGTGGACGCTCAACGCTGATCCCTCAATCCCCGGGATTGGAGCTTCCAATACCGGGATTGAATCCAGCCCGTTTTTGGCCCTAAATCCCGGGATCGGCCACCATACCCAGGACATTCCTGAGGCACTGCATGACCAATGTTCAAGAAGTCAGTCTAAGATTCTAAATCCCGGTTTCCTGAGAATTTGATCTACAGTAATGTACTTTGTGGATTGGCAGATTTAAACCCCGGGGCAGGATCAGTTATGTCACAGCAGCTCAACTGAATGAATTCTCAGCATAAAATCCCATTAGGACATTGGGGGTCATTCAGACCCGATTGCACGCTGCCTTTTTTCGCAGCCGTGCGATCGGGTCTGAACAGCGCCTGCGCATGCACCGCAATGCGCAGGCACATCGGCCGCCGGCGACGGGGATCGCCGTGCAGCGACAGAACTAATGAAGAAAGCGATCGCAAGAAGGCTGACGGGAAAAAGGCGTTCATGGGCGGCAACTAACCGTTTTCAGGGAGTATCCGGAAAAACGCAGGCGTGCTCAGCCGTTCGGGATGAGGATTCCTGACGTCAGCGTCAGCCCGGATCGTCGCAGCGGCTGAGTAAATCCTGGGCTGTGCAGAAACTGCACAAACTTTTGTTTGTGCAGCTGACTGCACAGCCCATCGCACCCCTGCACAGCGATTACCTCCTCCCCTGTAGGCAGCGATTACCTGGTCGCAGCAGTGCAAAAAACCGCCTGCGTGCGACCAGGTCTGAATGACCCCCATTGTCTGAAAGATGTGGGAGGAGCTTTAGTTGTCTATAATAGGCTAATGATGAAATACTTGCATTTTAACTTCACTGTCCAAAATGTAATTTATGTACAGGTTATGTCGGGGTTTATAGGCCTCATATTCTGATCCTAGCCATAGACATCTTTTGCCATTTCTAAAAGTGTATGCTGGCTTTCATTAGCGGACCTAACTTTTATAATGATATAGGAACTTTTCATGTGTACACCGGGATTTCTTAATAGTAAAGAGCGCTGCGGGAAGTCTTTCAATGTCATGATAAATACGTGCTTGCCAAAGATCTCAAAATAAGTCAAGATATGGAACCTTTCCCAATGATTAAACATTCTCTGTATCTGCAATAAACCATGTTGCCATGCAAGAGGAGCTAATACATTTACATTTTGTCAGTGCAGGGTAAATACTGGCTGCTCTTGCATGTAGCCCAAAAAAGTTTGACAGTTTAATTTTTACAATTTAGATTTCAGTTAGGACATGCGCCACCCAAATCTAAATCTCCCTGCACGTTACATCTACCCCACCTGCAGTGCAGCATAATATTATTACTTGTTATTTTTGGCTTTACTTTCAAACCAGTATGTCTGTGTTACAGAAAGGGTTATATTAATGATATTATTTCTCTTTATTATGACTTTCCATTCCCACCTGTAGGACTTCCAAAATTAGTCTACCTGTCCCAATCAGTTCCTGGGATCACCTGTATAAGGTGGCCAGTGTCAAAGGCATTTCCCTCCTCTCCAAGGAACTCTGGAACTCTGACAAGTTTGAATTAAAATCTATTTAGAGTGAATCATGAAATAAAAATCTGGGTGAAGGCGCACTTAGAGAAACTAGAGCAGCATGAAAGACTCAAGACAAGGCTTTTAGCGCATCTAAGCTGTTATATAAATATATTCCCTGTATATAGTGATCTTCTATAACCATATTCCCTGTATATAGTGATCTTCTATAACCATATTCCCTGTATATAAGAATCTTCTCACTGTGCAATGTAGAATTTACCTGTTAGTCTCGCAGACGCCATGATACGCCTCAATAGCATCATCTTGGTCCATCTCTTTGTTGCTGTTGGACCAGTTCGCTTCTGAATCCTGTATTAAATGGCATTTAAATGAAGTTTATAAAACGTCAGTATAAAAGCCTCTCACTACACTTTGTAGGAGTACAGTTTCCCAACCCTTAGGGAAGTGTCTAGCTCTTCTGCAGCACTAGAACCCCCAACCCACCTTCCCTAATAAAGCCCTTTCACCTGCCACATGCACCAGAGGCACCAGCTCAACATGGGAGGCAGGAGGCACACCTCCACACGTGCTGACCCGCGGGATGGTCCCTCATATCGCGACTTTCTGCCGCAATCGGGACCTTACGAGATGTGCAGTAACTAATATAAAACTCTGCCTGTACTTACCACATCCTTTTCTCCGTCTTTCTGCTGCGCCGCGTTCACGATCTGCGTCCTAAGGATGAGAACTTCTTCCTTCCGCACTTCCAGCTCCTCGTTAGCAGATTTTAGCTGATTGAGCAGCAGGGTGTAGCCGACGGGCTCCTCGTTAGTGTCCTGCTCGGATGCTCCGTCCGCAATGGCTTTTCTCAGCTCGTTCAGGTCATTTTTAAGCTTCTTATTTTCCGATTCCAGCTCCTGTCTCTGTAATATTTGTAAGAAAGAGGACAGTAATAATGAGATAGGACTCTGACACTCAGTAGTCAGGGAGCACCTGGGGACCAATACTGTATATGTGCTTAAAATCCTATTATTATTGCTGGGGGAAAAAAAAAATTTTCATTTCTCATCACACAACACCACTGCTTCCTGATTTTCTGTACTAAGAAAACAATTGTCCGGTGTCGGAGAGCCTGCAAAATGCCGACATTACATGTACAGTATGTACTGTAAGCTGACAAACAAGCCTGGGGCTTCCTATAAGGCTTATTACCTATCTAAGAAGGGGATGCAGTCAATTTACCGACAATCAAAATCCCGACGGTCGCAATCCCGACTGCAATTGATCGACGGTCAAAATCCCGACAAGGTCAAAATCCCGACATAGACAAAATACCGACATTTAAAATACCGACAAGGTCAAAACACAGACATGTAAAATGCCGACATGAGTTTTTCGTGATTTTTTTCATTGAAACCGACTTGTTCATACTTTACCATCCCAGTGGACCTGGAGGGGGCATAAAATAGTGTGACGAACGCAGCGAGGCACCGTGCCCGAAGTATGGCGAGCGCAGCGAGCTATGTGAGGGTAAGAGGTACACTTATATGCTGTCCATGTCGACCTATGTCGACATACACACCAAAAACCCCAATGAGAAACTCATGTCGGCATTTTCACCTGTCGGCATTTTACATGTCTGTATTTAAATGTCGGAATTTTGACCTTGTCGGTATTTTGACCGTCGGGATTTTGATTGCAAGTATTTCATACCGATCCCCTAAGAAGGGACTGTCCTGCACAGAGAGTGGTGTCTTTATGTGGTTACTTTCCTTTTCTATAGCTCTTAAATGTACTTAGGGAAATAATAGAATCTTCCTCCCATTCATTTTGTGAAATTGTATTGTTTTTTTATTTTGTTTCCTAGGGTGGGTGGTGCTTGGACTCATAGATACATTGTACAACTCATAGATACATAGGGCTTAATTCAGATCTGATCGCAACAAAAAATGTGTTAGCTAATGGGCAAAACCATGTGCACTGCATGGGGAAGGGGGGGGGGGGGGGGGGGCAGATGTAACATGTGCAGAGAGAGTTAGATTTGGGTGGGTTGTGTTCAAACTGAAATCTAAATAGCAGTGTAAAAATAAAGCAGCCAGTATTTACCCTGCACAGAAACAAAATAACACACCCAAATCTAACTCTCTCTGCACATGTTACATCTGCCCCTCCTGCAGTGCACATGGTTTTGCCCAACTGCTAACAAATTTGCTGCCGCAATCAGCTCTGAATTACCCCCACTGCACAGTAAGACAGAAAGAAGAAACAGATGAGTCTATATATAGTGCACGGGAAGTCCTGCTGGTGGTAGTATGTCATGGCAAAGTTCAAAATATATATCAAGAGGAGAAACAACCATCTACGTTACATCTTCACCATTATTAAACATCAGCAGGGAGATCTACCCCTGCTAAGCCTGTGAGCAGAGCTGTCGGAATAAGGCAGAGAGGGGAAGAACATGGGGAGACGGGAGGAATAGTGACAGAATATGGGGAGACGGGGGGGGGAAGATGACAATATAGGGCAGACGGACAGAAATGGGGGATAATGGGGAGACAGGATCAACAGGGAAAAAAACAGGATGAGATGAAAAGAAAGAAGCAAGATTACGCAGGAGACATCAGGAAAGGGGGAAGGATAGGGGGATATGGGTGGAACAGCGAGAAAGAAAAGTGGAAGGGAAAGGAAATAAATGTCTGAGAACATGATAGGTCCAAAATACTAGTACAGTGCTATACTAGGCACATACACTACTGGCCTCTACAGGTGTAACCAAGGCACATACAGTATACTTCTGTTCTCTCCTGCTGTAACCTAGGCACATATACTATATAAGTATATACAGTATATAAATAGATTCTTAAATAAAATTACACCAGTTTCCACTTAAAGTGATTATAAACACCCAATAGCTGAAAAGTCTTGGGCTTGGCGCCTATTTTGTGTACAGTAACCAACCACAGTCGGCAAGGATCATTTACAGAAGTGTGATTGCTTCTTTGTGACATCACATGACTATTTTTGCGCAGATGCACCCGACTACAGATAAGGTGAGCCAAAGTACTTTATCCGCCATGTGTACTTGCAGACTGAGTCTACAAGGAGCGGGAAGCGTTGGTGCCCCTTGAAACATACCTGGCAGACAATCAGACACAAATGTGCCAATTAAAAATAAGAATTTACTTACCGATAATTCTATTTCTCGGAGTCCGTAGTGGATGCTGGGGTTCCTGAAAGGACCATGGGGAATAGCGGCTCCGCAGGAGACAGGGCACAAAAGTAAAGCTTTTACAGGTCAGGTGGTGTGTACTGGCTCCTCCCCCTATGACCACCCTCCAGACTCCAGTTAGGTACTGTGCCCGGACGAGCGTACACAATAAGGGAGGATTTTGAATCCCGGGTAAGACTCATACCAGCCACACCAATCACACCGTACAACTTGTGATCTAAACCCAGTTAACAGTATGATAACAGAGGAGCCTCTGAAAGATGGCTTCCTAAACAATAACCCGAATTAGTTAACAATAACTATGTACAAGTATTGCAGATAATCCGCACTTGGGATGGGCGCCCAGCATCCACTACGGACTCCGAGAAATAGAATTATCGGTAAGTAAATTCTTATTTTCTCTATCGTCCTAAGTGGATGCTGGGGTTCCTGAAAGGACCATGGGGATTATACCAAAGCTCCCAAACGGGCGGGAGAGTGCGGATGACTCTGCAGCACCGAATGAGAGAACTCCAGGTCCTCCTTTGCCAGGGTATCAAATTTGTAAAAATTTACAAACGTGTTCTCCCCTGACCACGTAGCTGCTCGGCAGAGTTGTAATGCCGAGACCCCTCGGGCAGCCGCCCAAGATGAGCCCACCTTCCTTGCGGAATGGGCCTTAACAGATTTAGGCTGTGGCAGGCCTGCCACAGAATGTACAAGTTGAATTTTGTTACAAAACCAACGAGCAATCGACTGCTTAGAAGCAGGTGCACCCAACTTGTTGGGTGCATACAGTATAAACAGCGAGTCAGATTTTCTGACTCCAGCCGTCCTTTAAATGTATATTTTTAAGGCTCTGACAACGTCCAACAACTTGGAGTCCTTCAAGTCGTCTGTAGCCGCAGGCACTACAATAGGCTGGTTCAGGTGAAACGCTGATACCACCTTAGGGAGAAAATGCGGACGCGTCCGCAGCTCTGCCCTATGTCGAATGGAAAATTAAATAAGGGCTTTTATAAGACAAAGCCGCCAGTTCAGATACTCTCCCGGCCGAAGCCAGGGCCAGTAACATAGTCACTTTCCATGTGAGATATTTCAAATCCACATTCTTTAGTGGTTCAAACCAATTGGATTTGAGGAAATCTAAAACTACATTTAGATCCCACGGTGCCACCTTAGGCACCACAGGAGGCTGTATATGCAGTACTCCTTTGATAAAAATCTGGACCTCAGGGACTGAGGCCAATTCTTTGTGGAAGAATATTGATAGGGCCGAAATTTGAACCTTAATAGATCCCAATTTGAGACCCATAGACAATCCTGATTGCAGGAAATGTAGGAAAACGACCCAGTTGAAATTCCTCCATCGGAGCACTCCGCTGCTCGCACCACGCAACATATTTTCGCCAAATACGGCGATAATGCTTCGCGGTGACTTCCTTCCTTGCCTTTATCAAGGTAGGAATGACTTCTTCTGGAATGCCTTTTCCTTTTAGGATCTGGCATTCAACGCCATGCCGTCAAACGCAGCCGCGGTAAGTCTTGAAAAAGACAAGGACCCTGCTGAAGCAGGTCCCTTCTCAGAAGTAGAGGCCACGGATCGTCCGTGACCATCTCTTGAAGTTCCGGGTACCAAGTCCTTCTTGGCCAATCCGGAGCCACTAGTCTTACTCCTCTTTGCCGTATAATCCTCAATACCTTTGGTATGAGAGGCAGAGGAGGAAACACATATACCGACTGGTACACCCAAGGTGTTACCAGCGCGTCCACAGCTATTGCCTGCGGATCTCTTGACCTGGCGCAATACCTGTCCAGTGTTTTGTTGAGGCGAGACGCCATCATGTCCACCATTGGTTTTACCCAACGGTTTAATAGCATGTGGAAAACTTCTGGATGAAGTCCCCACTCTCCCGGGTGAAGGTC
This sequence comes from Pseudophryne corroboree, assembly GCF_028390025.1. Lineage (NCBI taxonomy): Eukaryota > Metazoa > Chordata > Amphibia > Anura > Myobatrachidae > Pseudophryne > Pseudophryne corroboree. The sequence continues at coordinate 67,278,682 of NC_086444.1, forward strand.
GTGTCTGCTGAGGAAGTCTGCTTCCCAGTTGTCCACGCCCGGGATGAATACTGCTGACAGTGCTATCACGTGATTCTCCGCCCAGCGAAGGATCCTGGCAGCTTCTGCCATTGCCCTCCTGCTTCTTGTGCCGCCCTGTCTGTTTACATGGGCGACTGCCGTGATGTTGTCCGACTGGATCAACACCGGTCTTCCTTGAAGCAGAGGTTCCGCCTGGCTTAGAGCATTGTAGATTGCTCTTAGTTCCAGAATGCTTATGTGAAGAGACTTTTTCAGGCTCGACCACACTCCCTGGAAATTTCTTCCCTGTGTGACTGCTCCCCAGCCTCTCAGGCTGGCATCCGTGGTCACCAGGATCCAATCCTGCATGCCGAATCTGCGGCCCTCCAATAGATGAGCCTCCTGCAACCACCACAGAAGGGATACCCTTGTCCTCGGCGACAGGGTTATCCGCAGGTGCATCTGAAGATGCGACCCTGACCATTTGTCCAACAGATCCCTTTGCATGGAATCTGCCGAAAGGGATTGCTTCGTAAGAAGCTACCATTTTTTCCCAGGACTCTTGTGCATTGATGTACAGACACCTTTCCTGGTTTTAGGAGGTTCCTGACCAGGTCAGATAACTCCTTGGCTTTTTCTTCGGGAAGAAAAACCTTTTTCTGAACTGTGTCCAGAATCATCCCCAGGAACAGCAGACGAGTTGTCGGCATTAATTGGGATTTTGGAATATTCAGAATCCATCCGTGCTGCTTTAGCACCTCTTGAGATAGTGCTAAACCCATCTCTAGCTGTTCTCTGGACCTTGCCCTTATTAGGAGATCGTCCAAGTATGGGATAATTAATACGCCTTTTCTTCGAAGAAGAAATATTATCTCGGCCATTACCTTTGTAAAGACCCGAGGTGCCGTGGACAAACCAAACGGCAGCGTCTGAAACTGATAGTGACAGTTTTGTACAACGAACCTGAGGTACCCCTGGTGTGAGGGGTAATTGGAACGTGGAGATACGCATCCTTGATGTCCAAGGATACCATAAAGTCCCCTTCTTCCAGGTTCGCTATCACTGCTCTGAGTGACTCCATCTTGAACTTGAACTTCTTTATGTATAGGTTCAAGGACTTCAGATTTAGAATAGGCCTTACCGAGCCATCCGGCTTCGGTACCACAAATAGAGTGGAATAATACCCCTTCCCTTGTTGTAGAAGAGGTACCTTGACTATCACCTGCTGAGAATACAGCTTGTGAATGGCTTCCAAAACCGTCTCCCTTTCTGAGGGGGACGTTGGTAAAGCAGACTTCAGGAAACGGCGAGGTGGCTCTGTCTCTAATTTCAACCTGTACCCCTGAGATATTATCTGCAGGATCCAGGGATTTACCTGCGAGTGAGCCCACTGCGCGCTGTAATTTTTGAGACGACCGCCTACCGCCCCCGAGTCCGCTTGCGAAGCCCCAGCGTCATGCTGAGGCTTTTGTAGAAGCCGGGGAGGGCTTCTGTTCCTGGGAAGGAGCTGCCTGTTGCTGTCTCTTCCCTCGTCCTCTGCCTCGTGGCAGATATGAATAGCCCTTTGCTCTCTTATTTTTAAAGGAACGAAAGGGCTGCGGTTGAAAGGTCGGTGCCTTTTTCTGTTGGGGAGTGACTTGAGGTAGAAAGGTGGATTTCCCGGCCGTAGCCGTGGCCACCAAATCCGATAGACCGACCTCAAATAACTCCTCTACGCATCGCCTGTCCACTGTCGTGTCCATAAAGCTCTTCTGGCCGAAATGGACATAGCACTTACCCGTGATGCCAGTGTGCAGATATCTCTCTGTGCATCACGCATATAAAGAAATGCATCCTTTATTTGTTCTAACGACAGTAAAATATTGTCCCTGTCCAGGGTATCAATATTTTCGATCAAGGACTCTGACCAAACTACCCCAGCACTGCACATCCAGGCAGTCGCAATAGCTGGTCGTAGTATAACACCTGCATGTGTGTATATACCTTTTTGGATATTTTCCATCCTCCTATCTGATGGATCTTTAAGTGCGTCCGTCTCAGGAGAGGGTAACGCCACTTGTTTTGATAAGCGTGTTAGCGCTTTGTCCACCCTAGGAGGTGTTTCCCAGCGCTCCCTAACCTCTGGCGGGAAAGGGTATAAAGCCAATAACTTCTTTGAAATTAGCAGTTTTTTATCGGGGCACCCCACGCTTCATCACACACGTCATTTAATTCTTCTGATTCGGTAAAAACTACTGGTAGTTTTTTCACACCCCACATAATACCCTGTTTAGTGGTACCTGTAGTATCAGCTAAATGTAACATCTCCTTTATTGCCAAAATCATATAACGTGTGGCCCTACTGGAAAATACGGTTGATTCGTCACCTTCACCACCGGAATCAGTGCCTGTGTCTGGGTCTGTGTCGACCGACTGAGGCAAGGGACGTTTTACAGCCCCTGACGGTGTTTGAGGCGCCTGGACAGACACTAATTGAGTGTCCGGCCGCCTCATGTCGGCAAACGACTGCTTAAGCGAGTTGACGCTATCCCGTAATTCCACAAATAAAGGCATCCATTCTGGTGTCGACCCCCTAGGAGGTGACATCCTCATATTTGGCAATTGCTCCGCCTCCACACCAATAACGTCCTCATACATGTCGACACACACGTACCGACACACAGCAGACACACAGGGAATGCTCTATACGAAGACAGGACCCACTAGCCCTTTGGGGAGACAGAGGGAGAGTCTGCCAGCACACACCAAAAAGCGCTATATATGACAGGGATAGCCTTATGATTAAGTGCTCCCTTATAGCTGCTTTTATATTAATATATTGCCATTTATTCTGCCCCCCCTCTCTGTTATACCCTGTTTCTGTAGTGCAGTGCAGGGGAGAGACCTGGGAGCCTTCCTGACCAGCGGAGCTGTGACAGAAAATGGCGCCGTGTGCTGAGGAGATAGGCCCCGCCCCTTTTTCGGCGGGCTCGTCTCCCGCTATTTAGTACATTTAGGCAGGGGTAAATATCTCCATATAGCCTCTGGGGCTATATGTGAGGTATTTTTAGCCTTTTTAAAGGTTTTCATTTGCCTCCCAGGGCGCCCCCCCCAGCGCCCTGCACCCTCAGTGACTGCCGTGTGAAGTGTGCTGAGAGGAAAATGGCGCACAGCTGCAGTGCTGTGCGCTACCTTAAGAAGACTGCAGGAGTCTTCAGCCGCCGATTCTGGACCTCTTCTTGCTTCAGCATCTGTGAGGGGGCCGGCGGCAAGGCTCCGGTGACCATCCAGGCTGTACCTGTGATCGTCCCTCTGGAGCTTCATGTCCAGTAGCCAAGAAGCCAATCCATCCTGCACGCAGGTGAGTTCACTTCTTCTCCCCTCTGTCCCTCGTTGCAGTGATCCTGTTGCCAGCAGGAATCACTGTAAAATAAAAAACCTAAGCTAAACTCTCTAAGCAGCTCTTTGTGAGAGCCACCTAGAATTGCACCCTTCTCGGCCGGGCACAAAAATCTAACTGGAGTCTGGAGGGGGGTCATAGGGGGAGGAGCCAGTACACACCACCTGACCTGTAAAAGCTTTACTTTTGTGCCCTGTCTCCTGCGGAGCCGCTATTCCCCATGGTCCTTTCAGGAACCCCAGCATCCACTTAGGACGATAGAGAAATGGGTATGTTCTGCGCTTCTTAACTCATAGTGACTCCATTTTTTTTTATGTTTCAGTTTAATAATCAGAAGTTTGCAATCCCTCTGAGATTAATTACAGTAATTGCTGTGCAAGTTGTTACAACGTATGTCCTGATGGGTGTCGTACGGTATGCCAGCGCTCGGGCTCCCGGCGCCAGCATACCGGCGCCGGGAGCCCGTCCGCCGGCATACCGACAGCGTGGTGAGCGCAAAGGAGCCCCTTGCAGGCTCGCTACGCTGCGCTCGCCACGCTGCGGGCACGGTGGCGCGCGTAACACTATTTTATTCTCCCTCCAGGGGGGTCGTGGACCCCCACGAGGGAGAATAGTTGTCGGTATGCCGGGTGTTGGGATTCCGGCGCCGGTATACTGTGCGCCGTGATCCCGACATTCGGCATACAGAAGACCACCCCTCCTGATACCTCTGTTCCCTGTTCAGAACAACCCCTGCTTCCGTAACTTCCAAGAATTACAAAGGAAATTTTGTGAAAAAATGTACATTATATCCTATGATACAAGACAGAATTACACCCTCAGATTATTTTCATTTTTTGCCTTTCCCTCCTGAAAGATTATAAATACATTACGCTATCGCTATGGTTTCTGTCTGTGTTTTTCAGCCATATCTTTAAATTATCCAGTCAGATTTAAAAAAAGTTTAGCAGTTCTCTGAGTGCAGAGGTAATATATAGTGATGAAAAAAACTACGTTGAGGACCATCTACAGTCACCGTCCACGTACAGTACTCTGTGATTGCAGAATACGGCTCTCGTTAGCTGTATACATCACAAGCAAAAAAAGTGAACAGATTTCTTCTCACAAGACCCGCAAAGTAAACAGCCAGTGCAAGTACACAGTATAATTGTGAACTAGGGTAGATTCAATGTGACATGTGAGAATATTCCCGGATTTCACCCATCTAGTCTGGCACCCGGAGAGGTAACCGCTGTCTACCCCTGCTCTAAGAGTAACATCATGAAATATTTGGGCTAAATCTTTTCATTACCTTCAGGTTGTTGTACGCGATGTCGGTGTCACGGTCTGTGTCGTTGGTGGTTTCAATGACCTGGATCTACAGAATACAGAAACACAGTGGGGTCACACATAAAGAAACTGAAATATAAGTGTATACTGCAAAATTACTTTATCATGTTTTTATCATGTCTTTATCATGCCTGCAAGATTGGCTTATTAAAATTACAATTACACAAGAACCCTCTGAAGGCTCCAACAGACCTGGTCTGAAATCCACTTGCTGACAACCACTTACCTCATTCAAACAGGCAAGAGAGTTGTCAATGCCCCGCCTCCACCAACAGTCCATTCATGCCAAAGTGAAATTCATGGAGGGAGGGGCATCAATAGCTATGCTGTTACTCAGAGAACAACTTAATAGAGACAGTGGTATAGCACTGTACGATTACAGCCTTTGGCGGGACAGGGCAGATGTGGGCTGAAAATGGAACTCTCTACTTTATATTGCCTTTGTGAATGCCACTAAAAATTCTATCCCATTATGTACGATTATAAAATGATTGCGAAAATTTTAGGAGTGGGGGAGAAAATTCTTGATAGACATGTTTCGGAAGATCTCCTAACATCATAAATTTTGTACTATTTGGGGATTACAGAGGAATCTTCCTTACGTCCACAAGAAGTACACTACTATTCTTTATTGACAACATGTACCAGGGTGCCGTACAAAGGGCCTAATTCAGAGTTGATCGCAGCAGCAAATTTGTTAGCAGTTGGGCAGAACCATGTGCACTGCAGGGGGAGGGGGGCAGATATAACAGAGAGTTAGATTTGGGTGGGGTGTGTTCAAACTGAAATCCAAATTGCAGTGTAAAAATAAATCAGCCATTGTCTACCCTGCACAGAAACAAAATAACCCACCCAACTCTAACTCTCTCTGCACGTTATATCTGCCCCACCTGCAGTGCACATGGTTTTGTCCAACTGCTAACAAATTTGCTGCTGCGATCAACTCTGAATTACCCCCAATGAGAGAACCTTATACACATGGAGCTTACAATCTAATTTCCCAACCACACATACACCAGGGTCAGTTATGGTACCTGCAGGAAACCACTAGACTCAGATAGCATAGAATGTAACCCGTTACAGACTGCAGTGAAATCTCCGGCGTTACCTGAGGCTTTTTATTTTCTTCTTGCTCCTTCTTGTCTAGCTGGCTCTGCAGCTTCTTCCTCTCCAGCTCCAGCTCCCGCACCCTCTTCTGGAGTTTCAGGAACAGAGTCATATCCATAGCAGCTTTCTCCAGCCCAGCTTCCTGCAAGATGTGTTCACATGGCTATATCAGCTTCAAAATCCCAAAGCACCCTCTGGTGATAGCAGTTCCAGGCCTATCACATATAATAAGCCCACCAAAACCAGATTTCATTACACTTTCTGGAAACATAAGTAAATCAGAGACAGAAGCAGCCCAAGCCAAGATGAGCCCCTTTCCCAGAGAAATTTCTATAATGTACCTTTAAGGTGTTGTCACACAAGCTGTTGTCAGTCAACAGGAGAATTAGCTCTTTAAAGTTTCACAGCATTTTCAGCTGTTGGAAATATTTTGCTTGAAAAGCAGTACCTAATATCAGAGCAGTTTCTGAGGGCAACCTAAACGCTCATGTGGCACAGGCAAGAGATTTTATTGCTTCTGTTGACATAGGCCACTGAGCAGGAAAACACAAGGTATGCCTCATTTCTACAGAAAAGATTAATGTACCACATTATGTAGACAAAAGTGATTGGACGCGGTCGGCAAATAGTTCAATGAGATTTTAGTGACGTCAGTACTTTGTAGGTCCACCATGTTCAGTAATTTATGCAGATACACTTCTTGGCAAACTGTCCACCAGTTCCAGGACAACAGCAGGTGGTATGTTTTGCCATTCCGCCTTAAAGACAGTGACCAACAGCGACACTGAAGGTCAAGTCGGTCTAGAATGCACCCGTCGCTCCAATTCGTCCCAGAGGTTCTCAATGGGGCTAAGATCTGGACTCTGAGCAGGCCAGTCAATCCAAGTTATAGAATTTTCTGTATACCAGCCCAGGTTCGCCTGGAAACATGACATCGCGCAGGCGACAATGATCCCCTTTTCTAACTCGGTTAGCTCCTTCCGGCAAGCCATTTCATTATCAAATGATGTAATCAGTGCCCCCCTGCCCGTTTTATACCTTCACACATCTGCTGCAGGAGCACACCATTTAGCTTGCGTGGGGTATAGCATACATAGTATATAAATGTTGGTGTCAGTCAAGCAGGTGTCAGTGGGAAAATACCTGGAGAAAAACCATCTTCAAAGTTTCAGAGCATTTTTATGCTTGCAGGAAAAATGTTACCTGAAAGCTTTATATATTATCTAAGCAGTCTCTGAGGAGCATCTTAATCACTTATGTGACATGTGTATGGAGAAGAAACGGTGTTATGAAGCATCTAATTGCTTTACTGCTGAACGTAAATGCACAAAGCAAATTCAAAAAAATTGGGGCAGATGTATTAAGCCATGAGGAGTGATAAAGAAGTGATAAGTGAAAGGTGATAATGCACCAGCCAATCAGCTCCTAACTGTCATCTTTCAAATCCGTAATGATTGGCTTGTGCGTTATAACCTTGCACTTATCACTGCTTTAACTCTTCTCCAGGTTAATACATCTTCCTCCCATAAGAAGAAGAGCACTCTAGGCAAAGAAAGACCGCGATCCAATAGTAGCTTTTGTTTGACACCATCCATTTGGATGATACTTACACTCCTGTCATTACAGGTGTTTTATTCCTGTTTTAAGATTTAAAAAAAAAACGAGATTTATGGTAAGAACTTACCGTTGTTAAATCTCTTTCTGCGAGGTACACTGGGCTCCACAGGGAATGACATTGGGGTGTAGAGTAGGATCTTGAGCCGAGGCACCAACAGGCTCAAAGCTTTGACTGTTCCCAGAATGCCTAGCGCCGCCTCCTCTATAACCCCGCCTCCGTCTACAGGAGCTCAGTTTTTTGAACCAGTCCAATGCAGTAGCAGGCAAAAGAGACGACAACTGTTAGTAGCCACATATACCACACTCTCACAACAGGAGAAAGTGTCAGCGGCTAATGCCATACCAACCCAAGGAGGCTAAGTGCGTCAGGGTGGGCGCCCTGTTGAGCCCAGTGTACCTCGCAGACAGAGATTTAACAACCGTAAGTTCTTACCATAAATCTTGTTTTCTGCTGCGGGGTACACTGGGCTCCACAGGGAATGACATTGGGGATGTCCTAAAGCAGTTCCTTATGGGAGGGGACGCACCGTAGCAGGCACAAGAACCCGGCGTCCAAAGGATGCATCCTGGGAGGCGGAAGTATCGAAGGCATAGAACCTTATGAACGTGTTCACGGAGGACTAAGTAGCCGCCTTGCACAATTGTTCAAGGGTCGCACCACGGCGGGCCGCCCAAGAAGGTCCAACAGACCGAGTAGAATGGGCCTTGATAGTAGCAGGAGCTGGAAGGCCAGCCTGTACATAAGCATGTGCAATCACCATTCTAATCCATCTGGCCAGGGTCTGCTTGTGAGCAGGCTAGCCACGTTTATGAAAACCAAACAGAATAAAGAGAGAATCCGACTTCCTGATGTAGGCAGTTCTCTTCATATAGATACGGAGAGCCCGTACCACATCCAAAGACCTCTCTTTGGAAGAAAATTCAGGAGAGGCAAAGGCCGGAACCACAATCTCCTCATTAAGGTGGAAAGAAGACACCACCTTAGGTAGATACCCGGGACGTGTTCTAAGAACCGCCCGATCACGGTGAAAAATCAGATATGGTGACCTACAAGATAAGGCACCCAAATCCGACACCCGTCTAGCAGAGGCAATAGCCAGCAGAAACAATACCTTAAGGGAAAGCCACTTAAGGTCTGCAGATTCAAGAGGCTCAAACAGAGACCCTTGCAACGCCTCCAAAACCACCGACAATTCCCAAGGAGCCACAGGCGGGACATAGGGAGGTTGAATCCGTAACACACCCTGAGTGAACGTATGCACATCAGGTAAAGTCGCAATTTTTCTCTGAAACCAAACCGACAAGGCAGAAATATGAACCTTGATGGAGGCAAAACGAAGGCCCAAGTCCAGGCCTTGTTGTAGAAAGGCCAAAAGTTTGGCCGTACTAAACTTGTAAGCGTCATGATTGTTAGACGCGCACCAAGCAAAGTAAGAATTCCAGACCCTATGATAAATCCGAGCAGAAGTCGGATTCCGGGCCTTCAACATGGTTTGAATGACAGCCTCAGAAAATCCTTTGGCCCTTAAGACTGAAGCTTCAAGAGCCACGCCGTCAAAGTCAATCGGGGTAAATCCTGATATACACAGGGGCCCTGAACGAGGAGATCTGGGCGCTGCGGAAGTAGTAGGGGACGCTCTATCGAGAGACCCTGAAGGTCTGAGAACCAATGCCGTCTGGGCCACGCTGGAGCAATCTGAAGTAGGATTCCTCCTTCTTGCTTGAACTTCCTTATTACTCTGGGCAGGAGTGACACTGGAAGGAACACGTATGGCAGTCGAAAGTTCCATGAAATTGTCAGTGCGTCCACGAACGCTGCTTGAGGATCCCTTGTCCTTGCTCCGAAGACCGGAACCTTGTGATTGTGTCGAGATGCCATCAGGTCCACATCTGGAAGGCCCCACTTGTCCACGAGGAGTTGAAACACTTCTGGATGGAGGCTCCATTCTCCGGCATGTACGTCCTGACGACTGAGAAAGTCCGCTTACCAGTTTAGGACCCCCAGAATGAACACTGCCGATATGGCTGGCAGATGGCGTTCCGCCCACTGAAGAATCCTTGATACTTCCCTCATGGCCATGCGGCTTCGAGTGCCGCCTTGATGATTTATGTACGCCACCGTGGTGGCGTTGTCCGACTGCACTTGAACAGGTCTGTTCTGTATTAAATGCTGGGCCAAGTTCAATGAGTTGAACACCGCCCGCAATTCCAGAATGTTTATCGGGAGGAGAGACTCCTCCTTGGTCCACCGACCCTGAAGGGAGTGTTGCTCCAACACCGCGCCCCAACCTCTCAGACTGGCATCTGTCATAAGAAGGACCCAGTTGGAGATTCAGAATGGACGACCCCTGCTCAACCGTTGGTCCTGAAGCCACCAGCTCAGTGACAGACGGACCTCCGGAGACAAGGAGATCATTTGAGATCTGATCCGGTGAGGCAGGACGTCCCACTTGGCAAGAATCAGCTTCTGCAGAGGGCGGGAATGGAATTGAGCGTACTCCACCATGTCGAAAGCCGACACCATGAGACCTAGCACTTGCATTGCCGAATGTATCGACACTTGCGGACGAGATAGGAAGCATCGAATCCTGTCCTGAAGCTTCAGGACTTTCTCCTGAGACAAGATCAACCGCTGGTTGTGAGTGTCCAACAACGCCCCCAGGTGCACCATGCTCTGAGAAGGGACCAGGGAGGATTTCTTCCAGTTGATGAGCCACTCGTGGGCTTGCAGAAACTGGATAGTCAGATCCAGATGGCGTAGGAGAATTTCTGGGGAATTTGCCAGGATCAACAAGTCGTCCAGGTACGGTAGGATCCTGACCCCTTGACGGCGGCGTACAGCCGTCATTACCGCTATGACCTTGGTGAAGACACGCGGAGCCGTGGCCAAACCAAAAGGTAACTCTCGAAATTGGTAATGAAGGTTGCCACCCGCAAACCTCAGGTACTGCTGATGCAACACTGCAATGGGAATATGCAGGTAAGCATCCTGTGTGTCCAGTGAGACCATATAGTCCCCAGGTTCCAAGGCCAGAACAATAGAGCGAAGAGTTTCCATACGAAACTTGGGGACCCTCACAAATTTGTTCAAGGACTTGAGGTTGAGAATGGGCCGGTAAGACCCATTCGGTTTTGGGACTAGGAACAGCGGTGAATAGTACCCCTTGCCACTCTGAGCCAGAGGCATCTGTATTACCACTCCTGTGTCCAGGAGAGACTGTACCACCGAATGAAGGGTTTTTGCCTTCATCTGATCCAAAAGGACGTCTGTCAGGCAAAATCGATGAGGGGGACGATTCTTGAAGGATACTGCGTAACCTCGAGTGACGACTTCCCGCACCCAGGCATCGGAAGTGGTCTTCAACCATTCCTGGGTATACCCTAGAAGTCGGCCCCCTACCCTGGGATTCCCCAGGGGGAAGCCCACCCCGTCATGCGGCAGGCTTGTCAGTTTTGGAAGCAGGCTGACGGGCAGACCAGGCACGTTTGGGTTTGGGCATATTTGGTTTGGAAGTGCAAACCTGTTTCGGGTTTGCCTGACCTTTTGCTTTCCCTGAAGGACGAAAGGAGCGGAAAGAAGTACTCTTAGCCTTCGGCACCGAAGGAGCAATACTAGGAAGACATGCTATTTTAGCAGACGCTAAGTCAGCCACTATCTTATTGAGGTCTTCCCCGAAAAGAATGTCTCCCTTGAAGGGGAGTAACTCCAGGGTTTTCTTAGAGTCCATGTCCACAGACCAGGACCGTAACCAGAGAATCCGGCGAGCCAAAATGGACGTAGTAGAAGCCTTGGCCGCCAGAATACCGGCATCAGAAGCCGCCTCCTTAATGTAATGAGACGCTGTGACAATATACGACAAGCATTGTCTAGCATGATCAGAAGCATTGGAAGGCAACTCCGCCTCCAGCTCCTGAGCCCGTGCTTCAGCTTCTGCAGCCCATGTCGCTGCAATGGTGGGCCTATGCACAGCACCGGTTAGGGTGTAAATTGCCTTCAATAGTGTGGAGAAGGTAGCCCAAGGTGGGTCATTTTGCACCCTTGTTGCTACAGTCCCACTGGGGGGGTAAGGAACCCCCAGAACCTGAACCCTCAGCTGCCATGTTATCATCAAATGTGTCTGCAGCGTCAACACCACGCAATGTGGGATCAGCCCCAGCACCGTTGCCCTTTGTAGCGGACATAATCAAAAAGCTCAATGCAAGGCAACACAGTACAATATCAGCAACACAGTACCTGACACAGACCCCCTGTGTAGTGTATTTCAGCACAAACAGGGAATTCTAGAGGTATAGGGGTATATGCAATTCACGGCGAATCGCGGCAATTTTTCGCCGTTTTTTAATTCGACTAAATTCGCCAGGTGAATTCCGGAAGGTGGCTTCCGGAATTCACCATATTCAATGAAAAACGGATTCGCCAGAATCGCGGGCGAAAATCGGCCGATTTGGCGGATTTTGCCGCGATTTTAAAAAACGGGAAAAAACGGGAAAAACCCGGAAAAAAAAATGGCGTGGGGTCCCCCCTCCAAAGCATAACCAGCCTCGGGCTCTTCGAGCTGGTCCTGGTTCTAAAAATGCAGGGGAAAAATTGGGCAGGGATCCCCCGTATTTTTAAAACCAGCACCGGGCTCTGCGCCTGGTGCTGGTGCCAAAAATACGGGGGACAAAAAGAGTAGGGGTCCCCCGTATTTTTAACACCAGCATCGGGCTCCACTAGCTGGACAGATAATGCCACAGCCGGGGGTCACTTTTATGCCGTGCCCTGCGGCCGTGGCATTAACTACCCAACTAGTCACCCCTGGCCGGGGTACCCTGGGGGAGTGGGGACCCCTACAATCAAGGGGTCCCCCCCCCAGCCACCCAAGGGCCAGGGGTGAAGCCCGAGGCTGTCCCCCCCCATCCAATGGGCTGCGGATGGGGGGGCTGATAGCCTTTTGTGATAATAAAAAGATATTGTTTTTTCCATTAGTACTACAAGTCCCAGCAAGCCTCCCCCGCAAGCTGGTACTTGGAGAACCACAAGTACCAGCATGCGGGAGAAAAACGGGCCCGCTGGTACCTGTAGTACTACTGGAAAAAAAATACCCAAATAAAAACAGGACACACACACCGTGAAAGTAAAACTTTATTTCATACGCCGACACACACATACTTACCTATGTTGACACGCCGACTGCCACGGTCTCCGACGATCCGAGGTACCTGTGAAAAAATTATACTCACCTTCCAGCGTCCAGAGGTACATCCAGGTCCAGAGATAATCCACGTACTTGGCAAAACAAAAAAACGAACAACGATCCATACCGGACTAGAAAGGGGTCCAATGCTTTCACATCAGACCCCTTTCTCCCGAATGCCGGGACATCACGTGACTCCTGTCACTGAAGTCCCTTCAGCCAATCAGGAAGCGCTACTTCCGTGGCGCTCATCTGATTGGCTGTGCGCTGTCTGTGATGTGACAGCGCATCGCAAAGCCGCTCCATTACTTTCAATGGTGGGAACTTAGCGGCTAGCGGGGGGGTCACCCGCCGGTCAGCCGCTGACCGGCGGGTGACCTCACCGCTAGCCGCTAAGTTCCCACCATTGAATATAATGGACTGGGCTGTGCGATGCGCTGTCTGCTCAGACGCACAGAGCCAATCAGATGAGCGCAACGAAGTTGCGCTTCCTGATTGGCTATAGAGACCTTTCTGTGACAGCTGTCACTGACAGGTCTCTCTGCATTCGGGGATAGGGGTCCCATGTGTCAGCATGGGACCCCTTTCAGTCCGGCATGGAGCGGGTGTTCGGTTTGTTTTTTTCTCCAAGTACGTGTATTTATCTCTGGAGCCTGGTTGAGGTGAGTATATTGATCTTTTATTTTCAGGTACCCCTGGATTCTACATGGAGAAGAGGACCGATGTCGGCGTGTGAACATAGGTAAGTATGTGTGTGTCGACGTATGAAATAAAGTTTTACTTTCACGGTGTGTGTGTCCTGTTTTTATTTGGGTATTTTTTTTCCAGTAGTACTACAGGTACCAGCGGGCCCGTTTTTCTCCCGCATGCTGGTACTTGTGGTTCTCCAAGTACCAGCTTGCGGGGGAGGCTTGCTGGGACTTGTAGTACTGCTGGAAAAAACAATATTCTTTTCATGCTCACAAAAGGCTATCAGCCCCCCCATCCGCAGCCCATTGGATGGGGGTGGACAGCCTCGGGCTTCACCCCTGGCCCTTGGGTGGCTGGGGGGGGGGGACCCCTTGATTGAAGGGGTCCCCACTCCCCCAGGGTACCCCGGCCAGGGGTGGCTAGTTGGATATTTAATGCCACGGCCGCAGGGCACGGCATAAAAGTGACCCCCGGCTGTGGCATTATCTGTCCAGCTAGTGGAGCCCGATGCTGGTGTTAAAAATACGGGGGACCCCTACGCTTTTTGTCCCCCGTATTTTTGGCACCAGCACCAGGCGCAGAGCCCGGTGCTGGTTTTAAAAATACGGGGGATCCCCTGTCAATTTTTTCCCCGCATTTTTAGAACCAGGACCAGCTCGAAGAGCCCGAGGCTGGTTATGCTTTGGAGGGGGGACCCCACGCCATTTTTTTTTTAGGATTTTACCGTTCCAGCAATAAAAAAAAAAAAAATAATAATATTTTAAAAAATATATAAATAATATTTGTGCCTCCAAAAAAAAAAAAAAAAAAGTACCTAATCCCTTCTAATATAAATAGATCTGCTATTCCCCAAAAAACAAAAACAAAAAAAAACATGTTTAAAATTTTTTTATTTGTTTTCACCCTCCAAAGTGTGGCGGATTGAAAATGACGAATTTGCTGTCTAAAAGCACTGCTGTCGAATTTCCAAACTTGAATTGAATATGCTTTGGTCGAATTGCAGCACTTATATCATTGCAGAAAAGTCGAATTTGCAAAAATTCGAATTTCAAAAAGTCGCATTTTGAAAGTCCGTTTTTTGGTCGGAAAGCACTGAATTGCATAGGCGAATTTTTTTTTTGGTCGAAAATGACCCGAAATTCGACAATTTCGGGAATTCGACCGCAATTGCATATACCCCATATTGTGACTAAAACTCACAGAGAAAAATACACACTGAGTATATCCTGTGAACTACCTATATTATGATAAACCTCACACACTTAGCCTCCTCAGGTTTTATAATATAGGGATAGTAATCTGAGTGAGAGACACGAAATGGAGTTAACACAGCAGCTATATGTACACACACACAGTTTTTTAATGCAGAAATTATGACATGCAATAAAACTGCACTGGACTAGCAATACATAGTAGTACTAAGTATAGCTATACACGTAATAGATATAACAATGCACAGTAAAGACTGGATGTATATCACAGGGTACTTGTACTAAATAACCCTGACTAAATGCACTTTTTCTTAACTAACGCTGTCAGCAGACATGTAGAATACTTAAGTGTCCTGTAAAATGCACAGCGCTGACAGGCAGGCGGCTTTACAGAGGAGGATTTGCCCAAACAGTCCCAGGATCAGCTATGCTTGCTATAATGGTGCCCAACTGCTGACAGGGAGTGAGGGAGAGAGAGATATGCAGCTCCAGGGCGGGAACATTTACTCTAAATGGCGCCCTGGGGCTGGGGGAGGTGCTACAGGTCAAAGTCTTATCTTCCTGCTGGACTTCACCACCGGGTACTGGGGGCTTAAATAAATGGTTTTATGAGAGAAAACTGACATGTGCCCATGCCCTGGTGGTCTAGTGGGGCCCCTGTACTGCCACAGTGTCCACGCCAGCGCGCGCGGCCGGCCTCCCACCGGCCGCAAGGGATCGCGATATACAGCGGGTTCCGGGGGGACCACTTACCTCCTCCCTGAGTGTGGCCACGTGATCCAGGAGAACAGCGGTCGTGTGTGTGACTAACATGGAAGAAAACCGGAGCCTCCGCTGTAGGTACCCGGCAACCAGGGCGCGGGATTGTACAGAGCCCCTGGGGGTGGTGATGGAGCTGCAGCAGGAGATGTCTGACTGATATCAAACACAGTCAGTGTCTATGCTGCAGCCCTTGAAGTCTTCAATATTCTTTAAAAGCTTCTTCGCAGGGCTGCAGGAGCAGCCCCCTGTTGTATGCCTGCTTACTGCATGGCACAAACTACAAAACTGAGCTCCTGTGCACGGAGGCGGGGTTATAGAGGAGACAGCGCTAGGCATTCTGGGAACAGTCAAAGCTTTGAGCCTGTTGGTGCCTCGGATCAAGATCCTACTCTACACCCCAATGTCATTCCCTGTGGAGCCTAGTGTACCCCGCAGCAGAAATAAAGATATATCTCCTTTTCACATAAGCTTTCACTTACTGAGTAGTTTATCAAGCGTCTTTAAGTACCAATGAGAACACGCATGTCATATTAAGTCACATGCTGTCCAGGGGCAGATTTAGGGGTCAGGCTGCCCCAAGATACAATATTATTGGGCACCTGCTCCCCCCGGAATTCTGGAATTCCTCCTAGCTAAGAGCCTCCACCTGGACTGCACATGCCCTGTTTGAAGTAGTGACAGGAGGCAGGCGGTGGTGCCCAGAGACATGTCCAATGGACAGTACCTAACAGGAAATCCAGCAATGGTGTCGCTTACCTCCACCTCCATAATGGTGTCTTCTGTGTCCCCGATTTCAGAGGTGGATATTGAGGGGTAGTTGGAGTCAGATTCCAGGCTGCTTTGGTTAGATGGGTTTCTGCGGTGCCCTGGTGTTTGCTGCAATAGAAGTATGTACATTTAGAAAAATCAGTTACAGCCCTGGGATTCTATAAATATACGAGAGGACAATCTACAATGCAAGGCTGCTACATTCATGTCAACTGACCTTGATAATAGTGACCTCCTCCCGCAGGTTGTCATACCGTTGCTCCAGGCGGGTGTACTCCTTTACCAGGTTCTGGTAGCGAGACCTCTCTTCCTCCAGATCCTTCTGGATCTGCTGATTTTCTTTGAGTGTGCTCTTGGTGAGCTCGTCTGAGCAGGGAGAAAACAGAGTAACGGATTTACAGACTTCCACCAACTCAAAAACGACTGCAAGCCAAAACACAGCCTCCCATCTATGTGACCCTCTAATTCATGAGACATTCAGTGTCGCTAGGGGAAAGCACATTGATTTCTGCAATATCTAGCACAAAGAGGGAAACCATCCATTTCCAGTCACCAGCAATGCAGCAGAGACTTTTCTATCATGGGTCCATGCCAACTCTCCAGTACTTTCATGGCTATAAGACTAGTTGTAGTTGGTTTAAAGGCATATTTTATTTGTATTTTTTTTTGCTTTGTTTTATTCAAGAGTTAGTGGATCTCAGTTTTCATTTTAGTCTAATTTTAGTCAATGTTTTAATCATAATTTTGCAGTTTATTGATACTGTAATACACAGGTTCTCAAACTCGGTCCTCAGGACCCCACACAGTGCATGTTTTGCAGGTCTCCTAACAAAATCACAAGTGAAATAATTAGTTCCACCTGTAGACCTTTTAAAATGTGTCAGTGAGTAATTAATACACCTGTGCACCTGCTGGGTTACCTGCAAAACATGCACTGTGTGGGGTCCTGAGGACTGAGTTTGAGAACCTATGCTGTAATAGATTTTGCTGAAGAACATTTCTCTAAAATTCCTTTGAGAAGTTTGCATACATTTAACTATGTGTTTAGTAATGTAGGTTCAGTAGGCTGAGAATGTGTTACATCCAGACTCTGACTTACCGTAGTGCTCCCATATATCATAAACAAATTAATGCCTTAAGTTTGTTAGAACAAACAAGTGAAATACACAACCATTTTTATTTTCTGCAAATATCTAGAACACATAATTGTTCTTTAAAAATGTTAAACCCTACTTCCAGGGTTAATTTTGACAAGGGTTTTAAATGTAGTTTTAGTCTTATGTCCCCCATACCCCAGCGATGGATTGAGGAAATCCCCATGGCTGAGCACAGAGGGTTAAAGGTCACCTGTACCCAAGCATAGTTAGCCTTAAAACCTGGACCGTTAGGATGCCTTGAACACCGAATTAGGGAACCTCTGTCCTAATGGTATTATACGGATACAATGCAGGCTAAAATCCTTTTGATACACGTCAAGGTCCCTATGATAACTATAGTATACACAAATGTGGCAACAACAAAATAAAGTATCTAATTTAAATGTAACAAACATTCTAAAAACAGGTTCTGTAGGGGAATCAATTTTCGGAAATGTCTGCAAAATGCTGTCAGAATCCTGACACCCCCATGATCACCAACATCGCACCATGGAGGTGTGTAGTGACATTAGGGATGTTGGGCTACCGTAATTCTCAGGGAAGTGCGGAGGTGAGCACAACATCTCTGATGATTGCATATTCTTCTATCAGTCATCTAATGCAGTCACTGGTTCCCGGTGGTAGTCTGACTTCCAATGAATGTTGGTTCAGTTCAGAAACTGCATCATACAGGTGATAGATGTTCTTTAATATTATCTGTCACTAGGGACAGTTCCAGGTTCTGACACCAGCAGTGATGAGAGCAGCACACGTACTGTACCTTCAGTGCGGAGCAGAATCCGGTGAGTCATCTCTTCTTTTTCTTCCTTTAACTGAGAGTTTTCTTTTTCGAGCTCATCGATTCGCTGGATGCAAACATAGATAGGAGTCAGTATGGAAACCCGGGGAGTCCATCTAATTACCAAGGACAGGCTCAGGTTTTAACGATTTGTCATTATCTCCATTTTTACACTGACCAACATCATACTACAATTCCCATTATCTGTTTTAATGACTTTTTTTTTGTTTGTTATTTAAATTGAGCATATTTATTAAGAATATTTTCCAAATTGCATTAGGACATACACACACAAAAAGAAAACCAGATAAATAATCAAACATGAGAGAAACAAATAATGAGCACACACAAAGTTGTGGGGAATAAACAATATAAAAAAAGTCATACCACAGACAACATGACCACAGAGACAGGAAAAACACATAATTATACGGCTGAATCAGAGGAGGACGCTGTAGCACTTTGTATGCAGCGGCTGTGATAAGTTATGCTAAAGCGGAGGCGGGGGGCTTGGACTTCACACCATCATGCTGAGACATATATGGGTATATTCAATCAGGGTCGGATCCATTTCGACATGCATTTGTCGGAATGGATCCGACAAGGGCTATTCAAAGCCCATCTCAGTTCGACTTTAAAAAAGTCGAATTGAGATGAGGGACCAGAGAGGGGGGAGAACCGCGGGCAGACGGGGGACAGCAGCGCTGCAGGAGGATGTGGCACAGCCGCCAGACCTAACGGCAGCGTCCACCCGGCTCCAGCAAGCGGAACCTTACTTGCTGGAGCATGGTGGACGCTGCAGTGAGCGGCGGCTATAACACATCCTTCTGCAGCGCTGTGCTGTAGCGCTGCTGTCCCCCATCTGCCCGCTGCTCTCCCCCTCTCAGGTCCCTCAAGTCGAACTGAGATGGTCGGAAACGGGGCCACAATCTGTCAAATTTGGCCCCGTTTCCCTCAGAAGCACGTGAATCGGCAGCTATACCGCCGATTCACGTACTATTCGACAAGTCGAATTCCCCGACTTGTCGAATAAAAATGCTGGGGACTCAATAGGTCGGAAGCCCTTCCGACCTGAAAAAAAGTCGAAAACTGACGTCTTTTCGACAAGACGGCAGTTTCGACCTTAATTGAATATCCCCTATGGAGTTCCACACAAAAAAACCCACAAGAAAATACATTTTCAGACTGCATATTGGGAAAGGCACTATGATGGCAAGTCCTGAATAGTTAAAATTGACTAGCCTGAACAGTCTATCTAGACTTGCGATACCGACCTCGCGGGATCGTACATCGGGATCGCAAGGTGACTTTCACCTTGCGATCTGCACTAACTTTCCTTACGATTTTTACTATATAGTCAAAATCGTAAGAAAAAATCTCACCGTGTGTACACACCTTAACACATAGCTTCTGCTTCTTACTTATGTAACACTTATAGCACTTTAACCTCTCACTAGTGTGATGCCTTGGGGTGGTTGGCTTGTGCTGACCTGGGGGGTCCCATGCCCTGGACTTGAACCTTAGTATTAGGGACCCACCAGATGAGGTCACCTGGTCGCGGTGGGTGGACCCATGTTATTGGCCTAAAATTATACTAAGCGCCTCAATTTTATTAGAATTATTCTGATTAGCAGTGCTTAGTACTACAGAGTGTGCATCTGAAAATAGGATTTTATTCACCTACCGGTAAACACTTTTCTCGTAGTCTGTAGAGGATGCTGGGGTACACATTAGTACCATGGGGTATAGACGGGTCCACTAGGAGCCACTGGCACTTTAATAGTTTAACAGTGTGGGCTGCCTCCTCTCTATATGCCCCTCCTACCAGACTCAGTCTAGAAACTGTGCCCGAGGAAACGGACAACTTCAAGAGAAGGATTTTACAGATAGTGGCGAGATTCATACCAGCTCACACATACAAGGCAAACCAAGCTAACAAGCTTGAAAACTCAGCGACAGCTGAACAATATTACTTAACCAAGTAAGTACTTTAACCAAGAACCAAGCAGTACTGAACTAAGTAAACACTGCAGGATAACGAAGCGCCCAGCATCCTCTACGGATATGAAAAACCGATACAACCTTTGGAAGGAACTGTTGACGTGTCCGGAGCTCAGCCCTCTCATGGAAGATCAAGTAGGGACTTTTGCAAGACAAAGCCCCCAACTCCGACACACTTCTAGCAGAAGCTAAGGCCAACAAAGTAACAGCCTTCCACGTGAGAAACTTGACCTCAACCTCCTGTAGAGGCTCAAACCAATCAGACTGGAGGAACTGTAACACCACGTTAAGATCCCAAGGCGCTGTAGGCGGCACAAAGGGAGGCTGGATGTGCAGAACCCCTTTCATAAAAGTCTGAACCTCAGGGAGGGAAAGCCAGCTGTTTCTGGAAGAAAATGGATAAGGCCGAAAATCTGGACCTTTACGGATCGCAACCTCACGCCCATATCCACAGTAAGTGGAGAAACCGTCCCAGTTGAAACTCTACCATAGGAAACTTCTTGGATTCACACCAAGATACATATTTTTTCCAAATGCGATGGTAATATTTAGCCGTTGCTCCTTTTGTAGCCTGTATCAGGGTAGGAATGACTTTGTTTGGAATGTCCTTCCGAGCTAATATCTGGCATTCAACCTCCATGCCGTCAAACGTAGCCGCGGTAAGTCTTGATAAGCGAACGCCCCCTGTTGTAACAGGTCCTCCTGAAGAGGAAGAGGCCTTGGATCTTCCAGAAGTAGATCCAGAAGACCCGCGTACCAAGCCCTTCTTGGCCAGTCCGGAGCAATGAGGATTGTCTGAACTCTTGTTCTCCTTATGAGCTTTAGAATCCTTGGGATGAGTGGAAGTGGAGGAAACACGTACACTAACTGGAACACCCACGGGGACACCAGAGCGTCCACCGCCACTGCTTGTGGTTCTCTCGACCTGGAACAATACCTCCAAAGCTTCTTGTTGAGACGGGAGGCCATCATGTCTATTTGAGGAGCCCCCCAAAGTTTTGTCACCTCCATGAAAACCTCTGGATGGAGGCCCCACTCTCCTGGATGGAGATTGAGTCTGCTGAGGAAGTCCGCTTCCCAATTGTCCACTCCCGGAATGAAAATTGCTGACAGTGCCAACGCGTGTTTTTCTGCCCAGAGGATGATTCTTGTTACCTGCTCTTCGTTCCACCCTGTCAGTTTATGTAGGCCAACGTCGTTACATTGTTCGACTGCACTTGAATGGCTCGATCTCGCAGAAGATGTGCCGCTTGGAGAAGATCGTTGTAAACGGCTCTTAGTTCCAGAATGTTTATTGGAAGACTGGATTCCAGACTTGACCACCTTCCTTGGAAGGTTTCCCCTTGAGTTACTGCGCCCCAACCCCGGAGGCTTGCATCCGTGGTCAGAAGGATCCAGTCCTGAATCCCGAACCTGCGGCACTCCAAAAGGTGAGACATTTGCAGCCACCAGAGGAGTAAAATCCTTGCTTTCGGCGACAGACGAATCCTCAGGTGAAAATGTAGATGAGACCCCGACCACTTGTCCAGGAGATCCAGTTGGAAGGATCGAGCATGAAATCTTCCGTACTGTAGAGCCTCGTAGGAGGTAACCATCTTCCCCAGAAGGCGAATGCACTGATGAACCGATACCCAGACTGGCTTCAGGACATCCCAGATCATTGTTTGAATCACCAATGCGTTCTCCTCCGGTAGAAACACCCTCTGCACTTCCGTGTCGAGGATCATCCCCAGGAAAGACAATCTCCTTGTCGGCTCCAAATGTGACTTTGGAAGGTTCAGGATCCAACCATGTTCCCTGAGCAGACGAGTCGTGACAGCAGTAGACTACAACAACCTTTCCCTGGTCAATGCCTTTATCAGCAGATCGTCCAGATATGGAATTATGTTCACACCCTGTCTGCGGAGAACCATCATCTCCGCCATCACCTTGGTGAACACCCTCGGTGCTGTGGCGAGGCCGAATGGCAGTGCCTGAAATTGATAGTGACTGTCCAACAGTGCAAATCTGAGATAATCCTGGTGCGGCGGCCAAATCGGAATGTGGAGGTATGCATCCTTGATATCCAGGGATACCAGAAACTCTCCCTCCTCCAGACCTGAGATCACCAGTCTGAGAGACTTCATTTTGAATTTGAGCTCCCTCAGATAGGGGTTTAACGATTTCAAGTTCAAAATCGGTCTGACCGAACAATCCGGTTTCGGTACCACGAAAAGGTTTGAATAATAACCCTTGTTTTGCATGTGACGCGGAAATGGGACAATGACCTGTGACTTTTCCAATTTTTGGATGGCTTCCTGTAGGATAGCCCTGTCTGCCAGCAAAGCTGGCAAGCCCGACTTGAAGAATCGGTGAGGCGGGAGTTCTTGAAACTCCAGTCTGTACCCCTGGGACACAATATCCTGTACCCAGGGATCCAGGCCGGATGACACCCAGATGTGGCTGAAACATCTGAGTCTCGCACCCACCAGCCCGTCCTCCAGGATTCGTGGTCCATCGTCATGCTCAGGATTTTGAGGTGCCAGAAGCAGGTTTCTGGTCCTGGGAACCTGCAGGTGCAGGTTTTTTTGGATTTTGCACGTCCACCTCTGAAGAAAGTGGAAGTAGGTTTGGACTTTTTTGTTTTAGCGGTCCAAAAGGACTGAGATGCAGATGAAGAAAAGGGTTTCTACGCAGAAGGTGTAGCTGAGGGAAGAAAAGGTGACTTACCGGCGGTTGCCGTGGAAATCCACGCATCCAACGCTTCCCCAAATAGAGCCTGATCTGTGTAGGGTAGGTTCTCCACACTTCTCCTGGATTCTGCGTCTGCAGACCATTGGCGTAGCCAGAGTCCCCTCCGAGCTGAGACCGACATGGAAGATATCCTTGCATTCAGCGTACCCAGGTCCTTTATGGACTTCACCATGAACCCCGCAGATTCCTGTATATTACGCAAAAAGAGTTCAATGTCACTTCTATCCATTGTATCTAACTCTTCTAGTAATGTGCTTGACCACCTTACTATAGCTTTAGAAATCCATGCACAGGCAATAGTGGGCCTTAACGCCACCCCTGAAGCAGTGTATATGGATTTGAGCGTACTGTCAATCTTACAATCAGCCGATACTTTTAACGCGGTAGGCAGGGACAGGTAACACCACCTCTTTTGACAGTCTGGACACAGATGCGTCAACTATGGGTGGGTTTTCCCATCAGGGAAAGGAAAAGCAGCCAGAACCCTTTTGGGAACCTGGAATTTTTTCTCTGGGGTTTCCCAGGATTTTTCAAATAAAGTATTTAATTCTTTAGATGCAGGGAAGGTTAGCGAGGCTTTCTTATTATCTGTGAAGTAAGCCTCCTCAACCTGCTCAGGTGGTGTGTCCGCAATGTTTAACACATCTCTCATGGCCTCAATCATGAGTTGCACCCCTTTGCAAGGGATGCCGCCCTCCTCAGCACATCCCCATCACCGTCTGCCGTGTCAGAGTTGGTATCCGTGTCATCTTGCATAATCTGGGCAAGAGCACGTTTCTGTGGGTATAAGTTAGAGGGTTTGGAAGAAATAGGAACAGAACCTGACCAAACAGCCATAGAATTCTTTAAAACCTGAGTTTCAGTCTCAGTATGAGCTACCCTAGTAGATATCTGAGCGATCATTCCCTTAATAGAAGTTAGCCATTCCGGCTCAGTAATGGGAATCTGAGACAAGACACATTACATTCCTAGGTACAAGGAATTGATTCCTCTGGAGAAGACATGTCCTCTGCAGCATAAGACACCGAATCCCTTGACATGGCTATGTGAGAAATATACACCCACACACAGGAAAATGTCAGACACAGTTTACCCCCAAGTATGTACAGAGAAACACAGAGCTTGGAGCCAGCACACACAGCGCTTCCCTAGGTAGATATAATACAACTACCTGGCGCTGACTGTGCACCTTAATAGACTACACAATAATTACACAGCCTCCCCCCCCCTTCTACAACCCCCTGGTACCGCACAGGATAGCTGGAGTTGTGTGGAGGGACATCACTCCCTGTCAGTGTCTCTGTAGTGGATCTGCAGGCAGGAAAATGGCGCTGAAGGCTGCTGGGTCCTCTCTGAGGAGAAGCTCCGCCCCTGAACATGGCGCTGCTTCCCGCACTTTATATCTTTATACTGGCCTGTGATATGGTGCTGGCAGCGTTACCGAGGTCCCTGACAGCCTGAGTGACCAGTGTAGGGTATAGGCGCTGGCTCAGGGCGCCCCTCATAGCGCCGCACTGTGTACCGCTGAGCCTCCGGAGCGCAGTTAGTACTGCGCTCCCACCCTGTTGCCGCCATCTTCACACCGGCTCCCCACTTGCCAGGGGGGCCGGTGACTCACTCGCCAACGGAATCTTCTGGCTCTGTTAGGGGGTGGCGGCATGCTGCGGGAGTGATCGGACGTCTGGGGCGGCTAACGATCATCACCCTCAGGAGCTCAGTGTCCTGTCAGCGGAGATAGTGGCCATTAACCTCTCAGGGTTGGACACTACTCCCCCCCCCCCTAAGTCCCACGAAGCAGGGAGGCTGTTACCAGCAGCCTCCCTGTGCCTAAACTCTAAGAAAAATAATAAAACTAGAAAAACTCCTATAGAGCTCCCCTAGCTGTGACCGGCTCCTCCGGGCACATTTTATAAACTGAGTCTGGTAGGC
This sequence comes from Pseudophryne corroboree, assembly GCF_028390025.1. NCBI lineage: Eukaryota > Metazoa > Chordata > Amphibia > Anura > Myobatrachidae > Pseudophryne > Pseudophryne corroboree. The sequence goes on from NC_086444.1 coordinate 67,303,320, forward strand.
GGGGCATAGAGGGAGGAGCCAGTCCACACTGTTAAACTCTTAAAGTGATAGTGTATAGGGGATATACCGCACAGGAAGATGTTAAAGTATAGATTAGATATTGTAATTACCAAGATATAGTAATAAAGTAGGAAAAGGCAATCTTTTCCAATCAATTTTATATATGGTGGTGCACCCTGAGTCAGTAATGAAACGTCTGGCAAAGAAGGAGAAAAGAAGACTCTTTTGTGGGTGCACTCTAAATTATATTAAAGTATTGAAGATAAGATAGTTAATAAAATCATTCAATTTTTATTAGTGTCATAAGATAAAACTTAAAGTAGTTGGATACATAATTGAAAAAAGAAACACAAAAGAAATATAAGTAAATAATGCCAATATATATTGGATAATAATTGCAAGCTGTCTAGGCTAGATCAAAATTCAAATATACAGTAAATCCACAAATTTGACTCCAAGGTCTGCCTGCGAGAGTGGAATTTAAATTGATCAAATCTGCTGGTTGTCTTGAAGGAGAGGAAAAAAGGAGAATTAGATACAAAAGATGAATCTGCTGTCAGCGTTAGACATAGAGCATGATCGTCCGAAAATGTTCTACTACACCGAGTATTCCCCAAGAGTCTCCTACTTGAGTACTGACTCAGCCCAACACTGATTAGCTTCCAAGATCGGATGGGTTTGGGCGTTTCCAGTGTAGTATGATAGTAGAAAATGTACCCAATAATCTTATGCTCTAGAACACACATTCTCAAACTCGGTCCTCAGGACCCCACACAGTGCATGTTTTGCAGGTAACCCAGCAAGTGCACAGGTGTATTAATTACTCACCGACACATTTTAAAAGGTCCACAGGTGGAGCTAATTATTTCACTTGTGATTCTGTGAGACCTGCAAAACATGCACTGTGTGGGGTCCTGAGGACCGAGTTTGAGAATGTGTGTTCTAGAGCATAAGATTATTGGGTACATTTTCTACTATCATACCACACTGGAAACGCCCGAACCCATCCGATCTTGGAAGCTAATCAGTGTTGGGCTGAGTCAGTACTCAAGAAGGAGACTCTTGGGGAATACTCGGTGTAGTAGAACATTTTCGGACGTTCATGCTCTATGTCTAACGCTGACAGCAGATTCATCTTTTGTATCTAGTTCTCCTTTTTTCCTCTCCTTCAAGACAACCAGCAGGTTTAATCAATTTAAATTCCACTCTCGCAGGCAGACCTTGGAGTCAAATTTGTGGATTTACTGTATATTTGAATTTTGATCTAGCCTAGACAGCTTGCAATTATTATCCAATATATATTGGCATTATTTACTTATATTTCTTTTGTGTTTCTTTTTTCAATTATGTATCCAACTACTTTAAGTTTTATCTTATGACACTAATAAAAATGTAATGATTTTATTAACTATCTTATCTTCAATACTTTAATATAATTTAAGAGTGCACCCACAAAAGAGTCTTCTTTTCTCCTTCTTTGCCAAACTCTTAAAGTGCCAATGGCTCCTAGTGGACCAGTCTATCGTCTATACCCCATGGTACTAATGTGAACCCCAGCATCCTCTAGGACGTAAGAGAAATTTCTTTATTTTGTTTTGCTTAATGCCAATAACTTGGCCAAAAGGAACATTGTTCAATGTGGGTGGCCTCATGGTTCCAGATCACTCCTGGTTCCAAAGCAGACAGTAAATTCGGAAGATGACTGCGCTTTGAGGCCGACAATGTCCATCTATTGACTACAATTTCCAACATGGCCAATAACAATCCTATTTCCAGCCCCCACACACTGTAATATTGGTCCAGTTGCCCGATATGGCCTGCAGTATTGCAGCGTGTGTGGATACACTTAAGCCTACCTGGTTTGCCTTCGAAACAGACCACAACATCTTCTTAAATAACAACACAGCCTCATTATGTAAGACTGCTGAGCTCAGAGCCCACGTCCGGGCAGAGTTGCGCCCGCACGCAGGACAGAACATATATGTATGTAAGGAATATGAATTTGCCTTTCTACCAAACAATTTCCGGAAAGAAAATCTACCAATCCCTTGCAAAGTAACTATGGGGGATGATTGATCAATGCTCTGTGTCAGTTGCCAAATAGGTTCTTTCTGTTCCCCAGTGGCTACACAAAAGTAACAGATGGAGCAGACTTTATTGCACATGCAATGACGCATTTAATTTGCATGACACAGAATGTCCCAATGTGCGTCAGACCGCAACGATTATTCTTCAGTGGAAAATGTTTGATTCTGGTCTATGTAATTGTTGAGTTACGGAGAGCACGGTGAACCAAATGACACAATAAAGGCTGCTACATCTGTACACTTTTAACAGGTTAAAAGAACATCACAAGAATATATGATTATCATAACAGTAACAAAACTAGCAGCACTGGTAGAACAGGACCCCATGGAAGAATATGCCCTCAAGTCTTCTCCAGTCATCTCAAAGTTTCTTACATACATCAGCAGCTACAGCATTTGTCTAGAACCACTTCTTCCTCCTCCCAATCTTTCCCATGAGCTGTCTACATATCATCGTGCCCTGGTGCACTGTTTATTATGACATATTTCTACATTGACACTAGAGGGAAAAGAGGGATCACCTGCTGGAGCTGCTGCTTCTCGCTCGTATACGTGTCCTCCACGATCTTCCGCTCGTCTCTGCTGCTGGCCAGTTCAGCTCTCAGAGCCTCGATCTCCTCCTGCAAGGTGATGAGCTGGTTGTCGTCCTGCTGGTTCTGTTTCTGTCGCTCCAGCTCCTTCTGCAGCTTGTCTACTTCTGCCGTGCTGGACAAAGTCATGGAAGCAAGTTGCTCCTTCAGATCTTTGTAATCTTTGTTCTAAATAAAACAGATACAAGTTCATTAGACACTGGTAAGATTGACAATTAATTATTTTGTATCTAGTCCTGCAACATTTATGAGATATTTAGCACCACTGGGTGACTGGAGACCCCACCCGCATGCCCCCACTGCTATAGAGCCACCAGCCCAGGCTACTAATGCCTATTGTTGGTAATGAAAGAAATAAGGTGGACCCCATGCTCTCTGTCCCCTAACTACTTCTTATACCAGCCAAGAAAACCGTATTCTGGTACTAAATTCATTTCTCCGATTCCATGGGGGACACTGGAGTTACACTGGGGTATAGATGGTGGTGTATGGAGCCTGGCACTTTAAATCTTTAGTGATTTGGACAGGGCTCTCCCGCTCTATACTCCCTGACTTCAGTTATGAATAACTAAGCCCAAGGAGAGAGAGAGAGAGAACCACAAACAAAGAACAGGTAGAACCCAAACCAAGTTTACCAACTGGTCTCTATAACAAGAAGAAACACTACACAGACAGCAAACACAGCAACACAGGTAGGGGGTCCAGTGTCCACCATGGAATTGGAGAAATGGATTTATTGGTAACTATGGGCTCGTGTTAAGAGAGGAGGGTACCCAGCCTCCGTTGCAGGTCCCCTCCTCTGCGCATACACAGGTCTCCAGGAACATGGCGCCCGCGAGGACACCTTCTAAGTATGGGCAGCTAATCTTTTACAGACCGGCTCCACTGTGAGTATAAAAGCTGTATATTGCTACAGATTCCACAGGACCCGATAAGACTAGAGAAAGGCTGTCGTGATGCCAGTATTAACTTTTTAACAATTTATCCTTTCCATGGAGACTGTAAGTGTTACAAATAATCCCTACAAGGAATAAAAGGAAGTCTGACTGTTTGAAGTAGGAGAACATGGGTAACTATGTGTTTTTCTGCTTCTCGTCCAGTCTGTTTTAAAACTTAATTTTGTTCTATACTTAGGGGTAAATTTACTAAGATGGGAGTTCTATTTAAGATGGGATGTTGCCCATAGCAATGAATCAGTTTCTACTTCTCATTTATCTAGCACCTTCTAGAACATAATACCTGGAATCTGATTGGTTGCTATGGGAAACATCCCATCTTAAATAGAACTCCCATCTTAGTAAATTTTCCCCTTAGTGTGCGCTGGCCCAATCACAACTGGGGGACTGACAGGGGCGTGCATTCATGTGGTATGAATGCACGCACCTGTCATTGAGGCACCTGTAGTGGTGCCGCTTCCCCATACATTTTCAATGGGCTTTTACAGCCCATTGCTGCGATCTGCCCCCTGCCCGCCCCCCCCACTACCCGGACTTTAATGGTAGCAGCGGGAGGCACCTCTCCCGCTGTCTCCCAGCCCGAAGGTTAAAGGATTTTTCTATTTCTGGTGGAAAAGGGGTAATGGTAAAAATAATAAAAGAAGATATTTATAACACACTCTGTGTTATAAATATCTTCTTTTTTTTTTTTAATCAGTATGACAGGGGAGGCACTGCCTCCCCTGACTGCACGTCCCTGCCTCATGCTGGGTGACAAAGAGCCATCTGAAATAGGTGTTCAATCACCATCCACCAGGGCCAGATTAACAATGGGGCGGATGGAGTTGCAGCTCCAGGCCCCCCACTGGAAATAGGCCCACAGATCCCCTGCAGTTCAGATAGTGTTGACAAGAAAAAAAAACTTTTCTCCTGTCATCACTAATAGCATTCCCTCACTCGACTCCTGTCACGGAGAGACAGAACTCTGCCTATCCCCTCTGAAGCTGCCAGCAGCTGTCACTGCCCAATGAAGCACATACCCAGGATCGAAATAAGCTCCTCCCCCAGATCGCGATAATCTCCGCCTCCTGGTGCATCTACAGCTGTGCCCACGATTGCTCAAAGTTCTTCTCACTTGCCATCCCAAGCTGTGTCTCTGTGGGACCTTTATAAACTTACTCTGCCCCTTGGTTCTTCCACGGTTGAGGCTAGATACAAGTGGCCTAACGGACCTTTTCCGTCAGTGGGAGGAGCCAACCGTTCTTCCACTGCTGAGCCCTGGCCCCTGTTGCCTGAAGCCACACCCCCGGGTCGTTCTAAGCCCCGCCCACTGGACAGTACACTGCAGTGCAGTGCTCCCCGCCTGTGTGATCTGTGAGGTGTTCTGCAGCTGCGGTTTGAGGTACAAAGGAGTATATGCTGTGTAGCCCTATGCCCAGGACTTTCTCACACTTAAAGTTATGTGTGCATGTTCTGTGACCTTAATGGCATAATGTTTTAATTTATCATGCATGATAATCAATTGAATTCCGGCCAGTGTGTATACGGACACTACCTTGCGGTGTAATGTAACTATCGGACGCTGCCGTGCGGTCTAATGTAACTATTGTACGCTGCCGTGCGGTGTAATGTAACTATCGGACACTGCCGTGCGGTGTAATGTAACTATCGGACGCTGCCGTGCGGTGTAATGTGACTATCAGACGCTGCCGTGCGGTGTAATGTAACTATTGTACGCTGCCGTGCAGTGTAATGTAACTATCGAACACTGCCTTGTAGTGTAATGTGACTCGGACACTACCTTGCGGTGTAATGTGACTATCGGACGCTGCCGCTCGGTGTAATGCAACTATCGGACGCTGCCGTGCGGTGTAATGTAACTATCGGACGCTGCCGTGCGGTGTAATGTAACTATCGGACGCTGCCGTGCGGTGTAATGTAACTATCGGACGTTGCCGTGCGGTGTAATGTAACTATCGGACGCTGCCGTGTAGTGTAATGTGACTAGGACACTACTGAGTGATGTAATGTAACTGTCGGACGCTGATGTATGGTGTAATGTGACTATCGGATGCTGCCGTGCGGTGTAATGCAACTATTGTACGCTGCCGTGCGGTGTAATGTGACTATCGGACGCTGCCATGCAGTGTAATGTAACTATCGGACGCTGCCATGCGGTGTAATGTAACTATCAGACGCTGCCGTGTGCTGTAATGTAACTATCGGACGCTGCCAAGCCGTGTAATGTAACTATCGGACGCTGCCGTGTGGTGTAATGTAACTATCGGACGCTGCCATGCAGTGTAATGTAACTATCGGACGCTGCCATGCGGTGTAATGTGACTATCAGACGCTGCTGTGCGGTGTAATGTGACTATCGGACGCTGCCGTGCGGTGTAATGTAACTATCGGACGCTGCCGCGTGGTGTAATGTAACTATCGGACGCTGCCGTGCGGTGTAATGTGACTATAGGACACTGCCGTGCGGTGTAATGTAACTATCGGACGCTGCCGTGCGGTGTAATGGGACTATAGGACACTGCCGTGCGGTGTAATGTAACTATCGGACGCTGTCGTGCGGTGTAATGTGACTATAGGACACTGCCGTGCGGTGTAATGTAACTATCGGACGCTGCCGTTTTAATTTGTCATGCATGATAATCAATTGAATTCCGGCCAGTATGTATACGGACACTACCTTGCGGTGTAATGTGACTATCGGACGCTCCTGTGCGGTGTAATGTGACTATCAGACGCTCCTGTGCGGTGTAATGTGACTATAGGACGCTGCCATGTGGTGTAATGTGACTATCGGACGCTGCCGTGTGGTTTATTCTAACTATCGGACGCTGCCGTGTGGTGTAATGTGACTATCGGACGCTGCCGTGTGGTTTATTGTAACTATCAGACGCTGCCGTGTGGTGTAATGTGACTATTGTACGGTGCCGTGTGGTGTAATGTGACTATCGGACGCTGCCGTGTGGTTTATTGTAACTATAGGACGCTGCCGTGCAGTGTAATGTGACACGGACACTACTGTGCAGTGTAATGTGACTATCAGACGCTGCCGTGCGGTGTAATGTGACTCGGACACTACTGTGCAGTGTAATGTGACTATCGGACGCTGCTGTGCGGTGTAATGTAACTATCAGATGCTGCCATGCGGTGTAATGTGACTATCGGACTCTGCCGTGCGGTGTAATGTGACTATCGGACGCTGCCGTGCGGTGTAATGTGACTATCGGACGCTGCCGTGCGATGTAATGTAACTATCGAACGCTGCCGTGCGGTGTAATGTAACTATCGGACGCTGCCGTGTGGTGTAATATAACTATCGGACGCTGCCATGCAGTGTAATGTAACTATCGAACGCTGCTGTGCGGTGTAATGTAACTATCGGACGCTGCAGTGTGGTGTAATGTAACTATCGGACTCTGCCGTGCGGTGTAATGTGACTATCGGACGCTGCCGTGCGGTGTAATGTGACTATCGGACGCTGCCGTGCGATGTAATGTAACTTGCAAATGCTGCCGTGTGGTGTAATGTAACTATCGGACGCTGCCATGCGGTGTAATGTGACTATCGGACACTGCCATGCGGTGTAATGTGACTATCGGACGCTGCCATGCGGTGTAATGTAACTATCGGACGCTGCCGTGTGGTGTAATGTGACTATCAGACGCTGCCGTGCGGTGTAATGTGACTATCGGACGCTGCCGTGCGGTGTAATGTGACTATCGGACGCTGCCGTGCGGTGTAATGTAAGTATCGGACGCTGCCGTGCGGTGTAATGTAATTATCGGACGCTGCCGTGCGGTGTAATGTGACTATCGGACGCTGCCGTGCGGTGTAATGTGACTATCGGACGCTGCCGTGCGGTGTAATGTGACTATCGGACGCTGCCGTGCGGTGTAATGTGACTATCGGACGCTGCCGTGCGGTGTAATGTGACTATCGGACGCTGCCGTGCGGTGTAATGTAACTATCGGACGCTGCCGTGTGGTGTAATGTAACTATCGGACGCTGCCATGCAGTGTAATGTAACTATCGAACGCTGCCGTGCGGTGTAATGTAACTATCGGACGCTGCAGTGTGGTGTAATGTAACTATCGGACGCTGCCGTGCGGTGTAATGTAACTATAGAACGCTGCTGTGCTGTGTAATGTAACTATCGGACGCTGCTGTGCGGTGTAATGTGACTATCGGACGCTGCCGTGCGGTGTAATGTGACTATCGGACGCTGCCGTGCGGTGTAATGTGACTATCGGACGCTGCCGTGCGATGTAATGTAACTTGCGAACGCTGCCGTGTGGTGTAATGTAACTATCGGACGCTGCCGTGCGGTGTAATGTGACTATAGGACACTGCCGTGCGGTGTAATGTAACTATCGGACGCTGCCGTTTTAATTTGTCATGCATGATAATCAATTGAATTCCGGCCAGTATGTATACGGACACTACCTTGCGGTGTAATGTGACTATAGGACGCTGCCGTGTGGTGTAATGTGACTATCGGACGCTGCCGTGTCGTTTATTGTAACAATTGGACGCTAACTTGCGGTGTAATGTAACTATCGGACGCTGCCGTGTGGTGTAATGTAACTATCGGACGCTGCCGTGCGGTGTAATGTGACTATAGGACACTGCCGTGCGGTGTAATGTAACTATCGGACGCTGCCGTGCGGTGTAATGTGACTATAGGACACTGCCGTGCGGTGTTATGTAACTATCGGACGCTGCCGTTTTAATTTGTCATGCATGATAATCAATTGAATTCCGGCCAGTATGTATACGGACACTACCTTGCGGTGTAATGTGACTATCGGACGCTCCTGTGCGGTGTAATGTGACTATCGGACGCTCCTGTGCGGTGTAATGTGACTATAGGACGCTGCCGTGTGGTGTAATGTGACTATCGGACGCTGCCGTGTGGTTTATTGTAACTATCGGACGCTGCCGTGTGGTGTAATGTGACTATCGGACGCTGCCGTGTGGTTTATTGTAACTATCAGACGCTGCCGTGTGGTGTAATGTGACTATTGTACGCTGCCGTGTGGTGTAATGTGACTATCGGACGCTGCCGTGTGGTGTAATGTGACTATTGTACGCTGCCGTGTGGTGTAATGTGACTATCGGACGCTGCCGTGTGGTTTATTGTAACTATAGGACGCTGCCGTGCAGTGTAATGTGACACGGACACTACTGTGCAGTGTAATGTGACTATCAGACGCTGCCGTGCGGTGTAATGTGACTCGGACACTACTGTGCAGTGTAATGTGACTATCAGACGCTGCCGTGTGGTGTAATGTAACTATCAGACGCTGCCATGCGGTGTAATGTGACTATCAGACGCTGCCATGCGGTGTAATGTGACTATCGGACTCTGCCGTGCGGTGTAATGTGACTATCGGACGCTGCCGTGCGATGTAATGTAACTATCGAACGATGCCGTGCGGTGTAATGTAACTATCGGATGCTGCCGTGCGGTGTAATGTGACTATCGGACGCTGCCGTGCGATGTAATGTAACTATCGCACGCTGCCGTGCGGTGTAATGTGACTATCGGACTCTGCCGTGCGGTGTAATGTGACTATAGGACGCTGCCGTGCGATGTAATGTAACTATCGGACGCTGCCGTGCGATGTAATGTAACTATCGAACGATGCCGTGCGGTGTAATGTAACTATCGGATGCTGCCGTGCGGTGTAATGTGACTATCGGACGCTGCCGTGCGATGTAATGTAACTATCGCACGCTGCCGTGCGGTGTAATGTGACTATCGGACTCTGCCGTGCGGTGTAATGTGACTATAGGACGCTGCCGTGCGATGTAATGTAACTATCGGACGCTGCCGTGTGGTGTAATGTAACTATCGGACGCTGCCGTGCGGTGTAATGTGACTATAGGACACTGCCGTGCGGTGTAATGTAACTATCGGACGCTGCCGTGCGGTGTAATGTGACTATAGGACACTGCCGTGCGGTGTAATGTAACTATCGGACGCTGCCGTTTTAATTTGTCATGCATGATAATCAATTGAATTCCGGCCAGTATGTATACGGACACTACCTTGCGGTGTAATGTGACTATCGGACGCTCCTGTGCGGTGTAATGTGACTATCAGACGCTCCTGTGCGGTGTAATGTGACTATCGGACGCTCCTGTGTGGTGTAATGTGACTATAGGACGCTCCTGTGTGGTGTAATGCGACTATAGGACGCTGCCGTGTGGTATAATGTGACTATCGGACGCTGCCGTGTGGTTTATTGTAACTATCGGACGCTGCCGTGTGGTGTAATGTGACTATCGGACGCTGCCGTGTGGTGTAATGTGACTATCGGACGCTGCCGTGTGGTGTAATGTGACTATCGGACGCTGCCGTGTGGTTTATTGTAACTATGGGACGCTGCCGTGCAGTGTAATGTGACTCGGACACTACTGTGCAGTGTAATGTGACTATCAGACGTTGCCGTGCGGTGTAATGTGACTCGGACACTACTGTGCAGTGTAATGTGACTATCAGACGCTGCCGTGTGGTTTATTGTCACTATCGGACGCTGCTGTGCGGTGTAATGTAACTATTGGACGCTGACTTGCGGTGTAATGTGACTCGGACACTACTGTGCAGTGTAATGTGACTATCGGACGCTGCCGTGCAGTGTAATGTGACTCGGACACTACTGTGCAGTGTAATGTAAATATCAGACGCTGCCGTGCGGTGTAATGTGACTAGGTCACTACTGAGCAGTGTAATGTAACTAGCAGGCGCTGCCGTGCGGTGTAATGTAACTATCGGACGGTGCTGTGCGGTGTAATGTAACTCGGACACTACTATGCCGTGTAATGTGATTCGGACACTACTGTGCGGTGTAATGTAACTATCGGACGGTGCTGTGCGGTGTAATGTAACTAGCAGACGCTGCCGTGCGGTGTAATGTAACTAGCAGACGCTGCCGTGCGGTGTAATGTAACTATCGGACGCTGCCGTGCGGTGTAATGTAACTATCGGACGCTGCCGTGCGGTGTAATGTAACTAGCAGACGCTGCCGTGCGGTGTAATGTAACTATCGGACGGTGCTGTGCGGTGTAATGTAACTCGGACACTACTATGCCGTGTAATGTGATTCGGACACTACTGTGCGGTGTAATGTAACTATCGGATGTTGCTGTGCGGTGTAACGTGTCTCGGACACTACCGTGCGGTGTAATGTAACTATCAGATGCTGCCGTGCGGTGTCATGTGACTCGGACACTACTGTGCGGTGTAATCTAACTATCGGACACTGCTGTACGGTGTAACGTGTCTCGGACACTACTGTGCGGTGTAATGTAACTAACGGGCGCTGAGGCATATCCCCTGCTCCCCTCTCCTTAATCCAATCTGCTGCAGCGGCACACAATAGGCCTTTCCTATATTTCAGCTCCAGACCCATGTGCACATTAATCTGGCACTGCCATCCGCACGCCCCAAATAAGCAGGGGACAAGACATCGCATAGTGGGCCTGATTCTGAGTTGGGAATAAAGCCAGAAAGATCCTTGGTAAAACCATACAGCACTGCAGGTGGGGCAGAAGTAACATGTGCAGAGAGTTAGATTTGGGGGGTGTCCAAACTGAAATCTAAATTGCAGTACAAAGAAAAAAACTGTCTAACATTAGTGTGCTACATGCAAAAGCAGCCAGTATTTTCCCTGCATTAAAGATCTCAGTTATGCCAACAAGTAATGCTCTTATCTTATATTATTCTAAAGATTCATCACAATTGGCAACACTGTATTATTTATGTACCAGTCCCCTTAAAGGATATTTCCACCAACAAATAAATGTCTAGCCAACAACTCCTAGCACCTCTACTAGCATAAGTATTGGAGCCCAACGCCAAACCTGTGCTAGCAGGAAATACGGCCCCCACTGGCACTGTAGTTGCTGCTTGTCGCCACAAGGGGAGGTGCGCAGAGCGCTGCGCTCATTTAAAACCCAAGACAGCTCTGAGAGGTTCGCACCTACATTATTAAGCAACAAAGCTTTAGAATATAGGAATTAATGTTAAAGCGAGAACAGGGCTTTTTTATTGAGAATTGTGGGGGTCTCAGGTGACTTTCTTTATTGGGTTGTGCATGTGTTTTTGCAACTATTACTATATATGATTATTAATATGTCGGCATGCCGGCTTCGACATCACACTGTCCCCGTTGTCACGGTCAGTATTTTGAATGTCGAGTTCATCACTAAATCCCTTTAATAACCAGTAACAGATGTTGCATTGCTTGGTAAACTACACAGCAAGATCCAGAGATCTGCTCTGTGCATCATCCATTGACAACTGAAATAAAACATGTCTCCCTGATGATATAATGTCACTGCTGAAATGCCCAGAGGGAATTTAGCAAGAACCACATTGTGTTTAGAATAAGGTCAGTGCTAGTTAATACAGTTCAGTATAATAACATTTACCTGCTCGTCGATCTTCCTTTGCAGCTGAACCACTTTGTTCTCCATGCCCACGCTCAGCTTCTTGAAGTGTTCTGCCGTCCTGGCCTCGATCTTCAGCTGCTTGAGCTGCCGTCGGGCCATCAGCCGCCGGTAGGAGCACTGGATGACAATGGCTGCGCTGCGGAACTTGCTGAACTGCTTGCGGGCAGCCAAGCCTCGCATGTGCTTCTGAATGATTGTAGCCTTGTGCTGGCGAAGGAGCTGAGGCGGCATAGATAAGGTTTGAAAAAGCTATCATTTTTAACAAAGCATTATGGGACAAGGTATGCTGGGACTTGTAGTCCCTAAACAACGAGGGAGGCACAGGTTGCCTAGCTCTGCCCTAACGAATATAAGAAACGACTGCTTTATCCAACAAGTATATAACAGGGAGACCAAACATTACATGATTCCAGACATACAGCGTAAGAACAAGGAGAGTACTCCCAAAAGACACAACTGCGTTTCCATAGGTATATTACTGCCATAAATACCAGAATATATACCACACCAGGCAAACACTTTCTTCATTACTTAAAAAACATCTGCCTGTAGGCCTGAACGCTACAAAGCTGTATCACATAAATTCTACTGTGCTGAATGACTATGGTCCTCATTCCGAGTTGACCGCTCGCTAGCTACTTTTTGCAGCCGTGCAAACGCATAGTCGCCGCCCACAGGGGAGTGTATTTTCGCTTTGCAAGTATGTGAACGCTTGTGCAGCCGAGCGGGACGAAAAAGTTTTGTGCAGTTTCTGAGTAGGTCTGAACTTACTCAGCCGCTGCGATCACTTCAGTCTTTTTGGTCCCGGAATTGACGACAGACACCCGCCCTGCAAACGCCTGGACACGCCTGCGTTTTCCCAAACACTCCCTGAAAACGGTCAGTTGCCACCCACAAACGCCTTCTTCCTGTCAATCTCCTTGCGATCGGCTGTGCGAATGGATTCTTTGTTAAATCCATCGCCCAGCAACGATCCGCTTTGTACCCGTATGACGCGCCTGCGCATTGCGGTGCATATGCATGCGCAGTAGTGACCTGATCGCTGCGCTGCGAAAAATGACAGCGAGCGAAAAAACTCGGAATGATACCCTATGTCATGGTGGAGTCTACCTGGGATGTAGTACAAATATCACATTCAGAATGTTGACACCAGAACGTCGACATTGCACAATGGCCCTCATTCCGAGTTGATCGCTAGCTGCTTTCGGTCGCAGCGTGGCAATTAGTTGAAAAAGCGGCATTTCTGCGCATGCGCACAGTCCGCAGTGCGCACGCGCAAAGTACTTTCACACAAAACTATGCAGTTTTACACAAGGTCGAGCAACGCTTTTCTGACGCTCTGTTGATCGGTGAGTGATTGACAGGAAGTGGGCGTTTCTGGGAGGTAACTGACCGTTATCCGGGAGTGTGCTAAAAAAGGCAGACGTGTCAGGTAAAAACGCAGGAGTGCCTGGGGAAGCGGGGGAGTGGCTGGCCGAACGCAGGGCGTGTTTGTGACGTCAAAGCAGGAACTAAACTGACTGAGGTGATCGCAAGGTAGGAGTAAGTTTGGAGCTGCTCAGAAACTGCATGAAAATTTTTACGAGCAGTTCTGCTAATCTTTCGTTTGCACTTCTGCTAAGCTAAGATACACTCCCAGAGGGCGGCGGCCTAGCGTGTGCACTGCTGCTAAAAGCAACTAGCGAGCGATCAACTCGGAATGAGGGCCAATGTCAACATGGCCATCATGCATGTTTACAATCAGCATGTCTGCACAGAATTTTTACAGTATTTAAACCCTAAAATGTATTGTGGACATACACAATGGGGGTCATTATGACCCGCTCGCTGCGTTTTAACGCAGCAGAGCGAACGGGTCTCTACTGCGCATGCCAGACGGCCGAAGGCCGTAGCAGGGATACGATCGCCTCTGCCTGATTGACAGGCAGAGGCGATCGCTGGGTGGGAGGGGGCGGAACGGCGGCGTTTGGCCGCCGTTTCGTGGGTTTGGTCTGGCCAATGCAGGCATGGCAGGACCGAACGGGGGGCGGGCCGCAGCAGCTGCGTGACGTCACACGCAGCCGCTGCGGGCCGAGGAGCGATGAGTAGCTCCTGGCCAGTACACTAAAGCTGCGCTGGCCGGGAGCTACTCTTGAAGTGCAAAGGCATCGCCGCTGTGCGATGCCTTTGCACTTCTGCGAGAGGGGGGGCGGACTGACATGCGGGGCGGACTAGCCCTGTGCTGGGCGTCCCCCCGCATGTCAGTGTGAATGATCGTAGCTGTGCTAAATATGTCCACTGAATGTTCACATATTTATGGACGACATTTCGGTCATGTCAACAGTCTGGTGTCAACATGACGCTTACATACCGTCTACCTGGCTGTTTAATTTGAGTGAACGAGTTTATGGTTTATTTTATTTTTTTTAAGTTCATTCAAAATTTATCACAACCGTATTATATCGACAATATACTAGAGTCCAAAAAGACATCACTGCACGAGAATTTTGATAAAGATACTTGGCGTCGTCTTTTTGTAGTTTATTAGATTCTTTTTGTGACAATTTTTTGTTTTTGTTTTAAATTGCCGCAAAAAAAAAATGCTATTTTTTGTCTTACTTTCCTGACATGTATACACAAGCGTTCCCTACTGAGGTTAAGGCTGTATAACTGCTTTTTGCACCGGAGGGACGTAATGAGTTGGAAATAAAATTACAAGACGTGACTTGTTGGCCTCTGTAATGCGATAGAAAAGCCATGCTTTCCAATGAGAACATATTATCCTGCAGCCTTTCCCATCTAGAGGAATGAGTATGAGAGAGCGCTGCCAGCCTGCTTCGTGGCCGATCCTCATAGGAGACATTCACTAAGATAAATGACTGCATTACAGTACCTGGTGATAAGCCCTTCTGTCAAACATGCCCCGGGTGAAGGACTGGATAGTGATGGCAGCCCTCCTGAATCGCTGGTAAGCCCGATACATGCGGATCATCCTGAACTGTTTCTGGAAGCTAAGGGCTGCTTTCGTTTTGCGGCAGCGATCGGCCAGCCTGAGAAGTGGAAACAGGTGTGTTAGCAGCGACGTTACATTTCATCACAATTAAAACTGGTTCCAGAATATTTTTCAGTATAATTTCCATCTAGGCATTATTTTATGGTACAGTTATTTATTATAGATTGTGAGAGCTCAAAAAGCCACAGCGGATGTATAATTATATTATGCATGTACTATAGGTAACTTCGTCACCTGATTATCTATGCAGATAATATAACAAGCGAATGGATGGCTGTAGTCACACCAACATACAGTACCTGCGAGCTAGATGTCCCCGTGTGTATCTCTGGATGGTAATAGCAGCTCTCTTCATCCTCCTGTATTTCAGTCTCTGTAACCAGCCCCGTACGTTCTTCTGGATCATAATTGTGGCTGCACGGAACTTATCTGCACGCAGTTTCTCCAGGTATGCCACTTGACCGGCACGGAAAAAGATCTTGGTTCGTCCAAACTGGAACTTGTCAGGATCCTGCATAAAAGATGATGTACCATTAAGAACTATCAATGACCCAGCAACTACCTAGAGCCAGGAACAAGCACAGTGCCTGTCATTTCAACTACCCAGAACCAGGAACTAACAATGGGACCTATGTACTAAGCCTTGGAGAGTGATAAAGTGTAGAGAGATTACCAGTGCCAGCCAATCAGTTCCTAACGGTCATGCTGCAGACTGTGAAAAATGACAAGAGCTGGTTGGTTGGTACTTTATCTCTCTCCAAGACTTAGTAAATAGACCCCTATACATAGACCCCATATTGCCTGAAATCTTCAAGTACCCAGAGCCAGGAACTAGCACACTGCCTGTAATCACCCACTGCCCAGAGCCAGGAACTAGCACAGTGCCTGTAATCACCCACTGCCCATAGCCAGGAACTAGCACACTGCCTGTAATCACCCACTGCCCATAGCCAGGAACTAGCACAGTGCCTGTAATCACCCACTGCCCATAGCCAGGAACTAGCACAGTGCCTGTAATCACCCACTGCCCATAGCCAGGAACTAGCACAGTGCCTGTAATCACCCACTGCCCATAGCCAGGAACTAGCACAGTGCCTGTAATCACCAACTAACCAGAGCCAGGAACTAGCACAGTGCCTGTAATCACACACTGCCCATAGCCAGGAACTAGCACAGCGCCTGTAATCACCAACTAACCAGAGCCAGGAACTAGCACAGTGCCTGTAATCACCCACTGCCCATAGCCAGGAACTAGCACAGTGCCTGTAATCACCAACTAACCAGAGCCAGGAACTAGCACAATGCCTGTAATCACCAACTAACCAGAGCCAGGAACTAGCACACTGCCTGTAATCACCCACTGCCCATAGCCAGGAACTAGCACAGTGCCTGTAATCACCAACTAACCAGAGCCAGGAACTAGCACAGTGCCTGTTATCACCAACTGCCCAGAGCCAGGAACTAGCACAATGCCTGTAATTAACGCTGCCCATAGCCAGGAACTAGCACAGTGCTTGTAATCACCCACTGCCCATAGCCAGGAACTAGCACAGTGCCTGTAATCACCAACTGCCCATAGCCAGGAACTAGCACAGTGCCTGTAATCACCAACTAACCAGAGCCAGGAACTAGCACAATGCCTGTAATCACCAACTGCCCAGAGCCAGGAACTAGCACAGTGCCTGTAATCACCCACTGCCCATAGCCAGGAACTAGCACAGTGCCTGTAATCACCAACTAACCAGAGCCAGGAACTAGCACAGTGCCTGTAATCACCAACTAACCAGAGCCAGGAACTAGCACAGTGCCTGTGATCACCAACTGCCCAGAGCCAGGAACTAGCACAGTGCCTGTAATCACCCACTGCCCATAGCCAGGAACTAGCACAGTGCCTGTAATCACCAACTAACCAGAGCCAGGAACTAGTACAGTGCCTGTGATCACCAACTGCCCAGAGCAAGGAACTAGCACAGTGCCTGTAATCAACCGCTGCCCAGAGCAAGGAACTAGCACAGTGCCTGTAATCACCCGCTGCCCATAGCCAGGAACTAGCACAGTGCCTGCAATCACCCACTGCCCATAGCCAGTAACTAGCACAGCGCCTGTAATCACCAACTGCCCAGAGCCAGAAACTAGCACAGTGCCTGTAATCACCAACTAACCAGAGCCAGGAACTAGCACAGTGCCTGTAATCACCAACTGCCCAGAGCCAGGAACTAGCACAGTGCCTGTAATCACCCACTGCCCATAGCCAGGAACTAGCACAGTGCCTGTAATCACCAACTTTCCAGAGCCAGGAACTAGCACAGTGCCTGTGATCACCAACTGCCCAGAGCCAGGAACTAGCACTGTGCCTGTAATCACCCACTGCCCATAGCCAGGAACTAGCACAGTGCCTGTAATCACCAACTAACCAGAGCCAGGAACTAGTACAGTGCCTGTGATCACCAACTGCCCATAGCCAGGAACTAGCACAGTGCCTGTAATCACCCGCTGCCCAGAGCCAGGAACTAGCACAGTGCCTGTAATCACCAACTAACCAGAGCCAGGAACTAGCACAGTGCCTGTAATCACCAACTAACCAGAGCCAGGAACTAGCACAGTGCCTGTAATCACGTACTGCCCAGAGCCAGGAACTAGCACTGTGCCTGTAATCACCCACTGCCCAGAGCTAGGAACTAGCACAGTGCCTGTAATCACGTACTGCCCAGAGCCAGGCACTAGCACAGTTCCTGTAATCACCAACTAACCAGAGCCAGGAACTAGCACAGTGCCTGTAATCACCCACTGCCCATAGCCAGGAACTAGCACAGTGCCTGTAATCACCAACTAACCAGAGCCAGGAACTAGCACAGTGCCTGTAATCACCAACTAACCAGAGCCAGGAACTAGCACACTGCCTGTAATCACCCACTGCCCATAGCCAGGAACTAGCACAGTGCCTGTAATCACCAACTAACCAGAGCCAGGAACTAGCACAGTGCCTGTTATCACCAACTGCCCAGAGCCAGGAACTAGCACAATGCCTGTAATTAACGCTGCCCATAGCCAGGAACTAGCACAGTGCTTGTAATCACCCACTGCCCATAGCCAGGAACTAGCACAGTGCCTGTAATCACCAACTGCCCATAGCCAGGAACTAGCACAGTGCCTGTAATCACCAACTAACCAGAGCCAGGAACTAGCACAATGCCTGTAATCACCAACTGCCCAGAGCCAGGAACTAGCACAGTGCCTGTAATCACCCACTGCCCATAGCCAGGAACTAGCACAGTGCCTGTAATCACCAACTAACCAGAGCCAGGAACTAGCACAGTGCCTGTAATCACCAACTAACCAGAGCCAGGAACTAGCACAGTGCCTGTAATCACCCGCTGCCCAGAGCCAGGAACTAGCACACTGCCTGTAATCATCCACTGCCCATAGCCAGGAACTAGCACAGTGCCTGTAATCACCAAATACCCAGAGCCAGGAACTAGCACAGTGCCTGTAATCACCAAATACCCAGAGCCAGGAACAAGCACAGTGCCTGTAATCACCAACTGCCCAAAGCCAGGAACTAGCACAGTGCCTGTAATCACCAACTGCCCAGAGCCAGGAACTAGCACAGTGCCTGTAATCACCAACTGCCCAGACCCAGGAACTAGCACAGTGCCTGTAATCACCAAATGCCCAGACCCAGGAACTAGCACAGTGCCTGTAATCACCAAATGCCCAGACCCAGGAACTAGCACACTGCCTGTAATCACCAACTGCCCAGAGCAAGGAACTAGCACAGTGCCTGTAATCACCCGCTGCCCAGAGCCAGGAACTAGCACAGTGCCTGTAATCACCAACTGCCCAGACCCAGGAACTAGCACAGTGCCTGTAATCACCAAATGCCCAGACCCAGGAACTAGCACACTGCCTGTAATCACCAACTGCCCAGAGCAAGGAACTAGCACAGTGCCTGTCATTTCAACTACCCAGAACCAGGAACTAACAATGGGACCTATGTACTAAGCCTTGGAGAGTGATAAAGTGTAGAGAGATTACCAGTGCCAGCCAATCAGTTCCTAACGGTCATGCTGCAGACTGTGAAAAATGACAAGAGCTGGTTGGTTGGTTGGTACTTTATCTCTCTCCAAGACTTAGTAAATAGACCCCTATACATAGACCCCATATTGCCTGAAATCTTCAAGTACCCAGAGCCAGGAACTAGCACACTGCCTGTAATCACCCACTGCCCAGAGCCAGGAACTAGCACAGTGCCTGTAATCACCCACTGCCCATAGCCAGGAACTAGCACACTGCCTGTAATCACCCACTGCCCATAGCCAGGAACTAGCACAGTGCCTGTAATCACCCACTGCCCATAGCCAGGAACTAGCACAGTGCCTGTAATCACCCACTGCCCATAGCCAGGAACTAGCACAGTGCCTGTAATCACCAACTAACCAGAGCCAGGAACTAGCACAGTGCCTGTAATCACACACTGCCCACAGCCAGGAACTAGCACAGCGCCTGTAATCACCAACTAACCAGAGCCAGGAACTAGCACAGTGCCTGTAATCACCAACTAACCAGAGCCAGGAACTAGCACACTGCCTGTAATCACCCACTGCCCATAGCCAGGAACTAGCACAGTGCCTGTAATCACCAACTAACCAGAGCCAGGAACTAGCACAGTGCCTGTAATCACCAACTAACCAGAGCCAGGAACTAGCACACTGCCTGTAATCACCCACTGCCCATAGCCAGGAACTAGCACAGTGCCTGTAATCACCAACTAACCAGAGCCAGGAACTAGCACAGTGCCTGTAATCACCAACTGCCCAGAGCCAGGAACTAGCACAATGCCTGTAATTAACGCTGCCCATAGCCAGGAACTAGCACAGTGCTTGTAATCACCCACTGCCCATAGCCAGGAACTAGCACAGTGCCTGTAATCACCAACTGCCCATAGCCAGGAACTAGCACAGTGCCTGTAATCACCAACTAACCAGAGCCAGGAACTAGCACAATGCCTGTAATCACCAACTAACCAGAGCCAGGAACTAGTACAGTGCCTGTGATCACCAACTGCCCAGAGCAAGGAACTAGCACAGTGCCTGTAATCAACCGCTGCCCAGAGCAAGGAACTAGCACAGTGCCTGTAATCACCCGCTGCCCATAGCCAGGAACTAGCACAGTGCCTGCAATCACCCACTGCCCATAGCCAGTAACTAGCACAGCGCCTGTAATCACCAACTGCCCAGAGCCAGAAACTAGCACAGTGCCTGTAATCACCAACTAACCAGAGCCAGGAACTAGCACAGTGCCTGTAATCACCAACTGCCCAGAGCCAGGAACTAGCACAGTGCCTGTAATCACCCACTGCCCATAGCCAGGAACTAGCACAGTGCCTGTAATCACCAACTAACCAGAGCCAGGAACTAGCACAGTGCCTGTAATCACCAACTTTCCAGAGCCAGGAACTAGCACAGTGCCTGTGATCACCAACTGCCCAGAGCCAGGAACTAGCACTGTGCCTGTAATCACCCACTGCCCATAGCCAGGAACTAGCACAGTGCCTGTAATCACCAACTAACCAGAGCCAGGAACTAGTACAGTGCCTGTGATCACCAACTGCCCATAGCCAGGAACTAGCACAGTGCCTGTAATCACCCGCTGCCCAGAGCCAGGAACTAGCACAGTGCCTGTAATCACCAACTAACCAGAGCCAGGAACTAGCACAGTGCCTGTAATCACCAACTAACCAGAGCCAGGAACTAGCACAGTGCCTGTAATCACGTACTGCCCAGAGCCAGGAACTAGCACTGTGCCTGTAATCACCCACTGCCCAGAGCTAGGAACTAGCACAGTGCCTGTAATCACGTACTGCCCAGAGCCAGGCACTAGCACAGTTCCTGTAATCACCAACTAACCAGAGCCAGGAACTAGCACAGTGCCTGTAATCACCAACTAACCTGAGCCAGGAACTAGCACAGTGCCTGTAATCACCAACTAACCAGAGCCAGGAACTAGCACAGTGCCTGTGATCACCAACTAACCAGAGCCAGGAACTAGCACAGTGCTTGTAATCACCAAATGCCCAGAGCAAGGAACTAGCACAGTGCCTGTAATCACCAAATGCCCAGAGCCAGGAACTAGCACAGTGCTTGTAATCACCAACTGCCCAGAGCAAGGAACTAGCACAGTGCCTGTAATCACCAAATGCCCAGAGCCAGGAACTAGCACAGTGCCTGTAATCACCAACTAACCAGAGCCAGGAACTAGCACAGTGCCTGTAATCACCAACTAACCAGAGCCAGGAACTAGCACAGTGCCTGTGATCACCAACTAACCAGAGCCAGGAACTAGCACAATGCCTGTAATCACCGACTGCCCAGAGCCAGGATCTAGCAAAGTGCCTGTAATCACCAACTATCCAGACCCAGGAACTAGCACAGTGCCTGTAATCACCAACTATCCAGACCCAGGAACTAGCACAGTGCCTGTAATCACCCACTGCCCATAGCCAGGAACTAGCACAGTGCCTGTAATCACCCGCTGCCCAGAGCCAGGAACTAGCACACTGCCTGTAATCATCCACTGCCCATAGCCAGGAACTAGCACAGTGCCTGTAATCACCAAATACCCAGAGCCAGGAACTAGCACAGTGCCTGTAATCACCAAATACCCAGAGCCAGGAACAAGCACAGTGCCTGTAATCACCAACTGCCCAAAGCCAGGAACTAGCACAGTGCCTGTAATCACCAACTGCCCAGAGCCAGGAACTAGCACAGTGCCTGTAATCACCAACTGCCCAGACCCAGGAACTAGCACAGTGCCTGTAATCACCAAATGCCCAGACCCAGGAACTAGCACAGTGCCTGTAATCACCAAATGCCCAGACCCAGGAACTAGCACACTGCCTGTAATCACCAACTGCCCAGAGCAAGGAACTAGCACAGTGCCTGTAATCACCAACTGCCCAGACCCAGGAACTAGCACAGTGCCTGTAATCACCAAATGCCCAGACCCAGGAACTAGCACACTGCCTGTAATCACCAACTGCCCAGAGCCAGGAACTAGCACAGTGCCTGTAATCACCAACTGCCCAGACCCAGGAACTAGCACAGTGCCTGTAATCACCAAATGCCCAGACCCAGGAACTAGCACACTGCCTGTAATCACCCGCTTCCCAGAGCCAGGAACTAGCACAGTGCCTGTAATCACCCGCTGCCCAGAGCCAGGAACTAGCACAGTGCCTGTAATCACCAAATGCCCAGACCCAGGAACTAGCACAGTGCCTGTAATCACCAAATGCCCAGACCCAGGAACTAGCACACTGCCTGTAATCACCAACTGCCCAGAGCCAGGAACTAGCACAGTGCCTGTAATCACCAACTGCCCAGACCCAGGAACTAGCACAGTGCCTGTAATCACCAAATGCCCAGACCCAGGAACTAGCACACTGCCTGTAATCACCCGCTTCCCAGAGCCAGGAACTAGCACAGTGCCTGTAATCACCCGCTGCCCAGAGCCAGGAACTAGCACAGTGCCTGTAATCACCAAATGCCCAGACCCAGGAACTAGCACAGTGCCTGTAATCACCAAATGCCCAGACCCAGGAACTAGCACAGTGCCTGTAATCACCAACTGCCCAGAGCCAGGAACTAGCACAGTGCCTGTAATCACCCGCTGCCCAGACCCAGGAACTAGCACAGTGCCTGTAATCACCAAATGCCCAGACCCAGGAACTAGCACAGTGCCTGTAATCACCAAATGCCCAGACCCAGGAACTAGCACACTGCCTGTAATCACCAACTGCCCAGAGCAAGGAACTAGCACACTGCCTGTAATCACCAACTGCCCAGAGCAAGGAACTAGCACAGTGCCTGTAATCACCAACTGCCCAGACCCAGGAACTAGCACAGTGCCTGTAATCACCAAATGCCCAGACCCAGGAACTAGCACACTGCCTGTAATCACCAACTGCCCAGAGCCAGGAACTAGCACAGTGCCTGTAATCACCAACTGCCCAGACCCAGGAACTAGCACAGTGCCTGTAATCACCAAATGCCCAGACCCAGGAACTAGCACACTGCCTGTAATCACCCGCTTCCCAGAGCCAGGAACTAGCACAGTGCCTGTAATCACCCGCTGCCCAGAGCCAGGAACTAGCACAGTGCCTGTAATCACCAAATGCCCAGACCCAGGAACTAGCACAGTGCCTGTAATCACCAAATGCCCAGACCCAGGAACTAGCACACTGCCTGTAATCACCAACTGCCCAGAGCCAGGAACTAGCACAGTGCCTGTAATCACCAACTGCCCAGACCCAGGAACTAGCACAGTGCCTGTAATCACCAAATGCCCAGACCCAGGAACTAGCACACTGCCTGTAATCACCCGCTTCCCAGAGCCAGGAACTAGCACAGTGCCTGTAATCACCCGCTGCCCAGAGCCAGGAACTAGCACAGTGCCTGTAATCACCAACTGCCCAGAGCCAGGAACTAGCACAGTGCCTGTAATCACCCGCTTCCCAGAGCCAGGAACTAGCACAGTGCCTGTAATCACCCGCTGCCCAGAGCCAGGAACTAGCACAGTGCCTGTAATCACCAAATGCCCAGACCCAGGAACTAGCACAGTGCCTGTAATCACCAACTGCCCAGAGCCAGGAACTAGCACAGTGCCTGTAATCACCAACTGCCCAGAGCCAGGAACTAGCACAGTGCCTGTAATCACCCGCTGCCCAGACCCAGGAACTAGCACAGTGCCTGTAATCACCAAATGCCCAGACCCAGGAACTAGCACAGTGCCTGTAATCACCAAATGCCCAGACCCAGGAACTAGCACACTGCCTGTAATCACCAACTGCCCAGAGCAAGGAACTAGCACACTGCCTGTAATCACCAACTGCCCAGAGCAAGGAACTAGCACAGTGCCTGTAATCACCAACTAACCAGAGCCAGGAACTAGCACAGTGCCTGTAATCACCAACTAACCAGAGCCAGGAACTAGCACAGTGCCTGTAATCACCCGCTGCCCAGACCCAGGAACTTACCCAGTGTCTGAAATCACCCGCTGCCCAGACCCAGGAACTTACCCAGTGTCTGAAATCACCCGCTGCCCAGAGCCAGGAACTTGTGCTATGGCTACAATTACCAACAGTCGGCAACTAACCTAGTGTCAGAAAACAGCTCTGTAGCTTTATATAGCAACTGCCGGCAACTAACTTTATCTAGGTCATTTTAACCACACAAATTGGTGCAATTCTTATACAAGAATGTTCCTAAATAGCAGTGATAGATAGTAGCCTTCACCTTCACAAGATTCTCTAGCAGGTTCTTGCAAGTGCGTTTTTTGTCACTTTGGGAAATATCCTTCTTTGCCATGAGAACACGATATCTGTTGAAGAAATCATGGTAGGTCCACCTAAAGGGAAGACAGAAAACATTTGTGTCCCACCAATGTAGCATATGGGTGGAGGATCCTTATCCTGCCCTCTCCCCCTTAAATTATCACGTTAGCAAACTATAGACTGCACCATCTCAGAGCTGTAAGAGAGAAGAAAGACTGTTTCCCAAGATACAGCGCTGGCTCAGTGTAGGGTATTCAGGTTTCTATGGATTGATAGGTGGAAGTGAATGCAAAACCTGATTGGATGCCTGCAGTTCCTGTCGCATCATTCTTTTACTACACCCCTCCCATCTAGACAAGATCTCTTACTGCAGAGATGGTACCTGAAGGGAGCGTGACACGCGGTGCGCTGAAAAGGTCTTCTGCGAGTGTCCGAATAGCTAAGTAACCGTGGAGTTTTTAGCGATATTTAGTGTAGTCCACCAAAAAACTAAACTTCAAGGTGACTGCAAAAAAAAGTATTGTCACCTGTATTATCAGCCCATAACTACTAGCAAGTTTGAAGTCCCAACAGCCTGAGAGCTTAGTATGGGGTTCTGCTGAAAGAAACGTGATGCTCATTGTATTTTTGCCTGTACGTTTCTGCTCTGAATTTAAGCTGCGTTAGATATAAAGGACAGCGAAAATTAGGGCGCTCCCCCGATTCAAGGAGCAATATGAAGCGGTGCAGCGGGCCCTAGTTTCTCTGTGTCAGAGCAAAATATCACAGTAGGAGCTGATACATTGTCCGGAACACAGTTTTTCCATTATGATGTTCCTCTGCCTGGAAACTTTCCAAGTATGGACCAGTGGAGATGATCTATTTTTCCCTGACACTCCACCGGAAATTTTGACAGGGTAAGGAAACGTCAGGAGTATTTACATAACGAACAGAGGCGATTCCTGCGGAGCGGCTAATTGCTACAGTAGCGTAGCCACGCTGACTACAAAAAGTCGTTTATGGAGGAAGAGCGGTAAAATGCTTCCATATTGCTTTTGATGAAACTCTTTGCAGGTGAAACGACAAAATGCATTGTTATACTGTGATGGATTCCCGTCTCCTCCAGAACTACTCTTATTGTGGGAAATTACACCAGCAGGCAGAGACGGCATTTGGAAACAAGGCCGATAATGCACTGAATAAACAGTATGATCTCCACTGCACTGACCTTATGACTTTTATTATATTATCATTATTATTATTATAACAATGTATGCCACTAACATATCCAGTTGCGCTGTTCAATTTTATTCAGTCACGCCAGTCCTTCTACAGTGGAGTGTACAATCTTATTTTCTTACCAGAGACACACATATAAAAGGTACAAACAGGACAATTTAATCAGAAGCCAATGACGCTAACCAGATTAAGGGTTCTCCTCTCAGACTGCTTCATCTACACTGCTGTAGTAGCTTTTAACAATAGAGGCTTACATTTATGAGGAGAGGCGCAAAACCAATTATTGTGCTGCACCAGGTACTATTTTGGGGGTGGGATTTCAGCAAGAGTGGCACTAAATTTAAAACAACAATCTGTTATAAGGCTGAGTTATTCTATATTAGGCAGAGTATAGGCTGTTGGAAATGTTATGTCCTATAGATTTAAATCCTGCTGCTGAAAACGCATAGCAAAATGACTTATCATATGGTAGTACATGTAAGCTATAACAGCATAGGAAAACGCACGGGGGGGGGGGTACCGGTTGGAAACCCCCCTTCTGTTGCCAAGTGGCTCAAATTTTGACAATAGCAATGGTATGTAGTACGATTACTAAAGCTGCTGAAATGTCATGCAAGTTAAGAGACAGAGGGGAGCTGCTGCACATGCCCAGTGGTAGCAACTTCTTTTATCAAGTTTGCTGTGTGTAGATCTGAGCACTCAGAGCACTGGATCAGAGAGTAGCTACCGGGAAGAAGAGACAGGAGCCTTATTATGAGGTGGGAGAATGTGTGCTTAGAAAGTGCAGTACTAGTTCCATTGTGTTTGACTATTTATTTATGATAGGGTGTTTAACCTTTTCATGACCACTTATCTTATTTATATTATTTTAATGTTTGATACAGAGTGGTACACTGTGGATTCCATTTTGGAACCCCCCTCCGCTCTAGAAATCCTGCATTTGCCACTGAACGGAGCTGCCATATCTAGAACAACTTGAGTTAAGAGGGCTGCAAATAGAGCAATGATCACTATTATGAGAAAAAGGGATGCAGATGAATCGAGAGGATTCCTTTAAAACAAAATGAGTATGATAAATAAACGTGGATTAATGTCATTTCCCAGCCGACAAGTCATACTGAGACATTTAATTCAATAACAGCTGGACATATCTGTCCTGACCAAATGATTTATTTGTACCAGTTACAGTGAGCAGGGTAATTACTGCCCTCTGGCAATGGCTATTACACAAATGGTGTGCTCAATTTTGTATAACCGTGTTTCATTAAACCCCCCCCCCCCTCTTTTGATACCTGCATGAGTAAATTGCTCGAGTCGGTGTCCCGGCAGTAGCTCTGGTATTCCTGTACCGGAGCACCAGGACACCACGTCCGCAGCAGCATTCCGAGGTTCCGGACAATAGTTACAGAATGTGGTACCTGATTGGGTTTACCAAGTTATAAGCAGCGCTCATCTGTGTCACGGCTTACATTACTTACTAAGGTGTGCTTTTCAGCCTGCAGTGGAACTTCAAATACTGTACCCACACAAGCTGGCAAGGCACTGCTTGGACTTGTGGTTCCACAACAGCCGGAGAGCCACAAGGACTGGTTTAGATGGACTCCATAATTACAATTAAAAGTTTAAGCCAGCAGTTCTTTCTTATAAGTGAAGAATAAGCGCTCATTAAAAGGAACGATAAGTGCAAGACAGCTATTGGAAAGGTTCCCAAACATAATCTATAGGAGATCCAGAGCCTCATTGATCCGCAAATGATTAATGGCTCCCCCCAGGGGAATTGCATGTGTTGTTGGCGCACGTACAGTACCTGGATGGGTAGCCGGCTGCGCTGATTCTGATGGTCTCTAGGACGCCACAAGCCCTCAGCTGCTGCACGGCTCTCTTTGGATCGAAGCTGTAACACAATAAATAACGGATCAGATTTACGTCCGAGAAAACTGCATTGGTGCCAATAACGGATATCTAACAATCACACGTCTAATGCAAACATCGCTTTTATTATGAGGATTCATCGGTACATGTCTGACAAGGCAGCATAACACTCATTTCACTGAGCTTAACTCTTTCTGGCACTGGAACTAAAGCAGTGTTTGTCTACTCCAGACCTCGGATGTCCAGCGGGCCATGTTCTGGGGTGTAGTACTGCTGACCGCCGGTCAGCTTACCGACGCTGGGATCCCGGCGGGGAGGGGCGAGTGCAGCAAGCCCCTTGCGGGCTCGGTGGCGACCTGCGGTTGCCATGGGTTCTATTCCCACTCTATGGGTGTCGTGGACACCCACGAGTGGAAATAGTCCCTGTTGGTCGGCATGCCGACCATCGGGATAGTGAGGGGCCGGGATGGTGGCGGAGGTCATGTGACTGTCGGTCAGGTGACCGCCGGTCACATGAACACCACCCCATGTTCTGTACTATACTCAGCTACAGCTGACAGGGGAGTAGGATTAATCCAGAACGCTGTCAAAAGCTGGACAATAAGTGTAACACGCAGCAGCCAGGTCCCAGGATATAAACAGAGCAATCAGTAATACCTAGAACCGTGTCACTTTGCTGGATAGATACAGGTGTGTAATAGTAAGGACAAGTGCTGTCTGTGTGTTTTGTATCCATACAGGGTATTTATACTGACCGTCAAGCAGCCGGCAGCATGTAGCATACATACTTGTCTCTCTTCAGCTCTCCTCCAGGAGGGGATGTTCAGGTGGGAGGTGTGGGGCTGTCATGGCAGCCCCACCCTCTACTGTGCAATAATGCAAAATGCGACACTGTGCTGCAAGGGGGCGGGGCCACGATGACATAGGGGGCATTGGAGAAGGTTAAGTATACTTACCTTACTATACTATTCTCCCAATCGAAATGCAGCGGTCAGTATTCTGACTGCAAGCATATCAGACCCAACCCCAGTGCAATGTGTTGTTACAGCATGCTGCATCGTGCAGCACATCAGATGGGAAGATGTGATGAACGACTGACATGAAAGCACAATCGTGAGTACAAACTCTGTGATGCATGCAATATATTATTCCAATCCACGTTGGAATGACAGAACTTAGGGGGTAATTCAGAGTTGATCGCAGCAGCAAATTTGTTAGCAGTTGGGCAAAACCATGTGCACTGCAGGTGTGGCAGATATAAAATGTGCAGAGAGTTAGATTTGGGTGGGTTATTTTGTTTCTGTGCAGGGTAAATATTGGCTGCTTTATTTTTACACTGCAATTTAGATTTCAGTTTTAAAACACCCCGCCCAAATCGAACTCTCTCTGCACGTGTTATATCTGCCCCACCTGCAGTGCACATGGTTTTGACCAACTGCTAACAAATTTGCTGCTGCGATCAACTCTGAGGGGGTCATTCCGAGTTCATCGCTAGCTGCCGTTGTTCGCAGCGCAGCGATTAGTTAAAAAAAACGGCAATTCTGCGCATGCGTAGGGGCGCAGTGCGCACGCGCGTCGTACTTTTACAAAAGCCGAAGTAGTTTCACACAAGGTCTAGCGACGCTTTTCAGTCGCACTGTTGATCGTTGAGTGATTGACAGGAAGTGGGTGTTTCTGGGTGGTAACTGACCATTTTCAGGTAGTGTGCTGAAAAACACAGGCGTGGCTGGAGAAATGGGGGAGTGGCTGGCCGAACGCAGGGCGTGTTTGTGACGTCAAAACAGGAACTAAACAGTCTGAAGTGATCGCTAGCTAGGAGTAAGTATCGAGCTGCTCAGAAACTGCACAATCTTTTTTTGTAGCAGCGCTGCGATCCTTTCGTTCACACTTCTGCTAAGCTAAGATACACTCCCAGAGGGCGGCGGCTTAGCGTTTGCACTGCTGCTAAAAGCAGCTAGCGAGCGATCAACTCGGAATGAGGGCCTGAATTAGGCCCTTAGTGTGTACCCAGCTTAACTCTCACTGTTATTATTTATTAGCAGTTACATTCATATGACTCAGCACTTTGCATAGAACATTTCTATAATTTACATCAGTCGCTGCCCAACATGGATTCAGACCTGATCGCTGGGCCGCTAAAATTGTAGTCCTGCGATCAGATAATCGTCGCCCAAGTGGAGTGTATATTCGCCGTGCAAGTGTGTGATCACATGTGTATGCTGCGCTGTAAAAAAAACCTCAGTCAGCGGACAGCTGCGAATCCGTTCGCACCTCACTCACCAGTGGATGGTTTTTTCCAGTGTGTGCGCAGCCCAGGACTTACTCCTACAGTGCGATGAGAACAGGCTGATCGGGGCCGGAGCCGACGTCACACACCCCCTCCCTGATAACGCTTGGGAATGCCTGTGTTTTCCCTGACACGCCCAGAAAACGGTCAGTTACCACCCACAAACGGCCTCTTCCTGTCAATCAGCATACAAATTGCTGTGTAATTAGAATTGTCGCTGACCGCTGATGTCTGTTATTGTTTGCCGATGCGCGTGTGTATTGCGGTGCATACGCATGTGCAGTTATAGCTGATCGCCCGATGTGGCGAAAACGCACAGCAGCAATCAGGTCTGAATCGGGCCCTGTATTTCCTATCACACACACACAAGGGTCAGTTTTTTTTTGTCAGTGGCCAATTAACATAACAGTGTGTTTTATAGAGCGAAGGTGGAACCCCGGCAAACGCATGACCTCATGGCTGTGAGGCAGTAATGCTAAACTCAAAAACTGTAACTATGCGGAATGATTATGTTCTATGGGGGTCATTCCGAGTTGATCGCTTGCTAGCAGTTTTTACAGCCGTGCAAACGCTATGCCGCCTCCCACTGGGAGTGTATTTTAGCTTAGCAGAAGTGCGAACGAAAGGATCGCAAAGCAGCTACAAAGAGTTTTTGGGCAGTTTTAGAGTAGCTCAATACCTACTCAGCGCCTGCGATCACTTCAGACTGTTCAGTTCCTGTTTTGACGTCACAAACACGCCCTGCGTTCGCCCAGCCACGCCTGTGTTTTTCCTGGCACACCTGCGTTTTTTCGAACACTCCCTGAAAACGGTCAGTTGACACCCAGAAACGCCCACTTTATGTCAATCACTCTGCGGCCACCAGTGTGACTGAAAAGCATCGCTAGACCCTGTGTGAAACTACAATGTTCGTTGTAATAATACGTTGCGTGTGTGCAATGTGCCGCATACGTATGCGCAGAAGTGCAGTTTTTTTGCCTCATCGCTGCACAGCAAACGAATGCAGCTAGAGAACAACTCGGAATGACCCCCTATGTGTACAATATATTATAGTGAGGGTTCAGTTTTCAGTGGAATTAAATTTTTAAAATCTAAAGGAAGATAAAGAACAATACAAAAAAACAGTTTATTAAATCTGTATGTTTCAGGTACTACAGGGGAAGAACTACAGACTTACGGCAGAGTGGTGATAGGTTACAGAGGAGCTTACCTTCATGTCCAGAGTGCGGAAGGGAGAGTGTGTGAAGGAAGGTTCACACGGGTTCCCAGGCGCTATAACCCAGATACCTGACTCTGCTGCTGGGTCTATACTCACTGGACAGACAATGATGTGACTGTCCCCTCCTGCATCTCATTACGCCGTGCCCTGCTCAGGTGGCACACATTATATTCCAGCTTACCCCGCAGGCAGGCTTTTGGAAGTGACTGCCTGTTCTTCTAGAAGGAATCTTGAAATCATTTGACTTATTAAAATAATAAAACTCATGCAAGTGATCTTGTGCTGCCCTATGAAAACTGCATACGGCAAGACGGCGCGGGGCCGGAGGGACAGACGTGCTGTCAGCGTGGGCCAGAGGGCAGCCACTAAGCAATGGGCAGAGGGATTCCCGCCGTGCCGTCCGCCTCATCTCCTCCATAGAACGGTTTATAGCCAGCTGCCTTCATGTCTCAGCATGTTCTAACCAGATGATGACTAGTTCCGCTGGGACTTGTAGTTCTATGACAGCTGGAGAGCCATAGGCTGCCTAAACCTGCAATATATTGTATACGATACGTAATACTTGTATGACTTAGAGGGTGTAAATCTGTCTACAAGCTCCTATTATATGGCAGCATGAAATGATATTCCCTCATACACACCCATAAGACAGGGACAATGCTATGCTGCGATGTTTGATGCTCGCCGCGTTCTACCGATACACACTGTCATACAGTGGTATACACGGACTCTGCCACAGCGTTCTGTAACAGCCTGGGGATCACTCAGCTGTTCAGCTAAGACGATGCCACCAGACACTATAATACACACGCCGGAGCGGAGAAGAAGGATGGGTCATACATTATGGGGGCTATTCACACCATGTTTAATATTGTCTTTATGAGTAATAATAGAAATACACAGTCTGTGAGCTTGAGAGATCCTAAGTGATTCTCATAGACAAGAATATTTTGCCTTTAGTGATATTATATAAAAAGATATATATAAATATATATGCTGCATATATATATATATATATATATATATATATATATACATATATATACTCACACACACACACTGTATATCACAGGCATGCTTAGGGGGATATCCTATTAGCCCTGGTAAAACATCGGGTTCGAAAAACTTATGTTTTTTGCGATTTTTCCCGATGTTTCACCAACTTTTTTTTTTATACAGGCTATCCAGATTGATCGCCTGTAAAAAAAAAAATGCCCTTTCTCCCGAAAACACAAAGGTACGGTGAAACCTGTGTGTTTTCGGTACAGACAGCCCCATTTTCGCACGAAAACGCGGCTGTTTCTGGGGTTTGGTTTCGTCTGCAGTGCCCCATGCCTGCTGCAGCAGCAGTAGGCTGGGACTGCAGGCATGGCGCCGCGGCCCTGAAGCTGCCACTCGGTGCGGTGACACCCAGCGGGGAAGCCGGGGCAGCTCGGTGACCGCATCTCCCCCTCTCTCCCGCCAGCGGTCACATGACGGGGGAGCGCCCATGTGACCGGGGGGAGCCGGTGGAGCAGCGCTGCACTGGGAGCTGTCAACAGCCGGTGCAGCATCCGGTAACCCCCGGTAAGCCACCTCTCGTGCTGGCTTATTGGGGGTAATAGGATAGCCCTCAGCGGGACAATTAGCCCCGGTAAATTACCGGGGCTAATTGGATATCCCCCATAGTGTGAGATATCTGTAGGGCCAGCAATCTCTGGGTTCCTCCTCCTCCGCAGTGAAGGAAAAGGGGAAATGTCCGCTGGTCGGCAGTGACAGTGCATACACTGCCCGACGCGGTAGACTAGTAACTATAAAACATCGCACTGGACGGACAGGCTGGATAATCCGTCATGTCTGCCTGATCTGTCGCACGCATACACTGTACAATTATCAGCACCATTCACTGATGTCGGTAAAAAATATAAAAAAAACTACCGTTTTATTACGACAAATACAGATATTATTGGCACTCTCTAATCCCGGCAACCGCTGTCCACTAGCTGGCTGTGCTTTGCTATCTGTTCCCATCAAATGATGAATTAAATAATAGGTAACAGGCATCTTCTTACCTGAATCCCAGTTTCTCATCGTTCGGTTTAATGCAGCGCACGTAATGAGGGGTAGTGGCATTTAAAGTTTCCATCAGCAACTGCAGAGAGTTCCGGAACTGAAAACAGAACGAAGCATTAAATTCTTATTCACCGATGTCTTACACTGAGCAGCATGAACAATGTGTCCCCTCCGCACAAAGCATGTCAGCAAAGTACACACCTACCCAGCGATGCGTTGTAACGATATATCGTAAACACTACATGGGGCCTAATTCAGATCTGATCGCAGCAGCAAATTTGTTAGCAAATGGGCAAAACCATGTGCACTGCATGTGGGGCAGATGTAACATGTGCAGAGAGAGTTAGATTTGGGTGGGGTGTGTTCAAACTGAAATCTACATTGCAGTGTAAAAATAGAGCAGCCAGTATTTACCCTGCACAGAAACAAAATAACCCACCCAAATCTAACTCTCTCTGCACATCATGTTACATCTGCCTCCCCTGCAGTGCACATAGGCCCTCATTCCGAGTTGATCGCTCGCAAGGCGATTTTAGCAGAGTTACACACGCTAAGCCGCCGCCTACTGGGAGTGAATCTTAGCTTCTTAAAATTGCGACCGATGTATTCGCAATATTGCGATTACTAACTACTTAGCAGTTTCAGAGTAGCTTCAGACTTACTCTGCCTGTGCGATCAGTTCAGTGCTTGTCGTTCCTGTTTTGACGTCACAAACACACCCAGCGTTCGCCCAGACACTCCCCCGTTTCCCCGGCCACTCCTGCGTTTTTTCCGGAAACGGTAGCGTTTTTTCCCGCACGCCCATAAAACGGCCTGTTTCCGCCCAGTAACACCCATTTCCTGTCAATCACATTACGATCGCCGGAGCGATGAAAAAGCCGTGAGTAAAAATACTATCTCCATTGTGAAATTACTTGGCGCAGTCGCAGTGCGAATATTGCGCATGCGTACTAAGCGGAATTTCACTGCGATGCGATGAGAAATACCGAGCGATCAACTCGGAATGAGGGCCATAGTTTTGCCCATTTGCTAACAAACTTGCTGCTGCGATCAGATCTGAATTAGGCCCATGGTCCGTAATACGATGATGCAATATATTGTTACACGCTTCATATAACAACACAGCGTTGTAGGTGGAATCATCACAGCTGATGTGCAGCACACGGTGCAACCACCCAGTTACTAAAACAATGAATTGGGTGGATTACACCATGATCCTTGCGATCCATCGCAGATTGCAAATTCATCCAATATATTACATAGAGTGTATCCATATAGACACCTTTACTAACATTTAATATCACTTTATTAAACAAGAATACAAAACGCTATTACACAGCTGAATAATATAAATCAAATAACTAAAATATTTATAATTAACTAAAAGTGTCTTAGGGTGAAAGACAGCAAGTCTCTGAACCAGTACAGCATGCTAGGAGGATGGCGAGTCCCTAACACAGCAGGCAGAGAGTGACGGACAGACTGGAACAGTTACTTTCTGCAAATACTGTATACATGTCTGGACTACTGGTATATTAAGATTTTTAGAACTGCAAGTAGTTTGTAAGTGCTGTACGGAAGTTTTATTCAAAAAAAGACCAAAAAATGAAGGAGGGAGCATGACAAAAAAAATATATATATTTAATTTATCCCTATAAGATTTTACCAACAAACTAAAATAAGGATAAATTATATATATATATATATATATATATATATACACACACACACTGTGTATATATATATATATATATATATATTGGGGGGGTGGGGGCTTCCATTAAATAGGCAATTCCATTTATTGAATATATACTGGAGGATTTTACACCACATAAAAGGAAACATGAAAAGATCTACAGGAAAATTCTACTGAGAGTTATTCAGACATATTTTAGATTATTCATTTTGTGGATGCATCCAAATGCGTTTTAAGTAGTCAAATAATGAATAAAAAATAGAACATGAGTAATTAAAATTTCCAAATCATTGCACAGAAGCAACATAGAGAACTACTGCACTACACAGAAGCATCATAGAGAACTACTGCTCTGCACTACACAGAAGCATCATAGAGAACTACTGCACTGCACAGAAGCAACATAGAGAACTACTGCACTGCACAGAAGCAACATAGAGAACTACTGCACTGCACAGAAGCATCATAGAGAACTACTGAACTACACAGAAGCATCAGAGAACTACTGCACTGTACAGAAGCAACATAGAGAACTACTGCACAGAAGCAACATAGAGAACTACTGCACTGCACAGAAGCAACAGAGAACTACTGCACTGCAAAGAAGCAACATAGAGAACTACTGTGTCACTACAATTGTATATAAACACACACATATAATCTACCTGATGTCCCACAGTTTTCTTATGCTCTTTGTTGGCATTCTTAAGTGCTGGTTTAGCCGGCCGGATGCTGATCTTTGCCTTTCCAGTTGGAGTTGGGGGAACAGCATCCTTTTCATCATGGAAGAGGTCGGCGACCAGTTGGTACTGTGAAGAATAGGAGCATCAGTTACCAGCAGTTACGCTTCTAGTTCCCCGATCCTAACAAAGAGAATTCCTTTATAATGGGTACCCGTCACCTATGCACACTAGAGGCAGCAGTACTGTGGGCTTAACCAAATATAGCCATAATCCTGCAGCATATTCAATTAGCTACAGACCAATGCCTTGATGTCAGTGATGCCACCGGTTCCTAGGGAAAGGACTCTCATTATGGGGTGATCTCCGTTATCATAACTCCATGGGAAATCTTTATTCTCTGGTTAAATGTTACATTCACCTCTGGTGCTTATTTTTGTATCGTACACATCACACATTGAATAATCTGAGAGCCGGGTCTCACTTCAGGCAAAGACACCGCTAGGACTATTGAACTGGCCCATGATTGTATTCTCTAAGAACTTATTGAGGTCTAAGGACAGCAATGGCGGGACGATGGCAGTAACTTGCAATAATGCGCCTCTGCATACAGCTAGGTCTGCGGCCATCTATCCCATGAATGGGTCACACGAGCGTCAGCATCGCGACCAGCCTCCGCCCTAGCTTCCTTGGTGCAAACTTCATACCAATCCCAGTTAGGACACAGCGCCTACATACTCAGCAGCAGTGTCAGAAGCCGCAGTCACGGGATAGTAATACACATGGCTGCAGTGTATGGAATCGGTCGGTCTTACCTTGCTGGCTTTCAGTATATTAATCTGCTCTTCGTAAACTGTATCCCGATTTTTCTCCAAGAACCCATCACACTGATACTCGACCTGTGAAGAACATAAATATATGACACTGTTTCATGCATGAGGCCGGTAACGGTACTCTGCGCTGTATGCATATTGCTAGGATATTTAGTCTCACATCATTATATTCATTAGTGTTTCAGACACGAATGTTAAGTATAGAAACAGAATTGTATTATGGTGATGTCCAGTAGTCAGGTCATGTTGGGGGTGTAGAGATCTATGTCTGTATACAGTGTGATACAATTATATTATAATATCCAGTGGTCAGGTCATGTTGGGGTGTAGTGTCCTATATCTGTATAGGTTATAATAGATGAATTATGGTCAGGTCATGTTGGGGGTGTAGTGTCCTATATCTGTATAGGGTATAATAGATGAATTATGGTCAGGTCATGTTGGGGGTGTAGAGACCTATGTCTGTATACAGTGTGATACAATTATATTATAATATCCAGCGGTCAGGTCATGTTGGGGTGTAGTGTCCTATATCTGTATAGGGTATAATAGATGAATTATGGTCAGGTCATGTTGGGGTGTAGTGTCCTATATCTGTATAGGGTATAATAGATGAATTATGGTCAGGTCATGTTGGGGGTGTAGTGTCCTATATCTGTATAGGGTATAATAGATGAATTATGGTCAGGTCATGTTGGGGGTGTAGAGACCTATGTCTGTATACAGTGTGATACAATTATATTATAATATCCAGCGGTCAGGTCATGTTGGGGTGTAGTGTCCTATATCTGTATAGGGTATAATAGATGAATTATGGTCAGGTCATGTTGGGGGTGTAGTGTCCTATATCTGTATAGGGTATAATAGATGAATTATGGTCAGGTCATGTTGGGGTGTAGTGTCCTATATCTGTATAGGGTGTAATAGATAAATTATGGTCAGGTCATGTTGGGGTGTAGTGTCCTATATCTGTATAGGGTGTAATAGATGAATTATGGTCAGGTCATGTTGGGGTATAGTGTCCTATATCTGTATAGGGTGCAATAGATGAATTATGGTCAGGTCATGTTGGAGGTGTAGTGTCCTATATCTGTATAGGGTGTAATAGATGAATTATGGTCAGGTCATGTTGGGGTGTAGTGTCATATATCTGTATAGGGTGTAATAGATGAACTATGGTCAGGTCATGTTGGGGTGTAGTGTCCTATATCTGTATAGGGTGTAATAGATGAATTATGGTCAGGTCATGTTGGGGGTGTAGAGACCTATGTCTGTATACAGTGTGATACAATTATATTATAATATCCAGCGGTCAGGTCATGTTGGGGTGTAGTGTCCTATATCTGTATAGGGTATAATAGATGAATTATGGTCAGGTCATGTTGGGGGTGTAGTGTCCTATATCTGTATAGGGTATAATAGATGAATTATGGTCAGGTCATGTTGGGGGTGTAGAGACCTATGTCTGTATACAGTGTGATACAATTATATTATAATATCCAGCGGTCAGGGCATGTTGGGGTGTAGTGTCCTATATCTGTATAGGGTGTAATAGATGAATTATGGACAGGTCATGTTGGGGTGTAGTGTCCTATATCTGTATAGGGTGTAATAAATGAATTATGGTCAGGTCATGTTGGGGTGTAGTGTCCTATATCTGTATAGGGTGTAATAGATGAATTATGGTCAGGTCATGTTGGGGTGTAGTGTCCTATATCTGTATAGGGTGTAATAGATGAATTATGGTCAGGTCATGTTGGGGGTGTAGTGTCCTATATCTGTATAGGGTATAATAGATTAATTATGGTCAGGTCATGTTGGGGTGTAGTGTCCTATATCTGTATAGGGTGTAATAAATGAATTATGGTCAGGTCATGTTGGGGTGTAGTGTCCTATATCTGTATAGGGTGTAATAGATGAATTATGGTCAGGTCATGTTGGGGTGTAGTGTCCTATATCTGTATAGGGTGTAATAGATGAATTATGGTCAGGTCATGTTGGGGGTGTAGTGTCCTATATCTGTATAGGGTATAATAGATGAATTATGGGCAGGTCATGTTGGGGTGTAGTGTCCTATATCTGTATAGGGTGTAATAGATGAATTATGGCCAAGTGCAGTGGTCAGGTCATGTTAAGGGTGTAGTTTCATGGGGGGTTATTCAGGGTTGTAAGCAAACAAAAAAAAGTAAGCAATTGGGCAAAACCATGTGCACTGCAGGTGGGGCAGATGTAACATGTGCAGAGAGAGTTCGCTTTGGGTGGGTTACAGATGGAGCTGCACTCATCTAGTGCGGCTCCATCGTAAACATGCACTCCCGGCAGGACTAGGCGATCCGGCGCCTAGCCCCGCTACAGGAGTGCACAGAGACGTTCCCATTGTAGTGAATGGGGCGTGTGCATGTCAGGGAGGCGCGTGCGGTGCAGATGCTGCGATGGGCGCACCTAGGCGGGCGCGGCCAGGCACAGACGGAGTCAAGATTAGCGTATTCTGTTTCTGTGCAGGGTAAATACCGTTGCTTCATTTTTACACCGCAATTGAGATTTCAGTTTGAACACACCCCACCCAAATCTAACACTCTCTGCACATGTTATATCTGCCCCACCTGTAGTGCAACATGATTTCACCCAGCAGTGTGGGGTTTTTTTGGGTTTGCTAACAAACCTGGATAAGGCTATATGTCTATATACAATGAGAAATAATTATATTATAATAATATCCAGTCGTTAGGTCATGTTGGGGTGTAGTGTCCTATGTCTGTATAGGGTGTAATAGATGTATTATGGTCAGGTCATGTTGGGGTGTAGTGTACTATGTCTGTATATGGTGTAATAGATGAATTATGGCCATGTCCAGTCATCAGGTCATGTTGGGGAGTAGTGTCCTATGTCTGTAAAGGGTGTAATTGAATTGTATTATGATCATGGCATGTTGGCGGTCTTGTTGGACAGAGCTGAAATAAGGTGTGAACCTTTACATTGCTCATATGGTGGCTGTAACTGCAAACAAGTGAAAACGGACAGTACATATTCTGCAAGAATATATTTATACTTGGGGAGGTAAAACCCTGGAATGATAGCATAGTACCGTGTGCGGGGGGGTTCCGGTATGAAAGATAGATAGTGTCTAGTTAGACAGTCAATAGATAGACACCATATGTTAGACAGACATTAATCGACAGGGTCAAAAGGTCGACCGGTCAAAAGGTCGACAGGGTCAAAAGGTCGACATGAAAATGGTCGACATGAAAAAGGTAGACACCATGTTTTTTTGCATTTTTGTTGTTTGTCTGGATAGTTTTGTCATCTGTGACCCCCAATTGTAGAAAGGCGTACGCTCGCCACGCTTCGGGCACGGTGGCTCGCTGCGCTCGCCACAAGGTTTATAACCAACTCTATGCCGACATGGATAGAGAAAGTATGAAATAGTCCAAAAACATGTTACATTAAAAAAACACATTTGTCTATCTTTTTTATGTCGACCATTATCATGTTGACCTTTTGACCATGTCGACCTTTTGACCCTGCCGACCTTTTGACCCTGCCGACCTAATGTCTGTCTAATATATGGTGTCTATCTATTGACTGTCTAACTAGACACTGTCTATCTACTAAACGGATAGGGTGCGGGGGATACAGTACATTACCCTGGAATGATAGCACAGTACAGTGTGCGAGAGATACAGTACAGTACCCTGGAATGATAGTACAGCACAGTGTGTGAGAGATACAGTACATTACCCTGGAATGATAGCACAGTACAGTGTGCGAGAGATACAGTACAGTACCCTGGAATGATAGTACAGTACAGTGTGCGAGAGATACAGTACATTACCCTGGAATGATAGTACAGTACTGTGTGCGAGGGATACAGTACATTACCCTGGAATGATAGCACAGTACTGTGTGTGAGGGATACAGTACAGTACCCTGGAATGATAGCACAGTACAGTGTGCGAGGGATACAGTACATTACCCTGGAATGATAGCACAGTACAGTGTGCGAGGGATACAGTACATTACCCTGGAATGATAGTACAGTACAGTGTGCGAGGGATACAGTACATTACCCTGGAATGATAGTACAGTACAGTGTGCGAGGGATACAGTACATTACCCTGGAATGATAGCACAGCACTGTGTGTGAGAGATACAGTACATTACCCTGGAATGATAGTACAGTACAGTGTGCGAGGGATACAGTACATTACCTTGGAATGATAGTACAGTACAGTGTGCGAGGGATACAGTACATTACCCTGGAATGATAGCACAGTACTGTGTGTGTGAGGGATACAGTACAGTACCCTGGAATGATAGCACAGTACAGTGTGCGAGAGATACAGTACAGTACCCTGGAATGATAGCACAGTACTGTGTGTGAGAGATACAATACATTACCCTGGAATTATAGCACAGTACTGTGTGTGTGAGAGATACAGTACATTACCCAGGAATGATAGCACAGTACTGTGTGTGTGAGGGATACAGTACAGTACCCTGGAATGATAGCACAGTACAGTGTGCGAGAGATACAGTACAGTACCCTGGAATGATAGCACAGTACTGTGTGTGAGAGATACAATACATTACCCTGGAATTATAGCACAGTACTGTGTGTGTGAGAGATACAGTACATTACCCTGGAATAATAGCACAGTACTGTGTGTGAGGGATACAGTACAGTACCCTGGAATGATAGCACTGTACAGTGTGCGCGGGATACAGTACATTACCCTGGAATGATAGTACAGTACTGTGTGCGAGGGATACAGTACATTACCCTGGAATGATAGTACAGTACTGTGTGCGAGGGATACAGTACATTACCCTGGAATGATAGTACAGTACTGTGTGTGTGGGATACAGTACATTACCCTGGAATGATAGCACAGTACTGTGTGTGCGAGGGATACAGTACAGTACCCTTGAATGATAGCACAGTACTGTGTGTGTGAGAGATACAGTACATTACCCTGGAATGATAGCACTGTACAGTGTGCGCGGGATACAGTACATTACCCTGGAATGATAGCACAGTACTGTGTGTGAGGGATACAGTACATTACCCTGGAATGATAGCACAGTACTGTGTGTGTGAGAGATACAGTACATTACCCTGGAATGATAGCACAGTACTGTGTGTGAGAGATACAGTACATTACCCTGGAATGATAGCACAGTACTGTGTGTGAGAGATACAGTACAGTACCCTGGAATGATAGCACTGTACAGTGTGCGCGGGATGCAGTACATTACCCTGGAATGATAGTACAGTACTGTGTGTGAGGGATACAGTACATTACCCTGGAATGATAGCACAGTACTGTGTGTGAGAGATACAGTACATTACCCTGGAATGATAGTACAGTACTGTGTGCGAGGGATACAGTACAGTACCCTGGAATGATAGCATAGTACTGTGTGTGTGAGGGATACAGTACATTACCCTGGAATGATAGCACAGTACTGTGTGTGTGAGAGATACAGTACATTACCCTGGAATGATAGCACTGTACAGTGTGCGCGGGATACAGTACATTACCCTGGAATGATAGCACAGTACTGTGTGTGAGAGATACAGTACATTACCCTGGAATGATAGCACAGTACTGTGTGCGAGGGATACAGTACAGTACCCTGGAATGATAGCACAGTACTGTGTGTGTGAGGGATACAGTACAGTACCCTGGAATGATAGCACTGTACAGTGTGCGCGGGATACAGTACATTACCCTGGAATGATAGTACAGTACTGTGTGTGAGGGATACAGTACAGTACCCTGGAATGATAGCACTGTACAGTGTGCGCGGGATACAGTACATTACCCTGGAATGATAGCACAGTACTGTGTGTGTGAGAGATACAGTACATTACCCTGGAATGATAGTACAGTACTTTGTGTGATCTTTTACCTTATCAGCAAAGTGCACAACAATGAAAGACACATTAGACATCCGAGGTTTCTTAAAGTGCTGACTGCTGCCGTGTCGGTCATACAGCTTCTGCGCCCAGTTCTGGTCAGTACCTTTGGGTACCTACATACAAAGAGACTGTTACAGCGAACAACATTTCATACTGTCCCCTATACAGATTCCATCACACTGCATCTAGGACTCAGCTGACAGATACTGTATGGCGCCCTCCTTATTCCTAATATAAAATGTCTATAAAACATCTGTATATAAACAGTGTACACTATAAGAGAGAAATATTGTTACAGTAATCATTATTACATCTATCAATAACGTAATAAACTTTCACTCAGACTTTTGCAGTATGACCATGTGGAATTTTGGAACACTACACTTTTTGCACCATACGAGATTTCTATCCGAGACGATTCCCTATGATTAAGTCTTTGTAGCTCCTTCCATAGAGAAGCTCCTCCTACATCAAACCCCCGACACCAGCTTCTAGACGTCTTGTTACTGGGAATGTGAAGAGCAGTTTGTGGTAAGATTTTAATATCATGAAATTGCAGTCGCGTTATGAGAACGAAGGTATGACGGAAGGTTTCATGGTTACTCCAATCACAAAATACTCAAAAGTTGCAAATGAACATAAAAACTAAGACCTGGATGAAATAATGTTCCTGGGCTCCTCCGATCCTGCGGATCTCGCCATTCCTATTACAGCGCATGTGAGATCCCCTCACTTATTCTGGGGGGGTGTTTTTTTCAGTCTTTGTGTAGATCTCTTCTGAACAGTAGAGGGAATCTCCAACAGAGACCAACAAAGGAGCTGCAGGATGCACTGGTTCGGAGAACCGCAGGTAACTGACTTCTTATGTCACACCTCTACCCTACTCGCACTAAAAACGACATTTTCCCTTTTGGCCTAAGTTATCTTTTAAGTTATCGTTTAAATCTTTTTAGTTTTGAAGGATACATTTGCTCGGCAAAAGAGCAGTACAAACACAGACGTGTCATCATACACCAAGCCTCAATATACTGTAGCGTACCAACTTTTTCTTTTAATTTGCATCTTACTGGAATTGCAGATGTAGTGGAACACCACTCACCGTGTACTACAGGTGCTGGGCTGTGACTTTAAAAATTAGCTTCAAATATGTACAAAGTCACAGATGAAGAACAACGGACCTTGGCGTGAAGAAAAGCTGCTGCATTGTAGCACTTCATATACAGATTCA
The DNA here is from genome assembly GCF_028390025.1 of Pseudophryne corroboree. Classification (NCBI taxonomy): domain Eukaryota; kingdom Metazoa; phylum Chordata; class Amphibia; order Anura; family Myobatrachidae; genus Pseudophryne; species Pseudophryne corroboree. Next base: position 67,346,735 of record NC_086444.1, read on the forward strand.
TTCGCACGCAGATGTACAAGTGTTGCACATCAAATTAATCCCGAGCAGCCTCATTCAGCAGTTTTGTCACATCGATTGTTTAATTTGTGCAACTAAGACGTACATTACAGCGAAAAAAATTATTTGGCACGCCGAGAAGGGTTGTTTGGCGTGGCAATAGGGTATGAGGGCAAATCTGTATCAAACGCTGGACTACAGTCAACAGGAGAACTGTGACTCCCACTGGCTGGCAGGGTATTGAGCGTCTAATTCCACAACAGTTCTAGAGTCACATGTCGCCCATACTGTATATCTAACTGGTGATTCCCCAATACGGAGCAGTGATTTCTAGGGGAAATATTCAAATTACGGCTCGGATGTAATGAAGTCAGAGTTCGGTGGCCATGCGGGATAACGGCCGAATGCGGACTTTTTTTTAAAGTGACAATCATGTACAAGGTTGAACCATGCCTTGTATAAAGATTGATAATTTTTGGGTCGGAATCTGCAAATCAGAGTTGTCCAACACATTGGATTTTGCCGATCACCTGACCCAGTGATCAAAAGGGGAATTGCTCCAAATAATTACTGATGTATGACCCCCTTTAAATGATAGGATTGCCGACCAGTGTCAGGGATTCTCCCGTTAGATATACAGTATGGGCCGCATATGACAGATTTCTATAAAGGAGGTAGCTGCAGACTTGCACTGTGCTATCCATCCGATCAGCACTTGGACAGCGCCATCCTGTTCCGCAGTACTCACATACTACAGGTGAAACAAGACAGTGTTGGTCATTCCGAGTTGATCGCTCGCTAGCAACTTTTTGCAGCGCTGCGATCAGGTTAAAACTCGGCTAAACTGCTCATGCGTATGCACCGCAATGCGCAGGCGTGTCGTACGGGTACAAAGCGGATCGGTGCTGGGCGATGGATTTAACGAAGAATCCATTTGCGCAGCCGATTGCAAGGTGATTGACAGGAAGAGGGCGTTTGTGGGTGTCAACTGGCCATTTTCTGGGAGTGTTTGGGAAAATGCAGGCGTGTCCAGGCGTTTGCAGGGCGGGTGTCTGACGTCAATTCCGGGACCGGACAGGCTGAAGTGATTGCAGCGGCTGAGTAAGTCCAGAGCTACTCAGAAACTGCACAAAATGTTTTTTGTGCCGTCGGCTGCAAAAGCGTTTGCACACTTGCACACTTCCCCACAGGCGGCGACTATCTGATCACAGCGCAGCAAAAAGTTGCTAGCGAGCGATCAACTCGGAATGACCCCCTGTGTGAGGAGGAACCGTTAGCATAGTATCACCGGATAATATGCAGCGCTGTTATATATATATATATATATATATATATATATATATATAAATACCACGAAGTTGAGCGGCACTCAAAGACTTGTTAATAAATCAACGGCGTAGACAAAGAGTCATCATGCCAGAGATATAATCCCTAGGATTATATCTCTGGCATGATGACTCTTTGTCTACGCCGTTGATTTATTAACAAGTCTTTGAGTGCCGCTCAACTTCGTGGTATTTGTCTATTTTGCATGGAGAGGGCACCATAGCTATTTGCATCTACATCTTGGGAGTGCCGGTCATCCTACCATAGTTTCTATATATATATATATATATATATATATATATATATATATAAATAAAAACACAGTAGTATCTTTATCTCGCGCCAACCTGGGAGCGACACCACGGGAGAGATCTTTGTTGGGAGACCTCAAAGCATACAAGAATAAACACAAATTCCCAAGTGCGCTAAAGTGGAATGTAATTACACAATTCTTTCAGCGTTAATTTTGTTGTTTCGTCGTTGCGCGTCGAGGGGAGATGTAGCGGCCTGTAGGAAGGAAAAGATGTGCCCCATGACGCAATGCACGTCAGAGGGGAGGTGTGGCCCGGGGAGAACTTGCGCCAATAAGACAGCCTTCTTGGTGACGTCACCTACGTCACAGTAGGAAACAAGAAGGTGGAACGCATATTGGAACACACACCGGAAGTATGGTCTTCCGGTCAGGTGTGGGCAATTTAGCCCTTTCAATGTGAATAAAAAGTTCACCTAGTTTATAAGTTAAAGGTTAAATACACTTGAAGCAGGCACTTCCATTTAAAGATCCCTATAGAGAAAAGTGTGGACTTATAACTAAAGTTTTACCTCTATTCAGGCTGATCGAATTATTAGGGATATTTTTAATTAAAGGAAGTGATGTAAGTGGGCAAGCAGTTTAAATAGCAGCTGCAGCAATCACTGCCTCATTCTGTGACTTCCACATGCAGCTAAATCTCTCCCAGGGTGAGTTCATAAATCATTTCTGTTTGTTTCATTTTCTGAAGGCTTCAATTAGTAACTATGAATGTAATTCTCTTGCTGGTTTATCATTTAGTGGTTGGAATCAATCACTATAAATATTATGGCTGGTATTAACTTTATTGTTAAAACTGTGCTTTTTATTAACAGTGACAATGTTTCTCTTTTGAAAAGATCTATTTTATGAGACGCATTGGATATAGTTATTATTCTTACTATTAGAATTGTGCTTCTTGCAAATAGTGATAATGTTTCCATCTGCTGAAAGGACTGGTCTTGTGAGATTTATTGGAAGTTGTTATTATTCCTATTGCTAGAACTGTGCTTTTCGTAAATAGTGATAATGTTTCCATTTTTTGGAGACAATCTATTCTGTGAGACCTATTGAGGAAGTCGCATCATTTATACTTTTGAGATTGTCAAACCAGCCATATAATTCTTGGTATGTACACCCATATATATTTGTAAGTGATTTTTAATACTGACACACCTTCCACTAAAAATTAATATTGATTTTTTCAGAGTTTCATTGTACGTGGGTCAACATCTGAATCAAAAACAGTCTTGATTTAATAAATTGGACACCACACTTTAGGTATGCCTATAGTAGATTGGATTATTAAATTATACCAACAGGTAGTTCTATATAAATAACATCATTTTTGTTTACATCCCACTAGGTAGTTTGCAAAAATGCCGACATATGGTTGTCAGCACTCCTAAGAGACTATAACCAATAGTTTCCCTAGGCGGCCCTATAAGGATTTACGCCTAATTCATTTTAAGGTATGGTATTTCCTATGATTAATTAACAGAATCTAATAGGTGATTAATTATCTAAATTGGTCCATATTGGATTCCTTTCTTCTTTTTATTAGGTAGTTTATACAAAACATCACTATTTAACTGATTATACATCTAAGAAGGAACATCTTTTAAGCTCCAATTAGGAGCCCTAATATAAGAGTTTTATCCACTAAGTCCTGATATAGGAAATTTGAGGTATGTCTAGTCAACATCTGTAATAATAATAATAATGATAATTATTTAGTAGTTCCATCAAATAAACACATCTAAGAATGTGTTATTTATATTCATATTTTAGGTTATGATCCCATACATAAATTCATTGTGAGCAAACTAGCCCTTTTCCCTTATTCGGTAGGTACTGTTTACATACCACATATATACAATTCTCCCAATTTACAATAGCAGTTTTTCTCAAATAGATCATTAGTTTTAGCCAAACAAGTTACCCCTGATGAAGTCGATAAGACGAAACGCGTTGGCTTTGTCAGTCAGAGAATCACAACCTAGTTTGTGAAGATACTCCCTGTCGATCTCGCACCTTGCAAAAGGTGAGTTAGTATCTAGAATCCATTTTACAAACGTGTTGGCTGTGTATTCTTTTGGTTGCATTTTATTGATATAATTTTATACTTTGAACTGTGTATAAAAATCCATATGTTCAATTATACGCTATTAAAATAACTTTTTACTAATTGGCCTGTTGGCCTCTTGTTTGGGTGACTATTTTGGTGAGGGGTGTCTGTTACAGGTCCCCAGATTTGATTATCCTCCAGTCTACATTCTGACGAAATTAACGCTGAAAGAATTGTGTAATTACATTCCACTTTAGCGCACTTGGGAATTTGTGTTTATATATATATATATATATATATATATATATAGTTATTATTGCTTATACATGGCGCTCTCACCTTGCACTCCTCATCCAGAAGGTCCAGAATACCAAGCTTGGCCTCAATCAGATCAATGCAGGGCTGGTTGTCATAAAAATCAATCAGGGTCCAGGGAATTTGTTCTTTCATATACTCTTCTTGCTCCAGCTTAAACACATGCTGCAAAGAGAACGGGGTCAGTCCTATGCAGCTCAGTTATGAGTGATTTCAGGTTGGATCTTTCTATCAATGAGAAATTAACTACTGAAGTTTTGAGCCAAACTCACCTATAAGTAATTACAGGACACACATTGTACCTGGATTCTGGCCAGGATACATAACTGCCAACAGGTAATGGGCATATGATACTGGGTGCAAACGTATCCATTGGGCACCATGCCATGGACAGAGGGTACTGCACCTCATGTTATTTCGGGATCGGTATGTGATCCCGCCGCACGGGATGCTGAATGTCAGTATACCATCCCGGGTGCTAGAATGCCGGCATGGGAGCGAGCGCTCACCACAGGTTCTATTCTCCCTCTATGGGTGTCGTGGACGGGATCCGGTCTCTAGGTCGACAAGACTTAGGTTGACAATGTCTAGGTCGACCATTATTGGTCACCAGTAAGTAGGTCGACATGGTTTCTATGTCCACAGGGACTTTAGGTCAACATGACAAAAGGTCAACATGAGTTTTTCAAAAAAATGTGAAACTTTTTCATACTTTACGATCCACGTGGACTACAATTGTAACCTGTGCCGAGCGCAGCGGTTGTGCGAGCCATGCGAGAGGACATGGTGCACTAATTGGGTTTCCCGGTCACTCTGCAAAGACGACACCAAAAAGTTGTTTTTTTTAAAACTCATGTTGACCTTTTTCATGTCGACCAAGTTCATGTCGACCTAGAGTCCATGTCTATCTAGAAACCATGTTGACCTACTTTCTGTCGACCAATAGTGGTCGACCTAGACACTGTCGACCTACGTCTAAGCGGGGGACCCGACGGGTGGTATGTTAACTGCATACCGTAATTTCATATAATTTCTCCTCCAGAAAAGATCATAATAGAAATGTCTTAAATGCAACAATGCTGGACGCAGTAGCAAATTATATATAAGATAACATCAATACAACAAAACATGAAAGCAATAAAAATTTTAGGACTGCCTTTAAAAAAAAAAAATTAACTTCACCCCTTCAATACAAAATACAATGAAACCTTTTTGGCTGACAATGTAAATAATTTCTGTTTGTTATTCAGTGATGTAAGATCAGTAAGATATACATTTCCTACAGAACAAAGTGTGCATTGTATTTCCAGAGCAGCTATAAACATAACTAGTGTTCACTCTAAGAGTGAAAAGAAGCAGGGCGCCGAACTCCGGGGGCACACATGCGCGGCGAAGCCGCGCCTGAAACGGTGGCGCGACCACGCAAATTAGGGGGCGTGGCCTAGCCTACGTCATTTTAGGGGGCGGTTCGGCCCACAGACGCTACTATAGAGAGCGTCTGTGGCCGGCGACGTCACTGTTGGGGGCGTGCCCAGCACCTCCGTCGGTGCTGGGCTTTCCCCAGCCCTCTCCCAATGCGTGAGGGCAGGAAGCGGGCGGCTGTTCTAGCAGGGTGCCGCAAAAGGGGCAGGGCGGGTTTTGCCTGCTAAAAAACGGGCAGGGCGCGGCGCCCTGTTAAAATAGCCTGGAGTAAACACTACATAACTGCTACTAGGACCTACCGAGTTAAACTGCTGCTGTAATTTCTCGTTGGCGTAGTTGATGCAGAACTGCTCAAAGCTGTTTATTTCAAACGTTTCAAACCTGCAAGTGCACAAATAGTTGTAGATCAGCAACAGGAAAGATTGTTTTTTCAATTGTGACACTATACTTTTTTAGATATATATATGAATGAGTTACATACGAACAAGTAACAGATGTGTGCAATAAAAACAATTAGTACTACGATTGGTCCAGTCTGGTTTAAAAAGGAACCTATGATGTTGCTGGGAATATCCTCTGACGAAACCGCTTGCCTCATTAGCGGAGAAACGCGTAAGGAAGGCGCTATCATCTGGACCCTGCTGCCCGGAGTATCTCCATAATTATTCCCGTTGTTATACGAGGTTGCCGGCGAGCCACGGAACAGGGGACAAAGCTGACGCGAGACCTGGCTAAGGAGGTCCGTACCCCGTTCACCAGAAGCTGTTTGTGGCCGTGAGTATCCAGCATCACCAATTGCGGCTGCTACTAACAGGGGTTAACAGTTGATTAACACAGCGCTCTCCCCCTGCTAGCAAAAAAACATTTTACAAGCGGCAATATAGAGACTGCATTCATTTAAATATTCCGGCTCAAAGAGACTACCGTTTATCCATTTAAAGAAGCTTGATAGAACTTGTTTAAAAATAACAAAGTGGATGATATAAGCAGAGTCCAGAGGGACATTTTAAACTTTATATTTTGGAGCAAAGGGCAATCGATTAAGGAAAAACTGCACATGTATATGTATTCTAAGCTTTTTTTAAAATAGTTTTTTATGTGGAGTACAAATAATTAAATGTATTATGAATAAATTTACCAAGGTCATTGCACTCCCTTGATAGTTTTTATATCTTTGTGGTTTAAGATGGGGGAAAAGCCTTCTATGCATACTCAAAGGGGCTGGTGCAGAGATGAATGTACGCCTGCTTGCAGAGCATAACTTACTTGAATTGGCATTGCTCGTGGTTTGAAAATAGGTGCACGCAAATGTGTGTAGAATCCAGTGTCTTATGCACTTCAGTTGCATTTACATTTGCAACCGAAGAGGCAGAACTGGGCTGTACAGGGTGTTCTGACATAGACGGACGTTCCGTGGATGCGTATTTATGCACAATGCAGCTGTCTGGAGGAATATTTTTTGGCGCCAGTATACGACAGGTGAAAGTGCACACTGATGACGATCATGATGGTTGTCGAATAGGAAAAAAAAACCAGGTGCGGCACATCTGGCGATGTGTGCAACTCTATAAATGGTCGGATATACGCATTTTTCCCGTGCATGTTTCTTTTGAGCAATCTACGCCAGATATCTTTCCAATCTCTATATCAAGCCCAAAATCTTCAACATCATGTAAAACATCAGTTCATCAGTGCGTGAGACAAAAACCCCATGCAGAAAGCTCATCCGCCAGCTGGATTAATAAAACCCTGGATATCTTGGGAAGATGGCTCGTTACATTTTTGGGGAAAAATAAGATTTTACTTACCAGTAAATCTATTTCTCGTAGTCCGTAGTGGATGCTGGGGACTCCGTAAGGACCATGGGGAATAGACGGGCTCCGCAGGAGACTGGGCACTCTAAGAAAGAATTAGGACTACTGGTGTGCACTGGCTCCTCCCTCTATGTCCCTCCTCCAGACCTCAGTTAAGGAAACTGTGCCCGGAAGAGCTGACAGTACAAGGAAAGGATTTTGGAATCCAGGGTAAGACTCATACCAGCCACACCAATCACACCGTATAACTTGTGATAACATACCCAGTTAACAGTATGACAAACAACAGAGCATCAGACAACCTGATGCAACATAACATAACCCTTATTTAAGCAATAACTATATACAAGTATTGCAGAAGAAGTCCGCACTTGGGACGGGCGCCCTGCATCCACTACGGACTACGAGAAATAGATTTACCGGTAAGTAAAATCTTATTTTCTCTAACGTCCTAGTGGATGCTGGGGACTCCGTAAGGACCATGGGGATTATACCAAAGCTCCCAAACGGGCGGGAGAGTGCGGATGACTCTGCAGCACCGAATGAGCAAACACAAGGTCCTCCTCAGCCAGGGTATCAAACTTGTAGAACTTTGCAAAAGTGTTTGAACCCGACCAAGTAGCTGCTCGGCAAAGCTGTAATGCCGAGACCCCTCGGGCAGCCGCCCAAGAAGAGCCCACCTTCCTTGTGGAATGGGCTTTCACCGATTTTGGTAGCGGCAATCCTGCAGCAGAATGAGCCTGCTGAATCGTGTTACAGATCCAGCGAGCAATAGTCTGCTTTGAAGCAGGAGCACCCAGCTTGTTGGGTGCATACAGGATAAACAGTGACTCAGTTTTCCTGACTCCAGCCGTTCTGGCTACATAAACCTTCAAAGCCCTGACCACATCTAGTAACTTGGAATCCTCCAAGTCACGAGTAGCCGCAGGTACCACAATAGGTAGGTTCAAATTAAAAGATGACATCACTTTCGGCAGAAATTGCGGACTAGTCCGTAATTCTGCTCTATCCATATGGAAAACCAGATAGGGGCTTTTACATGACAAAGCCGCCAATTCTGACACCCGCCTAGCCGAAGCTAAGGCCAATAGCATGACCACTTTCCATGTGAGATACTTTAGCTCCACGGTCTTAAGTGGCTCAAACCAGTGAGATTTCAGGAACCTCAACACCACGTTAAGATCCCAAGGTGCCACTGGTGGCACAAAAGGGGGCTGAATATGCAGCACTCCCTTTACAAACGTCTGAACCTCAGGAAGTGAAGCCAGTTCCTTTTGAAAGAAAATGGATAGGGCCGAAATCTGGACCTTTATGGACCCTAATTTTAAGCCCCTAGTCACTTCTGACTGTAGGAAGTGCAGGAACCGGCCCAGCTGGAATCCCTCTGTAGGGGCCTTCCTGGCCTCACACCAAGCAACATATATTCGCCATATACGGTGATAATGTTTTGCTGTCACGTCCTTCCTAGCCTTTATCAGCGTAGGAATAACTTCATCCGGAATGCCTTTTTCCGCTAGGATCCTGCGTTCAACCGCCATGCCGTCAAACGCAGCTGCGGTAAGTCTTGGAACAGATAGGGCCCCTGTTGCAACAGATCCTGTCTGAGAGGCAGAGGCCATGGGTCCTCTGTGAACATTTCTTGCAGTTCTGGGTACCAAGTCCTTCTTGGCCAATCCGGAACAATGAGTATTGTTCTCACTACTCTTTTTCTTACGATTCTCAGCACCTTGGGTATGAGAGGAAGAGGAGGAAACACATAGACCGACTGGAACACCCACGGTGTTACTAGTGCGTCCACAGCTATAGCCTGAGGGTCTCTTGACCTGGCGCAATACCTTTGTAGCTTTTTGTTGAGACGGGATGCCATCATGTCCACCTGTGGCAGTTCCCATCGATTTGTAATCTGTGTGAAGACTTCTTGATGAAGTCCCCACTCTCCCGGGTGGAGGTTGTGCCTGCTGAGGAAGTCTGCTTCCCAGTTGTCAACTCCCGGAATGAACACTGCTGACAGTGCGCTTATGTGATTCTCCGCCCCGCGAAGAATTCTGGTGGCTTCCACCATCGCCACCCTGCTCCTTGTGCCACCTTGGCGGTTTACATGAGCCACTGCGGTGATGTTGTCTGCCTGAACAGCACCGGATGGTTGCGAAGCAGAGGCTCCGCTTGACTTGGGGCGTTGTATATGGCCCTTAGTTCCAGGATATTGATGTGCAGACAAGCCTCCTGACTTGACCACAGACCCTGGAAATTTCTTCCCTGTGTGACTGCCCCCCACCCTCGGAGGCTTGCATCCGTGGTCACCAGGACCCAGTCCTGAATGCCGAACCTGCGACCCTCGAAAAGGTGAGCACTCTGCAGCCACCACAGAAGAGAGACCCTGGCCCTGGGGGATAGGGCGATCAGCCGCTGCATCTGAAGATGCGATCCGGACCACCTGTCCAACAGATCCCACTGACAGGTCCTCGCATGGAACCTGCCGAAGGGAATGGCTTCGTATGACGCCACCATCTTTCCCAGGACTCGCGTGCATTGATGCACCGACACCTGTTTTGGTTATAAGAGGCCTCTGACCAGAGTCACGAGCTCCTGAGCCTTCTCCGCCGGGAGAAAAACCTTCTTCTGGTCTGTGTCCAGAATCATGCCCAGAAAGGGCAGACGCGTCGTAGGAATCAGCTGCGACTTTGGAATATTCAGAACCCAGCCGTGCTGTTGCAACACCTCCCGAGAGTGTGCTACGCTGATCAGCAACTGCTCTCTGGACCTCGCCTTTATGAGGAGATCGTCCAAGTATGGGATAATTGTAACTCCTTGCTTTCGCAGGAGCATCATCATTTCTGCCTTTACCTTGGTAATATTCTCGGTGCCGTGGACAGACCAAACGGCAACGTCTGGAATGGGTAATGACAATCCTGTACCACAAATCTGAGGTACGCCTGATGAGGTGGATAAATGGGGACATGAAGGTATGCATCCTTTATGTCCCGAGACACCATATAATCCCCCCCTTCCAGGCTTGCGATGACCGCTCTGAGCGATTCCATCTTAACTTGAACCTTTTCAGGTATATGTTCAGGAATTTTAAATTCAATATGGGTCTGACCGAACCGTCCGGTTTCGGTACTACAACATGGTCGAATAATAACCCTTTCCCTGTTGAAGGAGGGGAACCTTGACCACCACCTGCTGAAGATACAATTTGTGAATTGCAGTTAACACTGTTTCCCTCTCGTGGGGGGAAGACGGCAGGGCCGTCGGTGAGGGGGCATCTTCTCAAAGTCCAGCTTGCATCCCTGAGACACAATATCTATTGCCCAGGGACCTAACAGGGAGCGAACCCACTTGTGGCTGAACTTACGCAGGCGTGCCCCCACCGGGCCTAGCTCCGCCTGTGGAGCCCCAGCGACATGCGGTGGATTTTTGTAGAGGCCGGGGAGGACTTCTGTTCCTGGGAACTAGCTGTGTTGTGCAGCTTCTTTCCTCTGCCCCCGCCTCTGGCAAGAAAGGACGCACCTCTGACTTTCTTGTTTCTTTGTTCTAAAGGCTGCATTTGATAATGTCGCGCTTTCCTAGGCTGTGCAGGAATATAAGGCAAAACAACAGAATTACCAGCTATAGCTGTGGAGACCAGGTCCGAGAACCCTTCTCTACACAATCCTCAGCCTTCCCTATGCATCTTAAGTCGGCATCATCTGTCCATTGCATATTCTACAGGACACGTCAAGCAGAAATCGACATAGCTTTGTCTCTAGGACCCAGTATACTCATGTCTCTTTGGGCATGTTTATATATATATATATATATATATATATATATATATATATCAATCTCTTAATACAGCACCTTCAAAATATATATATATATATATATATATATATATACATATATCTATATATATCTACATACTAGGGTCTCAATCTCTGCTGATAAGGTACCTGTCCACTCTGCCCCAGCGCTATAAACCCATGCCGACACAATCGCCAGTCTGAGTAGTGTGCCAGAATGTGCACGCTATCTGCAGGATCCCTGAGAATAGCTGTTACGACAGGTTACCTTTTGGGCAAACGTGACACCCTAGGGGAAGATTCCCATCGTATCCTGGCCCTAGTAGGGAAAGGATACTGCCTGAGAATTCTTTGTGGGAAACTGCAGTCTCTTGTCTGGAGATTCCCGCTCTTTTTCCTCATGAGAGGAGGGAAATTTACCTCAGCTTTCTTCCCCTTAAACATGTGTAGCCTTGTGTCAGGGACAGATGAGTCATCAGTGATATGCAAATCATCTTTTATTACAACAATCATATATTGAATACTTTTCTGCCATTTTGGCTGTAACTTTGCATTATCGTAGTCGACCCTGGAGTCAATCTCCGTGTCGACATCAGTGTTTATTATTTTGGATAGTGAGCATTGAGAGACACTGAAGGTCTCTGCGACAGAGGGACAGACATGGGTAGATTTCCTGTCTGTTCTCTAATCTTTTGTGCAATAAATTCACCTCAGCACTTAATTACACATATCCAACAGGTGTCGGCGTTGTCGACGGAGACACCCTCACACATATTTGCTCCATCTCCTCCTTAGGGGAGCCTTTTACCTCAGACATGTCGACACACACGTACCGACACACCACACACACAGGGGATGCTCTATTTGAAGACAGTTCCCAGACAAGGCCCTTTGGAGAGACAGAGAGTATGCCAGCACACACCCCAGCGCTATATGACCCAGGAATCACACAGTAACGTAGTGTTAACCCAGTAGCTGCTGTATATTGTTTTTACGCCAAATTTATGTGCCCCCCCTCTCTTTTCACTCTCTTCTATCGTGCTTCTGCAGGGGAGAGCCTGGGGAGCTTCCTCTCACCGGAGCTGTGGAGAGAAAATGGCGCTGGTGAGTGCTGAGGAAGAAGCCCCGCCCCCTCAGCGGCGGGCTTCTGTCCCACGATTTTGTGTAAAAATAATGGCGGGGGCTCATGCATATACACAGTGCCCAGCTGTATATATGCCCTGTTTTGCCAGGAGGTACTCAATTGCTGCCCAGGGCGCCGCCCCCCCCCCCCCCCCCCCCTGCGCCCTACAGTGACCGGAGTGTGTGGGTGTAATGTGGGAGCAATGGCGCACAGCTGCAGTGCTGTGCGCTACCTCATATGAAGACAGAAGTCTTCTGCCGCCGATTTTGACGTCTTCTTGCTTCACCCGCCGGCTTCTGTCTTCTGGCTCTGCGAGGGGGACGGCGGCGCGGCTCCGGGAACGGACGACCAAGGTTAAGTTCCTGTGTTCGATCCCTCTGGAGCTAATGGTGCCTAAGAAGCGCAACCTAGCCGCAGTTAGTAGGTTTGCTTCTCTCCCCTCAGTCCCACGTAGCAGAGAGTCTGTTGCCAGCAGAAGCTCTCTGAAAATAAAAAGCCTAACTAAAATACTTTCTTATTAGCAAGCTCAGGAGAGCTCACTAAAATGCACCCAGCTCCGTCCGGGCACAGATTCTAACTGAGGTCTGGAGGAGGGGCATAGAGGGAGGAGCCAGTGCACACCAGTAGTCCTAATTCTTTCTTAGAGTGCCCTGTTTCCTGCGGAGCCCGTCTATTCCCCATGGTCCTTACGGAGTCCCCAGCATCCACTAGGACGTTACAGAAATATGAGTTATTCTGACGGTCTCTTCAATTTGTGATGCAGAGATGTAGCTTATTTTAGCCTGATTTTGCTTAAATATTGGGATACAATATGTGGCATGACAGTAAATAGGGTGTTGGCCAATGCCGTACAACCAAAGGGTAGGTGGCCACAGATCCCTATGTTTTCCCATAACCATTACAAAGATACAGCAAACAGATGTATTAAGCCTGAAGAAGTGATAAAGCAGTGATAAGTACAAGGTGATAATGCACCAGCCAATCAGCTCCTGTCAATTTACATATTGGAGCTGATTGGCTGGTGCATTATCACCTTGCACTTATCACTGCTTCTCCAGGCTTAATACATCTGTCCCTATATGACATCTAAGGGCGTCATTCAGAGATGGACGCACTGTCTGTAGTGCAGGTAGTAGAGCGATTTTTAGCTACTGCGCAGACAAGCTGAGTTTCTGTACCTGCATGAAACACAGAGAAAACCTGTAACTGCAAGACCCCTGTGCGTGCCTGCAAAGTGAGCTAAAGATTTACACTGTGGCCGTCACGGATTAGTCTCCTGACCAGAGTGAGACATATTGCCTCAGTATACTGCAGAGAAGGCTTTTCTCATGTTTAGGAGAAAATCTCAGGCTTTATTGCAGCTTGATCTGGAAAGAACGCAGCTCCGTCATCCTGGGTAAAGACACATCCCAATAAAACACAGCATTGCCTGTGAATCATCCAGCAAAGTGACAAACTGCTATTTACTCAATGCGCTGCGGAGAGCAACAATGGAGAGGCTTGACTCAAACGTGATAAATATTATTGAGGAAGAATTCTGCATCTCTGGCCTGTCACTAAGAGACAATGGATACGGATAGATGTCTAAGGCGCTGTAACATGGCTGTAGATGATAAGTTGATCCGATTCACTGTTACTCTAAAGTAATAAACTAAATTTATCATTCATGAAAAACTACAGGACTGCTCCAACAGTCTACAAAGCCTGGGGTTTTCAGGGGTGATCATTGCCTTTCACTGTGGCATATGTACTATCCAGAGTCTCAGATGCTTGGCGTCTGTGAAATGCATATGGTACCTAAGGTCAGCAGTAGCATTATAATCATATGTGTAAGTTATAACCTAATATGCCCCGCGCACTTTCCAAACAAGAACGCTGCTGATTAGACGTCTGATCTGCAAATGTTTCATGTCTTCTTGCCTACATTTATATAAAGCATTCTGTGTGTGCAGATAGAAATGGCTTAGGTGCGAATGGATGGGCTCGTGCTTTTGAATTATAATGTCATTGTCTTTGTTGTGGTGATGGGTCATATCTGCAATGGTGACACCCGGCTTTGACCTAGTCCTTCCGCTGTGCTTTAAAGCACAGATATCTTAATTCTTCCAACAGATTGTCCCATGCACTGGTTCAAGTAAGATTTGGGGAGCTCTGCCTTCTGTAACTGCTTATCCGATATGGATGGTAGGCACTCCTCCCCGTACATCCCTATTTTCCATGAGTCTCAACTGCAGCATTCAACAATTAGTTCTTAGAACAACCATGAACAGATTGCCCTATACACTTACATCTAATAAAACAATACAATACTTTATTACATTATCAAGACAGCCATGAAATGTCGATGAAATATATGACCACCCTGTACAGTGGAACTAGCAATAAACATCATTCAAAATTAACCCTGTTCCTTTTGACCATTTAGCAAACGAGCAACTGTTGGAAAATAACTATTAAGTATATGCTTAGAGGGCGCACATACACTCCTAAAACGTTTCTGGGACGGCAGTCTTTCAAAGACCAAGTAGTTTGGATTACTAGGTTCAGCTAGCTCTTTTTAGTACTCTGTTTACATAGGGTGTGGTTCGTTTTATCAACTTGGAATTACCCCCAAAGATCCTCCATACAAGGCAGGGACACCCCAATAATCCAACTAGCAGTCCTAACCACACGTTCTAGAGCAATCTGCTCAGCTACAGTACAGTTCCCAGACCATACTGTGATCCCATAAATCAAAACAATCTGCACTATACTTCGATAGAATCTAACTAACGTGTTCGTACTCAGACAGCCTTAAGTCTTCTTAAAAATAAAGGCGCTGCTGTGCCTTCTTAATCAAAAAGGTGCAATTTAAGTACCAGTTAGGTCACTAGCAATATACATGCCCAAAAAATGTAAAGGCCACCTCCTCAATTGGCTTACCATCTAGAAGTACAGGAAGTAACGGTTTTCTACTGCCTCATCTAAAATCAATTACCAATTCCTTCGTGTTGGTCGTATTTAGGAGCAAATAATTTTTTTTACTCCATTCTAATAAGTTTAAAACCTCATGCCTATAAGCGTTTTCATCGTTGTTATTTATCAGACCTACAACAGCTGCGTCATCAGCAAATTTCACCACCTCAACAAATCATGCGAAAATACAGAATATAATAATGGGCTCAGGACACACCCCTGTGGTACACCAGTTTTTACCTGAACCTCACCAGACACAGATTTACCTAACTTAACTACTTGAGGCAGAGCCGGATTAAGAGCATGGGGGGCCCGGGGCACTTAAGACAGAGGGGCCCCTATTCATCAAGAGAAGGGAAGGGGGGGGGTCGTGTGTGTGTGTCACATACCAGCCACCGCACGATCACACTGCGCTCCTGTCCCCGGCAACCGCACAGACAGCTGAGCGACGGCTCAGCTCTCCAATCATGTATGAGTGAAGCAGCCTGCCGCTCAGCCATTGGGGCAGACTACTTCAGTCATACATTATTGGACAGCTGAGCCGTCGCTCAGCTGTCCTGTCTGTACGGCTGCAGTGCGGACGAGAGCGCAGCACCACAGATCGGATCGGAAGAGAGATCCGATCTGTGGTGTGACAGGGGGCCCTTTTGTAAAGGGGGGCCCGGGGTACGTATCCCCGGGACCCCCCCCCCCCCTTAATCCGGCTCTGACTTGAGGCCTGACGGTCAAAAAATGTAAAATCCAATTGCACATAAATCTATTTAAACCTAGATTAAAAAGCTTAAAAATCAAAGATACTGCTATTATAGTATTAAATGCAGAACTAAAATCCACAAATAACATTCTGGTATATGTCCCCTTCTTCTCTAAAGGCCCCATCCACTAGTGCACAGGTTCTCAAACTCGGTCCTCAGGACCCCACACAGTGCATGTTTTGCAGGTCTCCTCACAGAATCGCAAGTGAAATAATTCGCTCCACCTGTGGACCTTTTAAAATGTGTCAGTGAGTAATTAATACACCTGTGCACTTGCTGGGTTACCTGCAAAACATGCACTGTGTGGGGTCCTGAGGACCGAGTGATATGGCCTGTTTTCATGCAATTGAGACGGATTGCATGAAGAGTGTCACATTGCATGTCCTTTTCGTGTGATTGCGATGCGAGGTGCGCTCCCGTGTGTCTCCCATCGCAATCGCAGATCGCACGTGCTGCACGTTATATTTATCTTAATCACACAGAAATAGGTTTAATAACGTTAGATTGCATGAGATAAATCACTTGTAAAAAATACACTCAAGTAGCAAATCGCAATGGCAGGGCTCCCGGGAAGCTCCCGGCCAGATTGCGGGAAAAATGGATCCAACTCATTGCCGAGATAAAACTCCCTAGTGGATGGGGGCCTTAAGTGGTTCTACGCCTGGTGTAAGACAGTCAAAACTGCATCGTCCGTAGAACGTTTCTCCCTATAGGCAAATTGCGAAGGATCAAAATTTAGAGAAAAATGGGATTTAATCTGACTTAACATCATGCGTTCGAATCACTTCATAACCAATTATTTAAACTATAACTATTTAGAACAGGGCATGACAACTTTTCTTAAATCTAGGAGCCAGGAGGAAAGTATAGGAACCAGAACACCGCCGCCTTCTCCCCCCCAAAATAAAATAACTGAAACCCAACTAAGGGGGTACACCCCCAGGCAAAAACTCCCTCCGCAGTCACACTGCTGTGCAGCTACCACTGGCAAATAACACCCACATTAACGAGCAGCTAACCCAAGACAACCCCCTACCCCCCAACCCCCTTTACCGGCCACACAACTAAGGAGGTAACCCCGGGAAAACCACCCCTTTGCGGCCACCCCCGGGCAAACAAACTGCTGTCTCCGCTTTACGCAAGGTGTCGGATCCGTCTGATATAGGACATTACAGCAGACATTTTACCCTGAGACTACATTCTTATAAGAATAGTCTGGATGCCACATATTGTATTTGTCACTGATTGTGCCACAAATGGCGATTTGTGGAGATCCCAAATATATGAGTTTCTTATACCAGCCCCCACGCAGACGTACGTAGGCAGCATAGCTGTATTCAATGTTCCACTAACGCTGCTCATTTCAGGAGTATAAAGAGCTGAAATGAGCTCTGGCAATAGCGGAGGAACACAATCAGCAGCACAAATACTAATTGATCATTTATAACTGGAAGAGGAAAGTGTGCAGTCATCCGTTTTGGGACTTCCTAATCTCTGAGGACAATTAAGGAGACACAGCACCTGTCCGGACATTTTTAGGAACAAGGATTTACATTCACCTATAAATTACAGCCCTAAGCAAAACAAAACAATAACCCCACTCCTGATACTATCCCCAAATACCCCCAACTAATCTTTCATGCAGCTATTTACAGAAGGCCCAATATCAGTGGCACTATCTGTTTCAGACCACTGGAATTTATGACACAGAAGTATTTGTGGGGTGTAGTACGGGTGACCGGCGGTCTCCTGACCGCCGGTCACCTTACCGACACCGGGATCCCGGCAGCATACCGACGCCGGGATCCTGGTGGGGAGGGGCGAGTGCAGCAAGCCCCTTGCAGGCTCGCTGCGCTCGCCACGGTGCGGGCTCGGTGGCGACCTGCGGTCGCCACGGGTTCTATTCCCACTCTATGGGTGTCGTGGACACCCACGAGTGGAAATAGTCCCTGTTGGTCGGCATGCCGACCATCGGTCGGGCTCACGGAGGAGGTCATGTGACTGTCGGTCAGCCGACCGGCGGTCACATGACTACCACCCGTATTTGTGTATTGACATCTCTTTGCTTTTTCAATGATGGAGATTTAATATATTGGATTACTAGCGTTATGCAATTTACTGCAATTATTCCCGCAATATGAATCCTGATAAGTAATACATATAGAGGTTATACACTAGTAGTTAGTTAGGATCTCCGTATAGCAATTCAGTAGAACTTGCACTGGAACGTCATGTCCTGTAATAAGCCTCCAGAGCAATGTGTATTACAGCTAAGAAAGGAGAATGTAAGGCTGGGTAAACATCAGGCAATATACTGGACGATATATCGTTCCGGCATGGATGAGAGCAATATATTGTCCAAATCTCTGTGTATGCCTGTGACTGCGCACTCCTGGCCGTCGTCAGTGAGGCCGTCTCATCTGATGTGCTGACATCAGACAGGCGGACACCGCTGATGATATACAGGTGAATGCACTGGCTAACTGTATATTGTGTGGCCATACACTAGATCTAGCAGTGCCTACGCACGCACGATATATCGTGCCATCGGTTCTCTGGTTGGCTGGAATACACATTGTCCTGATGTCTACCGAGCCTTAGTGCTGAAAGACTTAACCCACCCTAGAGAGACATTACGCCTTCTAAGATTCCCCCCCAACAACAGGCAGTGCTAGAAACTAAGGAAACTAAGGGTTCTATGTACTAGATAAGGTGCAGAGAGACTGAGGGGGATATTTAATAAAAACATAATTATCTCATAAAAGCTGGAAATGTGATACTTACGTTTTCTGGAGATGGAGATAAATATTTCCTCTCCAGTGGCAGTTGCAGAGCAGTCCACAATTCAAATAGGGGAGCCGCACCAACTGCCAGTGAGTTCCGCAGTGTTTGCGGTGGCAGTTGGTGCGGCTTCCCTATTTGAATTGTGGACTGCTCTGCAACTGCCACTGGAGAGGACATTTTTATCTCCATCTCCAGAGAAAATAAATATAATCTTTTACAGCTTTTATGAGATAATTATGTTTTTCTAAATATCCCCCAAAGTACCAATCAGCTCCTAACTGTCATTATTCAAACAGCCTGTATCATGACAGTTGGGAGCGGATTGTCTGGTACTTTAACTCTCTCCATTTTATCTCTCTCCAAGACTTCGTACATAGATCCCTAAGTGTGGATGCTCCATACAGACAACTCCTTTAGGGAGATCTTCCAAGGGAATTTGTTAAAGGGCACAGGGGCTTTCACGCAATTAAACAACTAAGCCATTATAAACCAGAAACAATCTTTACACACTATTGCACATTAACCTATATTACAGTTAGTGCAGTTGGTCAAATTATGAGATGGAAGTCATTCTCCTTGTCTAGGAAGTAATCAGATTATGCTCCTGTCCCTACAGAACTGCTCAGGGTACCCAGGTTCCGGCGGTTTGTAAGCGCCCACAAAAATGGAGAAATTATACTTTCGAACATGGATGATGAAAGCCTAACAGCAGATACAGTCACTGACCCGTAGATGTCCAGGACGCCAATGAATGAGTGCTGCTTGCTGGTTGTGTGCAGGGCTTTGTTGATGTGCACCACTATCCAGTTGAACAGTTGAGCGTAGATGTGCTTGGCCAGGGCATTCCTGGCGTTTACAGCTTGCTGGACAGACATGTTCTTCACGTACGTCTCGGATGTGGTCACAAGTTTGCGATGGCACAACCAGTGTTGCATCTGGTCATGCTCCACCCCGAGTAATGTGCAGAAGTGGTTGAGATGTTCATCTTTTTTCTAGGACATCGGAAAGTGGAATTGTAAGTGAGGAGACCATGTTTTATATTTAACTATTTCATGTAGACAAAACAGAGGGAATGGAGAAATGGAACAGACCAATAAAAGGTGAAAGAAGTGCAAGAGGTGGAAATGTTACAAATAAAATACACATCACAGGAATATAAAGAAAGGGGCAGCTGGGGAACAAGGAAACGGGCAGTTCAGGAACGAGGGCACAGGGGCAGCTCAGGAAGGAGAATGCAGGGGCAGCTCAGGATGGAGATTGCAGGGGCAGCTCAGGATGGAGATTGCAGGGGCAGTTCAGGAATGAGGACGCAGGGGCAGCTCAGGAACGAAGGCGCAGGGGCAGCTCAGGAACGAGGGCGCAGGGGCAGCTCAGGAAGGGAAAACGCAGGGGCAGCTCAGGAAGGGAAAACGCAGGGGCAGCTCAGGAAGGGAAAACGCAGGGGCAGCTCAGGAAGGGAAAACGAGGGCGCAGGGGCAGCTCAGGAAGGGAAAACGCAGGGGCAGCTCAGGAAGGGAAAACGCAGGGGCAGCTCAGGAAGGGAAAACGAGAGCGCAGGGGCAGCTCAGGAAGGGAAAACGAGGGCGCAGGGGCAGCTCAGGAGGGGAAAACGCAGGGGCAGCTCAGGAAGGGAAAACGAGAGCGCAGGGGCAGCTCAGGAAGGGAAAACGAGGGTGCAGGGGCAGCTCAGGAGGGGAAAACGAGGGCGCAGGGGCAGCTCAGGAAGGGAAAACCGCAGGAGCAGCTCAGGAAGGGAAAACCGCAGGGACAGCTCAGGAAGGGAAAACCGCAGGGGCAGCTCAGGAAGGGAAAACCGCAGGGGCAGCTCAGGAAGGAGGAGGACACATGGGCAGCTCAGGAAGGGAAAACGCAGGGGAAGCTCAGGAAGGGAAAACGCAGGGGCAGCTCAGGAAGGGAAAACGCAGGGGCAGCTCAGGAAGGGAAAACGCAGGGGCAGCTCAGGAAGGGAAAACGCAGGGGAAGCTCAGGAAGGGAAAACGCAGGGGCAGCTCAGGAAGGGAAAACGCAGGGGCAGCTCAGGAAGGGAAAACGAGGGCGCAGGGGCAGCTCAGGAAGGGAAAACCGCAGGGGCAGCTCAGGAAGGAGGACACATGGGCAGATCAGGAAGGAGGAGGACACATGGGCAGCTCAGGAAGGAGGAGGACACAGGGTCAGTTCAGGAAGGAGGACACAGGGTCAGTTCAGGAAGGTGGACACAGGGTCAGCTCAAGAAGGAGGACACAGGGTCAGCTCAGGAAGGAGGACACAGGGTCAGCTCAGGAAGGAGGACACAGGGTCAGCTCAGGAAGGAGGACACAGGGTCAGCTCAGGAAGGAGGACACAGGGTCAGTTCAGGAAGGAGGACACAGGGTCAGTTCAGGAAGGAGGACACAGGGTCAGTTCAGGAAGGAGGACACAGGGTCAGCTCAGGAAGGAGGACACAGGGTCAGTTCAGGAAGGAGGACACAGGGTCAGCTCAGGAAGGATGACACAGGGTCAGCTCAGGAAGGATGACACAGGGTCAGCTCAGGAAGGAGGACACGGGGTCAGCTCAGGAAGGAGGACACGGGGTCAGCTCAGGAAGGGGGACACGGGCAGCTCAGGAAGGAGGACACAGGGTCAGCTCAGGAAGGAGGACACGGGCAGCTCAGGAAGGAGGACACAGGGTCAGCTCAGGAAGGAGGACACGGGCAGCTCAGGAAGGAGGACACAGGGCGGCTGAGGAATGCGACAAAAGAAGCAACACAGCAGATAGAAAGGCAGCGAGCGCAGGGGATATACAAATGTAGGTAAAACAAGAGAACAGTTAAAAAGAAGCGTTAGGAATAGATGGACAGAATTAATAAATTATCCAACAAACAAATAAAGAAATTCATTCTGGGATTAAAACAGGTGTAATCCTAGCATGAACCATATACATTGACATTAAAAATACATTTGTAACACTTTGTTTCTAATTTGCATATTAAAACTTGAAGGCCCTTTTATTCTCCTGGTGTGTATGAGAAGTGGGTTGTAATAGTCATTATAATCACTGCAATTTACTCTTTGTATAATATTGCATTTCCATGAACGAGGTCAGTTTGAGAGTAAAACGCATTGTTTTAGTGGAGAGCCTTTATCCAATATCATACTGGTTTTTATTACTTATTAAACTATTTATTACAGTCATTACAACTTAATTTCCAATCCTGTGGTGCCCAGAGTGTTACTTATTTAAACAATACAGGCTTATGGTATCATATATCCAATGTATTAATGTTGTAAAATCTGCTCATGCAATTTCTGAGCTAAGAATGTTACAGCAATAAGAGAGAGGGGTCTATAACTGGATAGCCAAATGCAAAAGCCGGTGACACACGTGCCAAAGTCATCTCTCAGTTGGCTTCATTTAGCCCACAATGGCCCACCAGGTGCTACGTGTATGGGGCAATACCAAATGTCTTGCATGGAGAAAATTTGGTCATCCATCACTAGGTGTGTGCCTTTAACCAGATTTGGTATGTTCTGTTTGTCCTCCCACGTGTGCACATACATCCAGTTTATTTGGCTATACAGTGATTACTTGAGTGGATACAGACCATTCAGTGAGAGATGTATCAAACCTTTGAGAGAGATAAAATGGAGAGGTTGCACACAATAGCTTCCAACTGTCATTTCATATACTGTGCTAGATATATGAAACTTTATCTCTCTCCAAGGCTTGATACATCTCCCCTTTAGGCACACACTAGCCCAGTGATGGCTAACCTTGACACTCCAGCTGTTGTTGAACTACACGTCCCAGCATGCCCTGCAACAGTTTTGCTATTTGGTCATGCTAAAACTGATGCAGGGCATGCTGGGATGGGTAGTTCAACAACAGCTGGAGTGTCAAGGTTAGCCATCACTGCACTAGCCTAACACTGGAAGCTAAGGGATTAATCTATACCCCAAACATCCTCCAAACATAAAGAATGCTCAACATGATAATTGCCTTACAGACAAGCTGCTGGAATCTCCGTCCCGTTCCGACTGGATCTGTACGTTCCCCAGATGTAGAATGGAAGCAATGATCCTAAATATACTTATCTGATGTGACTCCTTCACTCCTGCAAGTCACAGACACAGACAGATCTTATACACACAATAAGTGAACTAGGATTTCCATTAAATTACACCAAAAGGCCACAAAAATAGAAAATGTAGTAGTAGTAGTAGTAATAATAATAATAAAAAAAAGATAAAAAAATACATTAATAATAATAATAATAACAACGATAATAGTAATACAGATTTTGTTGTGTTATAGTTGGGTCTTTTTTTTTAGAATAATAATTAATAATAATAATAATAATAATTTTATTTATATAGCGCTCCTTCTCCAATAGGACTCAAGGCGCTTAACAGATACATAGCATAATATAGTACAGAAAATAATGAAGTACAGAACAGATCTTCATAAAATACAGAAGCATGGAGATACTAAAGAGACAATTATGGGAATGCTGAGTAAACAGGAAAGTCTTGAGTCTACTTTTGAAGGATTCTATAGTTGGGGCCTCTCGCACTGTGCGGGGAAGTGAGTTCCATAGAGTTGGAGCCACATGACTAACAGCTCCACCCCCAGATGAATTACAGGAGATTATAGGTACGGCTAAAAGTCCTTCATCTACAGAAGAGGTGACTATTAATAACCATGATGCTGTAAAAGTCTTTTTACTACCTAGACTTCAACAATGTCTTCCTCTATATTCTAAGGTAACTTCATAATATATAAATGTAGAGGAATCCGTTATATGGGCAGATAATTGACAGCCGACCTACTCAATTAAGTGCCGCATTCCCGCGCATTAAGCCACAGAGGGTGCACTCAACATGGAAATGTAAGCATTAATGCACCCTCTAAGGCTTAATATGCCGGGAAAATGCAGAATGATTTAATAGCTCCGTGTATTAACAATTTTTCCCTTCAAAACTGTTAATAACATTGTTTTTTAAAATGTATTTTAGTTAATAAAGTTTAAAAAGTATTTTTCTAAATATTTAAACATTATATTATGCACATCTGCAGAATGGATCTCCTCATCAAAAACGGGGGGGGACAGGGTGGGACGGCGCAGTCGCATGAAATCTGACCATGCCGGCCAGCTAAGTGGTTAAACCCAGAGCTTTACATGCACAGTAAACACTGCAGGTTATTGAATCTGCCCCATAATGTAACCAAAGTACACCAACCACGTACAACTAACAAGTACACTTGTTCTATAAACAGTATAGAAGAGAGGAAAAAGCCACCCAGGCATGCACAGGCCACATACAGAAAGAAAATACACTCCGTACAGAAGAAAATGGTGAGGACATCCCTGAAAGGGGAAGCAGTCCGGACGTCTACAGTGCACCATAAGACACTATAGAGCTTATTTAATAATAACTCCTAATATATCACATTTAGGTACAAAGGGTATGCGGCAAGGTCTAAGAAACTACAGGTGAAACTCAAAAATTAGAATATCGTGCAAAATTTAATTTATTTCAGTAATTCAACTTAAAAGGTGAAACTAATATATTACAGTATATAGACTCATTACATGCAAAGTGAGATATTTCAAGCCTGTGGGGCAGATGTATTAAGCCTGGAGATGGCGTAAGAAAGTGATAAACCAGTGACAAGTGCAAGGTGATAAATGCACCAGCCAATCAGCTCCTGTTATTTTACATATTGGAGCTGATTGACTGGTGTTTATCACCTAGTATTTATTTAAAATAACCCCAAACACAAAATCTTAGAAAATTAGAATATTACATAAAATCAATAAAAAAAGGATTTTAAATGCAGAAATGTCGGCCCCCTGAAAAGTATAATCATGTATATGTACTCAGTACTTTTGCATGAATTACTGCCTCAATGCGGTGTGGTATGGATTCTATCAGCCTGTGGCACTGCTGAGATGTTATGGAAGACCAGGCGAGTTTGCTGGCCAATCCAGCACAGTAATCCCACGGTCATTGAACCAGGTTTTGGTACTTTTGGCAGTATGGGCAGGTGCCAGTCCTGCTGGAAAATGAAGTCAGCATCTCCATAAAGCTTGCCTGCTGAAGGAAGCATGAAGTGCTCTAAAATGTCCTGGTAGACAGCTGCGTTGACTCTGGACTTAATAAAGCACAGTGGACCAACCCCAGCAGATGACATGGCTCCCAAAAATCAATACAGACGGAGGAAACTTAGCACTGGACTTTAAGCATCTTGGATTGTGTGCCTCTCCATTCTTCCTCCATACTCTGTGACCTTGGTTTCTAATACCCCTTTCACACCGCAAATGCCGGATCCCACCCAGGAATTGGAAACGGGTCCTTCCCGGGTGGGATCCGGCATTGGACAGACCTTGGTTTCCAAATTAGATGCAAAATTTGCTCTCATCAAAGAAGAGGACTTTGGACGACTGAACAACAGACCAGTTCTTTTTTTCTTTAGCCCAGGTAAGACGCTTCTGACATTGTTTGTTGTTCAGGAGCGGCTTGACAAGAGGAATATGACATTTTAAGCCCATGTACAGGATCGTCTGTGTGTGGTGGCTCTTGATGCACTAACTCCAGCCTCAGTCCACTCCTTGTGAAGCTCCCCAACACTTTTGAATGGCCTTTTCCTGACAATCCTCTCTAGGCTCTCTATGGAGCATTGCCAAGAAAAAGATGAGAGACATGAGACCAAACAATGCAGAAGAGCTGAAGGCCGCTATTGAAGCATCCTGGTCTTCCATAACACCTCAGCAGTGCCACCGGCTGATAGAATCCATGCCACGCCGCAAGGAGGCAGTAATTCATGCAAAAGGGGCCCAAACCAAGTACTGAGTACATATACAGGATTATACTTTTCAGAGGGCCAAAATTTCTGTACTTAAAATCCTTTTTTTATTTTATGTAATATTCTAATTTTCTGAGATTTTGGATTTGGTGTTATCTTAAGCTGTAAGCCACAATCGTCAAAATGATAACAAATAAAGGCTTGCAATATCTCACTTTGCATGTAATGAGTCTATATAATATGTTAGTTTCGCCTTTTAAGTTAAATTATTGAAATAAATGAACTTTTGCACGATATTCTAATTCTCTGAGATTCGCCTGTATATCACAGATATATCCTTGCTGGATACCACACTTCCCATTCTGCTCTATAGTCGCCAATACCAAATTCCATCTAAAGATTATCAGCTCTTCTCTATGGAAAGAGCTACTGAAGAGGAATCCATGCAACCCTTCCTCTTCATTCTAATCAGAGCAGGCGACTGTTGTAACCTGCGGACCTACACACCTGGGACACAACACAGAACCCTTCCTTAAGCTAGGAAAAGGGTAGTAAAGTTGAACCGGGTAATTATAGACCAGTTAGTCTTACGTCTATCGTGGGGAAAGTAATGGAAGATATTCTAAGGGATGGTATACAGACGTTCATTGAAGCCAATAAGGTTAGTAATAGGAACCAACATGGATTTGTGAAGGATAGATCATGCCAAACAAACTTACTAGGCTTTTATGAAATGGTTAGTGCGAACATTGATCTGATTAAGGCGGTGGATATAATCTTTTTAGACTTTGCTAAAGCTTTCAACACAGTACCGCACATGAGACGTCTCTATAAGTTACAAGAATTAGGGCCAGGGAGCTCAATATGCACTTGGGTCAGAAATTGGTTAGACAATAGGGAGCAGCGCGTTGTGGTAAATGGAACTTTTTCAAATTGGGCTGGAGTACTAAGTGGTGTGCCAAAAGGGTCTGTACTTGGACCACTATTGTTCAACATTTTCATTAACAATCTAGCAGTAGCTCTAGAGAGCATAGTGTCAATTTTTGCAGCCGATACCAAATTGTGTAAGGTTATAAATACGGAGGGAGATGCTAAGTCTCTTCAGAACAACTTAGTTAAGCCGGAAGCATAGGCAGCAAAATGGAGAATGAGCTTCAATACAGACAAATGTAAGGTAATGCACTGTGGTAGCAAGAACAAAAATAACACCTACATACTAAATGGGGTAAAATTAGGGGATTCTGTAATGAAAAAAAGACTTACGTATTCACATAGATAGCAAACTAAGCAGCAGTACCCAAAGTAGGATTGCAGCAAAGAAGGCTAACAAGGTATTAGTATATATAAAGTGGTGAATTGCCACAAGGGACGAGAGTGTTATACTCCCATTATATAAATCCCTAGTGAGGCCACATCTTGAATACTGTGCACAATTTACATACTACAAAAAGGATATCCTGGAACTAGAAAAGGTTCAGAGGCGGGCGACCAAACTAATTAAGGGGATGGAGATGCTGGAATACGAGGAAAGGTTTGCAAGCCTAGGCATGTTTACACTGGAAAAGAGGAGAATAAGAGGGGACATGATCAATATTTACAAATAAGTAAGGGGACAACACACAGAGCTTGCCGGGGAACTGTTTTTGGTAAGGTCAACACAGAGAACACGTGGACTCGCGTTTACTTTTGAGGAGACAGTAAGAACAATACATGTTTGGAATTCCCTGCCTGAGAGAGTAGTAATGGCGGACTCAGTCAACACTTTTAAGAATGGGCTAGATAAGTACCTAATGGATAAGCATATACAGGGTTATGGTCACAGCCTTTTTTTGCGGCGGTCGAGTCGTGCATTCGCACGGGGCACCCGCCCGCGGCTCTAAGTCGCTCTGTTTGGCTCCCCCTCCTCCCCATCATTACTATTATGCCTAGGGGGCGGAGTTTCGTGCAATGACGCGTTTGCGTCGTGACGTCATGATGCAAACGCATCATTGCATGAAACTCCGCCCCTGAGCGCAGTACTGACGAGGGGGAGGAGGGGAAGCCAGGACACGACGGGAGACTGGAGAGTCAGGCTGGCACGGGAAAAACAAAGAGCGGGAAGCGGGATGGAAGCAGATCTCTGGCCGGTGGATGCCGCTGCAGTGCAAACATATATATTTTTTTTTTCTCTCTGTCTCTCTTTGTTGAAGGGGTCTCTGCCTGCTATAATGTGTCAAATGGGGACACCTGCCTGCCGTAATGTGTAAAATGGGGACACCTGCCTGCCGTAATGTGTAAAATGGGGACACCTGCCTGCCGTAATGTGCAAAATGGGGACACCTGCCTGCCGTAATGTGTAAAATGGGGAAACCTGCCTGCCGTAATGTGTAAAATGGGGACACTTGCCTGCCGTAATGTGTAAAATGGGAACACTTGCCTGCCGTAATGTGTAAAATGGGGACGCTTGCCTGAGGTAATGTGTAAAATGGGGACACCTGCCTGCCATAATGTGTAAAATGGGGACTCTTGCCTGCCGTAATGTGTAAAATGGGGACTCTTGCCTGCCGTAATGTGTAAAATGGGGACACCTGCCTGCCATAATGTGTAAAATGGGGACACCTGCCTACCGTAGTGTGTAAAATGGGGACACCTGCCTGCGTAATGTGTAAAATGGGGTCACCTGCCTGCCGTAATGTGTAAAATGGGGTCTCTTGCCTGCCGTAATGAGGGGATTCAATGTATCAAGGGCATTGCGGTGTGTGGCATAACATGGTGCAGGGGGCATTACTGTGTGGGGGTTTAATATGGTAGATTATTATTTTTCTATGGTGGCCGTTGATCTGTTGGTGCAGGGTCAAATACTGGGGTGTAAGGTAGTCTTTTCAGATGAGGCCACGCCCATTTTAACAAGGTCACGCCCCTTGTCTGGAGCCTATGGTGCGCAAAAGTATTTTTTTTATATATATACATCTAGGGTGGGGGCACATTTTTTTTATGTCAATGTGGGGGGGGGGGCGCATTTTTAAATCTCGCACTGGGATACAAATTGGCTAGAAACAGCCCTGGTCATGGTGCGTAGTCACGCACTATAGTTATAAAAAAAAAAAAAGAGGATTAAACACAACTGCCGACATTAGCAACAGACAAAATTAGTCCTAAAAATAATACAGCGTAGGAGACCACAAATAGGTTGAACTCGATGGACAATTTGTCTTTTTTCAACCTCAGAAACTATGTTACTATGTGAATACACTATACAATTATCTGGCAGATCATCTTCCTGTTCTGGCTGGTTGGAATGAAAATCTGGTAAAGGATGACAGCAAATGACAATCCACCATTTGCTCCCAAACACTGGGAAATGGAAATAGTGTATGCCCTGCTTTATCAGTGGCGAGAGCTGGGACAGACACTTACCATAGTAGCTGCCCCAGCGTGAGTAATATAGTAAGCAGCCATTATAGCTGAGAATAGTGGAGACAAGAGATGTCAGATTACGGGTGAATGATGTGACCCTCCATAAATAGACCCCACGCTTTGTATTTATGGGATATAAACAGCAGGAATAGACTTAGTTCACTACAGAGCAGCACAGCCTACGTATCTCCAGCTGAATATCAGCCGTCGCTGGGGACAGAGATGGACATTTGGAGATGTGCGAGGTGTTGTATCGCGGCTCAGACACACAAGTGTCACAGCGTCAGATGCCTCCAGTGCTTACATACAGAAACATCTCTCAATGTAATAAACGTGCCCCGCAGTCATAAAAAGCCTTTACTATCTTATCCATGCATTCCAGCAAGCCTGGGCAATCTGTTCTGTATTTTCTACATTGTATATAAAAGCACTTTTGGTGATGGATTCATGTGCTGCTTAGATACAATGTGACAGCGTGATATGATATATGACTTAGACAGGCGGCTGGTACATTGGGACAAACATGAACTACATTAGCAAGTTTTGAAACAAAAGTACAACCTAGATGCTGGATGGATGGTGGAAGCGGGTGACCAGACAAACACACAATGTTGGTAAGTGGATTTCCATCTATACAATGGGGAGTTTATCAAGACAGACAGTTCCCAATCAGCACACCACCCTGCATATACAAGTTTAGCTAAACAGTTAATCACTTACTGTCTAATTACTAGGCTAAAGGCAGGTACACACTGGCCGATATATCGGCCGTTCTATTGAACGGCCGATATATCGCGGGTCCGTCGGCCAGTGTGTACGGGTGATATGTCTGTGAACTCCGTAGTTCACAGACATATCGCATCAGCCCGCAGCACAGCCGACAGCCAATATATCTACCGATATATTGGCGCATCGCTGCGTGTGTACGGGCGACCAGCCGGCCGCCCGTACACATGCTGCGGCGGCCGGCGGTGATAGACAGCTGAACTGGGCGGCCGTGTGTACACACCTGCCCAGCTCATGACGTCAGTCCCCGACGGATCGGGCAGTGTGTATGCACAGCACACTGCCCAATCCGTCCATAGATATATCTGCCGATCAATTGATCGGCAGATATATCTACCAGTGTGTACCCACCTTTACACAGGGCTATAGATCTGACTACTTATAATAGTCTACAGTTATTTCCACGTTAGGCACAGATCACAGACATTTTTTGAAATGAAATCCTCTACTGGAAGAATAAGGGGGGAATTCAATTAGCACCAAAAAATTTGCTGGAGAAAACAAAAAAATAGATTTTTACCGCAAATCCTTGCCCGATTTTTTTCCCCGGCAATTCACCGCTAGTATTATTTTCTTGTGAAAAATCTCTGTTTTTGGGCACAAACACATAGGATGCAGGATAAGTTCCCGGTCCTATGTACTTTCGCGGCCGCGAAAACAGGGCACTTAACAGGATTTTTTTAGGTCCCGAAAAAAAAATCCCAGATAAATGCCGGCATGGGGCTGCCTTTGGGGCTAATTAGATAGCCCCAGGGGGGATCAACCAGCCTGCAGTAAATTACCATGGGCAATTGAATTCCCATCCAAACCTTATAGGCTGCAGCAGAGTTGTACGTACACCAGTTTGCAGAGCGAATCGAGAGACTTTTGCGTATGCTCTAGAACCAAGCATGGGTAATTATGGGTGGTGGAGAGCCGTAAGCATTTCAGTCACAACTCCCACTGAGATTGAAGGGGCGCTACTGGGCTTTACCAGTTCTTGCAGACTAAGACTAAGGCAATATACAGTGAAGGCGTGCAGTGTGCAATGTGGCACATGCAGAGTGAGCCGGGAGTGGAAATACGCCTGTTTTAAGACGTATCCTTTGCACCAAGGGTAGTGCTGCTCCAATTGCACCCTGGTTAATGCTGACGGATCTCAAACTAAAGGCCTAACTATGGGTTGTACACAGATGCAGCTGCGCTTTTTGTTGCAGTCACGCCTATGTCTTATGCTAATGATGCAGCTGACTTTCCCAAAACTGAGACGCTCGTTAGCAGTGTTCTGAGACGGGGTGTTTCCATCACTGTGCGTCGTCAGATGCACCAGCACTATGTCGGGAGCAGTTTCTACATCTGACAGAGAGATATGCAAACGCTAGCTAGGCCACTGGGGGCTTCTGGCAGGCAATAGAGGCAGTTGCATGAGCCATTAAGAGACATGAATGGAAGCAACTGGAGTCCCAAACACGTTCCATCCAATCAATGGACAAAAGTATCAAATCTGGCACAAGGGAGCTCTGTTTTTTATATGCACATCACAGAATATGCAATGACAACATCAGCAGTTGTGCAGGTGAACTCGTCCGCTACGTCCTACCCTACATGAGGTATAGTTTGCCTTTAGCACAAATGCACCTTGGTACAAGGCTGCGCGGTTGTTTCATTTCCTGTACTTCTGAATTATTCAGGCCAAGTAACATCAAGTGATCAAACAGAGCTCACTACACAAAGCACAAAACGATCCCTGAACTCCATCCTTACCCAGAAGCGTGAACGCTTGCCTCGTTTTCTCAAAGTCATCTGCGTCATCCACTCCGTCAATCTGGGTGTCGCCTCCCAGTGAAGTGTATAAGAAATCCTCAGCTGGTACTGAGAGAGGAGAAAAATAGATAATTAAATAAAACAGTCATGTAACAAACACAAAAGGTTTTATGCATTGCCCACCTCGCCCTCTTTTAAAGTCAAGAAACGCGTCAGTTCTGTACAAAGCACCTCAGTAACAGCTAATGAAAAACAAGCTTTGCTTTTCAGCTCATTAAGAATGGTATTTTACAATGGCAATAAACATATGGAGAACAAGGGTTGGGGAAGAAATGGACATTTGAAAATACTGTGCTGTTATAGTTATACAATAGCAGTGGAATCAGATATTATCAAGCAGCTTTAAGAGAGCTGACACAAGAACTAAGTGCTCCCTTTACCAATTACCCCGTGTTAAAGATGCAGAGTAGATTAATAATGCAGCGGTACTCGTAGATAGACTTCCAACAAAAGTATATTGTAGAAAATCACAGGTTAACATGCTTCAATTTTCTACAATATACTTTGTTTTGTTGGAAGTTTCTTGAGTGCTGCTGCATTATTCAAATATATATATATATTGTCGAAGTCAAAAATATTACATAAAAAGAACATACAAACTACACACATATGAGTCGCTATACTTGCAAATACGCGCAGCGATCACAGCAATATATGGTAACACACGCATTTACACGGACATGCCACAGAGATGGATTCGACACTTATTTCATACACTACATAATTATAATAATATCAAGCGCCAGACATCATGATGATTTAAAATTATATAATGAAGTAATGTCATGTATGTGTATTAGTTGAACGAAACCAGATACACCTGTCATGTTTGGTATTGAAGCAAGCAGATTGGTGTGTAGATTCATTTGATACTTGTTGTTAAGTTGTAGGACATTGCAAAAGATAGTTATGATTAAAAGTATAAAAGCTAAAATCACTTTTATTAGAACAATAGATATTCCAAACAGGTAGTGGACAGGAAGCTCAGGCCAGCCCCTTTGGACGTCCCCAAGGCTGAACCTGTTCAGCATATACAAAGAGACTAGTGACTCATCATGAATGAGAGTCCCCTCCCCCAAACTAGATAACACATTGCTGATCACACAGGAGGTCAGTTCCTGTTTTGGTCTCAGAGTTGCTGCTCGGTCCCAGACGATGATGGAGTTCTTGCATGATTTTACAGAGAGAGAGTCATATGGAGGGACAAATTTATATGAGAAAGATATGGTAATTGTATCGCTGGCCTGTAACTGTATGTAACTGTATGTTTTAACGGCTTACTGTGTGAGTGTAACCATGTAACTATAGGTATACTGTACTCTGTAATATATTGAATCCATATCTTTTTAATAACAAATATGTACATCAATGAGCTTTGGAACTCAGATGTGTGGGTGTATTGTTTTCTCTTATGGGATGCAGTGTTTTGCGATGTACAGCGCACTTTTATCGTATATGGTAATAAGATGTGCCTGGCGTCTGCAATATATATTAGAGCGGACATTTTAAATATTTGTGAGAAAGCAATTTGGCATTCACAGATGGGGGATCGTCCGGGATATCAGGGTCTTAATGATGCACTGTACATTACAAACGCGGCTGTATTCGACTGGCTCCGATGGACGCATCGCAACGCTGATGAAAATAACATCCACGTGTACTGTTGTGATATCAGTAAGCCAATGAAATGAAATTTCAAGGGACAATGCGTTTCTCATAATATTTAAGATGCTAAAATGTATTTTTATTGTTGCAAAACAAAGTTCAAATAAGTCATATTGTGTTTGATTCAGATTGGATTGTTTATCTGTGAAGCAGGGTTAAAAGTACATTTAAAACTTGCTGCACAGCCTTGATATAGTTTTGTTTTTTTTTAACTCAGGCCTAAAATAACTTCTGGTGCTTGTATAATGTGTGATTTCTTTGTGACAAAGGAAGCCGCATGGTCTGTCCTCCATTTTGGGCTAGCCACATGGCCTGTCCACCATTTTGTGTAAACCTCATGGATGTGGAAGGGGGAGGAGCAGTGGCCATTTTGGGAAGGTCATTTTCTAAATAGCTGATTTTCACTCTGCTCAGAACAATCAGCTTTCCTTGGTCACATCAAACACCATTTATGAGTTACCAATGCATTTATTTAACCCATCCCATAGTCAATTACAAATAGTTTAAATTGGGCCTAGTGAGAGTAAATGGTAAGATAAATGCTTGTCTTGGGATAAGAAATTGCACAGATAGAAAAAGAAAAGAAAGGGTTTAGGTTTTTTTTTTCTCTTTTTCCTTCCAAGACTTGTAGAATCTGCTTGATATAAGATAGCCATTGAAATGCAAATTAACCTGTGTAACTGCTTTTTCTTAGCAGGGAAAAGCAAATAGCTTTGATATGCAGAGAAGAGGCAAGGTGTCTCATAGGAGACCACTGAATGGTACATATATATAATATTATTATAATTATGTGTATATTTATATCAGTGTATGTTCTGAATCATATCATTTAAATTATTGATTATTGCTAGAGTCATTATAGATCTGTGTGAAATAGGATACATTTGTTACTATATAGGTAAATTTGAAATAACAGTATTTTAAGGAAGTAAGTGTAAAGACACAAACGCAGGTCTGCATAAAAGTTTATACAGAACAAGTTGTGTCTAGTGGGCAATAGTAATTAGTATTGTTCACATTTATAGAGCTGGGTGATTTGTTTTATTGCGGATGCAGGGTTTTGTACACGTGTCTCGGACAAAGTACAGGACTGCGCACACAGCGTAAGAGACACGCAAGGTACGCTAAGTACAAATTATACAATAGTGTCGTTTAGTTCAAAGGTGGGATAGTAGACATTTCATACAATAGCACAAAACTACCCGGTTTCTAAAGCAGATTAGTATAAAACTTTTGTTTAAACTGTATTGCCTCTCGGGTAAAGCTGCCTATCTGAATGAATTGAAATTTTCTGTACAGAAAAACCAAAGTGTATTTGAGTGAGTGAAAGCGGACAGAGTGGAACTGAACCCAGAAACTGAAGTGGTCTAAAGTGGTAACACCGGGTTAGTAGAGGCCCGGCGGCGTAGGGTTCACTACCCTGCATGATTAGAACTGATGTGGTCTGAAGTGGTCTTAGTGATCCCATACACTGAAGTGGTCTGAAGTGGTCTGGAGTGGTCTAGGCTAGCTGGTCTACAGCAATCGTAGGGCACATAGATAACTAGTATCTATAGGCTGTGCTATTGCATTGCATGTCCGTGTGTTCTGCACAGCACAACGTGATACCATTGTGTCATATGCGCTGTGGGAGAGCATACGCACACGTGATTGCATAGACAAAAGGGGTTTTTCTTTGACAACGTCGGGAAATCTCCCTGGTGGGCTTCACTGGAAAGGGTGAAGGATAGTTATCTAATTTCTCTGTTTTTCACCCTACAAACAATTCCAGTTGAAAGATACCGAAAAGGAATTTTTCGCTGCCTCTCTCAGGAAAATATTCCAAACAGAACTTCCACCGAAAGAAATTACGGTATTGTAAGGTCTGATAGGAGCCCTAAGTTGGGTACATTGCCTTCGCTATCAACAGTGTATCGTAGTACTGGCCAACGTGGGCGGAGAGCGAGTGGAAGGCGCTCGGAGATACTTCCACCGTCTACTTACATTGAGCATTTTGGTGTTTGTGGGAATTTTTTAGTTATTAAAAGAGACCCACAAATATGAGAGCCAGTTGCTCAAGTGAGAGACGTTTAGGCAGGGTTCAGGCAGAATTGTGGCCGAAAGGCTCAGCAAGGTTTATCATGTGTGGAAAAATATGGTTCACAGTCACACACAGAAGTTTTATGCAATGAATGGTTATGTATGACTGACAAAGATAGGGTACCATTCCCTAGGGTGGGCAGCTTTGAACCAGAGGTATTGCAGAATTTAAGGATATAGATATGTCTGATAAAATCCCGAAAACAAAGGGTCAGACATACAAATTGTTTAAACCTGTGGCAGCAAGAGGGGTTGGTGAGTTTGATCCTAAGGTATTGCAGGTGGTATGTCTAACCAAAGTCATATAAGACAAGAATGGAAATATAAGAACTGTTTGAACTTGTAGCAACAATAAACAAGTAGGAAGAAAAAAAGAGTGCAAGTACGCCGCCATATGTAGATGTGGAAGCAGTTACGGCCAGCATACAAACTATAGAAAATAATAAAAATATGAAAAATATGACTGTAACCTATATATGTACTAATGAATGTTGAAGTTTTATTTAGTAGGAGAAGGTGACCTGATTGTTTTCAGCCATTTCTCATGCACCCAGAGGAGTATCCAACCGGTAAAAGAGGAGCAGTAGCCTGTGGGGGTAGTGGCTGAGACCAGTGGAACAGGTAAGTATGGTATCATTCGTGTACATATATAGTAAAATCCAAAAATAAAACAAAAAAATCAAGAAAGTAACGTCAGAAATGGAGAAAAACCTGTCCGCACATTAGTTTCTCTAACGTCCTAGTGGATGCTGGGGACTCCGTAAGGACCATGGGGAATAGCGGCTCCGCAGGAGACTGGGCACAGCTAAGAAAGAATTAGGACTACCTGGTGTGCACTGGCTCCTCCCACTATGACCCTCCTCCAGACTTCAGTTAGTATCCTGTGCCCGGCCGAGCTGGATGCACACTAGGGGCTCTCCTGAGCTCCTAGAAAGAAAGTATATGTTAGGTTTTTTATTTTACAGTGAGATCTGCTGGCAACAGACTCACTGCAGCGAGGGACTAAGGGGAGAAGAAGCGAACCTACCTAACTGGTGGTAGCTTGGGCTTCTTAGGCTACTGGACACCATTAGCTCCAGAGGGATCGACCGCATGGAACCGGCCATTGGTGTTCGGTCCCGGAGCCGCGCCGCCGGCCCCCTTACAGAGCCAGAAGCAAGAAGAAATCCGGAAAATCGGCGGCAGAAGACATCAGTTTTCACCAAGGTAGCGCACAGCACTGCAGCTGTGCGCCATTGCTCCTCATACACACTTCACACTCCGGTCACTGAGGGTGCAGGGCGCTGGGGGGGGGGGCGCCCTGAGAAGCAATAAATACACCTTGGCTGGCAAATATATCACAATATATAGCCCCAGAGGCTATATATGTGATAAATACCCCTGCCAGAATCCATAAAAATGCGGGAGAAAAGTCCGCGAAAAAGGGGCGGAGCTATCTCCCTCAGCACAATGGCGCCATTTTCTCTTCACAGTGCAGCTGGAAGACAGCTCCCCAGGCTCTCCCCTGTAGTTTTCAGGCTCAAAGGGTTAAAAAGAGAGGGGGGGGGCACTAAATTTAGGTGCAATATTGTTTATACAAGCAGCTATTGGGGGAAAAATCACTCA
Source organism: Pseudophryne corroboree (assembly GCF_028390025.1). Taxonomy (NCBI): domain Eukaryota; kingdom Metazoa; phylum Chordata; class Amphibia; order Anura; family Myobatrachidae; genus Pseudophryne; species Pseudophryne corroboree. Next base: position 67,383,483 of record NC_086444.1, read on the forward strand.
GTTATAGTGTTAATCCCTGCATTATATAGCGCTCTGGTGTGTGCTGGCATACTCTCTCTCTGTCTCCCCAAAGGACTTTGTGGGGTCCTGTCCTCAGTCAGAGCATTCCCTGTGTGTGTGCTGTGTGTCGGTACGGCTGTGTCGACATGTGGGATGAGGAAGGTTACGTGGAGGTGGAGCAGAGGCCGATAAATGGGATGTCGTCCCCTGTGGGGCCGACACCAGAGTGGATGGATAGGTGGAAGGTATTAAACGACAATATCAATTCCTTACAAGGCTGGATGACGTAAAACAGCTGTGGGACAGCCGGCTTCTCAGCCCGCGCCTGCCCAGGCGTCTCAAAGGCCATCAGGGGCTCAAAAAAGCGCCCGTTACCTCAGATGGCAGACACAGATGTCGACACGGAGTCTGACTCCAATGTCAACGAGATTGAGACATATACACAATCCACTAGGAACATCCGTTACATGATCTCGGCAATAAAAAAATGTGTTACGCATTTCTTACATGAACCCAAGTACCACATAAAAGGGGTTTTATTTTTGGGGAGAAAAAGCAGCCAGTGTTTTGTTCCCCCATCAGATGAATGAATGAAGTGTGTAAAGTAGCGTGGGTTCCCCCGATAAGAAACTGGTAATTTCTAACAATCGCCTCAGCATAAATAGTGCTGCTGCAGCGTGGTCTGATACCCTGTCAGATAATATTAATACTCTAAGACAGGGAAAATAGTTTGCTAACATAGAGCATATTAAAGACGTTGTCTTATATCTAAAGGATGCACAGAGGGATATTTGCCGGCTGGCATCCAGAATTAATACAATGTCCATTCTGCCAGGAGGGTATTAGAAACCCGGCAGTGGACAGGTGATGCTGCCTATAAAAGGCACATGGAGACAGGTGCGGTAGGGGCGCGTCTCGGGAACTTCAGGGACCAGTCGGTTTGCCCACAGGTGGATCCCTAGGTTCTGCAAATAGTACCTCGGAGAAAGGTAGTACTGGCGGCAATTCACAAGCTGCACTTCCAGCAGGTGAAATCTAGGTACCCCTCCTTCAACAAGGCCGGGGTTACTATTCCAAAATGTTGTGGTACCGAAACCAGACGGTTCGGTGAGACCCATTCTAAAATTGAAAGCCTTGAACACTTATATACGAAGTTTCGAGTTTCCCAAGCAATGGAGAGAGTACCACTCTACTCCAAGTTGGGGGATAACCCGCACCAAGATGTAATTAATCCAAATAGTTTATATGCTTGGGATACCTTTTCAGTAATAAATACCACTATCACTTTTAAGTGAATAAATCATGAGAAAATTTTCGAGGTCATTATAGGTGCTACCAACTGATTTAGGTTAAAGTATAAGGTCGAATCCCCAAAGAGAGGGGGAAAGAGAAAAGAAATCAGTTACTTATGCGGTGCACACAACCCAATATGCATTAAATTTAAAATAAATCCTTTATTGTAAATTCATTAAAATCCCTATATTGTACTCAGATCTAGGCACAATGCCACAATAAATGTTTGATAATTCTGTCTTTAATTAATTTTATTTTTCAGACTTATATTGTCCTTTATTCAGAATCAAGCGAAGTATTAAAAACATAGTAAGGAAAGTGAAAAAGAATGAAGATAAGTGAATAAAGATTAAAAACAAGGCTGGTGTGTCAGATGTATTTGTGTGCTATTATTATCAATTAATCCTAATATGTGTAGACCGTATTGATTCTCTCTATATTGCACTCAGATTAATTATTCATATTGAGAGAATTATGGGTGATCAACTCAAGTCAGACTCTTATTAGGGTGTATCCCAGAAATACAGTCTAATATATTGATGTAATGATGGATATAACGTTTAATATTTAATATCGCCTTCCAAATAACTTCAATGATAGGCAATTACTGTATTTCAATGATTACCAGGACCTTACGAGATCATACCCTTAGGATATTACATACTAAACCTGCATCATTATATTGCTGACGACAAATACTTGTATTATACCACTATAACTACATATGATATAAACTCCAGATCACTTCATGTGTCACCTAGAGTTCTAATACTGCCCGTTCCTTGTATTGTATAGGTACAGTTGCCGTAGTAATGCGGGCGATACAAGCTGTCTGACCCGCTGTATGATAGTTCTAATATAATAACTTGTGTAATTGAGCCAACATTATTATATTATATAACCGCATATCAGGATAGTATTTTATTAATCATAGCCACTTAAGCTATAATGCAATCCAGTGTGGTCTGCAGCTATACTTAACACAGATATGATCAGATATTTCAGTTGCTAGGGCTTATAACGGCACCTTTATAATATCATACCGGACACTCATATCACTGTGTTATAGTAGAACCTGCGGTTACACTGGATAGATCTTAAGCTAGAACTCTTGTGGCCACTATAGTGTAGTTCAGAGTTCCGCACTGGATATAATGTACATTTTTAAATATCAGTACGTACTCCACGGTTATATGGTACATCTGTATTCAAGTTATTTGTAACTGCTGCCACTGCTACGCAGTTCACAGTGTCATCACTAATTTCTCTTTTCAGATGAACCCATATATTCTACCGCTGGATGGGCCGTTTAAACTCCTCAACTAATATGCTGTTAATTGCTGGCTATGGTGATTCCTATATCATGCAGTACATTGATGGGGCATTAAACAGATAAGGTCATTGATTACTGCAGCCACTGCCGCATAGTTTACAATGCCGTCACTGATCTCTCACATCAGATAACCACATATATTTTACAGCTGGGTTAGCCGTTAGGCAGCTTGTTTAGTATACCATAAACTGTTTGTTATAGTGAATCCTATATCGTACAATGTATTGATGGGGTATCAGATGGAAAAAATTATTAATCACTGCAGCCACTGCCGTACAATTCACAGTGCCGTCACCAATTTATTGCTTCTAATAACCCCGTGTATTTTACAGCCAGACGGGCCGTTAAGCCACTCGTCTGATATGCTGTTAGATGCTGATTATAGTAATTCCTATATCATACGGCACACATATACATATATTTTAGTAGGACATCAACATAAACATTTATATTATGCGCATAAGACACACTAGCTCTAAGCCAATGCACATTTAGCTCATAGGCTTCCTCAGGGCACTATAGTCAAAAGAATACTTGTATATAGTTATTGTTAACTAAAAGGGTTATGGTTGAGCCATCTGTTGAGAGGATCTGTTATATTCATACTGTTAACTGGGTATAATATCACGAGTTATACGGTGTGATTGGTGTGGCTGGTATGAGTCTTACCCGGGATTCAAAATCCTTTCCTTATTGTGTCAGCTCTTCCGGGCACAGTATCCTAACTGAAGTCTGGAGGGTCATAGTGGGAGGAGCCAGTGCACACCAGGTAGTCCTAAAGCTTTCTTAGCTGTGCCCAGTCTCCTGCGGAGCCGCTATTCCCCATGGTCCTTACGGAGTCCCCAGCATCCACTACGGACTACGAGAAATAGATTTACCGGTGAGTAAAATCTTATTATTTGCCAGTAGGAAAGCGGACAGAGACAAGGTAACCCCCCGGGTATTTATTTCAGTTACCATATAAGAAGTATTCATTCCTAGTAATGCCCTTAGTCAAGATGAGCTCGGAAATGTTTGTTGGACCATGTACAGATCCTTAATACGGGATGAGAAGGATTGAATGAATACTTCGCATGACCTAGAAGCTTGTTAAACTTTTTTTTGTTTTTGTCTTTTGCAGTAATAGAAAACTCTCCATCTGGATAAGACCACTGGTAAACACTAATTCGGCAAATGGGGGGTGGCTGTCTCTGTGCAAATGGACGGGCTCCATAAGGCATTGAGTGTCAGGGTGCAGACTTCTTTGCAAAATTGGAAAGGGATCACAGTAGCTAATCTTAGATAGTGTGCTATTGAACATCACAAGAATAGTGCTAGGTGCAGAGAACAACAGGTGGAGAGGTTGAGGACGGTAAGTATACTGGCACATACAGGAAAGACCATCAGTCCAAACCCCAGATCCCTAATGGTCAATAATATGTTACACTTGTAGGAAGGAAGAGATTGTAGGAGTAGTAGGACACATAGTCAATATAGATCCCCTAGACAGAAAACACAAGCCACATTATTAAACACAGATGGGACCAAGGGACATATAGTAAGGAATCATAAGCCATATAGAAAACACAGATTCGGCTAATGGGAAGAATAAAATAAATGCAACATTACCCTTTGACAAAACTTGAAGACTAATGTCGCATTCTGCTGTTCTAGATGCATGTCCATCACAGGTAGAGGAAATTATCTCACAGATACCGGGTTCCCTATGAACTTAGGATGGACAGGACACTGGATTGATGGCTGGGATAGTCCCAGTAGAGATAAGACACACAGACATTTTTTTTTTAGGGGTATAGACCAAGTAGAGAATCACTTCCCCGTAGTGCCCAATCCAGTTGTCAAATTTTATAGAATCTTCTTCACCTCTACAAAACTCATCTGTCACCAACCTCTATTCTGTTTCTCTACAGTTTCCTCTTCATCTTTTGCGTTCACACAGGGTGGTTCAATACATGGACCCAATTACAGTTCAAACTCCACATGCCCAGGTCCTTCAGAGTTCTGCCCGAACCCAGTATATCTCAACAGCACGATGACACCAGTATTACTGCAGTGTGCCTGGTCATGCACAAAGGGTGGAGAATGGGAATACTGGTGAAGGGAAATTTTGTATAGACACTGATATGCCTGTTGGTGAATGGCAAACCTGACATTTTCTTTTTCATTTTCTTCTTCTTTCTCTCCTCTAGAGATGTTTCTTTTTTCTTTTTTTTTTGAGTTATGCTCATGGTACTCTACATTGCAAACACACGATAGTACATTAAAATGAACATTTGTGTACCCTACAGGAAAAGGCAGTCTGGAGGACAAAGGGGTATGGCCAGGAGTCCTCAGGACTGTGGGCAGGTGGACACGGTAAGCCAGTAGCCCCCAGAGCATACCTTCCAAGTCTAGCTGAGGTGGCACACGGTCTGACTCATCTAGGCAAAGAGGGTAGGTGCAGGCTGATGAGAGCCTACTGGTGTGCGCCAGGATTCTATTCTCATGCAGGTAAGAGAGCAATGACCTGTCTTGCTTGCTTGAGGAAGAATATTGGTAAAGCAATACCAACAGAGCCATCCTATATCCCTCCTGCAGACGGATCTTTTCAGGAAATACAAATCGACTTTGTACAGTTAACACCCTTTAGGAATTATTGTTATGTACTGATGTTTTCTCAAACTAGGTAGAGGCATTTCCTGCCGCCACGGATGCTGCTGTGTTTACCGCAAAGAAAAATTGCGCAGAAATTTGTGTGTAGATAATGGTACCCCTAGAAGTAGGAGCAAAGCTTGAAATTGTACTATTGTGATCATAGATACTGCCACTAGTATTATGTAGCTTCGGAACCACTCCCAGATCTTCACTCAACGAATCACCCTCTTCGAAATTTGTTTTTATTGTGGTTTTGGTATGTGTGTCTTTTTTTGGGGTTGTTTTTGGAAGACAACCTCATGTCATGATTGATCCGCACAATGATCAGAAATACACCAATGAGGTGACAGTACAGTACTTTATTGAGATGAGCCAGCATTTGAGAACTTGACAAAAGAACTTGAAACTGTAGATTGCTGGTATGCCAAATACTAACGGTCTTGATTGTGAACCAAGAGACTGTGTGATTGTTCTTACGCTCAGGTTGCCTAATAGACAGGTGGGAAGGACCATACCAAGTTTTGTTGACAGCACTATCCCAGTGAAAGTAGCCGAGAGAGAGACTTGGGTCCACGATTCCCATTGCAGGAAAGTCAGTAGTCCGGAAGGAACTCGTAAATGGAGTGAGATCGCAAAAGTATCACCAGAGACTCTGTTCCGTGAAGACTGAAAGGCGGCACTGTTGAACACTACCTGAGCGTACTAAAGGATTACAGAAAGACCAGTCATTGTAATTGATTTGTTATGAACAAGAGTTGTTTTGTTCTATTTCTCTTTTCTCTCTTTCCCGCTGACAAACATTTTTTTTTCAGGATATTCTATTTTTGCGAGGCTTTTTTATGAGGAGTCGAGTGTGGGACTGGAACTGGTTCTGGAGAAAGGAGTGATTTCCTTATAGGATCCCAGGATTAGCCGATCAGTTTGTTAAAATCAGAGAAAAATCAAAGGTCTAGTAGTAATGAAGTTCAGAGGTAATCAGGAACAATCAGGCAATGGCTATTCACACATTGCAGATAAAGAGCTCATTAATATATGTGGAAGAAAGGTTTATGAGTGGCTCTCCCCGAACTCCGAAGGTTTATGTTATTTAGGAAGGACAGTACTTATAACCCTTGTTCAATTATTAAACAGACCTAGCATACGTTCCAGAAATGGAAACAATGTTCAGAAAATGATAGGAATATGTAGATCATGAAAATTTTATATGTCACTTTCACGATTTGTTTGTGTCTTCTTCATCTACCCAGCAGAACCTCAATAGAATCCAAACATCAGTGTACAAAGACGTAGGTACATGTATGTGTGAAATGTTCGTCGCAAATCAGACATTATAGGCCAAAGCACTGTCCCAGCATACTCTATAGGTTGAATGTTGTCCCACACCCAACCAGTGGTCCCGTGACCGCCGAGTGCATATAGAGGATGTCTCGTCCTCCTCCCTGTCTTCCCCAAATATAGTCAAGTGTCTGAATTGCGAAGTGCATACATACTTGTGTCTAGGTCACCGATTATTGTATGAAATATTTTTTTTTCTTATGTTAATAATTGATGGCAGTTATTGTTTGCTGCCAAAGGGTGGACTGTCGAAGTCAAAAATATTACATAAAAAGAACATACAAACTACACACATATGAGTCGCTATACTTGCAAATATGCGCAGCGATCACAGCAATATATGGTAACACACGCATTTACACGGACATGCCACAGAGATGGATTCGACACTTATTTCATACACTACATAATTATAATAATATCAAGCGCCAGACATCATGATGATTTAAAATTATATAATGAAGTAATGTCATGTATGTGTATAAGTTGAACGAAACCAGATACACCTGTCATGTTTGGTATTGAAGCAAGCAGATTGGTGTGTAGATTCATTTGATACTTGTTGTTAAGTTGTAGGACATTGCGACAGATAGTTATGATTAAAATTATAAAAGCTAAAATCACTTTTATTAGAACAATAGATATTCCAAACAGGTAGTGGACAGGAAGCTCAGGCCAGCCCCTTTGGACGTCCCCAAGGCTGAACCTGTTCAGCATATACAAAGAGACTAGTGACTCATCATGAATGAGAGTCCCCTGCCCCAAACTAGATAACACATTGCTGATCACACAGGAGGTCAGTTCCTGTTTTGGTCTCAGAGTTGCTGCTCGGTCCCAGACGATGATGGAGTTCTTGCATGATTTTACAGAGAGAGAGAGTCATATGGAGGGACAAATTTATATGAGAAAGATATGGTAATTGTATCGCTGGCCTGTAACTGTATGTAACTGTAACTGTATGTAACTGTATGTTTTAACTGCTTACTGTGTGAGTGTAACCATGTAACTATAGGTATACTGTATATTGTGATATATTGAATCCATATCCTTTTAATAACAAATATATACATCAATGAGCTTTGGAACTCAGATAATGTGTGGGTGTATTGTTTTCTCTTATGGGATGCAGTGTTTTGCGATGTACAGCACACTTTTATCGTATATGGTAATAAGATGCACCTGGCGTCTGCAATATATATTAGAGTGGGCATTTTAAATATTTGTGAGAAAGCAATTTGGCATTCACAATATATATACACACACGCATACACTTATTTTATATTATAGCACTACTTGTTGGTATCACACAACAGTTTACATATATCAAGGAAGTGTCCAAAAGATCAGAATTATAACTTTATTTTTTTATAAAGAAATATAGCACTTTCTTAGGTGGGGACACAAAGTGGGTCATTCCGAGTTGATCGCTAGCTGCCGTTGGTCGCTGCGTAGCGATCAGTGAAAAAAATGGGTAATCTGCGCATGCACCGCAATTCGCACGCGCATCGTACGGGTACAAAGTCCTTCGTGGTTTTGCACTGGTTCTAGCAACGATTCCAATCGCACAGCCGAACGCAAGGAGATTGACAGGAAGAGGGTGTTAATGGGTGTCAACTGACCGTTTTCTGGGAGTGTTTGGAAAAGCGCAGGCGTGGCCGGGCGTTTGCTGGGTGGGTATCCGACGGGTGGGTACCGTGTCACTCGTCGCAGCAATCATCGCACAGGATAAGTAACTACAGGGCTGGTCTTGTTTTGCCCAAAATGTGTTTGCAGCCGCTCTGCTGCATAGGCTTTCGCACTCCGGCAAAGCGAAAATACACTCCCCCGTGGGCAGCGACTATGCGTTTGCACAGCTGCTAAAAACTGCTAGCGAGCGATCAACTCGGAATGACCCCCAATGTGTATTGGACCAAAGGCAACTATAAGAGCTTCTCTTCTCCCCCACACCTGATCCCTAAGCAGCCATCAACAGGCAGTGAGACCCCGTGCGCTTGTTTTCTGTCAGGCACCTTTTGTGAAGTCACTCACACTTTTAAATTAATATCAAGATGACAGACTAAAATAAAACATGATTAACACAGGTTCTGTGGCTGGATAATTCAAGCCTACATTTCACCTGGTTTTTATCAGCCATACTACCTGTGTAAATTATAGGTGTCCCAGGTTAAGGGGATATTATGGCAAGCCTAATTTTAGGTCCGTTCACCATCTTCCACTCCACAGCCACAGCCAAAATGGCAAAAACGTTCAGGTGGTAATTGGACTTTAATGATTATCATTATTATTCTTTATTTATATGGCGCCACTAGGGTTCCGCAGCGCCCAATTACAGTCACTGTAACAGTGACTTACAGTTGAAGACAATATAGGACAAGCGCAGGGTTAACAAACATAGCTACATCAGCAGACGACACTGACATAAGCATCAGGGTGGCAGAAAAATGCGGGATTTGGTGCAGTCGAAGAAGGTTTAATTAAGAGAAGGATAAAAACATGAGGGAAGAGAGCCCTGATCGTGAGAGATTACACTCTAAAGGGGAAGGTCAGACAGATGGGGTGACATACATGGGGTAGAAAGTGAGCGTGGAACAGAGGGTTAGGATGAGAGACAGCTGGGTTTGGTGAAGAAGTGGGTCTTGAGAGCCCATTTGATGTTTTGTAGAGAGTCTGAGAGGGAGAGGTAGAGAATTCCAGAGAAAGGATTTATTTAAGAGAAAGGATAATTTAGTAAAACTGCAACTGCTAGCACTCGCATGTTGGGGGCCGCCAGCGATGCAATTGCAATTGAATTGTGAACGCATCACTTGTCCCGCAAAATAAGTGAAGCCTCAGCCTGCGCAGCCTGGCTGCGAAGACCGTCGCAGTGCATCCAACTTACCCGTCGCAGCAGTCATATGTGACATAACACGGCCGCTCCGAAAATGGCTGGGACACACCCGCATTCCTATCGACACCCTCCCGCAGTGTCACGTCGACGCCCCCGAATGCCTGTGCTCGTCAACCAGGTAGAGGCATTCGCATCACTGCGATCACATCTCCTGGACCGTGCACGTGCAGAACGGGTTATGCGCGTGCACACTGGTCCAACATTCGTCCAGATGCGATCACATTGCAGTAGCGGCTGCTACTGCATAAGGCCCAGTGTCAATATAGTTTTAGTCTAATCCTCTTTTTCCTCTGTCATAAGGCATTTGATTTGTGGCTATAAAGCCTACTAGAAAATCTGAATCATCTGTTATAAGTACAAGAGCAATTTGGCAATGTACCTAATGAATATATTAAACAAAACAGGACCCTTGGTTACCGTCCCGTCCCGTCCCCTGAGGTTACACCCTGTTCGCAACACCGCTGCGTCCTTTTGTCAAACCTTTATTCATTTCACCAGGTTAGAGTCTAATACACAGATATTCAGTTTCTAGATTCCATTATTGGGGCATACCCTAAGAAATGCCGTGCTAGAGACCTAAATAAGCAGTCACACTGATCCGTACAAATCTAATACTTTAATTACATAGTTTAAAAAACCCAAATGGCCCAATTACATCACAAGCTGCCTCCTTTCCGCTATTACAGAGGTAGAATTATGACATTACATAATAATCAGATAATACAGAGATCTTGGTTGCATATATCTGCAGATATAGGGTTAAGCCCCCAGGCCGAACGGCAAGGCGTCTCTGTCACTGTGGGTCCCTAACACTAGGTATGGGTCCGGGGTGCGGGACCCCATCATGTCGGCACAGGCTGGCCACCCCAGGGCAGCCGACCTGTGCCGACATGATGGATTCCCGCACCCCGGACCCATACCTAGAGTTAGGGACCCCCAGTGACACAGAAGCCTTGCCGTTTGGCCTGGGGGCTTAACCCTCTATCTGCAGATATATGCAACCAAGATCTCTGTATTATCTGATTATTATGTAGTGTTCTTTTCAGCGTGCATTAGGGATAGCAAAATGTTTTTTCTTACTCAGAATTACCCCTCCCTTTAAGCACCTGAGTGACATCACAATCTGACTGAGCAGCTCGCCAATAAATGTGCATTGTAGAATTATGACATTATCTGTATAATTAAGAACTCTTCCAGTATGTTTATGTGTCTTCTCACATTCACCGGGGATTGGGTTTAATTGGCTTTGCTAGAAAAGAATAACTGCACAATTGTTTTCTAAACTAGTTATTTTATGACGCTTATTCGAATGCGATCAAGGTTGTTGAAACTCATATTACAAGGATTAATGTATAGAGTGGGTGTTAAGCCAAATCAGGGCAAACTGACACTGTGGCTAAGTAGGCATAATAAGAATAAAATAAGCAGAGAGTCAGATACAGTAACAAAGAAGAGCTGAAAAATACAAAGACATAAAAACCAATCAAGTTCAAACTGTTAAAAACTCACGAAAACTCCAAAGATGCAGTCGCCGATTTGAACTAAAAAAACCTTATTGCCTTCAGTGAATAATAATCAGACTCATTCACAGGATCAGTCACCCCAATAATAGATAAGGAATCCCATTTCTTTAAAGAAGGGCATCCAATTTACAGAAGTGTCCTCACGCACTATTCCTGCAGTCACGCCAAAAACATCCCTTCTCGGTGCGCCAGGTCCCGCCAGACTCAGCTTGCATCGAGTGCCTTTTTCCCAAGAATATGCGTCTTATGGGGACATGTACTAAGCAGTGATAAAAGTGGAGAAGTGAGCCAGTGGAGAAGTTGCCCATGGCAACAAATCAGCATTGACATAACATTTATAATATACATACTATAAACGTATACAGAGTAGCTGATTGGTTGGCTTCATACATTCACCCCCTAAACACAATCGGATATGACAAAACCACTTCACAAGACTGCACTGAATATGAAGTGTCACGAGGCAGCCTCCGCAGCATTTTTTTTACGCCAAGTTCCATTTGTGCTTCATATACAGATTCAGACTCAGTCGCACACAGATAAGTGCAATGAAAAATAATGATGACCTAAAAACTGCGCAAACATCTGTGACAGCAGCCTATGGAAACAAAAATTGAGCCTCCACTGTTCTCTCCAAAAAATGCAAAAAATATTTTAAAAATAGGTCAATGGTGTTGTTGGCCATATTTTTTTAAACACTACTGTATAAGTATAAGTATTGCATATTAAATTAATCAGTGCAGTCTCGTGAAGCGGTACTGTATAAGTATTGCATATTAAATGAATCAGTGCAGTCTCGTGAAGCGGTTTTGTCGCATTTGATCACCAGCCGTCTCACGCCACATGGCCTATTGAGGTTAGGTGTAGGTGGACACCACGTTACTTGTAAATTCAGTAAAAAGATCAGCCATAAGTACTTTTACTGCCAGAGTTCCAACTACCCTTACAGTGAAGAACCCTTTCCATATAGAGGACTAAACCATAATTCTTCCATTAGACAAGTATTTGTACTGACTATAGACACTGCAATCAGGACACCTCAAATGAGACTTTGTATTCAAAAAACTTACCCACCTGATCTGTCTAGTTTTTCTTTTATACTGTGACCCCTGAAATCTCTTAATAAGAACGCCTGTCTTCATGCACTAAGTTTTGAGTTCAGTATGATTTACCGATGGACACAATACCGACGTTCAAAATTCCGACAGCCATTGACCGACAGTCAAAATACCGACATGGGCAAAATACAGACATTCGTTATGCCAACATGTTCAAAATGCCGACATAGTCGGAATACCGACATTTGAAATGCCAACACGTTCAAAACACCGACATGAGTTTGTTTTTTGTGTTTTTATTTATTTATTTTTTTTGGGGGGGGGCATGTCGACATAGACACCATCTTAGGTATGAACAAGTGCGAGGTAAGAACAAGTCTGTTTTGGGCAAAAAATCCTTAAAAACGCATGTCGGCATTTTGACGCCAGCATGTCAAATGTCGGTATTCTGACTATGTCGGCCTATTAAACATTCTGGCATAATGAATGTCAGTATTTTGACCGTGTCTGTATTTTTGACTGTCGGTCAATGGCTGCCGGGATTATGACCGTCGGTAAATCAACTGCTACCCTTCTGTTTGTAGACAGGTGTCCAAAACTGTAGTAAACTATACTGTTTGGATATCAGAAAGTATCATAGTTGTGGTGGGTGATGATTAATAAATAACCAGAGTTCAGCTGCACATAATGGAACCAATGACTGGGATATGTGTTATAAAACAGATATGTCATTAAATGGCAAAGCATATGATAACGTACTGTAATTTATAGTGATATTTTGCAGGAAAGGCTATGTGCTTGGAAATGCCCCTGGGTCTGGAAGGTACTTGAACATTCTACCTCCTGCATTAATGTAACAATGTTGCATGTCCGATCGCCAATATCTAAACCAGGCTAATGTAGTGCAAAAGGGCAAAAATTCCAAATGCCCAACATTGGTGTATTGAAATTCCATAGCCCAACTGGTGATTTATGATGATGAAACAAACTTCAATCTGAATTACAGTAAATAGTGTGGAAGACAAATACAAAAACAAGTGTTACTGTTAAAAGTGCCACAATTATATACCTTTACACAGCTGCCTTCAAGTGATTTGGATTCAATGACACGATGACCTTCAGCTCTCCACTGACATAAAGTCAGGCAACCCTAATTTCCAAGCCTCCTACTGGATCAATAGATGTGACTGGTTCCTGTGGCTTTGCCCTGCCCAAAGGTAAAGGGGCAAGCACCATTTTTTGGAGCTGGCAGCCTCTTCACAAACTCATGGGGGCTATTCAAATGTATGTTCTTTAGTGATGATTAAAGGGCACCCATTATTGCTATTCAATTGTTTGGGGCAGCTTTTAATTATCGCGCCCAGTTAGACAGGGTTTAGCCGCGTAAAGAGGCAAAATCCATCTAAACTAATGGGCGCGACGGGGATAAGTCCATGTTGTCGAAACAGCCGACTTCACGCAGCTTGCAGCCTCCGGAGGGGTGAGCTGAAATGTGACTGCTGTGGCTAATGGGCGTCTGATCGGAGCAACATTTGATTAGCTCTGATAGATGCCCATTAGTATTCCCCGCCTCTCAAACATTTGAATAGCCCCCATGGAGTCTGACAATGGAACATCACATGAATTACAACAAAGGATAATGGAGTCCATATGTATAGCGAGGTGCAATAGGATTGTTGTCTGTGTTTTGTATTAGCCTAAGTAGATATATATGGGTTAGTTAACGGTGTAAGGAGTTGTAGAATACTTGGTAGAAAGAGGAACTAGTGTTAAAAGCTTGTGATAATATTTTGGGATTGTGGGGGTAATTCAGATCTGATCGCTGCTGTGCGTTTTCGCATAGCGTGCGATCAGATCTGCGCATGCGTATGCACCGCAATGCGCAGGCGCGACAGGCGGCTGCAAAGCGGATCGCCGGTCAGCGACAGATTTGTGTGAAGGATCCATTCGCACGGCATTCGCAAGGAGACTGACAGGAAGAGGGCGTTTGTGGGTGGCAACTGACCGTTTTCAGGGAGTATCTGGAAAAACGCAGGCGTGTCCAAGTGTTTGAAGGGCGGGTGTCTGACGTCAACTCCGGCCCAGAGTAGGCTGATGTGATCGCAGTGGCTGAGTAAGTCCAGGGCTGCATGTAGACTGCACAGAATCAGTTTGTACAGCTCTGCTACACATGCGATCGCACACTTGGTGAAAATACACTCCCCCTGTAGGTGGCGACTATCTGATCGCAGGACTGCAAAAATTGCTGCCCAGAAATCAGATCTGAATTACCCCCAGTGTTGGTGAGACATAATGCAATATATTGCAATCAGTGGTGCATTTTACACAGGGGCTGCAGGGCTGTAGAATCTGCAGCATTTTGCAGGTGATTTTGTAAAAAGCAAAAAATAAAAAAATGCAGTGTATGGGGTTCACCGATTGTAACCAAAAATGATCAGAATGAATGGATCAGGTTGTCTAAGAATTTGCAGACCAGTCGGGTATCTAGTTTGCTAGTGTATGTTAACAATCTGCTGATTTGCCAGCAGTTGTTAATATTTTACTAATAAAATGGGCACTTTTATGTTTTACAGATCTGATCTTTGGATGAAAATGATCTGCAAATCATTGTCAAAAATTGCCAATATATGGGCACATATTGCGGTATTGGAGATGGGCGCTTGTGTGACGCTGATGGGCGCTTGTGTGTACAGCTATGAATTAGGCCTTATGCGTTTGTGAATGATATTACATCACGGGAGCTGTATAAGGGTATAAGCATACAACTGTAACATGAGGAATCGCTGACATACTCTCCGCATTGTTGCACGGCTGCTGCGAGCTGCATTAGGATATATGTATGTTGTTTCCTTGCATTAGATTACAAAAAGGATGTTCCTTTCATTTGTCCGCATTATACAAAAAATAAGAATTTACTTACCGATAATTCTATTTCTCGTAGTCCGTAGTGGATGCTGGGGACTCCGTAAGGACCATGGGGAATAGCGGCTCCGCAGGAGACTGGGCACAAAAGTAAAGCTTTAGAACTACCTGGTGTGCACTGGCTCCTCCCCCTATGACCCTCCTCCAAGCCTCAGTTAGGATACTGTGCCCGGACGAGCGTACACAATAAGGAAGGATTTTGAATCCCGGGTAAGACTCATACCAGCCACACCAATCACACCGTACAACTTGTGATCTGAACCCAGTTAACAGCATGATAACAGAGGAGTGTTGCCTTATAGGTAATTGTCTGCACTTAGTCTAATATTAGGGCAATAGATGTTGTCTGAATCAAAATATAATTCATTATAAATAGGCGATGTTACCATAGTGGACAGTATAGTGGATATATATAGTAAGGAATAGATATGAAATAAGTTTGAATGTATGAGGTAATGTTTAGCTGATTTAAGAAATTAGGTTTGTGTATGTGTTTATATAGATATACTGTATATTTGTGTTTTACTGCAAGATGGTAAAAAATAGTGTAGGGAACAGGTTTATTCTGCTCTAGTCATAAATAAGGCCAGAGAGGTTACAGTAAGATCAAGAGTCATTGTAGAGAAAAGGTATTAGGCCATAAATGATAATAGGTATGTGACAGAGCTCTGTTGGTCATTGGAATTCACAGGTGTGCTTACAGTAGATCAGAATCTACTGGTTTGTCTATTGTCCAGTGAAGGTTAAAAGCTAGGGAGCATAAATTAACTACTATGAAAAGAGATCACATCCATTGATAAAACATTGTGTAACCGACCCCAGGAAAACTTGTCAATACAACAGAACTTTGGATGAAAAGACATTCCAGATTTTACAATACTATACTTGCTTAAGGCAGTGTGGACACCACACTTTTATGACACCATGCCTCTGTGAACAGGACACGACAGCCCAGTTCAATGTTTGTTTTATTACACCTTGGAATCTGACAAACCTATAATTACCTATTCCATTGGAAACTATGAGAATATGATAGTTTGAATTGGTAAAATATGAGATAAAAGGACCAGACTTGTAGTTAGGAGTTAGAAGGAAGAGGGAGAGGGAGAAGAAGAAGGAGAAGGAAGGAAGTCAGTCAGGAGAAGAAGTCATGGAGAACATGCAGAAGGAATGATTCTTGGGATGGCAATCTTTAACTTGCAAGTATAAATATGATAATAATTGAAACTGTTTGTGAAACTTATGTCATGTTGTTTTATGTTATGTAACGAAGGAAACATAGCATAGCTTAATATAATTATAATTAGTATATATATCACTACTGTGTATATCTTATTCTGTACGATTTGATCTGCCTGTAAATAAAGAATCATATAAAAAGAGCGGTAATATTCAAGCTTGAACTCTCTTTAAGGAATCTTAACTTCATAATTTCATAAGTCATATATATATATATATATATATATATATATATATATATATATAAGGACTGCATATATTTATCAGCCAATTAATTTGTAAGCCTGACATAATATATTTGCAGATATATATGATAACGCATATTAATTAAAATATATCCATATATTAATAACCATATATGTTATATTAAATATTAATATTCATAAATATGATTCCGTAAAGCAATATTGGCGACCACGAATTGGACTTGTTATTACTGAATCTGATTATCTGATTTATAATATTTATGAGGAGTAGCAAATGCTATAAGCTGGCTACCAAATCTGCAGAATCACGGTGGGGATGTATCTATGAAAATTTATTACCATTGTGTAATGTCAATTTTGTATTCTGTATAACCTAGGATAAATGTGTTAGTGCAATATACGTTATTTTAACTAACATAATATCTATTAGGAAGCAGCACCAATGGCTATAAGCCTGCTGGCAAAGTACAAGATCACAGTGGAATAGGTTACAAATGAGAATAAAGAATTTAAAGGCCTAGAATAGAAAATGTGCACAGTGGAAATGAGTATTTCCAAATAAATGTATAAATGTACCAGGTATTAGAGTTTAACCTTAAGACACCGGTCAATCTTAAGGAGAGGATACCTTCAGTACTAAAAACAAAGAATATAAAAATTTAGCATTGTAAATGATTGCAATGTTAAAAATGCAAAAGTTTTCTGTAGCATTAAGAAAAATGCGCAGAACTGCGGCTTTAGAAGCCAAACAGAAATGTAAAGAAGGATCAGGTTCACGTCTTCGTAAGGCGTGCCTGACCATTAATGCAAAAATGCATTCATTATTTAAGTCCCTTAAACAGAAAAATAAACAGAAAAAGTTTGGGGCAGAAGCAAAAAGCCTGGCAGATTGTAAGCAAACTGTCATGACCTCTCAGGAGGAGATAAAAGAAAGTACAAGGGAGAATATTGTAGATGTAGGTGAGACTCAGGACAGCATTGTCCATGTGCAGCACACAGAGTCTGCTATGGTCACACAGACCAC
The DNA here is from genome assembly GCF_028390025.1 of Pseudophryne corroboree. Taxonomy (NCBI): domain Eukaryota; kingdom Metazoa; phylum Chordata; class Amphibia; order Anura; family Myobatrachidae; genus Pseudophryne; species Pseudophryne corroboree. Next base: position 67,400,937 of record NC_086444.1, read on the forward strand.
CAGCAGAACAGCCTCTTTGGTAAAGGAAGAAAGTAGCAATGTGCAGGATGTGTCTATCATCAGACAGCACATTAATGTAAAGGAGGTAGCAGCAATAGGAGATGTCCCCTATACTGTGTCTAGTAAGGGGGAAGATCAGTGTAACTCAGATTATGAGTATTCTGCTGAATACACTCTCAGAGTTCCCAATGTAAATGAAGAATTTGTTATGCCCTTAGGCAAAGGTGAATTGTCAGCAGATTTAAACACTGATAGCTGCAGTACAGTACACACAGGGGTGGAGAAGTTCCCCATGGTGAAAACTCCCATGGCAACCAGAGTTGCAAACCTTGAAATGTATTCACCTGGAAACATGTTTAAAGGGAAAATCCATGAAATTAATTCAGGAATGCATGTTTACAAACAAAGTTCCCAAACTTTTGTAACCCCCACACAACACTCAGAGAAATCTAGTGATGGTGCAAATGTTTACATGCTCTCAGAGAGACCACATGCAGAGTGTCATTCTGCAAACCACACGCCAATTAACAATAACAAAAAGGATCACCAGGATGAAAATGTTTTTATGCCCTGGTGCCATAACCATTTTATTACAGGTGTGGAAAGACAGAAAGCCCTGGGACCTGCAATACATATTTGGCAAAGTCTAACAAGTTTCTCTCCCCACAAAAGTAGGTTTTTTCAGAAGCTCCAAGATTCTTCCAGACTAAGGAGCCATGCCAAGCAGCAAACGCTATGGTTGGAGACAGTCTGGGACCAGGCTACGTCACAAGGGAGTATGGTCACAAGTGAATACGGTAGTATCATTCCTTTACTTGTTAGATCCAATGTAGCCATTGTTTGCTTTGATGTTCAAACAGCCACAGTTTCCAAATTAAACCATCATCATATCTGCAGCGACAATTGTGCTGTCATTGACACACAATGTGACAGGAAAGATTGGCACAGGCCAGAAACAATTGTTTGTTTGTTTGTTCTTCAATCTTTAAAGACACATTTGTAAATTCTGTACCTGATAACATGCAGCAGATAGGACAGAATGCATAGCAAGCTATGTTAAATCACTGTATAAATATCTGTGATATTCATTGTATGTATTTTTGTTTGATTCATAGTAATCCTGGCAACCTGTATACAGAATGGTGCAAGACTCCAAAAAGACTCCAATTTACAAGGGAAAAGGTCTTCATTAACCCTTTCATCGCTGCTATCCAGCAAAATCTACATAGCATCCCTAAAGACTGATATATGGACAAATCCTCAAGGAGTTTTCCAGTTTCACAAGAAAGGGGAAGGTTTTCATTAACCCTTTCATCACAAGTAATCATTACTTGTCTTTCAAACTACATGTACACCCCCACAACAGTGTACAGCACATCTCATCACTGTGATTATACAGAACTGTCTCATCCCTTCATATACCTTAATCAAATATATGTAAACATTTGTCTGATATATATATATATATATATATATATTATGTAATTGTATTATATACCTTGTAAATATTTTATGTTTTTTTTAATATTACACAGTAGATACTACCTATGCTTCCTTCGTAAAAGCTTCAAAAGTAATTAAATATCTAATACAGGATGGTATACCACGTTTTAACAAATTGGGACAAGATTATTAAGTGGGATGAATAATTCTCTTAATAAAGACTGTAACAAGTCAAAGGGAATTATTTGTAGCGTAACAGGGTCAACTGTATATGCACATGGCTGCATATAAAATAATACTGGATGGAATTAGATTTAGTCAAAGCCATTCCTAAAAGATATTTAATATCTGTTTGAAGCAAAATTGTATTCATTTATTGTATTGATAGGATGTTACTATATACACATCAAAAGCATTTTAAATAATTATTAGTCAAAATATAGGTAGGATAGAAAACGCCTTTATATGGGTTAAACTGGTATAAGGTTATGTACGATTGAGATGTATAAATAGGTACAAGGTAGAATAAGGAGATTTAAGACTGCATGGTAATTTATTCAGTGAGGAAATACAGTAAACAGAGTAGGTGTACTACTCGCAGCCATTTGTGGTACTATTGCCCGAAGACAATTAAGACCTACTATTAACAAGCAAAGAAAGAAAGAAAGACTGGTTCATATATGACTGTTCTATTCAAAATCACAACCTGTTTTGTGCAAAGCAATATGGACACTGGTCACAACTGCGGTATTGGATAAACGCAAAGGAAACAGAACTGCTAAATACTGTATAAAGACCATTACCGAGGGTCATCACAAGTACTCAGTTGCAAACTCAAGATCATAGTACGCAAAATACACAGCCCTCTGCGTCAAACAGCGAAATGGCAAGCAAAGGAGCAGCTGCTATGAAGAATTCTACTTCAACTGCCTCCATAATGCAGACGCAAGGCGTCTCCAATTGCAAGCAAACCACGCAGATGACAGTCTTATCCCAGTAAATTGCTACAGCCAAGAACAGCAAAAATGTCCAAATGTACTGATCCAGATACAGAAAAAAGGTCTACAATTGGGCTATGGTATTCCAAATGTCTGTAGAAATTAGTTTTCCTCATGAATACTGAATAAAAACCTCAGTCTTGGTCTGCTTTAGTTAAAAAGTAGAATAAGGTTAGGTAAGCTAAGAATTTATAGAGATTTTTAAAATCACAATGGTTATTATTATTACACTTATGGTATATATTAGGGTTACAACAAAAGTTATGTTTTGAAGAAATATTTTGAAATGTATTTGGAAGCAATTACGCTAGTTTAATGTGTGGCCAATCAAAATAATTTCTCATGGCCACAAGGGGGCGACTGTTGCCTTATAGGTAATTGTCTGCACTTAGTCTAATATTAGGGCAATAGATGTTGTCTGAATCAAAATATAATTCATTATAAATAGGCGATGTTACCATAGTGGACAGTATAGTGGATATATATAGTAAGGAATAGATATGAAATAAGTTTGAATGTATGAGGTAATGTTTAGCTGATTTAAGAAATTAGGTTTGTGTATGTGTTTATATAGATATACTGTATATTTGTGTTTTACTGCAAGATGGTAAAAAATAGTGTAGGGAACAGGTTTATTCTGCTCTAGTCATAAATAAGGCCAGAGAGGTTACAGTAAGATCAAGAGTCATTGTAGAGAAAAGGTATTAGGCCATAAATGATAATAGGTATGTGACAGAGCTCTGTTGGTCATTGGAATTCACAGGTGTGCTTACAGTAGATCAGAATCTACTGGTTTGTCTATTGTCCAGTGAAGGTTAAAAGCTAGGGAGCATAAATTAACTACTATGAAAAGAGATCACATCCATTGATAAAACATTGTGTAACCGACCCCAGGAAAACTTGTCAATACAACAGAACTTTGGATGAAAAGACATTCCAGATTTTACAATACTATACTTGCTTAAGGCAGTGTGGACACCACACTTTTATGACACCATGCCTCTGTGAACAGGACACGACAGCCCAGTTCAATGTTTGTTTTATTACACCTTGGAATCTGACAAACCTATAATTACCTATTCCATTGGAAACTATGAGAATATGATAGTTTGAATTGGTAAAATATGAGATAAAAGGACCAGACTTGTAGTTAGGAGTTAGAAGGAAGAGGGAGAGGGAGAAGAAGAAGGAGAAGGAAGGAAGTCAGTCAGGAGGAGAAGTCATGGAGAACATGCAGAAGGAATGATTCTTGGGATGGCAATCTTTAACTTGCAAGTATAAATATGATAATAATTGAAACTGTTTGTGAAACTTATGTCATGTTGTTTTATGTTATGTAACGAAGGAAACATAGCATAGCTTAATATAATTATAATTAGTATATATATCACTACTGTGTATATCTTATTCTGTACGATTTGATCTGCCTGTAAATAAAGAATCATATAAAAAGAGCGGTAATATTCAAGCTTGAACTCTCTTTAAGGAATCTTAACTTCATAATTTCATAAGTCATATATATATATATATATATATATATATATATAAGGACTGCATATATTTATCAGCCAATTAATTTGTAAGCCTGACATAATATATTTGCAGATATATATGATAACGCATATTAATTAAAATATATCCATATATTAATAACCATATATGTTATATTAAATATTAATATTCATAAATATGATTCCATAAAGCAATAGGAGCCTCTAGAAAAGATGGCTCACTACAGCAATAACCCGATTTTTTGGTAACAATAACTATGTACCAGTATTGCAGACAATCCGCACTTGGGATGGGCGCCCAGCATCCACTACGGACTACGAGAAATAGAATTATCGGTAAGTAAATTCTTATTTTCTCTAACGTCCTAAGTGGATGCTGGGGACTCCGTAAGGACCATGGGGATTATACCAAAGCTCCCAAACGGGCGGGAGAGTGCGGATGACTCTGCAGCACCAAATGAGAGAACTCCCGGTCCTCCTCAGCCAGGGTATCAAATTTGTAGAATTTTACAAACGTATTTGCTCCTGACCAAGTAGCTGCTCGGCAAAGTTGTAAAGCCGAGACCCCTCGGGCAGCCGCCCAAGATGAGCCCACCTTCCTTGTGGAATGGGCTTTTACAGATTTTGGCTGTGGCAGGCCTGCCACAGAATGTGCAAGCTGAATTGTACTACAAATCCAACGAGCAATAGTCTGCTTAGAAGCAGGAGCACCCAGCTTGTTGGGTGCATACAGAATAAACAACGAGTCAGATTTTCTGACTCCAGCCGTCCTGGAAACCTATATTTCCAGGGCTCTGACAACGTCTAGCAACTTGGAGTCCTCCAAGTCCCTAGTAGCCGCAGGCACCACAATAGGTTGATTCAGGTGAAACGCTGAAAACCACCTTAGGGAGAAACTGAGGACAAGTCCTCAATTCCGCCCTGTCCGAATGGAAAATCAGATGAGGGCTTTTAAAGGATAAAGCCGCCAATTCTGACACGCACCTGGCCCAGGCCAGGGCCAACAGCATGACCACTTTCCATGTGAGATATTTTAACTCCACATATTTAAGTGGTTCAAACCAATGTGACTTTTGGAACCCAAAAACTACATTTTGATCCCAAGGTGCCACTGGAGGCACAAAAGGAGGCTGTATATACAGTACCCCTTTCACAAACGTCTGAACTTCAGGGACTGAAGCTAGTTCTTTTTGGAAGAAAATTGACAGGGCCGAAATTTGAACCTTAATGGACCCCCATTTCAGGCCCATAGACACTCCTGTTTGCAGGAAATGTAGGAATCGACCTAGTTGAAAATTCCTCCGTCGGGGCCTTACTGGCCTCGCACCACGCAACATATTTTCGCCAAATGCGGTGATAATGTTTTGCGGTTATATCTTTCCTGGCTTTGATCAGGATAGGGATGACTTCATCCGGAATGCCTTTTTCCTTCAGGATCCGGCGTTCAACCGCCCTGCCGTTAAACGCAGCCGCGGTAAGTCTTGGAACAGACAGGGTCCTTGCTGGAGCGGGTCCCTTCTTAGAGGTAGAGGCCACGGATCCTCCGTGAGCATCTCTTGAAGTTCCGGTTACCAAGTCCTTCTTGGCCAATCCGGAGCCACGAATATAGTGCTTACTCCTCTCCATCTTATAATTCTCAGTACCTTGGTTATGAGAGGCAGAGGAGGGAACACATACACTGACTGGTACACCCACTGTGTTACCAGAGCGTCTACAGCTATTGCCTGAGGATCCTTTGACCTGGCGCAATACTTGTCGAGTTTTATAAACATGTGGAAGACTTCTGGGTGAAGTCCCCACTCTCCCGGGTGGAGGTCGTGTCTGCTGAGGAAGTCTGCTTCCCAGTTGTCCACTCCCGGAATGAATACTGCTGACAGTGCTATCACATGATTTTCCGCCCAGCGAAGAATCCTTGCAGCTTCTGCCATTGCCCTTCTGCTTCTTGTGTCACCCTGTCTGTTTACGTGGGTGACTGCCGTGATGTTGTCCGAATGGATCAACTCCGGGTGACCTTGAAGCAGAGGTCTTGCTGAGCTTAGAGCATTGTAAATGGCCCTTAGCTTCAGGATATTTATGTGAAGTGATGTCTCCAGGCTTGACCATAAGCTCTGGAAATTCCTTCCCTGTGTGACTGCTCCCCAGCCTCGCAGGCTGGCATCCGTGGTCACCAGGACCCAGTCCTGAATGTGCGGCCCTCTAGAAGATGAGCACTCTGCAACCACCACAGGAGAGACACCCTTGTGCTTGGTGACAGGGTTATCCGCTGATGCATCTGAAGATGCGACCCAGACCATTTGTCCAGCAGGTCCCACTGGAAAGTTCTTGCGTGGAATCTGCCGCATGGGATTGCTTCATAGGAAGCCACCATTTTTTCCAGAACCATCTCATTGATGTACTGAGACTTGGCTCGGTTATAGGAGGTTCCCGACTAGCTCGGATAACTCCCTGACTTTCTCCTCCGGGAGAAACACCTTTTTCTGAACTGTGTCCAGGATCATCCCTAAGAACAGAAGACGAGTCGTCGGAATCAGCTGCGATTTTGGAATATTGAGAATCCAATCGTGCTGCCGCAACACTACCTGAGATAGTGCTACACCGACCTCCAACTGTTCCCTGGATCTTACCCTTATCAGGGAATCGTCCAAGTAAGGGATAACTAAAATTCCCTTCCTTCGAAGGAGTATCATCATTTCGGCCATTACCTTGGTAAAGACCCGGGGTGCCGTGGACCATCCATACGGCAGCGTCTGAAACTGATAGTGACAGTTCTGTACCATAAACCTGAGGTACCCTTGGTGAGAAGGGTAAATTGGGACATGAAGGTAAGCATCCTTGATGTACCGAGACATCATGTAGTTCTCTTCTTCCAGGTTCGCAATCACTGCTCTGAGTGACTCAATCTTGAATTTGAACCTCTGTATGTAAGTGTTCAAAGATTTTAGATTTAGAATCGGTCTCACCGAGCCGTCCGGCTTCGATACCACAACAGTGTGGAATAATACCCCGTTCCCTGTTGCAGGAGGGGTACCTTGATTATCACCTGCTGGGAATACAGCTTGTGAATGGCTTCCAAAACTGTCTCCCTGTCAGAAGGAGACATCGGTAAAGCCGACTTTAGGAAACGGCGAGGGGGAGACGTCTCGAATTCCAATTTGTACCCCTGAGATATCACCTGAAGGATCCAGGGGTCTACTTGCGAGTGAGCCCACTGCGCGCTGAAATTCATTGAGACGGGCCCCCACCGTGCCTGATTCTGCTTGTAAAGCCCCAGCGTCATACTGAGGGCTTGGCAGAGGCGGGAGAGGGTTTCTGTTCCTGGGAACTGGCTGATTTCTGCAGTCTTTTTCCTCTCCCTCTGTCACGGGGCAGAAATGAGGAACCTTTTGCCCGCTTGCCCACGAAAAGACTGCGCCTGATAATACGGCGTCTTCTCATGTTGAGAGGCGACCTGGGGTACAAACGTGGATTTCCCAGCTGTTGCCGTGGCCACCAGGTCTGAAAGACCGACCCCAAATAACTCCTCCCCTTAATAAGGCAATACTTCCAAATGCCGTTTGGAATCCGCATCACCTAACCACTGTCGTGTCCATAACCCTCTACTGGTAGAAATGGACAACGCACTTAGACTTGATGCCAGTCGGCAAATATTCCGCTGTGCATCACGCATATATAGAAATGCATCTTTTAAATGCTCTATAGGCAATAATATACTGTCCCTATCTAGGGTATCAATTATTTTCAGTCAGGGAATCCGACCACGCCAACCCAGCACTGCACATCCAGGCTGAGGCGATTGCTGGTCGCAGTATAACACCAGTATGTGTGTAAATACCTTTTAGGATGCCCTCCTGCTTTCTATCAGCAGGATCCTTAAGGGCGGCCATCTCAGGAGAGGGTAGAGCCCTTGTTCTTACAAGCGTGTGAGCGCTTTATCCACCCTAGGGGGTGTTTCCCAACGCACCCTAACCTCTGGCGGGAAAGGATATAATGCCAATAACATTTTAGAAATTATCAGTTGTTATCGGGGGAAAACCACGCATCATCACACACCTCATTTAATTTCTCAGATTCAGGAAAACTACAGGTAGTTTTTCCTCACCGAACATAATACCCCTTTTTTGGTGGTACTCGTATTATCAGAAATGTGTAAAACATTTTTCATTGCCTCAATCATGTAACGTGTGGCCCTACTGGAAGTCACATTTGTCTCTTCACCGTCGACACTGGAGTCAGTATCCGTGTCGGCGTCTATATCTGCCATCTGAGGTAACGGGCGCTTTAGAGCCCCTGACGGCCTATGAGACGTCTGGACAGGCACAAGCTGAGTAGCCGGCTGTCTCATGTCAACCACTGTCTTTTATACAGAGCTGACACTGTTACGTAATTCCTTCCAACAGTTCATCCACTCAGGTGTCGACCCCCTAGGGGGTGACATCACTATTACAGGCAATCTGCTCCGTCTCCACATCATTTTTCTCCTCATACATGTCGACACAAACGTACCGACATACAGCACACACACAGGGAATGCTCTGATAGAGGACAGGACCCCACTAGCCCTTTGGGGAGACAGAGGGAGAGTTTGCCAGCACACACCAGAGCGCTATATATATACAGGGATAACCTTATATAAGTGTTTTTCCCCTTATAGCTGCTGTATCTTTAATACTGCGCGTAATTAGTGCCCCCCTTCTCTTTTTTAACCCTTTCTGTAGTGTAGTGACTGCAGGGGAGAGCCAGGGAGCTTCCCTCCAACGGAGCTGTGAGGGAAAATGGCGCCAGTGTGCTGAGGAGAAAGGCTCCGTCCCCTTATCGGCGGCCTTATCTCCCGTTTTTCTATGTATTCTGGCAGGGGTTAAATTCATCCATATAGCCCAGGAGCTATATGTGATGCATTTTTTGCCATCCAAGGTGTTTTTATTGCGTCTCAGGGCGCCCCCCCCCAGCGCCCTGCACCCTCATTGACCGGAGTGTGAAGTGTGCTGAGAGCAATGGCGCACAGCTGCGGTGCTGTGCGCTACCTTGTTTAAGACAGGACGTCTTCTGCCGCCGATTTTCCGGACCTCTTCTGTCTTCTGGCTCTGTAAGGGGGCCGGCGGCGCGGCTCTGGGACCCATCCATGGCTGGGCCTGTGATCGTCCCTCTGGAGCTAATGTCCAGTAGCCTAAGAAGCCCAATCCACTGTGCACGCAGGTGAGTTCGCTTCTTCTCCCCTTAGTCCCTCGATGCAGTGAGCCTGTTGCCAGCAGGTCTCACTGAAAATAAAAAACCTAAAACTAAACTTTTCACTAAGCAGCTCAGGAGAGCCACCTAGTGTGCACCCTTCTCGTTCGGGCACAAAAATCTAACTGAGGCTTGGAGGAGGGTCATAGGGGGAGGAGCCAGTGCACACCAGGTAGTTCTAAAGCTTTACTTTTGTGCCCAGTCTCCTGCGGAGCCGCTATTCCCCATGGTCCTTACGGAGTCCCCAGCATCCACTTAGGACGTTAGAGAAATGAGTTTTGGAGTTTAAGGTCGGTAGGGGATAAAGCTAGCTGCAGTGGGTGGTATTTGGAGGGACCTATTTAATAAGGACTGTGTGTGTGAAGCATACATAATACATGTTTTAAGTGCATTATTTGGTAGTACAGTGTCTGTTTAAATAAGAATTTACTTACCGATAATTCTATTTCTCGTAGTCCGTAGTGGATGCTGGGGACTCCGTCAGGACCATGGGGTTTAGCGGCTCCGCAGGAGACAGGGCACAATAATAAAAGCTTTAGGATCAGGTGGTGTGCACTGGCTCCTCCCCCTATGACCCTCCTCCAAGCCTCAGTTAGGATACTGTGCCCGGACGAGCGTGCATAATAAGGAAGGATATTGAATCCCGGGTAAGACTCATACCAGCCACACCAATCACACCGTACAACCTGTGATCTGAACCCAGTTAACAGTATGATAACAACGAAGGAGCCTCTGAAAAGATGGCTCACAACAAGAATAACCCGATTTTTGTAACAATAACTATGTACAAGTATTGCAGACAATCCGCACTTGGGATGGGCGCCCAGCATCCACTACGGACTACGAGAAATAGAATTATCGGTAAGTAAATTCTTATTTTCTCTAACGTCCTAAGTGGATGCTGGGGACTCCGTCAGGACCATGGGGATTATACCAAAGCTCCCAAACGGGCGGGAGAGTGCGGATGACTCTGCAGCACCGAATGAGAGAACTCCAGGTCCTCCTCAGTCAGGGTGTGCCCCTGACCAAGTAGCAGCTCGGCAAAGTTGTAAAGCCGAGACCCCTCGGGCAGCCGCCCAAGATGAGCCCACTTCCTTGTGGAATGGGCTTTTACTGATTTTGGCTGTGGCAAGCCTGCCACAGAATGTGCAAGCTGAATTGTACTACAAATCCAGCGAGCAATCGTCTGCTTAGAAGCAGGAACACCCATCTTGTTGGGTGCATACAGGCTAAACAGCGAGTCAGATTTTCTGACTCCAGTCGTCCTGGAAACATATATTTTCAGGGCCCTGACAACGTCAAGTAACTTGGAGTCCTCCAAGTCCCTAGTAGCCGCAGGTACCACAATAGGTTGGTTCATGTGAAAAACAGAAAACACCTTAAGGAGAAATTGAGGACGAGTCCTCAATTCTGCCCTGTCAGAATGAAAAATTAAGTAAGGGCTTTTATATGATAAGGCCGCCCATTCTGACACACGCCTGGCTGAAGCCAGGGCTAATAGAATCTTCACCTTCCATGTGAAATATTTTAATTCCACAGTGGTGAGTGGATCAAACCAATGTGACTTTAGGAAACTCAAAACAACATTGAGATCCCAAGGTGCCACTGGGGGCACAAAAGGAGGCTGTATATGCAGTACCCCTTTTACAAACGTCTGAACTTCAGGCACTGAAGCCAGTTCTTTCTGGAAGAAATTTGACAGGGTCGAAATTTGAACCTTAATGGACCCTAATTTTAGGCCCATAGACAGTCCTGTTTTCAGGAAATGTAGGAAACGACCCAGTTGGAATTCCTCTGTAGGGACCTTCTTGGCCTCACACCACGCAACATATTTTCGCCAAATGCGGTGAAAATGTTTTGCGGTTACATCCTTCCTGGCTTCGACCAGGGTAGGGATGACTTCATCTGGAATGCCCTTTCAGGATCCGGCGTTCAACTGCCATGCCGTCAAACGCAGCCGCGGTAAGTCTTGGAACAGACAAGGCCCCTGCTGGAGCAGGTCCTTTCTTAAAGGTAGAGGCCACGGTTCTTCCGTGAGCATCTCTTGAAGTTCCGGGTACCAAGTCCTTCTTGACCCATCCGGAACCACGAGTATCGTTCTTACTCATCTCCTTCTTATGATTCTCAGTACTTTTGGTATGAGATGCATAGGAGGGAACACATACCCTGACTGGTACACCCACAGTGTTACCAGAGCGTCCACCGCTATTGCCTGAGGGTCCCTTGACCTGGCGCAATATTTGTCTAGTTTTTTGTTCAGGCGGGATGCCATCATGTCCACCTTTGGTTTTTCCCAACGGTTTACAATCATGTGGAAGACTTCCCGCTGAAGTCCCCACTCTCCCGGGTGGAGGTTATGCCTGCTGAGGAAGTTTGCTTCCCAGTTTTCCACTCCCGGAATTAACACTGCTGAGAGTGTTATCACATGATTTTTCGCCCAGCGAAGAATCCTTGCAGTTTCTGCCATTTCCCTCCTGCTTCATGTGCCGCCCTGTCTGTTTACGTGGGCGACTGCCGTGATGTTGTCCCACTGGATCAATACCGGCTGACCTTGAAGCAGAGGTCTTGCTAAGCTTAGAGCCTTGTAAATTGCCCTTAGCTCCAGTATATTTATGTGGAGAGAAGTCTCCAGACTTGATCACACTCCCTGGAAATTTTTTCCTTGTGTGACTGCTCCCCAGCCACTCAGGCTGGCATCCGTGGTCACCAGGACCCAGTCCTGAATGTCGAATCTGCGGCCCTTTCATAGATGAGCACTCTGCAGCCACCGCAGAAGAAAACACCCTTGTCCTTGGAGACAGGGTTATCCGCTGATGCATCTGAAGATGCGATCCGGACCATTTTCCCAGCAGATTCCACTGAAAGGTTCTTGCGTGAAATCTACCGAATGGGATCGCTTTGTAAGAAACAACCATTTTTCACAGGACCCTTGTGCAATGATGCACTGATACTTTTCCTGGTTTTAGGAGGTTCCTGACTAGCTCGGATAACTCCCTGGTCTTCTTCTCCGGGAGAAAACATCCTTTTCTGGACTGTGTCCAGAATCATTCCTAGGAACATTAGACGTGTCGTCGGAAAAAGCTGCGATTTTGGAATATTTAGAATCCACTCGTGCTGTCGTAGAACTACTTGAGATAGTGCTACTCCGACCGCCAACTGTTCTCTGGACCTTGCCCTTATCAGGAAAGCGTCCATATTTCTTTTAGGAAGAATCATCATTTCGGCCATTACCATGGTAAAGACCCGGGGTGCCGTGGACAATCCAAACGGCAGCGTCTGAACTGATAGTGACAGTTCTGTACCACGAACCTGAGATACCCTTGGTGAGAAGGGCAAAATTTGGACATGTAGGTAAGCGTCCCTGATATCCAGTGACACCATATCGTCCTGGTTCGCTATCACTGCTCTGAGTGACTCCATCTTGATTTGAACCCTTGTATGTAATTGTTCAAATCTTTTAGATCTCACCGAGCCGTTTGGCTTCAGTACCACAATATAGTGTGGAATAATACCCCTTCCCTTGTTGTAGGAGGGGTACTTTGATTATCACCTGCTGGGAATACAGCCTGTGAATTTTTTTTCCAATACTGCCTCCCTGTCGGAGGGAGACGTTGGTAAAGCAGACTTCAGGAACTTGTGAGGGGAAGACGTCTCGAATTTCCAATGTACACCTGGGATACTACGTGTAGGATCCAGGAGTCCACTTGCGAGTGAGCCCACTGCGTGCTGAAACTCTTGAGATGACCCCCCACCGCACCTGAGTCCGCTTGTATGGCCCCAGCGTCATGCTGCGGACTTGGCAGAAGCTGTGGAGGACTTCTGTTCCTGGGAATGGGCTGCCTGCTGCAGTCTTCTTCCCTTTCCTCTAACCCTGGGCAGATATGACTGGCCTTTTGCCCGCCTGCCTTTATGGGTACGAAAGGACTGAGACTGAAAAGACTGTGTCCTTTTCTGCTGAGATGTGACTTGGGGTAACAAAAGTGGATTTTCCAGCTGTTGCCATGGCCACCAGGTCCGATGGACCGCCCCTTTATACGGCAATACTTCCATGTGCCGTCTGGAATCTGCATCACCTGACCACTGTCGTGTCTATAAACATCGTCTGGCAGATATGGACATCACATCTACTCTTGATGCCAGAATGCAAATATCCCTCTGCGCATCTCGCATATATAGAAATGCATCCTTAAAATGCTCTATAGTCAATAAAATATTGTTCCTGTCAAGGGTATCAATATTTTCAGTCAGGAAATCCGACCAAGCCCCCCCAGCGCTGCACATCCAGGCTGAGGCGATTGCTGGTCGTAGTATAACACCAGTATGTGTGTATATACTTTTTAGGATATTTTTCAGCTTCCTATCAGCTGGCTCTTTGAGGGCGGCCGTATCTGGAGACGGTAACGCCACTTGTTTTTATAAGCGTGTGAGCGCCTTATCCACCCTAAGGTGTGTTTCCCAACTCGCCCTCACTTCTGGCGGGAAAGGGTATACCTCCAATAATTTTCTATCGGAGGAAACCCACGTATCATCACACACTTTAATTTATCTGATTCAGGAAAAACTACAAGTAGATTATTCCCACCCTACATAATACCCTTATTTGTGGTACTTGTAGTATCAGAAATATGTAACACCTCCTTCATTGCCCTTAACATGTAACGTGTGGCCCTAAAGGAAAATACGTTTGTTTCTTCACCGTCGACACTGAAGTCAGTGTCCGTGTCTGTGTCTGTGTCGACCAACTGAGGTAAATGGGCGTTTTTACAAGCCCCTGGCGGTGTCTGAGACGCCTGGACAGGTACTAATTTGTTTGCCGGCCGTCTCATGTCGTCAACCGACCTTGCATCGTTTTGACATTATCACGTAATTCCTAAATAAGCCATCCATTCCGGTGTCGACTCCCTAGAGAGTGACATCACCAATACAGGCGATTTGCTCCGCCTCCTCACCAACATCGTCCTCCTACATGTCGACACACACGTACCGACACACAGCACACACACAGGGAATGCTCTGATAGAGGACAGGACCCCACTAGCCCTTTGGGGAGACAGAGGGAGAGTTTGCCAGCACACACCAAAAACGCTATAATTATACAGGGACAACCCCTTATACAAGTGTTTTCCCTTATAGCATTTTCACATATGTAATCATATCGCCAAATAAGTGCCCCCCCTCTCTGTTTTAACCCTGTTTCTGTAGTGCAGTGCAGGGGAGAGCCTGGGAGCCTTCCTCACAGCAGAGCTGAGCAGGAAAATGGCGCCGTGTGCTGAGGAGAATAGGCCCCGCCCCCTAAAACGGCAGGCTCTTCTCCCGGAGTTTGTGAGATCTGGCAGGGGTTAAATACATCCATATAGCCTCAAGGGCTATATGTGATGTATTTTAGCCATAAAAAAGGTATAATACATTGCTGCCCAGGGCGCCCCCCCCAGCGCCCTGCACCCTCAGTGTGCTGACAACAATGGCGCACAGCTGCAGTGCTGTGCGCTACCTTATGAAGACTGAAAGTCTTCTGCCGCCTGTTTCTGGACCTCTGGACCTCTTCAACTTCGGCATCTGCAAGGGGGGTCGGCGGCACGGCTCCGGGACGAACCCCAGGGTGAGACCTGTGTTCCGACTCCCTCTGGAGCTAATGGTGTCCAGTAGCCTAAGAAGCAAATCCATCCTGCACGCAGGTGAGTTTACTTCTCTCCCCTAAGTCCCTCGTAGCAGTAAGCCTGTTGCCAGCAGGACTCACTGAAAATAAAAAACCTAACTTAAACTTTTATTCTAAGCAGCTCAGGAGAGCCACCTAGATTGCACCCTTCTCGGCCGGGCACAAAAATCTAACTGAGGCTTGGAGGAGGGTCATAGGGGGAGGAGCCAGTGCACACCACCTGATCCTAAAGCTTTTATTATTGTGCCCTGTCTCCTGCGGAGCCGCTAAACCCCATGGTCCTGACGGAGTCCCCAGCATCCACTTAGGACGTTAGAGAAAAAAGGTTTAGATACAGCTGTGTATGAGACACATAATCATATAAGATAGTGTAATATCTCCATCTGCATGTGGTTACACGTTGATTGATACAAATTTATATTAGGCTGCCTATTGAGCATACTGGTTATATATGTTGTACAGAGATGCTGTATCCACAGGCTACACAGTGTGTAATGGTTGTTACAGTATCAAATGGATAGGACTGTAAGATTCCTGTGTATTATAAATACTGAGCATTTATATAAAAGTATATGAATATGGTGTATAGTTCTGGTCAGCAGCAGGTGGCATATGACAACATCTAAAGTAGCGTGGGAAGAGTGTTCTGCTAGGCATAAGTACGGTATTCTACCTTATTAAAATAAGAATTTACTCACCGGTAATTCTGTTTCTCGTAGTCCGTAGTGGATGCTGGGAACTCCGTAAGGACCATGGGGAATAGCGGGCTCCGAAGGAGGCTGGGCACTCTAGAAAGATCTTAGAATACCTGGTGTGCACTGGCTCCTCCCACTATGACCCTCCTCCAAGCCTCAGTTAGGTACTGTGCCCGGACGAGCGTACACAATAAGGAAGGATTTTGAATCCCGGGTAAGACTCATACCAGCCACACCAATCACACCGAACAACTCGTGATATGAAACCCAGTTAACAGTATGAAACGATAGAGCCTCTCAACAGATGGCTCAACAATAACCCGATTTAGTTAACAATAACTATGTACAAGTATTGCAGATAGACCGCACTTGGGATGGGCGCCCAGCATCCACTACGGACTACGAGAAACAGAATTACCGGTGAGTAAATTCTTATTTTCTCTAACGTCCTAGTGGATGCTGGGAACTCCGTAAGGACCATGGGGATTATACCAAAGCTCCCAAACGGGCGGGAGAGTGCGGATGACTCTGCAGCACCGAATGAGAGAACTCCAGGTCCTCCTCAGTCAGGGTATCAAATTTATAGAATTTTGCAAACGTGTTTGCCCCTGACCAAGTAGCTGCTCGGCAAAGTTGTAAAGCCGAGACCCCTCGGGCAGCCGCCCAAGATGAGCCCACCTTCCTTGTGGAATGGGCATTGACAGATTTAGGCTGTGGCAGGCCTGCCACAGTATGTGCAAGCTGAATTGTACTACAAATCCAACGAGCAATAATCTGCTTAGAAGCAGGAGCACCCAGCTTGTTGGGTGCATATAGGATAAACAGCGAGTCAGATTTTCTGACTCCAGCCGTCCTGGAAACATATATTTTCAGGGCCCTGACAACGTCTAGCAACGTGGAGTCCTCCAAATCCTTAGTAGCCGCAGGCACCACAATAGGCTGGTTCAGGTGAAACGCTGACACCACCTTAGGGAGAAACTGGGGACGAGTCCTCAATTCTGCCCTATCCATATGAAAAATCAGATAAGGGCTTTTACATGATAAAGCCGCCAATTCTGACACTCGCCTGGCTGATGCCAGGGCCAATAACATGACCACTTTCCACGTGAGATATTTCAGATCCACGGTTTTTAGTGGCTCAAACCAATGTGATTTCAAGAAATTCAACATCACGTTGAGATCCCACGGTGCCACAGGAGGCACAAATGGGGGCTGAATATGCAGCACTCCTTTCACAAATGTCTGAACTTCAGGTACTGAAGCTAGTTCCTTTTGAAAGAAAATCGACAGAGCCGAGATCTGTACTTTAATGGAGCCTAGTTTTAGGCCCATATTCACTCCTGCTTGCAGGAAATGCAGAAATCGACCCAGTTGAAATTCCTCTGTTGGGGCCTTTTTGGCCTCGCACCATGCAACATATTTCCGCCATATGCGGTGATAATGTTTTGCCGTAACATCTTTCCTGGCTTTAATAAGCGTAGGAATGACTTCCTCCGGAATGCCCTTTTCCTTCAGGATCCGGCGTTCAACCGCCATGCCGTCAAACGCAGCCGCGGTAAGTCTTGGAACAGGCAGGGGCCCTGCTGTAGCAGGTCCTGTCTGAGCGGCAGGGACCAAGGGTCCTCTGAGATCATCTCTTGAAGTTCCGGGTACCACGCTCTTCTTGGCCAATCCGGAACCACGAGAATTGTGTTTACTCCTCGCTTTCTTATTATTCTCAGTACCTTTGGTATGAGAGGTAGAGGAGGGAACACATACACTGACCGGTACACCCACGGTGTCACTAGGGCGTCCACCGCTATCGCCTGAGGGTCTCTTGACCTGGCGCAATACTTCTCTAGTTTTTTGTTTATGCGGGACGCCATCATGTACACCTGTGGACGACCCCATTGATTTACAATCATTTGGAAGACTTCTGGATGAAGTCCCCACTCTCCCGGGTGGAGGTCGTGCCTGCTGAGAAAGTCTGCTTCCCAGTTGTCCACTCCCGGGATGAACACTGCTGACAGTGCTAGTACATGATTCTCCGCCCATCTGAGAATTTTTGTGGCTTCTGCCATCGCTGTCCTGCTTCTTGTGCCGCCTTGTCGATTCACATGGGCGACTGCCGTGATGTTGTCTGACTGGATCAGCACCGGCTGGTGTAGGAGCAGGGATTTTGCTTGACTTAGGGCATTGTAAATGGCCCTTAGTTCCAGAATATTTATGTGAAGGGCAGTCTCCTGACTTGACCATAGTCCCTGGAAATTTCTTCCCTTTGTGACTGCCCCCCAGCCCCGGTAGGCTGGCATCCGTGGTCACCAGGACCCAGTCCTGTATGCCGAATCTGCGGCCCTCCAGAAGATGAGCACTGTTCAGCCACCACAGAAGAGACACCCTGGTTCGTGGAGACAGGGTTATTAAACGATGCATCTGAAGATGCGATCCGGACCACTTGTCCAACAGGTTCCACTGAAAGATTCTGGCATGGAACCTGCCGAATGGAATTGCTTCGTAAGAAGCTACCATCTTTCCCAGGACCCGCGTGCAGTGATGCACCGATACCTGTTTTGGTTTTAGGAGGTCTCTGACTAGAGAAGACAACTCCCTGGCTTTCTCCTCCGGGAGAAACACTTTTTTCTGGGCCGTGTCCAGAATCATTCCCAGGAACATTAGACGTGTCGTGGGGACCAGCTGTGACTTTGGGATATTCAGAATCCAACCGTGCTGGCTCAGCACTTCCTGAGATAGTGCTACTCCCACTAACAACTGTTCCTTGGATCGTGCCTTTATTAGGAGATCGTCCAAGTATGGGATAATTAAAACTCCCTTTTTTCGAAGGAGTATCATCATTTCCGCCATAACCTTGGTAAATACCCTCGGTGCCGTGGAGAGTCCAAACGGCAGCGTCTGGAATTGGTAATGGCAATCCTGTACCACAAATCTGAGGTACTCCTGGTGAGAATTGTAAATGGGGACATGCAGGTAAGCATCCTTGATGTCCAGGGATACCATGTAATCCCCCTAGTCCAGGCTTGCAATAACCGCCCTGAGCGATTCCATCTTGAACTTGAATTTTTTTATGTATGTGTTCAAGGACTTCAAATTTAGAATGGGTCTCACCGAACCGTCCGGTTTCGGTACCACAAATAGTGTGGAATAGTAACCCCGGCCTTGTTGAAGTAGGGGTACCTTGATTATCACCTGCTGGGAATACAGCTTGTGAATTGCCGCTAGCACTGCCTCCCTGTCTGAGGGAGCAATCGGCAAGGCGGATTTTAGGAAACGGCCGGGTGGAATCGCCTCGAATTCCAGCCTGTATCCCTGAGATACTATTTGAAGGATCCAGGGATCCACCTGTGAGCGAACCCACTGATCGCTGAAATTCCTGAGGCGGGCCCCCACCGTACCTGGCTCCGCTTGTGAAGCCCCACCGTCATGCGGCGGACTTGGAAGAGGAAGCGGGGGAGGACTTTTGTTCCTGGGAACCTGCTGTTTGCTGCAGCCTTTTTCCCCTGCCTCTGCCTCTTGACAGAAAAGACCCTCCTTTTCCCCGCTTATTTTTCTGGGATCGAAAGGACTGAACCTGATAAAATGGCGCCTTCTTAGGCTGTGAGGGGACATGGGGTAAAAATGCTGACTTCCCAGACGTTGCTGTGGAAACTAGGTCGGAGAGACCATCCCCAAATAATTCCTCCCCTTTATAAGGCAAAACTTCCATGTGCCTTTTGGAATCTGCATCTCCAGTCCACTGGCGAGTCCATAAGCATCTCCTAGCAGAGATAGATAGTGCACTTACTTTAGATGCCAGCCGGCAGATTTCCCTCTGTGCATCTCTCATGTATAAGACTGAGTCTTTAATATGGTCAATTGTTAACAGGATCGTGTCTCTGTCTAGTGTGTCAATATTTTCTGACAGGTTATCTGACCATGCAGCGGCAGCACTGCACATCCAAGCTGACGCAATTGCTGGTCTGAGTATAATGCCTGAGTGTGTATATACAGACTTCAGGATCGCCTCCTGCCTTCTATCAGCAGGTTCCTTAAGGGCGGCCGTATCCTGGGACGGTAGTGCCACCTTTTTTGACAAACGTGTGAGCGCTTTATCCACCCTCGGGGGTGTTTCCCAACGTAACCTATCCTCTGGCGGGAAAGGGAACGCCATTAGTAATTTCTTAGGAATAACCAATTTCTTATCAGGGGAAGCCCACGCTTCTTCACACACTTCATTTAATTCATCTGACGGGGGAAAAACTACAGGTAGTTTTTTCTCCCCAAACATAATACCCTTTTTTGTGGTACCTGGATGTAAATCAGAAATATTTAACACCTCTTTCATTGCCTCAATCATGCAGCGAATGGCCTTAACGGGCATTAAATTTGACTCATCGTCGTCGACACTGGCGTCAGTATCCGTGTCGACATCTACTTGTGCCACCTGAGATAACGGGCGTTTTAGAGCCCCTGATGACTTTTGAGACCCTTGGACCGGCACGAGCTGAAGACTCGGCTGTCCCACAGTCGGCATGTCGTCAAATTTTTTATGTAAGGAGTCTATACGTGCACTCATTTCTTGCCATAATACCATCCACTCAGGTGTCTGCCCCGCAGGGGGTGACATCTCTGCTAAAGGCATCTGCTCCCCTTCCACATCATTATCCTCCTCAAACATGTCGACACAGCCGTACCGACACACTCCACACACACAGGGAATGCTCAAATAGAGGACAGGACCCACAAAAGCCCTTTGGGGGGACAGAGTAAGAGTATGCCAGCACACACCAGAGCGCTATATATATACAGGGACTAACTGAGTTATGTCCCTAATAGCTGCTTATACTGTATACAGTGCCAATTTTGTGCCCCCCCTCTCTTTTTCCCTCTTACTGTATTGTAGAAATGCAGGGAAGAGCCAGGGAGCTTCCTTCCAGCCGAGCTGTGAGGGAAAAATGGCGCCAGTGTGCTGAGGAGATAGGCTCCGCCCCTTTTTCGCGGCCTATTCTCCCGCTTATTTTGGGATTCTGGCAGGGGTATTTACCTCATATATAGCCCCAGGGGCTATATATTGAGGTATTTTAGCCAGCCAAGGTGTTTTTATTGCTGCCTCAGAGCGCCCCCCCCCCAGCGCTCTGCACCCTCAGTGACCGGAGTGTGAAGTGTGTATGAGGAGCAATGGCGCACAGCTGCAGTGCTGTGCGCTACCTTGGTGAAGACAGGACGTCTTCATGCCGCCGATTTTCCGGACCATCTTCCTGCTTCTGGCTCTGTAAGGGGGACGGCGGCGCGGCTCCGGGACCAAACATCAAGGCTGGGCCTGCGGTCGATCCCTCTGGAGCTAATGGTGTCCAGTAGCCTAAGAAGCCCAATCCGGCTGCAAGCAGGCGAGTTCGCTTCTTCTCCCCTTAGTCCCTCGCTGCAGTGAGCCTGTTGCCAGCAGGTCTCACTGAAAAAAAACAAATTCTAAGACTATAACTTTCTAAGAGCTCAGGAGAGCCCCTAGTGTGCATCCAACCTCGGCCGGGCACGAAATCTAACTGAGGCTTGGAGGAGGGTCATAGTGGGAGGAGCCAGTGCACACCAGGTAGTCTAAGATCTTTCTAGAGTGCCCAGCCTCCTTCGGAGCCCGCTATTCCCCATGGTCCTTATGGAGTTCCCAGCATCCACTAGGACGTTAGCGAAAATAAGAATTTACTTACCGATAATTCTATTTCTCGGAGTCCGTAGTGGATGCTGGGGTTCCTGAAAGGACCATGGGGAATAGCGGCTCCGCAGGAGACAGGGCACAAAAAGTAAAGCTTTAGGATCAGGTGGTGTGCACTGGCTCCTCCCCCTATGACCCTCCTCCAAGCCTCAGTTAGGATACTGTGCCCGGACGAGCGTACACAATAAGGAAGGATTTATGAATCCCGGGTAAGACTCATACCAGCCACACCAATCACACTGTACAACCTGTGATCTGAACCCAGTTAACAGTATGATAACAGCGGAGCCTCTGAAAGATGGCTCACAACAATAATAACCCGATTTTTGTAACTATGTACAAGTATTGCAGATAATCCGCACTTGGGATGGGCGCCCAGCATCCACTACGGACTCCGAGAAATAGAATTATCGGTAAGTAAATTCTTATTTTCTCTATCGTCCTAGTGGATGCTGGGGTTCCTGAAAGGACCATGGGGATTATACCAAAGCTCCCAAACGGGCGGGAGAGTGCGGATGACTCTGCAGCACCGAATGAGAGAACTCCAGGTCCTCCTAAGCCAGGTTATCAAATTTGTAGGATTTTACAAACGTGTTTGCCCCTGACTAAATAGCCGCTCGGCAAAGTTGTAAAGCCGAGACCCCTCGGGCAGCCGCCCAAGATGAGCCCACCTTCCTTGTGGAATGGGCATTTACATATTTTGGCTGTGGCAGGCCTGCCACAGAATGTGCAAGCTGAATTGTATTACACATCCAACTAGCAAAAGTCTGCTTAGAAGCAAGAGCACCCAGTTTGTTGGGTGCATACAGGATAACAGCAAGTCAGTTTTCCTGACTCCAGCCGTCCTGGAACCTATATTTTCAGGGCCCTGACCACATCTAGCAACTTGGAGTCCTCCAAGTCCCTAGTAGGCGCAAGACACCACAATAAGCTGGTTCAGGTGAAACACTGACACCACCTTAGGGAGAGAACTGGGGACGAGTCCGCAGCTCTGCCCTGTCCGAATGGACAAACAGATATGGGCTTTTTTGAGAAAAAAACCACCAATTTGACACTCGCCTGGTCCAGGCCAGGTCCAAGAGCATGTTCACTTTTCATGTGAGATGCTTCAAATCCACAGATTTGACTGGTTTTAAACCAATGTGTTTTGAGGAATCCCAGAACTACGTTGAGATCCCACAGTGCCACTGGAGGCACAAAAGGGGGTTGTATATGCAATACTCCCTTGACAAACTTCTGGACTTCAGGAACTGAAGCCAATTCTTTCTGGAAGAAAAATCGACAGGGCCGAAATTTGAACCTTAATGGACCCCAATTTGAGGCCCATAGACACTCCTGTTTGCAGGAAATGCAGGAATCGACCGAGTTGAAATTTCTTCGTGGGGCCTTCCTGGCCTCACACCACGCAACATATTTTCGCCACATGTGGTGATAATGTTGTGCGGTCACCTCCTTTCTGGCTTTGACCAGGGTAGGAATGACCTCTTCCTGAATGCCTTTTCCCTTAGGATCCGGCGTTCCACCGCCATGCCGTCAAACGCAGCTGCGGTAAGTCTTGGAACAGACATGGTACTTGCTGAAACAAGTCCCTTCTTAGCGGCAGAGGCCATAAGTCCTCTGTGAGCATCTCTTGAAGTTCCGGGTACCAAGTCCTTCTTGGCCAATCCGGAGCCATGAGTATAGTTCTTACTCCTCTACGTCTTATAATTCTCAGTACCTTAGGTATGAAAAGCAGAGGATGGAACACATACACCGACTGGTACACCCACGGTGTTACCAGAACGTCCACAGCTATTGCCTGAGGGTCTCTTAACCTGGCGCAATACCTGTCCCGTTTTTTGTTCAGACGGGACGCCATCATGTCCACCTTTGGTAATTCCCAACGGTTTACAATCATGTGGAAAACTTCCCCATGAAGTTCCCACTCTGCCGGGTGGAGGTCGTGCCTACTGAGGAAGTCTGCTTCCCAGTTTCCATTCCCGGAATGAAACACTGCTGACAGTGCTATCACATGATTTTCAGCCCAGCGAAAAGTCCTTGCAGTTTTTGCCACTGCCCTCCTGCTTCTTGTGCTGCCCTGTCTATTTACGTGGGCGACTGCCGTGATGTTTTATCCCACTGGATCAATACCGGCTGACCTTGAAGCAGAGGTCTTGCTAAGCTTAGAGCATTATAAATTTACCCTTAGCTATATTTATGTGGAGAAAAGTCTCCAGACTTGCTCACACTCCCTGGAAATTTTTTCCTTGTGTGACTGCTCCCCAGCCTCTCGGGCTGGCCTCCGTGGTCACCAACATCCAAAACTGAATGCCGAATCTGCGGCCCTCTAGAAGATGAGCACTCTGTAACCACCACAGGAGAGACACCCTTGTCCTTTGATATAGGGTTATCCGCTGATGCATCTGAAGATGCAATCCGGACCATTTGTCCAGCAGATCCCACTGAAAAGTTCTTGATTGAAATCTGCCGACTGGAATTGCTTCGAAGGAAGTCACCATTTTTTTACCATGGCCCTTGTGCAATGATGCACTGATTTTAGGAGGTTCCTGACTAGCTCGGATAACTCCCTGGCTTTCTCTTCCGGGAGAAACACCTTTTTCTGGACTGTGTCCAGAATCATCCCTAAGCACAGGAGACTTGTTGTCGGGATCAGCTGCGATTTTGGAATATTTAGAATCCACCCCTGCTGTTGTAACAGTATCCGAGATAGTGCTACTCCGACCTCCAACTGTTCCCTGGACTTTGCCCTTATCAGGAGATCGTCCAAGTAAGGGATAATTAAGACGCCTTTTCTTCGAAGAAGAACCATCATTTCGGCCATTACCTTGGTAAAGACCCGGGGTGCCGTGGACAATCCAAACGGCAGCGTCTGAAACTGATAGTGACAGTTCTGTACCACGAACCTGAGGTACCCTTAGTGATAAGGGCAAATTTGGGACATGGAGGTAAGCATCCCTGATGTCTCGGGACACCATATAGTCCCCTTCTTCCCGGTTCGTTATCACTGCTCTGAGTGACTCCATCTTGATTTGAACCTTTGTAAATGTTCAAATTTTTTTAGATTTAGAATAGGTCTCACCTAGCCTTCTGGCTTCAGTACCACAATATAGTGTGGAATAATACCCCTTTTCTTGTTGTAGGAGGGGTAATTTAATTATCACCTGCTGGGAATACAGCTCGTGAATTGTTTCCCATACTGCCTCCTTGTCGGAGGGAGACCTTGGTAAAGCAGACTTCAGGAGCCTGCGCAGGGGAAACGTCTCGACATTCCAATCTGTACCCCTGGGATACTACTTGTAGGATCCAGGGGTCCTGTACGGTCTCAGCGTCATGCTGAGAGCTTGTCAGAAGCGGTGGAACGCTTCTGTTCCTGGGAATGGGCTGCCTGCTGCAGTCTTCTTCCCTTTCCTCTATCCCTGGGCAGATATGACTCTTATAGGGACGAAAGGACTGAAGCTGAAAAGACGGTGTCTTTTTCTGCAGAGATGTGACTTAGGGTAAAAAACGGTGGATTTTCCAGCAGTTGCCGTGGCCACCAGGTCCGATGGACCGACCCCAAATAACTCCTCTTCCTTTATACGGCAATACACCTTTGTGCCGTTTGGAATCTGCATCACCTGACCACTGTCGTGTCCATAAACATCTTCTGGCAGATATGGACATCGCACTTACTCTTGATGCCAGAGTGCAAATATCCCTCTGTGCATCTCGCATATATAGAAATGCATCCTTTAAATGTTCTATAGTCAATAAAATACTGTCCCTGTCAAGGGTATCAATATTTTTAGTCAGGGAATCCGACCAAGCCACCCCAGCTCTGCACATCCAGGCTGAGGCGATCGCTGGTCGCAGTATAACACCAGTATGTGTGTATATACTTTTTATGATATTTTCCAGCCTCCTGTCAGCTGGCTCCTTGAGGACGGCCCTATCTATAGACGGTACCGCCACTTGTTCTGATAAGCGTGTGAGCGCCTTATCCACCCTAAGGGGTGTTTCCCAACGCGCCCTAACTTCTGGCGGGAAAGGGTATACCGCCCATATTTTCTATCGGGGGGAACCCACGCATCATCACACACTTCATTTAATTTATCTGATTCAGGAAAAACTACGGTAGTTTTTTCACATCCCACATAATACCCTCTTTTGTGGTACTTGTAGTATCAGAAATATGTAACACCTCCTTCATTGCCCTTAACGTGTGGCCCTAATAAGGAATACGTTTGTTTATTCACCGTCGACACTGGATTCAGTGTCCCTGTCTGTGTCTGTGTCGACCGACTAAAGTAAACGGGCGTTTTAAAACCCCTGACGGTGTTTTTGAGACGTCTGGACCGGTACTAATTGTTTGTCGGCCGTCTCATGTCGTCAACCGACCTTGCCGCGTGTTGACATTATCACGTAATTCCCTAAATAAGCCATCCATTCCGGTGTCGACTCCCTAGAGAGTGACATCACCATTACAGGCAATTGCTCCGCCTCCTCACCAACATCGTCCTCATACATGTCGACACACACGTACCGACACACAGCACACACACAGGGAATGCTCTGATAGAGGACAGGACCTACTAGCCCTTTGGAGAGACAGAGGGAGAGTTTGCCAGCACACACCAAAAACGCTATAATTATATAGGGACAACCTTATATAAGTGTTTTCCCTTATAGCATCTTTTTTATATATTTCTAACGCCAAATTAGTGCCCCCCCTCTCTGTTTTAACCCTGTTTCTGTAGTGCAGTGCAGGGGAGAGCCTGGGAGCCTTCCCTCCAGCCTTTCTGTGAGGGAAAATGGCGCTGTGTGCTGAGATAGGCCCCGCCCCTTTTTCGGCGGCCTCGTCTCCCGCTCTTAACGGATTCTGGCAGGGGTTAAATATCTCCATATAGCCCCCGGAGGCTATATGTGAGGTATTTTTAGCCAAAAATAGGTTTTCATTGCCTCCCAGGGCGCCCCCCTTCCAGCGCCCTGCACCCTCAGTGACTGCCGTGTGAAGTGTGCTGAGAGGAAATGGCGCACAGCTGCAGTGCTGTGCGCTACCTTAAGAAGACTGAGGAGTCTTCATGCCGCCGATTCTGGACCTTCTTCTTGTTTCAGCATCTGCAAGGGGGCCGGCGGCGAGGCTCCGGTGACCATCCAGGCTGTACCTGTGATCGTCCCTCTGGAGCTAATGTCCAGTAGCCAAAGAAGCCAATCCATCCTGCACGCAGGTGAGTTCACTTCTTCTCCCCTAAGTCCCTCGTTGCAGTGATCCTGTTGCCAGCAGGACTCACTGTAAAATAAAAAACCTAAGCTAAACTTTTCTAAGCAGCTCTTTAGGAGAGCCACCTAGATTGCACCCTTCTCGGCCGGGCACAAAAATCTAACTGAGGCTTGGAGGAGGGTCATAGGGGGAGGAGCCAGTGCACACCACCTGATCCTAAAGCTTTACTTTTTGTGCCCTGTCTCCTGCGGAGCCGCTATTCCCCATGGTCCTTTCAGGAACCCCAGCATCCACTAGGACGATAGAGAAATATAAAATACTTTTACTTACACACAAGGCTATTACCCAAACTGAACCAACATACATCTCTTCAACCATCTCAAAATATCTCCCTATCCGAACTCTCCGCTCTGCACAAGACCTGCATCTCTCATTCACACGTATTACTTGTTCCCACTCAAAATTACAGGACTTTATACGGGCTTCACCCACTCTGTGGAATGCCCTCCCACGCACAACTAGACTCACCTCCGGTCTCCAAAACTTAAAACGTTCCCTGAAAACTCATCTCTTCAGACAAGCCTATCAAATTCCAGACCCACCCACATAACCTTCAGTGCTTCCCTATCTAATTACATCCTCTCTGTACAGTACACATAACATCACATATCTTGTCTTACCCTTTTCCAAAATTGCGGGGTATCATCATACATTCCATTAAGAACCTAGAAATCTGATGGACCATTATGCAATAGATAGCATCTCTCCTTGTGTATCAATGCCTATTTCCCTATAGAGTGTAAGCTTGCGAGCAGGGCCCTCTTACCTCTATGTCTGTCTGTTTTTACTCAGTTTTGTTCTATTACTGTTGTTCCAATTGTAAAGCGCAACGGAATATGCGGCGCTATATAAGAAACTAATAATAAATAAATAATAAGTGAGACACACCCTCTATTCTCTTTTGGGGACAAATCAGCACCTTATAGACAGTAGAGTGAACAAAGAGCCCACGTGCTGGGTTTGCCACAACATAAGACAATAGGATGAGACACTATAACACAATACAGAAGACCTAGCCTGGGGCATACTGTACCATTCACAGCCATAACGAGAGCTTACACAATATTTATCGAACCACAGAGTAGATATATATGTTGTATGTTGGTGATTGTTATATATCATGTTAACGCGATCACAAAAGATCTTCAGAGAATCTAAATTTGCATAAACTATTTAGAATTAGTATTAATTAAATTGAATATCATGGTTCCTCTTAATGTAGAAAAGGAAAATGATTGTATTTTTTAATGGTTATACTTTTATACAATTATAATAAACTACAGGTTGAGTATCCCATATCCAAATATTCCGAAATACGTAATATTCCGAAATACGGACTTTTTTGAGTGAGACTGAGATAGTGAAACCTTTGTTTTCTGATGGCTCAATGTACACAAACTTTGTTTAATACTCAAAGTTATTAAAAATATTGTATTAAATGACCTTCAGGCTGTGTGTATAAGGTGTATATGAAACATAAATGAATCGTGTGAATGTACACACACTTTGTTTAATGCACAAAGTTATAAAAAATATTGGCTAAAATTACCTTCAGGCTGTGTGTATAAGGTGTATATGAAACATAAATGCATTCTGTGCTTAGATTTAGGTCCCATCACCATAATATTTGATTATGGTATGCAATTATTCCAAAATACGGAAAAATCCCATATCCAAAATTCCTCTGGTCCCAAGCATTTTGGATAAGGGATACTCAACCTGTAGTTACCAGCCTGTCAAAATAACAGAGCAATATAACAGTAATAATTAAGGCAAAGCTTTTGAATCTGCGCTACCTTTGAGATTGCACACAAGTGGCCGGTACACCCAAACCTATAAAACACTGATATTAAAACAATAAGAAAAGCCACCAGTGCATAATAAAATGATATGAAACCATAAATCTGCATTTCCTGGTTCTTTATCCAGAAATGATCTGATGTTCCACATGCAAATATATGGACTGACACTGACATTAGTATTCCATATCATGTTCAGATAATGGTTCTTTAGATCCTCCATATATGTGTATATATCCCTCCAAACTCCTTGACAACTTCGCTTCCTCACTTCTGACATTCCCTGCATTATACTAGGTGATTTCAACATCCCCACAAAATCCTCTTCTTCTAAACTCCTTAACCTCACACCTTTGCTTGGTCTCTCTCACTGGACCTTCTCCCCTCCCATAAGAATAAGAGCTCACTGGATCTAGGGCCTAATTCAGACCTGATCGCAGCAGCAAATTTGTTAGTAGTTGGGCAAAACCATGTGCACTGCTGGGGGGAGGGAGGGGGGGGTAGATATAACATGTGCAGAGAGAGTTAGAGTTGTGTGGGTTATATTGTTTCTGTACAGGGTAAATACTGGCTGCTTTATTTTTACACTGCAATTTAGATTTCAGTTTTAACACACCCCACCCAAACCTAACTCTCTCTGCACATGTTACATCTGCCCCACCTGCAGTGCACATGGTTTTGCCCATCTGCTAACAAATTTGCTGCTGCGATCAGGTCTGAATTAGGCCCCTAGTCTTAGTGATTTACTGCACTATTGACCAATTACTCTTCAACAGTTACCATTTTTGTTCATTTGAGCTACATTTTAATGTAACCTTAATTTAAATGCAACCACTTAAAACACACACAAATGCATTCAGCCTAAAATATATTGGTTCCAAAATGCTAAAATCCATTATATTACACATCAAACCACTTTCCCCCCATTTACTCAACACATCTCAAATCCACAAATCTTATGTTGGGGCAGGATGCGGTTACAATCCCGACGGTCAGAATACCGGCCCACGAGATACCAGCGGACGCGGAACTCCTGAGTTTGAATATTAATCTCATTTGTTCTATCATATAAGGGTATATTGGCCACACTTTACTGCTAATCCTGTACAATCCTCTGGTTAATCTATGCCGCAGAACTATTCAGATATCCAACAAAAAGCATCTAAGTACTTAGATCAATGACTCAGATTCCAGCACAACTTCCAGAGCACTTTGCTTGTACTGCATTCTGTGTGGTACTTGGAGTAAGCAGCTTCTGCTAAAATGTTTTCCAGAGCGAGCAATAAAGTTTATTATAGTTAATTTAGTTAATGACGGTTTCAATCAGGCAATGAACAAAGCATACATACAGTAGATTATTTCTCAGCTGTGTAAAACACTTCCTAGTTTTATTCTCCATTCTCCTGAGTGAGATATGGTGTACTGCCAAATCCCTCTAACTTTTCACGCTCAACTTCCCTATATTGAGGTCTTGCTACCTGTGAATTTTTTAATACTAAAACGTGAAGTTATCAATGTTTAATGTAATAAAGTTTAGCAATAATGTGCTGGGTCGGCTATGCCAAGCACTCATGAAAGTGTATCCATTGTCTGTTCTCAGTGGAGGTAGCCATTTTGAATTTTGGCAAGTTGCATAAGAGACGGCCAATAAATTTGCAGGCTGAACAAGAGTGTTTTAAAATGCTGCGATTACCATACCAAGAGACCGCAGTATTCTAAATGCTCAAGTCGGGACCACATGAAAGTGAATAGTGATTGCATTCTAAACTGCCCCCCTGGCACTGCCCTTTGAGTGTGTTGGAGCATGTGGGATAAATAATGAAAAACCTATTCAACCAATCATATTCATTCACCTGTGCAGGATTAATGACAGTCTTAGGATACGAGGAACTTCCATAAAATGCTGATTTATATTAATAAAAAACGACAAGCAATTTACTGACAATATATTCCCACACTGTAGTCTATAATTATTATCTTCTACTGATATGGCGCCACCAAGTGTATCTAGTGCCGTAAAGGGAACAAATGACATTGGAACACAACCAATTCAATATATTAAAGTACAGACAGACCGTACAAGAGGAAAAACAGTGAAATAATTAGGCGGCACAGTAAGTGACAAGATGAACCGTATCACTCATAGACCCAGTGCCCTGGTATTAGTAGACAGAAAGCATTACAGATATGGGGCGTATTTAATAGCCTGCGAGATGCAGCAGTGCAGGATTTCCAGAGAGTATGCCCGTATACAGTATATTTAAAGCGGCAATCATTTAGAAGGCAAAACCAGGTTGGCACTCCGCACAGCCTGCATCTCGTAGGGTGGTCTTCAGTATGCCGACTGACGGGATCCCGGCGCACAGTATACCGGCGCCGGAATCCCGACAGCTGGCATACCGACACTTATTCTCCCTCGTGGGGGTCCACGACCCCCCTGGAGGGAGAATAAAATAGTGTGGTAGCGCGCCACCGTGCCCGTAGCGTGGCGAGCGCAGCGAGCCCGCAAGGGGCTCATTTGCGCTCGCCACACTGTCGGTAAGCCGGCGGTCGGACTCCCGGCGCCGGTATGCTGGTCGCCAGGAGCCCGACCGCCGGCATACCATACTGAACCCCATCTCGTAAGCTAGTACACAAGCCCAATGTAGTGTCAGATGGGATATGAAGGGCCCATGTGGGGACTGCAGTGATAGGAGCTCATGTTTATGGGGTGTGGCCAGTTACAACAGGGAGTGTGGTTAGCCCCCCTTCCCCACAGAGGCTTGGCCTGCCATTAGACACCATGTAATTGACGCAATAATACCAGTGACAATGTGCATAGTCTGGTACCTGACATTAAAGGAAGTAGTGGTGACCACTGGCCCCATGGACTGTGAACGGGAGCAAACTGGAGACAGGGATAATGCAAGGAAATAACAAGAGGGTGGAAGGCTCTGCTTGTGAGAGCTTACGGGCTGAGGGGAGATGCATCAAGCCGTGAAGAGTGATAGAGTGGCGGAGTTGCCCAGAGCAACCAATCAGAATCTTGTCTAGATTGTGCTAGATAAATGACAGAAGCTGATTTGTGTAACTATTCCACTTTGGGGGTCATTCCGACCCAATCGCTCGCTGCAGTTGGTCGCAGCGATCGGGCTGGAACTGCGCATGCGCCAACGCCGCAGTGCGCCGGCACATGGCAGTCGTCGTTGCCTAGCGATCACTTCTGAGACAGAGGCGGTCGCTGGGCGGGAGGGGACTGAACGGCGGCATTAAGCCGCCGTTTAGGGGGCGCGGTCCGGCCAACGCAGGCGTGGCCGGACCGTTGGGGGGGCGGGCCGCGGCGGCTGCGTGATGTCTCATGCAGCTGCTGCGGCCAGTGGCAGCGACGAACAACTCCTGGCCAGCCGCAGGAGCTGCGCTGGCCGGGAGTTACTCCAGAAATACAAAAGCATCACCGCTGTGCGATGCTTTTGTATTTGGGGGGGGGTGGGGGGAGCTCGGACTGACATGCGGGGCGGACTAGCCCTGTGCTGGGCGACCCCCCACATGTCAGGGAAGATGATCGCAGCTGTGCTAAATTTAGCACAGCTACGATCAACCTGGAATGACACCTTTATCTCTCTCCAAGGCTTGATAAATTTCCTCCATAAGGAAGTCAGTATATAACTGGGAAGAACTGTAGAGGGAAGACAGAGTTGAGAGTTAAGAATGTGAGGAGGGCTGACGGCTTTAATGAACAGGTGCGGTGTTGTTGGGGACATTTTTAAACAGTGCAACCTGGTAGACTGTATCAGACGGTAGGGAAGTGACGGGATCAACACAGTATAAATCTTAGACGCAATTAATAATGGAAAACTTTTACAGGTGTAGAAAATAAGCTGCATGGTATTTTACCGAATCGGAAGATGTGGACTCAATGAATGAAAATCAAAATGAAACTGCACCTGGGACAAGAAGATCTGTACGGTTAGAATTAGGACTCCATAATCCTTCTTGCAGCCATGTATATTATCACAGATTTACTGCATCTTAATACTCTGCTGCTGTCTCCGTCAATGGCCCACTAAGCGTTTTATTTTATAAACTTTATTGATGGGGTAATCGTGCAGATTCTGATTTAATTACATCTAAGCAGATATCTGTAGTACACAATGATTCATACTGTCAATCTAATGGATTTTAGTCATTATTATTCTGCTGCTAACAGACAGCTGTTCTCTCTGCGGAAGAGTAGATCTGTAAATAACAACTTACATAGCGAAAAGTCGGCAAACTCGGGTAGGCCGGCGGAGGCGCACAGCTGGTAGAAGATGTGATAGTTCCTCTCGTCCTCTGCCTGGTAAAGAAACGGAAGAATAGTATGAAACATGGAGGAATCACAGGCACCGCAGGACCATAGTACAGATGGAGCCTGGCTCATCTAGGCTTCTCTGCTGCACCATGGTGCACCAAGGTTTATTAGCATAAGCCTTTCATCTATTGTTCTCAGCTGCAATACAATACAGAGAGAACAATACAGAAGGGGATGAAGTCATTACAGCAGGGGATTAAGTCCGACAGCACTGGTTTAGTTAATCCCATTAAAGGGATAGATGAGCAGGGCTCCATCTGTATCTTTCCAAAACAAACATCATATTTATAAGCAAAATTTCAAGATATAATAGGAAGATGTATAAAAGCTTGAAGTGAGATAAAGTGGAGAGAGATAAAGTACTGCCCAATCAGCTCTCGTCATTTTTAAATCCAACATTTAAAATGAGTTAGCACTTTAGCCCTGTCCATGTTATCTCTCTCCATATTTTATACATCTATCCCATACATTTTTTTTTTTTTTAACAATTTATTTACATTTTTTTGTAGTATTCTAAAGAATGATATAGGACTGGGACAGAAAGTCAACTGTAACATCAGTTCACAAAGTGTAGCGTACATTCATACCCCTATTACACCGCCAGCTAGTAATACGGGTTACTGCACATGAACGCGCATAACCCGTGTTGCTGGCTGGTGTAAAAGGGCAGAGCTGGAATAGTCCGGGTCGAGTGACCCAGTATTCCAACCCGGGAAGTTTGCGGGGTTGAACACGTGTTCAACCCGCCAAACTGTGCATTGTAAACGGTAGCTGGGTCGATGCTACCCGGCTTCCTGTTTACACTCTATGTGCGGGCGGCGCATGGAGATCATGTGATCTCCAAGCTCCGCCCCCATCTCGTCACCGGCAACGTCATCAACCCGGCAATATGTCGGGTTGGTGACTCCGGTCTAAATGGGGGTTGACGCGGGTCGCAGCTGGGTAGCTCCCATGTCGGGGCTCCCGGCAGCGACCCGCTATACTTGGTATAAAATCGGTATCAGTCACATAGGGCAGCTGATGAACAAACTGAACAATTCAACAAAATAACGAAGCAGTAAGAAGTATTAAGTACGGTCGCACTAACGGTACAGTGCGACAAAAAAAAAAAAGAGAAAGGCCAGAGATACAATAAATGCATAATAATTATACAAGTTGAGTATCCCATATCCAAATATTCCGAAATACGGAATTTTTTGAGTGAGACTGAGATAGTGAAACCTTTTTGTTTTCTGATGGCTCAATGTACACAAACTTTGTTTAATACACAAAGTTATTAATAATATTGTATTAAATGACCTTCAGGCTGTGTGTATAAGGTGTATATGAAACATAAATGCATTCTATGCTTAGACTTATGTCCCATCGCCATGATATCTCATTATGGGATGCAATTATTCCAAAATAGGGAAAAATAACGGTTACTCAACCTGAAATAGGGAAAAAAAAGTAAAAATGAGAGAGAAAAAACACATAAGGAAGAAAAAAAAATGAAATAATACGTAGAAGGAAGAAGCCAGTAGGAAAAAGGAGAGAGTCGAGGGCGTGGGGGTGGGGGGGTTGTAGGTGAGAAGGGGGAGGGGTGAAGAGTAGTGCTAGGAGAAGGAAAGGGTTAAAGAGGGTACACCAGGTAAAGAGGAGGAGTAAAAGGTGTACCATGGATCCCATACCTGAAGGTAGGTGGGCTGTATCAATAATATTAATAAAATATACAGGGGGAGATGTACTAAGCCTGGAAGAGTGATAAAGTGGCGAGAGATAAAGTACCAGCCAATCAGCTCCAAACTGCCATGTTATAGGCTGCTTTTGAAATATTACAGTTAAGAGCTGATAAGTTGGTGCTTTGTCTCCACGGCTTAGTACATCTGCTCCATATTCTGATCCCCCAAACCTTACATGGGCTATCACTTTATTGGGGTAGCACAATGAGCAATGACTTACGGTAATAATAATAGTAGAGGTGGTCATGTATATAAGCCCTTATTCTCATCACTGTTTTTATACTGTACATAACGGAAAATCGATTTGTCAGAAAGAAACAGGAGAACATCTCTCCCGGATGGGAGGCGACAAGTAATGGAACATTTGTCTGTCACTGGGGAATCTGTTCCAATCTGTTCTCAGGCTGGACCCTGTCTACGTGTTTTATCACTTTGGCAGGTGAGAACAAATCCAGCTTATTTACTATCCAACTGCAAACTTTCTTCCTCTGATATCGTCACCATGCGACAGAACTGCTTTTTTTTTTTTTCTTTCCTTTTTTGAAATAAACCCCAAAATATCAGAACAGCGGTGGGAGTCCCAAGGCCAAGTATCCCTGTGGTGCCATTATGCTCCAATGTTGGAGTGAATTTGTCAGGTTACATTTTACAAGTGTAGTTGTGGTATTCCACACAATGTTGCAGTTTACTGTGTTTGCTGTCCAGTTTCTCTTCTAATGTTTTCCTGGTTCTTCTCCTACAGGTACAGTCACTGTGGACTTGTCCCAGAGGATTCCTCCCCCGGCAGCCAGGGGGCGGTGTAATGTCTTTAAACGGTTAGCTGCCAGCATCAGTCAGTGAGACCAAGCGAAGGGGAGAAACCAGCGGAGCGCGCCACAGTTATAAAACAAAGGGGCAGCTAAAAATGTGAAAAAAAATGATCTAACACTGGGGCAGATGTATTGGGATGCGGTCAATTTACCTACAATAAAAATCCCCTACAGTTAAAATACCAACAACCATTGACCGATGGTCATAAAAAACCGACAAGGTCAAAAACCCGACGTGGTCAAAATACTGACATTTAAAATACAGACAACGTCAAAATACCGACATTTAAAATGTAGACAGGTCAAAAAGTCGACATGAGTATTTCATGATTTTTTTCATTGAAACCAACTTGTTTATACTTTACCATCCCAGTGGACCTAGAGGGGGAAAATAATAGTGTGCTTCCGCAGCGAGCCATGCGAGGGGACGTGGTACACTTAGACAGTGTCCAAAGAAAACCAGAAAAAGCATGCCAGTATTTTGACATGTCAGCATTTCAAATGATGGTATTCTATGTCGGCATTTTGAACATGGCATAATGAATGTCGGTATTTTGACTGTAGGTCAATGGCTGTTGCTATTGTGTCCATCGGTAAATCATACTGATCCCGATGTATTAAGCCTGGAGAAGTGATCAAGCAGTGATAAGTGCAAAGTGATAACACACCAGCCAATCAGCTCTTAACTGTCAATTTACATATTGGAGCTGATTGGCTGGTGCGTTATTACCTTGCACTTATCACTGCTTTATCACTTCTCTAGGCTTAATACATCTGCCCCAATAAAACAATTTGGAGTCTTTGAAAGATCTGCAAACAAACTGAAGCCATCTCACATTTTCCCGTTTGTTAAATAGCAAGTTATACACCTTTTAAGTGTGCAAAAAGTAAAAAAAAAGTTGCCTTAAAGTGCTTAGCAGGACCTGGGGATTTAGGTGGACATTTACTAAGCAGTGATAAGAGTGGAGAAGTGAGCCAGTGGAGAAGTTGCCCCATCAACCAATAAGCAGCTCTGTATCATTTTATAGTATGCAAATTATAGATGTTACTTCAGTGCTGATTGGTTGCCATGGGCAACTTCTCCACTGGCTCACTTCTCCGCTCTTATCACTGCTTAGTAAATGTCCTCCTTAAGGGGGGTACTGACGGGAGAGATGTGCTGAGCAATCTTAACACAGACCGCTCAGTACACATCTCCCCCCCCCCCCACTCAGAACAGCGCGAGGGGGAAGGGGGGGAGGACGGGGGGCCGCTCACTTCACACAGCGGTAAAGTGAGCGACCCGCTAGATTGAGCCTGCAAGCAGTGTGTACATTTTTACATTCAATTGGATAATGTATATTCTTTTAAAAAGGTTACATCATTTTACTACGGTAATAATATATCACTATTCATGTCCTCAGCACATGTCACAGTGGTGATTGTTTTCCTGTGTTTCTCAAAATATAAAACTTTCTTCATTTGTCCCGGTCGGACCCCAATTTTGTTTTTTGCTATTTACTTTTTTTGAAATTACATTTTATAAGCCTAACTACACAGTATTTATCTTAATCCGACGCGGGACACATAGAAAAATCAGGAGTAAAATAGCTGTTATAGATACGGCAGGATCACAAAAAATAACATTCTGGGGTCCTCAGAATACCCCCCCACTGGGGTATTAAGGCTTAAGCATGCATTTGATAGTCCTTTTTCTTAGCTGTCCGCCTATAAATTATTATCCCCATTTCAATTATCTATTTCAGGGCAGCAATGTATGGTTGCAAGACACGGACTCAGACCATCTAAATATCACGGGATGGACAAGGGTGAAAACAGAGCTCATAGGGGGCTCACTACATCGTGTGACTGTGGTTGCCATAGCAGTCAAATGAAACTATGGAAATTCTATTATTAGCAGCTTGCAGAAGGAAACCAAGAAATATATTTATCAACAAGATTAGACTTGTAATGTAGTCTGCAACAGTCATTTGTGTTAGGGCTTTATTTATTTATTTATCGATTTATGTTAAGTAAAAAAAATAAATTAAAGAATAGAGCGGTAAAACATAAGAAAATTATCTTAAAAGTTATTTTTCCGCTGGCTTTTCATTAGTGTGGTCATAGAGATGTTCCCTCCCAGGCAGACGTAGCTCTTTTTGTACCTATAGCCCAATGCCCAAGGCGTGATATAACGGCTATTTAGGGGCCACATAAATATGAAAATAAGAAGAAAGCATTCCTGTAACAAGAAGTTGATGCAGTGGTGAAAACCTTCCACTTATTATATTTCTACTAGAAAAACCGAGACACAAACCTGAAACACAACACGTGACTTCTCCAGAAGGTAGGTTCTCATATTGGCACCGATGATGTGGTATCTTTTATCAAATCCAATCTGAATGTATTTCCCAAACCGGCTGCTGTTGTCGTTGCGGGTGGTTTTGGCATTTCCGATGGCCTAAGTGACCAAATGTCAAAGGTTAATCTGTAGTCAGTGGCCAACCCTTGTTGGTACAACACATTACACACACATATATATATATATACACACACACTGTATAAATACATACATACATACATATACACACACACACACACACACATCTCCAATAACCAACATTGGATAGTAAATGATAGACAGCATTGTACTTTTAAGTACAACTTACAAAGGTCCAGATTTATCAAGCCTTGGAGAGTGATAAATTGCATGGTGATAAACTACCAACCAACCAGCTCCTAACTTTCATTTTTCAAACACAGCCAGTAACATGGCAGTTAGAAGATTATTGGTTGGTACTTTATCACCGTGCAATTGATCACTCTCCAAAGCTTGATAAATCTGGGCAAAAGTTTTTATCATGCAGTCTATTGTTTTCACTGTCTGCAGATTATAACCAATACCCACTTCCCCACTCCTCAGGGAGGCAGAGTCTTGTAAGTTCCATAGCTGCTGTCTGCATTCAGTACAACTGTGACTCAGAGGTGCCCTCCAGATCTCAGTGCCCTGGGCAGCTGCCTAACTGTAGAGCCGGTCCCGCTCTTACGTGTCAAAACAGCTTCACGAGACTGCACTGATAAATCTGAGATGCAACACATATGTCTGTGTGACTGAGTCTGTATACGAAACACAATGGACGTCGGCGTGAAAAAAAGCTGCGGCTGCTCTCCGTATGCAGTCTCAGACTCGGTCACACACAGATATACAAGAGACGCACATTCAATAAGTCAGTGCAGACTAGTGGAGCCATTCTGCCATATCGCACATTCAAGCAAAAAAAAAATGCAAAACAAATATTCTTGCCACAAGCAGAATGGAACGGGGACAGACGGGGTTGTAGAAATGTATATGTATATTATATGTATATATATTTATTTATATATATATATATATATATATATATATATATAGACACTTCTTTCTACTGTACAGTGAGAGGAACATTACCACTTCTCACTTCATTACTGTTATCAAAGATTAATTGTTGAGAAAATTGAGATAGTGAAAACTCTATTTCATTGTGTCGTTGATCCTATCTACTCAGGAGTCCCCACTATACATTTATATTATACAGCTAATCTGCAGGACTAGACAAGCCGAGACTGAGTTGCGTCCCTCTGGTAGCCAAAGGCAAACCAGTAAAAAAGAGAAAAAACATGCCATTCCAGTCCACACACGACATCCTTTTTACCAGACGGGGCCCAGTAACAGGAGAGCCTGCACTTCCCACCTCTCATATCACACTGGCAGACAGAGTCATGCTAATCCCTATAAAGCCACCATTATTTGTGTACAGCGTCTTATGCATGGCTTCAGGTCAGGTGATGGGGCCAGAATTGGAGCTTACAGCGTTTACACAGACAAATTGCTTTCATTTACTGTATATATTAAATAATAAGAATTTACTCACCGGTAATTCTATTTCTCGTAGTCCGTAGTGGATGCTGGGGACTCCGTAAGGACCATGGGGAATAGCGGCTCCGCAGGAGACTGGGCACAAATAGAAAGCTTTAGGACTACCTGGTGTGCACTGGCTCCTCCCCCTATGACCCTCCTCCAAGCCTCAGTTAAGATACTGTGCCCGGAAGAGCTGACACAATAAGGAAGGATTTTGAATCCCGGGTAAGACTCATACCAGCCACACCAACCACACCTTACAACTTGTGATATGAAACCCAGTTAACAGCATGATAACAGAGGAGCCTCTGAATAGATGGCTCACAACAATAACCCGATTAGTTAACAATAACTAAGTACAAGTATTGCAGACAATCCGCACTTGGGATGGGCGCCCAGCATCCACTACGGACTACGAGAAATAGAATTACCGGTGAGTAAATTCTTATTTTCTCTGACGTCCTAGTGGATGCTGGGGACTCCGTAAGGACCATGGGGATTATACCAAAGCTCCCAAACGGGCGGGAGAGTGCGGATGACTCTGCAGCACCGAATGAGAAAAC
Source organism: Pseudophryne corroboree (assembly GCF_028390025.1). Taxonomy (NCBI): domain Eukaryota; kingdom Metazoa; phylum Chordata; class Amphibia; order Anura; family Myobatrachidae; genus Pseudophryne; species Pseudophryne corroboree. The sequence goes on from NC_086444.1 coordinate 67,440,502, forward strand.
TCAAGGTCCTCCTCAGCCAGGGTGTCAAATCTGTAAAATTTTACAAAGGTATTTGACCCTGACCAAGTCGCAGCTCGGCAAAGTTGTAAAGCCGAGACCCCTCGGGCAGCCGCCCAAGATGAGCCAACCTTCCTTGTGGAGTGGGCTTTTACAGATTTTGGACGTGGCAGTCCTGCCACAGAATGCGCAAGCTGAATTGTACTACAAATCCAGCGAGCAATAGTCTGCTTAGAAGCAGGAGCAGCCAGCTTGTTGGGTGCGTACAGGATAAATAGCGAGTCAGATTTTCTGACTCCAGCCGTCCTGGAAACATATATTTTCAGGGCCCTGACAACGTCCAGCAACTTGGAGTCCTCCAAGTCTTTCGTAGCCGCAGGCACCACAATAGGTTGGTTCAGGTGAAACGCTGAAACCACCTTAGGGAGAAACTGAGGACGAGTCCTCAATTCTGCCCTGTCCGCATGAAAAATCAGATAAGGGCTTTTACAGGATAAAGCCGCCAATTCTGACACGCGCCTGGCCGAAGCCAGGGCCAACAGCATGACCACTTTCCACGTGAGATATTTTAAATCCACAGAATTAAGTGGTTCAAACCAATGTGATTTGAGGAACCCCAAAACTACATTGAGATCCCAAGGTGCCACTGGAGGCACAAAAGGAGGCTGTATATGCAGCACTCCCTTGACAAACGTCTGAACTTCAGGAACTGAAGCCAGTTCTTTCTGGAAGAAAATCGACAGGGCCGAAATCTGAACCTTAATGGATCCCAATTTGAGGCCCATAGACACTCCTGTTTGCAGGAAATGCAAGAATCGACCATGTTGAAATTCTTCCGTCGGGGCCTTCCTGGCCTCGCACCACGCAACATATTTTCGCCAAATGCGGTGATAATGCTTTGCGGTTACATCCTTCCTGGCTTTTATCAAGGTAGGGATGACTTCCTCCGGAATGCCTTTTTCCTTCAGGATCCGGCGTTCAACCGCCATGCCGTCAAACGCAGCCGCGGTAAGTCTTGGAACAAACAGGGTCCCTGCTGGAGCAGGTCCCGTCTTAGAGGTAGGAGCCACGGGTCCTCTGTGAGCATCTCTTGAAGTTCCGGGTACCAAGTTCTTCTTGGCCAATCCGGAGCCACGAGTATAGTTCTTACTCCTCTCCGTCTTATAATTCTCAGTACCTTGGGTATGAGAGGCAGAGGAGGGAACACATAAACCGACTGGTACACCCACGGCGTCACCAGAGCGTCCACAGCTATCGCCTGAGGGTCCCTTGACCTGGCGCAATCTCTTTTTAGTTTTTTGTTGAGGCGGGACACCATCATGTCCACCTTTGGTTGTTCCCAACGGTTTACAATCATGTGGAAGACTTCTGGGTGAAGTCCCCACTCTCCCGGGTGGAGGTCGTGTCTGCTGAGGAAGTCTGCTTCCCAGTTGTCCACTCCCGGAATAAACACTGCCGACAGTGCTATCACACGATTTTCCGCCCATCGGAGAATCCTTGCAGCTTCTGCCATCGCCCTCCTGCTTCTTGTGCTGCCCTGTCTGTTTACGTGGGCGACCGCCGTGATGTTGTCCGACTGGATCAGCACCGGCTGGTCCTGAAGCAGAGGTCTCGCTTGGCTTAGGGCATTGTAAATGGCCCTTAGCTCCAGGATATTTATGTGAAGTGAAGTCTCCAGGTTTGACCACAGTCCCTGGAAATTTCTTCCCTGTGTGACTGCTCCCCAGCCTCGAAGGCTGGCATCCGTGGTCACCAGGACCCAGTCCTGAATGCCGAAACTGCGGCCCTCTAAGAGATGAGCACTCGGCAGCCACCACAAGAGAGACACCCTTGTCCGTGGCGACAGGGTTATCCGCTGATGCATCTGAAGATGCGATCCGGACCATTTGTCCAGCAGGTCCCACTGGAAAGTTCTTGCGTGGAATCTGCCGAATGGAATTGCTTCGTAAGAAGCCATCATTTTCCCCAGGACCCTTGTGCATTGAAGCACCGATACTTGACCTGGTTTTAGGAGGTTTCTGACAAGATCGGATAACTCCCTGGCTTTCTCCTCTGGAAGAAATACCTTTTTCTGGTCTGTGTCCAGAATCATCCCTAGGAACAGAAGACGTGTCGTCGGGATCAGCTGTGATTTTGGAAAATTGAGAATCCAACCGTGCTGTCGTAACACTTCTTGAGATAGTGCTACCCCGACTACCAACTGTTCCTTGGATCTCGTCCTTATCAGGAGATCGTCCAAGTAAGGGATAATTAAAACTCCCTTTCTTCGAAGGAGTATCATCATTTCGGCCATTACCTTGGTAAAGACCCGCGGTGCCGTGGATAACCCAAACGGCAGCGTCTGGAACTGATAGTGGCAGTCCTGTACCACAAACCTGAGGTACCCTTGGTGAGAAGGGTAAATGGGGACATGTAGGTAAGCATCCTTGATGTCCAGCGACACCATATAATCCCCTTCCTCCAGGCTCGAGATAACCGCTCTCAGTGATTCCATCTTGAATTTGAACTTCTTTATGTAAGTGTTCAATGACTTCAGATTTAAAATGGGTCTCACCGAACCGTCCGGTTTCGGTACCACAAACATCGTGGAATAATACCCCTTTCCTTGTTATCACCTGCTGGGAATACAGCTTGTGAATAGCCTCTAACACCGCCTCCCTGTCGGAGGGAGTTGTCGGTAAGGCAGATTTTAGGAAACGGCGGGGGGGAGACGTCTCGAATTCCAACTTGTACCCCTGAGATACTACCTGAAGGATCCAGGGATCCACCTGTGAGCGAGCCCACTGTGTGCTGAAATTCTTGAGACGGGCCCCCACCGTACCTGAGTCCGCTTGTAGAGCCCCAGCGTCATGCTAAGGACTTGGCGGAAGCGGGGGAGGACTTCTGTTCCTGAGAACTGGCTGTTTGCTGCAGCTTTTTTCCTCTACCTTTGCCACGTGGCAGAAAGGAGGAGCCTTTCGCTCGCTTGCCCTTATGGGGCCGAAAGGACTGTGTATGATAATACGGCGTCTTCTTGTGCTGTGAGGTAACCTGGGGTAAAAACGTGGATTTCCCAGCAGTTGCCGTGGAAACCAGGTCCGACAGACCTACCCCAAATAACTCCTCCCCTTTATAAGGCAATACTTCCATATGCCTTTTTGAATCGGCATCACCTGACCACTGCCGAGTCCATAACCCTCTCCTGGCGGAAATGGACATAGCACTTACTCTTGATGCCAGCCGGCAAATATCCCTCTGTGCATCACGCATGTATAAAAAAGCATCCTTTAAATGCTCTAAAGTCAGTAATATACTGTCCCTATCCAGGCTATCAATATTTTCTGTCAGGGAATCTGACCACGCCACCCCAGCACTGCACATCCAGGCTGAGGCGATCGCTGGTCGCAGTATAACACCAGTGTGTGTGTATATACACTTTAGGATAGTCTCCTGCTTTCTGTCAGCAGGTTCCTTAAGGGCGGCCGTATCCGGAGACGGTAGTGCCACCTGTTTGGACAAGCGTGTGAGCGCCTTATCCACCCTAGGGGGTGTTTCCCAACGTGCCCTATCCTCTGGCGGGAATGGGTACGCTGCCAATAACCTCTTAGGAATTATCAGTTTTTTATCGGGAGAAATCCACGCTTCATCACACACTTCATTTAACTCCTCCGATGCAGGAAAAACTACAGGTATTTTTTTCTCACCAAACATAATACCCTTTTTTGTGGTACCTGTGGTATTATCAGAAATGTGTAAAACATTTTTCATTGCCTCAATCATGTAACGTGTGGTCCTACTGGAAGTTACATTTGTCTCCTCGTCGTCGACACTGGAGTCGGTATCCGTGTCAACGTCTGTATCTGCCATCTGAGGTAGCGGGCGTTTTAGAGCCCCTGATGGCCTCTGAGACGCCTGGACAGGCACAAGTTGAGAAGCCGGCTGTCCCATGTCGTCAAACTTCTTATGTAAAGAGTTGACACTTTCACGTAATTCCTTCCATAAGCCCATCCACTCAGGTGTCGACCCCGCAGGTGGTGACAACACATCTACAGGCAATTGCTCCGCCTCCACATCATTTTCCTCTTCATACATGTCGACACAGCCGTACCGACACACAGCACACACACCGGGAATGCTCTGATAGAGGACAGGACCCCACCTAGCCCTTTGGAGAGACAGAGGGAGAGTATGCCAGCACACACCAGAGCGCTATATATATACAGGGATATCACTATATAGAGTGTTTTCCCCTATAGCTGCTGTTATAATTAATACTGCGCCTAAATAGTGCCCCCCCCCCTCTCTTTTTTACCCTTTTCTGTAGTGCAGGACTGCAGGGGAGAGTCAGGGAGACGTTCTTCCAGCGGAGCTGTGAGGGAAAATGGCGCCAGTGTGCTGAGGGAGATAGCTCCGCCCCCTTCTCGGCGGACTTTTCTCCCGCTTTTATGGAAAATCTGGCAGGGGTTAATGTACACCCATATAGCCCTGGGGACTATATGTGATGTATTTTTGCCAGCCAAGGTGTTAATATTGCTGCTCAGGGCGCCCCCCCCCCCCCCAGCGCCCTGCACCCGTCAGTGACCGCAGTGTGAGGTGTGCATGAGGAGCAATGGCGCACAGCTGCAGTGCTGTGCGCTACCTTGATGAAGACTGATGTCTTCTGCCGCCGATTTTCTGGACCACTTCTTCCTTCAGGCTCTGTAAGGGGGCCGGCGGCGCGGCTCTGGGACCAGACTCCGAGGCTGGGCCTGTGTTCGATCCCTCTGGAGCTAATGGTGTCCAGTAGCCTAAGAAGCCCAAGCTGGCTGCAAGCAGGCAGGTTCGCTTCTTCTCCCCTTAGTCCCTCGTAGCAGTGAGCCTGTTGCCAGCAGGTCTCACTGAAAATAAAAAACCTAAACTAACTTTCTTTCTAAGAAGCTCAGGAGAGCCCCCTAGTTTGCACCCAGCTCGGTCGGGCACAAAAATCTAACTGAGGCTTGGAGGAGGGTCATAGGGGGAGGAGCCAGTGCACACCAGGTAGTCCTAAAGCTTTCTATTTGTGCCCAGTCTCCTGCGGAGCCGCTATTCCCCATGGTCCTTACGGAGTCCCCAGCATCCACTAGGACGTCAGAGAAATATACTCGTATAGTGAGCTGTTTTATTGCAGGTGTGGATCATTAGATCGACAGTGTCTAGGTCGACAATGATTAGGTCAACCACTATAGGTCGACAGTCAGTAGGTCGACAGGGTTTCTAGGTCAACGTGTGCTAGGTCGACAGGTCAAAAGGTCGACATGAGTTTTTTTGGGGGGGGTTTGGGTGTCGTTTTCATCGTACAGTGACGGGGGAACACCAATTAGTGCACCGTGTCCCCTCGCATAGCTCGCTTCGCTCGGCACAGGATACCGTTCCAATCGTAGTCCACGTGGACCATTAAGTTTGAAAAAGTTCAAAAAAAGAAAAAAATGTGAAAAACTCATGTCGACTTTTTGACCTGTCGACTTAGCACATATCGACCTAGAAACCCTGTCGACCTTCCAACCCTGTCACCCTATAGTGGTCGACCTTATATCTCTGTACCTGCTGCCAGAAAGGGTAATTTTTTTTTTTTAGAAAGTTCAATTTCTTATTAATTGCAAGCAATATAATAAATGTAAATAATATAGGCTCAGTGTAAGTACCCTGTAAAATAACAGTGGATAGAGACGGAGGATGTCCGAGCATCTGGCTAGGGGCGTAGCAAGGAGAGGCTAAGAATCTGTAGTTTAGTAAATGCGCAAATGTATTATTGGGGACTGCAGAGTAAGGTAGAAATATAAAGGCAAATGTAATCCAATATGCTTCCTAAACCGTGTCCAAACTTTGTCACTTTCTGGTATACTTTTTAATTGCTGTGTTATTGCAAAACTTTATACAAAACTACTACTTTCCAATTCCATAGATTATGGGGTATATGCAATTGCCGGCGAATCGCAGCAATTTTTCGCCCGTTTTTTAATTAGACCAACGAATTCCGGCAAGTGGGTGCCGAAATTCACCATATTCAATAAAAAACGGATTAGACTGTCCCGCTGTCGGAAAAAGGGCCGATTTGACGGATTTTGATCCGATTTTTAAAAAACGGGAAAAAACTGTAAAAAACCAGTCAAAAAAATGCGTGGGTCCCCCCTCCAAAGCATAACCAGCCTAGGGCTCTTAGAGCCGGTCCTGGTTCTAAAAATCCGGGGGAATAACTGACAGGGGATACCCCATATTTTTAAAACCAGCACCGGGCTCTGCGCCTGGTGCAAAAAATACGAGGGACAAAAAGAGTAGGGGTCCCCCATATTTTTTACACCAGCATCGGGCTCCACTAGCTGGACAGATAATGCCACAGCCGGGGGTCACTTTTATACAGCGCCCTGCGGCCGTGACATTAAATATCCAACTAGTCACCCCTGGCCAGGGTACCCTGGGGGAGTGGGGACCCCTTCAATCAAGGGGTCATCCCCCCCCCAGCCACCCAAGGGCCAGGGGTGAAGCCCGAGGCTGTCCCCCCCCCTATCCTGGGAGAAAAATGAAAGAATATTGTTTTTTCCAGTAGTACTACAAGTCCCAGCAAGCCTCCCCGCAAGCTGGTACTTGGAGAACCACAAGTACCAGCATGCGGGAGAAAAACAGGCCCGCTGGTACCTGTAGTTCTACTGGGAAAAAAATACCCAAATAAAAACAGGAGACACACCGTGAAAGTAAAACTTTATTTCACACCTGCCGACACACACATACTTACCTATGTTGACCCGCCGACTGCCACGCCCCCCCTCGTCACTGCAGCGGTGGTGTTTGGACCTGCACACTGTCTTTATACAATGACAGACCGCATGGGAATCTGTTCTGGAATCTGCTGGTTAGCTTGCTAGGCTCTGCATTAGAACATTGCACTAAACACTCCAACACCAATGACTGACAGCATAGGCGTCGGAAAGGGGGAAGGGGGGTTTGCCAATGGGGCAGCATGTCCCCCCCCACCCCCTCCCCAAACATGTCAGAGGCTGGGGAGCGCTTACCCCCCCCAGATCACCGTGGAGACTGTTACTTTACAACTCCGGCGCAGCAGCGTGCTGCCCCGTGTATCATCCAAACGGATCTTCACAGAGGCATTACTGGGAGGAGGCGGGGATGCCTCAGCAGACTCTGCAGGGCCACGCCTCTTCCCAGTAATGCATCTGAGAGCCGGCTAGGATAGGAGGACAGGGGACAGCATGCTGTGGAGCCGGAGTTTTGAATTAGATTCTCTGTGGTGATCTGGGAAGTGTGTGTGTGTGTGTGGGGGGGGGGGGGGGGGGGTAAGTGCTCACAGCGTGAGGGTGGATAATCGAGGGGGGGGGGAGGGGGGGTAGCGTCAAGCTTTATTTTTATATATGCCCCCACCATGTTCTGCTGCCCCGGACTGACAGGTATCTACCTGCATATGACATATATTCCACTAGTACTATGTGGCAGAGATGCCATTTATGTTTTTGCTGGTGGGTGCATTGGGAAAGCCACCAGCTTCTTCACTTCCCCCGGCGGCTCATCACAGTACAGGGGCATGCGGGCGTGTACACGGCTGCCGCAGTGCCGCTAATGTGTCACACCACGGCCGCACACCCAAGAGACCAGGAGGCAAATGTGCGACTGTGAGGTGGAACTGGAGCAGAGAGAAAAAAACAGTGGCGGGAAGTGGCAGTGACTATTTACCAGGCAGGTGGCTGCATATCGTCCGGTGGGTGCTCAGGCCCGGGAGCACCCACGGAATCGGCGTCTATGCTATGTGGCGAATGCAACTGCCTACTTCAGATACACTATGGACAGTGATTATTAAAGTTGAGACTAAAACCTTCTATATCAGACAATTTAAACATCTATAGCGATTTCACTGCCCGTACTAGTGACAATAGTCCCGTTAATTTGCTATACAAAGGAACATTTTTGAATTGCGTGTTTATACATTTATGAATGTATATTAAATTGTTTTGTTTTTAAACAACTTTTTATATGCTTGATTAATAATTCTATGTTCCCCCACTGATGAGTTCTGTCCATCTGCATTATAATACCCTCCAGATGCACCTTTTTGCCAGGTACAGTACATTTTTTTTATGGTCTGTACCGATTTTTGACTCTCCAAATTCCCACTGAAAGTATAGGAAAGGGGGCATACCCGTGGTTACGCCCCCTTTTCAATTTTGTACCGATTTTTGTGTGTAAAATGTTGGAGGGTATGCATTATTTATATTTCATTTATCTGGTATTCAGAAGTACTTACTGGGCAGCAGCATTTACATACAGTACCTTCAGGTGCGATCATTTTAATCAGAGTGTACCCGCTGAGTTTTCTTTTTCTCTATATTTAGATAGTTGAAAAGTGCTTCTCCGCCTTTTCATTTCTCCTTTCTGATCCTCAGCCCCAATAGATTTTAAGGTGACTTAATGCCTAATTTATTGAGCAGTGTTTTTTCTCCCCCAAAATCAATGTTTTCCACGATTTACAAACCAGTTATTTTATTACTGGAAAATATGGCATCTCGGGTTTGTAATGATGCATCTTTCAACAGTTCTGCAATAGGGTTTTGTCATTAATAAAATCACCAGTCTGTAAATCCCAGATAAAAACAAAAAATCTCTGAAATTCAGATTTTCAAAAACGGTTACTTGAAAAATTGCCGTTCTGGATCTTTTTAGGGTTTCCTACATAGAAATAATAATATAGGAGTATATCAGCATATATCATTGTCAATCTGCAGATCTCTAACAAGTTTAGTAGAAGGCTAATTATTCATTTAAAAAGCTTCTTCTCTGCAAAAGACGAGTTATGTACGTTAAGGCTGATTTGACCGGTCACTGTTTGCTGGTCCAAACTACAAATAAGACGCAATCTCATAAAATGCTTTCACCCTCGAGTGCTATTGATGGCCTGCACTAGGGAGGCCAATCTCGGGATTGGTGAGATTTCGGGATTTAGGCCCAAAAACGTCCGGGATTCAATCCCGGGATTGGAAGCTCCAATCCTGGGGATTTCGGGATCAGACGGCCCTTTGATTTTGTAATGCTGGGCAGCGTTGAGTGTCCTCAGCAGGCTCAGCCGCCACCTGGCTCCGTCTGCGCAGCATGACGTGAAGTCATAGGTCAAGTGTACCACTATCCGCCCGCCGGTGCTAGATGGTATCTTATAAGAACGGAGCGGTACAGGGGGGCGGCCACACAGGAAAAAATCCAATTCCGGGTATCCCGGGATTGGCCACTTTTCAATCCCAATACCCAGGACTGAAAAAATGGCTTGGTATTTCCCACCCTCCGTAAATCTGGCTGGGGTGCCATCCTTCATACGCAACGCATATTGATGGCTTGCACCCTAAACCTGGCTGAAGTGCCAACCTTCATACACAACGCATATTGATGGCTTACACCCTAAACCTGGCTGGGGTGCCAACCTTCATACGCAACACACATTGATGAAACATGTGTACCTAGGTTTCCTTACCTCCATAATTGGACTGGATGCCAGGACCTTCTCTTCCACGTTCGTTTCACTGGCAGAACCCCCGACGGTGGCAAAGAATCTCATGGCATATTTGGCAGACACCGTTTTCCCTGCCCCGGACTCTCCACTTACAATGATAGACTGGTTCTTCTCATCCCTGAAAGACGAACACCAATAAGTTTCATATTCTCACATAAGACCCATGCTATAAAACCAAGAGCAACTAGTCCTGCAAATAGGAAGCACAATAGTGCAATGTAAAAGAAAAACAAAGGCATTAAACCACAATACAAATCTGAACGAAACGTTATCACCTAAATATTTATTATTCCTATTCAGCAAGAGCTAGAACTCACTATCTGATGGTGGAGCGTTTTATATGACAAGCAGGAGAGATAGGATCACACGTTCCCCCACCAACTAGTCCCAGATTTCGGAGCTATGCCTATGGAAATATTTGTTCTTGACAAAGTCTCTGATTTTAAATATTGGCCAATTTCCCAGTAGCATTTTCCTCATCTCTGCATAGTAATTTTTCTTATCCTCCACGATGCATAAAACTTATCCAGTGGATGTTCTGTATCAGCAGAAGCCTGTGGCAGGGTCCTAAAGCCCTGCGGGTAGGGATTTAATTACAAGGCAGCCAGGTAAGTAGCAAATGTAAAAGCCTCTTCACTTCTGGGGAGTCATCCGGAGCCTCTGTCATTTTTGGTAATACTTTTCTTTCCTTTAGCAACCAGCCATTCAGTAGACTGTTATTGTTTGCCTCTGTTACATAAGGTGATAGGAGTTTTACAATATACCATTTATGGGTGTGGAGTAGTTGCAGTGATTCCAACATCAAAGTGGCGTGTGGTCAGACTGAAGTTTCCAGAGAACCAGGAAATAGGTAAAGATACCTGCCTCCTCCTGACTATCCATAGCATTCCCCAGTCCTCCCCACAATTACTGAAAACATTTCTGAGGTTAGAGTGCCTCTCTAAGGATGATGGGGGTCATTCCGAGATGATCGCTCGCTAGCTGTTTTTAGCAGCCGTGCAAACGCATTGCCGCCGCACACTGGAGAGTGTATTTTCGCTCTGCAGAAGTGCGAACGCTTGTGCAGCAGAGCGCCTGCAAACTCTTTTTGTGCAAAACGAGACCAGCCCTGTAGTTAATCTTCGTGTGCGTTGATTCTAACGATGGAGGGACAGCTTTTGACGTCATACATCCGCCCAGTGAACACCCAGCCACGCCTGCGTTTTTTCTGCCACGCCTGCGTTTTTCTAAGCACTCCCTGAAAACAGTCAGTTGCCACCCAGAAATGCCCACTTCCTGTCAATCTGCCTGCGTTCGGCCCTGCGACAGGAACGTTCGTTAGTCTCTGTGCAAACCCACGATGCTCATTGTACCTGTATGATGCGCCTGCGCATTGCGGTGCATACGCATGCGCAGAAATGACGATTATTTTTTTTGCCTGATCGCTGCGCTGCGAACAACGGCAGCTAGCGATCAACTCGGAATGACCCCCGATGTGCACTATAACTCTTAGCATGGAAAGGCTACACAAATACTTCTACAAGCCAAGCAACAAGCATCGGGCAGTGCAAGTGATTGAGGATGGAAAAACAATGTGCGAGGAGGCTTCCAGCTTAAAGCCGCACTGATCCCTGCATGTGCCATATATATATATATATATATATATATATATATATATATATATATATAATATATATATATATATATATATACACACACATACACACGATTTTCGCGGTACAGTCACTTTTTGGGAGGACTGTCTCGCTGTCCCACTCACGGGCTGCAGCGTCCCGCAGTGGGGGAAGGTGGGGGGGGGGAGTTGGAAGGCTCCTATCGCTGTGCTATTCAGTGGAGACAGAGGAAGAGGGGGCATGCCAGCAGCTCACAGAGCACTGTGTATGCCCCCTCAGTGACTAAACCGGGGCGTGGCTCGCAACCGCGGCCCATCCACAAAGCCACACACCCTTTTCTGTAGGCCACATCCCCTTTTCGGGCACGGCCACGCAAAGATGTCCCTCTTTCAGGTAATTTAATGTTGGGAGATATGTATAAATATATATACTTGCATTAGCATAAGGCAATAAATCTGGCTTCCCAGCAAATACGGCCACTTTGCGTCTGACTTGGAATAAGCCTCTATATTTGTAAGGGTATGGGTCATTGGGTCGACACTCATTAGGTCGACCACTGAAGGTCGACATTGCCCTTAGGTCGACATGGCCGTTAGGTCGACATGTCAAAAGGTCAACATGAGTTTTTTCCTGTTTTGGTGTCGTTTACTCCGTAAAAAGTGACAGGGAACCTAAATCAGTGCACCGTGTCCCCTCGCGTGGCTTGCTTCATTCCAATTGTAGTCCACGTGGATCGTTAAGTATGAAAAAATCCAAAACATTTTATTTAAACCTTTTGACCTGTCGACCTAGTACCTAACGGCCAAGGCGACCTAAGGGCAATGTCGACCTTCAGTGGTCGACCTAATAAGTGTCAACCTAAATTGTAATTGCATTTTGCAGAATATATAACCTATAAATAGAGCTGGGATAATCACAGAGGATGTATTATAATAATAATAATAATAATAATTTTATTTATATAGCGCTCTTTCTCCAATAGGACTCAAGGCGCTTAACAGATACACAGCATAATATAGTACAGAAAAATAATGAAGTACATTTTTCATAAAATACAGAAGCATGAAGATACTAAAAGAGACACTATGGAAATGCTTGAGTAAACAGGAAAGTCTTGAGTCTACTTTTGAAGGATTCTATAGTTGGGGCCTCTCGCACTGTGCTGGGAAGTGAGTTCCATAGAGTCGGAGCCGCATGACTAAAAGCTCGACCCCCAGATGAATTACGGTAGATTCTAGGTACTGCTAAAAGTCCTTCATCTACAGATCGCAGTAATCGAGTGGGGCAGTATGGGATCAGAAGCTGTTTCAGGTACCTTGGGCCTTGGTCATGTAATGCTTTGAAACTCAGTAAGCCAATCTTGAAGAGGATTCGCCATCTTACAGGCAGCCAGTGAAGGGAGTAGAGGATGGGTGTTATGTGGCTGGAACGGGGCTGGTTGGTTAACAGCCTGGCAGCTGTGTTTTGCACCAGCTGTAAGCGTTGCAATTCTTTTGCTGGTAGACCAAGGTAGAGGGCATTACAGTAGTCTAATCGAGATGATACAAATGCATGTATGACTTTTGGCATATCATCTGAGGGAATTAGGTGCTTGATTCTGGCTATGTTCCTCAGGTGAAAGAATGAGGATTTGATTGTGGCTGATATCTGATGTTTAAGTGTCAAGCCATCATCCAGGACAACGCCAAGATTCCGCACATGATCACTGGTCTGTAATTCTGAATCCCCGAGTGTAAGTCCAGTTGGTTGGCTATGCTGCAGTATTCTGCTGTGTGGCGTGGTTGGGGTACAAGGGGGGACATTTGGCCAATTCCAGTAACAAAGGTGAAAGTTTGCGGTTTAATACATATAAATGATACACAGAACATTTTTCTAACACAATAGAAGATTAGTGAAAAAATATCTGGCGCTGTGAGCCAAAGTGTTCCATGTTCTCATAATCGCTGAGGAATAATGGAATGAAATCTGGGATTAGTACATTTTTGCAAGAAGAATTGATGGGTTATTATAAACACTGCGATACTGAAGTATCATGCGTTTACATGTGTAAGTGGTTCCTACTGGACTATTTGCAGCCGGCGATCGCTTCATTCATTTCTTTAGGTGATCGCCGGCTGCAATTGGTCGCAGCCTGCGATGCCATGCAGCAATCCGTGTTGCAGCACAGATGAGCATGGTTCTGTACTTCTGAAAATTTGATGAGTTTTTATCAGAGATGTGCAGATAGGATAGGCAGGGGGGGCACTGCCTCCCGTCATAAAGGGGGTACACATGGAGAGAGCCGTGCTTAAATAACTAGATTACTTAGAAATTAAGCACGGTTCTCTCCGTGTCTATGCCCATAGCGATAACGATGAGTGGCCCCGCACGTCCCTAGCGCCGACTCTAGATTTCTAGTTAGATCACTCATATCACCGCTGGGTGAAATGAACGCCCCCTCCCACCCTTATATAGCACACACTGCGCTGTGTGCTGAGCGGGGGGGGGGAGATGTGTGCTGAGTACTCTGAAGAAGGAAGTAAATTTCCGAAACGTCGGTACTGTTCTTGCGGTTGTGCAGGGTGATTCTTTATGAGAAGTCCTCTGAGTGCCGCCTCTCACAGCAGCACATTGTTTAATCCTTTTGGATGGCATCGGGGCTGTGTGCATTATTTATATAGAATGCTGGGCTTGCATAACATTTGTGTGTATGTATGTGTGTGTGTGTATATACATATACACACACACATATATACACACACATACAAAAAAATAGTTTTTGTTTTTTGTTGTTTATTATTGGAGAGGGGGGGCGAGTATTTTCCTTCCACCTTTAAGGAAGAACTTTTTTTCTAAATAGGACGTTGACAAATAAGCACTTTTTGTAGCGTAAGATTGTTTATTATCCATCACTAAGGTGTGGTGGCTATGTATCTATGTAACATTGGCACACCTCCCAACTGTTCTGATTTTTTATTTTTTTTGAACAGTCCCGTTTATTTGGGAAAGGCCCACTGTTCCTCCCGCGGGCCGCAGTGTCTCTTGATGGGGGGGGGGGGGGGGGGGGTAGTTAGAGAGGCTCCTCTCACTCACCGCTCTGCTATAGAGCGGAAGTGAATGCGCACAGCGTCTATTTACGGGAGGCAGAGGGACTGGGGGCCGAGCAGGTTAGTCTCGCTTCTGAAATATTAAAAGTTGGGTGTTATGTATTGGTGGAAACTTTTTTGTTTCCTTGGGAGAGGTTCTATTTTTGTTGCAAATGTCTTTGCCTTTATTGTTCTCTTTTAGGATATGCTGAAAAAGAAATCTGTGGAATGAAGACTGAAAATCACTAACGATATGGGGGTAAATGTAATGGTGCCCATACACTTGTGAGATAACCGGTGCTAACCTTCGATTTCGACCGGATCTGTGAGAGAAATGGAAGGATTGTATGCACATTTTAGGTACCTTTCAACGCAAGGCACGCCGGTCGAATCTCACGTCTCCAGATAGTATGTGCTATATATCGCACTGCGATGTGCACCCGCTAGGAGTGGATGGAGGCCGCTCCCACTCAGCGGTGACGTGCCCATCACGTGATTACCATGCGATCTATCGCATGATCGCATGGTAATCACTTTGGCAGTTCAGGTGTGATTTCATCGCACCTGAACTGCCGGTACGATGCCCGGCGATGTTGCGTCGCGGGGCATCGCACAAGTGTATGGGCACCATAAAAGTTCCCAGCAAGTCTGAAGGATGCTTTAAAGGGGCAATCATTTAAAAGGCAAAAACATCGGTCACACTAACTGGAAAACTAGCTGATTCCTGCAGCGTGCAGGCTGCCACGAGTGGGAATAGGGCCTGTTGGTAGGCAATTCTAGCGTTCAGGATCCCGGCATCCGCATGCGGACCGCCGGGGGTGCCGGTCGGCTAACCGCACAACACAGTGAGAGGCTAAAGTGAATATTAATAAGAAACAAGCAAAAGCTATGTATTAAAAGGTGATACACAAGTGAAAGGTGTTATCTCTCAGCGAAGACAAAGGCTCGGATGTAATGGCTTGCGAGACGGCCGGAGCTCCGAGACTCCGGACGAATTTGTAAGTTTTTTTTAAAGCAGCAAATGTTTACAAGGCAAAACCTGGTTTGTTTTGCCATGTAAACGTTTGCTGCTTTAAAAAACAAAACATACAAGTTCAGCCGGAATCTCGGAGGTCGCAAGCCATTACATACGGCTTATAATGTAGCATCAGTTGTAGACTCATTTCCGAACCACAAACTGCTTTTCTGGCATCCTAAGTTTGTGCTAAGTTTGGGTATTTCGGGTTGGGTTGGGTTGGAAAAGCCTGCGGCTGAAATGCCGGCGGACAGAATAACGACCGCGACATCCCAATGGTGAGAATCCAGACACGGACAAGGTAAGTACACTTACCTTCACCAATGCCCCTGTAACCCTAACCCTCCATTCCTGCAGCCTAAACCTAACCCTCCCCCTCCCTGCAGACTAACCCTAACCCTTTCCAGTGGTGATTAAACCTAATCCCCCTTCCTGCAGCCTAAACCTAACACCACCCCCCACCCCTGCAGTCTAACCGTAACCCTCCCCAGAGGCAGCTAAACCCCCCCCCCCCCACCGCAGCATATACCTAAAGCCCCCACCTCACCTCCCCCTCCCCCCCCAGCTTACCTCTCTGTTGCCAGGATTGTGATCCTAGGGGTAAATTTACTAAAATGGGAGTTCTGTTTAAGATGGGATGTTGCCCTTAGCAACCAATCAGATTAAAGGAATTATCTTCTAAAGGTGCTAGATAAATGAGAAGTAGAATCTGATTGGTTGCTATAGAACTCCCATCTTAGTAACTTTACCCCTTAGTCGGGATACCAGCGCCGGCAATTCGAGCAGTGTCGGGATTCCGGCGTCGGTATTTCGACTGCCAGGATAATGACCGTATCCCGTGTGTTTCACACTAAGCAGAGCTCCATTACATTTCAGATGCCCTTATATATTCCCTCTGCCCCAATGCTTGCTATTGCAGACATTCTCTTTCACTCTTCCATGTTTGTAGGTCATAATAACTAATCTCATTAACACAGAAATACCAAGAGTCATTAGAAATGCATTTTTGGACGTCGTCTCAAAGGTGAGAGCAGTTAATTTATCTTTACACGTCGCTGTGTCAGTAATTATTGCACTGTGTGTCACGTGAAGCTGCTGCATACCCTATGGGGGGAAGCAGAGCTGTCCATCACAGCGATGCACCAGAAAACAGCAACACATTTAGAGCATGTACCGAGATCAACAAGGGATCAGTACAATTTCCTGTCGCCCTGTCAGGCGCTTCTGGAGACAAAAGGGCAGGTTCAGACTTGTAGAGGCAACGTGCTGAAATCTGGTTTCCCTGTTACATGAGCAAAGATCATACTGTGGGGGGAAATGCATGCAATAACCTTCTAAAGTTTGGAGAAGCGGACAAGTGTAGAAGTTGAGTATAGAAACAATCAGTTTATAGCTAGCATTTATCAAGTACATTCTATAAAATGATGGATGGCAGCTGATTGGTTGCTAATGGCAACATGTCCACTTTTTAGAATTTAGGTCTGTGACATCTCCCCCTGTGTGTGGTAGCAATGAACTGTCAAAATGTCAGCAATGAACTTTGCTGTGGTCCCCAGAACAATCTTACAGGAGGGCCACTGCCTTTATCTTGTATTCACCAGACTATACTCAGTTTCTGAATTCAGTAACACTCCTATCCCTCTCTCAGATCGCAACTTTATCACCTGCATTCTCTCCTCCATTACTTCAAACTCAATGTTCCTGAGGTCCTCCAATCCTCCTAAAACCCAGAGAAAATAGGAATTTAATACCTGCCGGTAATTCCTTTTCTTGTAGTCCGTAGTGGATACTGGGGTGACATTAGTACCATGGGGTATAGATCGGGTCCATAGGAGCCTGGCACTTTAAGAAATCATTAGTGTGCGCTGGCTCCTCCCCTTTATGCCCCTCCTAGCAGACTCAGTCTAGGAAAACTGTGCCCGAGGAGACGGACATACTTTGAGAGAAAGATATAAACACAAAAAGCAGTGAGGTAACGAACCAACACACAGCAATAACAAACATAGCAGAGCTAACCAGAATAGAGGAAAGCAACGCTAACTATAATAAAGGATAGCAACGCTAACTAAACATGGAACAGGGACAGCAACAGCAGACCTAACCAAGAACACTTACAACTAAGTAAGCACGAACTCGAAGCACTGAGGCGGGCACCCTGTATCCACTACGGACTACAAGAAATGGAATTACCAGTCACAAACCCCGGCCGCTCCACTCTCCAGATACACCAATCCTTGAGTTGCGCCAGTGCTGTGCTAATTAACGCTGCCACCAGCAAAGACTTTTCAACGTATTACGGACATTGCAGGCGTCTTTAGCGTTACCTGTAACCACAAATCTCAGTATCTCATGAAAAAATAGGTAACATGGAGTTTGCTTGACTTGGGTTCAAGACAACAGCAGTCAGAATTAAAATTACATTTTTTATTATAATTAAGAAATATCTTTGGGTTTACAAGGGTAAACTAAACAGATTACAAAGAATATAAGGAGTTGTAGAAAAGATATACAGGTTACTAGTCTCAATAAACAAAAAGGGAATAAAGAAAATCAGAACCTAATTACTCTTACGTAGTGCATTAAGGGGGTGATTCCGAGTTGTTCGCTCGTTAGCTGCTTTTAGCAGCATTGCACACGCTAGGCCGCCGCCCTCTGGGAGTGTATCTTAGCTTAGCAGAATTGCGAATAGAAATTTCTTAGCAGTTTCTGAGTAGCTCGAGACTTACTCACACATAGCGATCAGTTCAGCCCGTTTCGTTCCTGGTTTGACGTCACACACACGCCCAGCGTTCGGCCAGCCACTCCCCCGTTTCTCCGGACATTCCCGCGTTTTCCCCTGACACGCCTGCGTTTTACCGCACACTCCCAGAAAACGGCCAGTTTCCTCCCAGAAACACCCACTTCCTGTCAATCACACTACGATCAACGATGAAAAATCTTCGTTCGGGCGTGAGTAAATCTACTAAGTTTTGTGTTAAAATACTAACCGCATGCGCACTGCGAACCATGTGCATTTTTGCCTTAATCGCTCCATTGCGAAAATCGGCAACGAGCGAACAACTCGGAATGACCCCCAAAGTTCTGTGTGAGGAAGCTTCACAAGAAAATAGACATCCATTCAGGCATGGGTAGCCACTTCCATCAGAATGAACAAGAATCTATCAGTGATTCACGTAGTTATAGGCCCCCAGGCCCCTCAGCACATCAACCCCCACCTCTTGGAAAGGTTAACCCTTACTCTGCTGGGCCCATTCATATCTAATTCACTCTCCTTGTAATATCTATAGAAGGCATGCGATCTGTGTGTCACATATTCAGTTGTGTATTGAAGCTCCAGAGGTTTATGTAAGGAAATATGATTTCTGGGCATTCCTTAAAGGCAGGGATATTTGTCACACTTCCCTGGTCTGTGTACAGAGCCCCCCTGTTGACATAAACTAATTGGGCTTATCAGACCTAAATGTCCAGAGCTGCTTTGAACACATGCTATTGATGTAGAAATGCAGTCCCCTTTTTACAACGTCATGTCTGGGTCCCGAGCCACATATAATTTATTTTGACAATACACAACTATGAAGTCAGCTCACAGGAGAAATTATGATATTTCCCCGACAGGTAGGTATTAAATTCCTATCTTCTCTAACATCCTAGTGGATACTGGAGTAACATTTGTACCATGGGGAAGTCCCAAAGCTCCCAAAACGGGTGGGAGAGTTCTGAGGCCCCTGCAAAACCGCCTGACCAAACTGAAGGTCATCTCTGGCCAAGGTGTCGAACCTGTAGAATTTTACGAACGTGTTTGAACCAAACCAAGTAGCTGCCCGGCACAACTGTAAGGCGGAGACGCCCCGGGCAGCAGCCTAGGAAGAACCCACCGACCGTGTGGAGTGGGCCTGGATAGAACTCGACAGGAAGAATAGGCTTGTTGTATGGTCAACCTGAACCAATGAGCAATGGAATGCTAAGAGGCAGGATGACCAATTTTGGTAGCGTCCTAAAGGACAAAAAAGGGTGTCAGACTTCCTGTGACGAGCTGTCCTCTTGACGTAAATCCTCAAAGCCCTCACAACATCCAATGACTTTGGGGCAACAGATGTACCGGAACCACTATCGGTTAATGTGAAAAGCCGATACCACTTTCGGCAAAAACAGCGGGCGAGTCCTGAGCTCCGCCCTATCCTCGTGAAATATCAAATATGGGCTCTTACAGGATAAGGCCCCCAATTCTGATACACATCTTGCAGAGGCTAAAGCCAGCAACGTGACTGTCTTCCACGTTAGATATTTCAAGTCTACCCTGTGTAAGGGATCAAACCAGTCCGACTGGAGAAAGGTCAAGACCACACTGAAATCCTACGGAGCCATGGGAGGGACAAAGGGTTGCTGAATGTGAAGAACACCCTTTAGGAAAGTCTGTACTTCTGGGAGTACTGTTAGTTGTTTCTGGAAGAATATATAGAGAGACTAAATCTGAACTTTGAAGGAGCCTAACAGTAGGCCCTTATCCACACACCTGCTTGCAGGAAAAGCAGAAAATGGCCAAGTTGCAATTCCGCTGGAGGATATTTTCTACCCTCGCACCACGAGACATATTTCTTCCAGATACGGTGGTAATGTTTGGACGTGACCACCTTACGGGCCTGGACCATAGTGGAATAACCTTTGACGGGAGACTTTTTCTAGTTAAGATCTCCCTCTCAACTTCCAAGCCATCAAACGTAGCCGCAGTATGTCTGGATAGACGAATGGTCCTTGTTGAAGAAGGTCCTTGAATAGCGGCAGAGGCCAGGATTCCTTCAGAGACATGGTCAGGAAGTCCGTGTACCAGACGGCCCTGAACTCTTTCCCTTTTGAGTCTTTTTAGAACTCTTGGAATGAGGGGGATTGGAGGAAACAGGTATACAAACTGGTAGTTCCATGGCGCCATCAGAGCATCCACTGCTGTGGCCTGCAGATCCCTCATTCTGGAACAGTAACGACGGAGCTTCATGTTGAGACGAGAAGCCATCAGGTCTATCTGCGGGCAGCCCCACAAGTGAACCAGTTTTTGGAACATCTCCGGATGGAAGTCGTGCCTGCTGAGGAAGTCCGCTTCCCAGTTGTCCACTCCTGGGATGAATATGGCTGAGGTGTCGCTTGTGTTGGCTTCCGCCCAGAGGAGTAGCCTTGACACCGCTCACATAGCGGCCCTGCTTCTTTTTCCTCCCAGTCAGTTGATGTACGTCCCCGCCGTGGCGTTGTCCGACTGCACCTGGATGGCTTGATTCCGAAGGCGATAGGAGGCTTGCAAAAGAGCATTGTAAATTGCCCTGAGTTCCAGGACATTTATGGAAAGGGAAGATTCCTTATTTGACTACTTTCCTTGGAACTGGGCCCCCTGGGTCACAGCACCCCAGCCCCTGAGACTGGCATACGTAGTCAGTAGGGTCCAAGATTGGGTGCTGAAAGACCGACCCTCCACAAGGTGAGAGATTTGTAGCCACCATAACAGGGATATACATGCTTTTGGTAAAAGAGTTATACTCTGGTGCATGTGCAGGTGAGAACCTGACCACTTGTCCAGCAGATCCAGCTGCAACGGATGCGCATGAAACCTGCCATACTGTATTGCCTCGTAGGAGGCTACCATCGTGCCCAGCAAACAAATGCAAAGATGATTCAAGATTTTGCAGAGTCTGTGCACCGCACGGATCATAGCCTGGATAGTCAAGACCTTGTCCATCGGAAGGAATAACTTCTGAGATACCGTGTCCAGGATCATTCCCAGGAACTGAATCCTCTGAGACGGTTCAAGGTGAAACTTCTGGAAATTTAGGATCCATCCGTGGTCCGTAAGCAGGCGAGTTGTCAAGTCGATGCTGTGTAGCAGCTGTTCCCTGGACACCGCCTTTATCAGGAGATCGTCCAAGTATGGGACTATGTTGACTCCCATCTTGCGCTATTGCAACATCATCTCCGCCATGACTTTTGTGAATACCCTTGGTGCTGTGGAAAGACCAAAGGGTATGGTCTGGAACTGGAAGTGGTGATCCAGTACAGCGAACCGAAGGTAAGCCTGATCAGGTGGCCATATTTGGATATGAAGGTATGCATCCTTGATATCCAGAGATACCAGGAACTCCCCCTCCTCCAGACCGGAGATCACCGCCCTTAGGGATTCCATCTTGAATTTGAACACGTGAAGATATGGGTTCAGGGATTTGAGGTTCAAGATCAGCTGTACCGAGCCGTCCGGCTTCAGAACGACAAAGAGACTTGAGTAAAATAACTTTGTTTGCAGTGGAGGAGGTACTGGAACAATAACTCTTGTGGAAAGCAGTTTTTTAATGTTTTTTTGTAAGGTAACTCTGAGAGGAGGTAGTTCCTGAAATTCCAGCAGGTATCCTTGGGCTGCCTCACCCAAGGATCCCGGCAGGACTATGCCCACATATGGGCGAAGTGCTGAAGGCGAGCACCTAGCTGGAAGTCGCCCTGCTGCTGGGGCCAACGGCCACGCAGAGGGCTTTGCGGATGAAGATCCGGAGGCCTAGTCCAGAGCTCCAGCAGCTGCTGGTTTACGGGACTTACCAGGAGTTCCTTTAGCAGCATTGGACACACCTCTGGCTCTGCCTCTGAATTTTGCCACATGAAAGGACTGCAGAAAGTGCCCATGGTAGGGATGTCTAGCAGGAGGTGCAGCAGATGGCAGATAGGTAGACTTACCTGCCGTCGCCTGAGATATCCACCTGTTTAGTTCTTCTCCAAACAAGGCATCCCCTGTAAAAGGAAGGTTCTCAACACCCCTTTTGAAATCAGCATCTGCTGACCATTGTCGCAGCCACAGGGCTCTGTGAGCCGAGACCGCCATAGCCATGGCACAGCCATTAATGAGACATACTTCCTTGATTGTCTCACTCAAAGTTTGCAGCATCTTGGATATGCTGCAGTAGTGAAATTATCTCATCCTGAGGTAGGGAGTCAAACCCATTTATTATATTATTGGACCATTTAACTATGGCCCTATAAATCCATTGAGTGTAGTCTCAATTTTGCGGTCAGCTGGTTCCTTCAGGGAGATAGCCCCAGGTACAGGCAGTACTGTTTTACGCGACAGCCTGGACACTGAAGTATCCACAGACAGTGGGTTTTCCCAAACTTTCCTATCCTCAGCAGGAAAGGAAAAGGAATTTAGTAACCGTTTAGGAGTAATACATTTCTTATCAGGATTCACCCACGCACCTTTGGAAAGGGAGTTTAATTATTTTGAGATAGGGAAGGTGACAAGAGGATTTTGGTTTCACATTAAAAAACAATTCCTCTTCTGGTTCTGTCTCCTTATCCTGCATGTTGAGGGCTTGCCTAATAGCAAAAATCAGTTTCTCAACCCCCAGGGACAGAGCATTGTCATCTTCCACCTCCAGTTCTCCCTCATCAAACTCTGGTATTTCAGTATCAGAGTCAGACTAGAGCACCTGTGGTTGTGTGTGTTTATGAGAGACCACCAGCGGGGACTGAGTAGCCTGTCTGTGGTCAGCAGCCTTATTAAGAAATCCTCTACAGACTGTTTCAGGGCCTGCCTTTCCTGCTTTGCAGCAGCTAACTCTGAATTTATATTAGTAATCATTGTTTTAAATGATTCTAACCATTCTGATTCCTGCAAGCCACTACCCTGTGAAGGCAGAGAACACTGGGTACATAGTAGAGACCCCTGTGAAGAGTGTGTAAACTTGGTGTTGCAGGAGGGACACACAGACTTTTTCCCAGACATGCTTATAGCAGAAAACACAGAGTTCTAACACAGTGCAGTGACAACACATTAGTGAAACAGCACAATAAGCCCAACAACCCTGACTGGAGTGACACAGAGAGGATTGGGACATGCACACAATACCTCAGTCCAGAGCAGCGCTCCGCTGGGTATATATATATATATATATATATATATATATATATACATACACACACTTGTTATGAGCACAGCAGTGTAACCGCTGTATATATGCTCCTCCCTTTCTATAAGACCCCCTGGTACCAGTAGAATTGGTGATTCAGTGGGCTCTGTGGAGGAGCAGTCTCAGCATGCAGCAGCAGGAAATGGCGCCTTTCAGCTTCTGGTCCCACTCCCTGGGATGCCCCGCCACTTCAATGGCGCGCAGTCCCTATACAGATTACACTGGGTTTAATGTCACATTGTGTAAAAAAAAAAGGCGATTAGGATGCCCTTTTACTTAGCGCCAGTCTGGGTCCCCAGCAGGCACCGCAGCTCGATGCCCAGTGATCGCCGCGCCCTAATGCCGCCATTGTCACCGAGGACCCGCTAACCGGGGTCCCAGTGTAGTACTCACCACACCGCGTCTACTTCTGCATCTGTTAGGGGTGATGGCATGCTGCCGGCGTGGGCTCACACCTTGGGGTAAGAGTAACAGCGCCTCAGGAGCTTAGACTCCTGTCAGCGGGGATACGAACCATTAACTCTATAGGAAGTTGGTTCTATAATCTCTCTCTCGACTGGTATCTTTCCTTCACTGTTCAAGCATGCAGTGATTACTCCCATTCTGAAAAAAAAAATTCTATCCCAAACTCTCTCTCAAACTACTGCCCCATCTCTCAGCTCCCATTCCACTCCAAGCTACTTGAGATACTTGCCTCCACACGCCTCACACACTTTTTAAACTCACACAACTTATTGGACCCACTTCAGTCAGGCTTTCGTTCCCAACACTCCACTAAGACAGCACCGACTAAAGTAGTGAATGATCTGGTCACTGCAAAGTCTAAAGGCCAAAGACCATTACCCCTTTCTCATTCTCCTAGATCTCGCTGCTTTTGACAGTTGACCAGTCTAGTTTCATACAAATACTACAATTCCTAGGTCTTCAGTACATAGCCCTTTCTTGGTTCTCACCCTACCTATCTAATCTCTCTTTCAGTGTCTGCTTTTCTGAATCCACCTCTTCGCTACCTCTATCAGTTGGAGTACCGCAAGGCTCAGTCTTAGGTCCTTAGCTTTTCTCAATCTATACCTCATCTCTTGGCAAACTAATCGGCTCTTTTGGATTTCAGTATCATCTGTATGTGGATGATACTCAAATCTACCTGTCCTCCCCAGATTTGTCACCATTTGTATTGGTCCATCATTAAATGCCTTTCTGCCTCCTCATCTTGGATATCATCACGCCACCTCAAACGTAATATTTCCAAAAGAAAATTTAGTATATTTCCACCAGCCAACTGTAGTTACCAACCTGATATCTCTACCACTGTTGGGAACTAAACAATCAATCCTACCCCAGAAGCTCGCTGCCTAGGTGTCATCCTTGACTCTGAACTGTCCTTTGTTCCACATATTCAATCTGTTTCAAAATCATGTCTTACCAAAAAAGAGACTCTCACCACTACAATCCATTCTGAATGCAGCTGCAAGGCTGATCTTCCTTGCTAGACGTTCATCATCTGCTGATCCGCTGTCAGTCCCTCAATTAGTTACCTGTATTCTACCATATTCAATATAAAATACTTTTACTCACACAAAAGGCCATTAACCAAACTACACCCACGTACATCTCTTCATCTATCTCAAAATATCACCCAACCTGACCTCTCCGCTCTGAACAAGATCTGTGTCTCTCATCCACATTCATCATTAGCTCCCATTCACGACTAAAGGACTTTCGTCGGGCTGCACCCACTCTGTGGAATGCCCTCCCACACATAATAAGACTCTCCTCTAGTCACCAAACCTTAAAGCATTCCCTTAAAATTCACCTCTAGGCAAGCTTATCAAATTACGGAACCGCCCGCAAAACCTTCAGAAACGTTATTATTATTATTATCCTTTATTTATATGGCGCCACAAGGGTTCCGCAGCTCCCAACTACAGAGTACATAAACAAACAATCAAACAGGAAAACAGCAACTTACAGTTGAGGACAGTATAGGACAAGTAAAGGGTAAATAAACATAGTTACATCAGCAGATGACACTGGAATAAGTATCAGGTGGCAGAAGACTGCTGGATTTGGTGCAGTTGAAGATAATTAATGTAAGAAAAAGGATAAGCACATGAGGGAAGAGGGCCCTGCTCGTGAGAGCTGACATTCTAAACGTTCCGATCTAATTTACATCCCCACTGTACAGTCCACACATATCCTCACATATTTTCTCCCTCCACTTTCGCATTTTCCTGACCCCATGCTGGGTGACCATACCACACATAAGAGCTCCATTCCCACCATGGCCCTAACTGTGTGAAGTTTGTATCTTCTCCCCGTGCTTGTGTGGGTTTCCCACGGGTACTCTAGTTTCCTTCCTCCAACACTCCAAAAATATACTAATAGGTAAAGTGGCTTCTGACAAATTTAACCCTAGCGTGCGTGCGTGCGTACTGTCAAAGTCAAAAAATATTGCAGTACACACATCACGTACAAATTACACACAGATGGCCTCCGCACGTGTACTTGTTCTGCTGTGTGTGCACATATTAGCAATTTGCGTATGGTCGCTCCCGCGGTCGTGCGCATCAGCGCGTGGTATGGGTATTTACGGTAGAGTTTGTGGACGCATGGAGAGCTATCAAAACACATTACATATTTAATCCAAATAGTGCACAATGTACACATAGTCCCCCTGCACCACATCAGGAAGTAACAACAGTTTAAAGGGTTTCAGAACAAAGGGATTCACCTTTTCAGAATAGGAGGGGACAGAACAAGGTTATAAGGTGGTGTTTGGTATCCAGCTGAAGGGTATTTTAAGGGTAACATTCCAGTGTTGGTTTGAGGAAGATAGTTATGTGCAGGAGCAGAATATAGATATAAACTGTATTTACTGTACATTATGTATGCGGCAGGAATCCAGAGGAGACCACCCACATGAGCAGTTGGATCAGACATCGCCCACCTATTCAAACCGACCTATGACCTCTCCTGTACTGTAAATGTGCATCCCTGTGTCCAATGTACAAAGAGATTACAGTATCTATTGTATTGCTTTTTGGAAGAAGTGTATAAAGGGGTGGTCTTCAGTATGCCGGCGGTCGGGCTCCCGGCGACCAGCATACCGGCATACCGACACTTATTCTCCCTCGTGGGGGTCCACGACCCCCTTGGAGGGAGAATAAAATAGTGTGGCGCGCGTAGCGCGCCACCGTGCCTGTAGCGTGGCAAGCGCAGCGAGCCGACAAGGGGCTCATTTGCGCTCGCCACACTGTCGGTAAGCCGGCGGTCGGGCTCCCGGCGCCGGTATGCTGGTCGCCGGGAGCCCGGCATATCGTAGTGAACCCGTATAAAGAGAGCCCGTTGCTGGCCTGGTCAGACACAAGACTCACAACGTTATCTATCAGATAACGGAGGACCGGACCGGGAAGCGCAAGCGAATTCACTCACGTATGTACCATTGAATGTAGCCATTTACTCTGTTATATTTGTATTGTATTATTTGTATTGTAACCCCCTTTCAGCAATAATACGCTGTGGTTTCGGAACCCAGCGGTTTAATTACAATCTGGTGTCGTGTCTTCATTGCCCTGCTAAGGTTTAAAGTGTATTATTATTGCATTGCATTTGCTGTATAAGGTTTAAAGTGTATCACTGGGTGTGAACGCGCTGTGAGTACTTTGTACCGTCAGCGCGGCGTTTGTAAGCAAAGTCCGTACACAGTACGAGACTTTGTACGCTATTAGCGGACAAAGTACGTAGAGTGTGTATTAACTATAGCGGCCGCAGCGGCTCTATGGTAAAGTGTATTTAAGGTGTGTTTAAGGTATAGCTTTCATTCCTAAGGATAAATCAGTATTATCAGTACACATGTGGCAGGGAATATAGTTTGTAAGCTCCACTGGGGCAGGGACTGATGTGAATGGCCAAACATTCTCTGTAAAGCGCCGCGGAATATGTGTGCGCTATATAAATAACTGGTAATAAATAAATAATAAAATATCATACAACCCATCAAGAACCTTTGCAATCTGGTGGACAACTATGAAATAGGTAGCACCTATCCTTGTGTATCCATGCCTTTTTTCCCATAGATTGTAAGCTTGCGAACAGATCCTTCCTACCTCTGTCCGTTATTAACCAGTTTTGTTTTATCCCTGTTGTTTCCATTTGTAAAGTGCAACGGAATTTGCTGCGCTATATAAGAAACTGTTATTAAATAAATAAATACAGAGATGCGAAGGAGAAGTAGAAATATCTAGGTCCATATACATCTACTGTGTATATGGAGCATGTACTAGAGCACAGACCAGCTCTGATATTTGATGGTTGGCTACACACAAGATATGTGCAACCTTTTGTGGTCTTCTAGGAAATGACATTTCAGAGTGCAGCCAAGTGACACAAGAGGAGCACAGCATTATATAATGGCAACTTTCACTTCTTCCAGGTGTGCACCAAATCCACCATTCAGGCTTCAACTTAAAACTGAATCCATATAGAAAATAAATCTCTTTGCCATGCACTAAAATGTATTTTAGGATTCAGATTCAGGGCTTGCATCTTAGTTAAACACAAAGGAGAAATTCAGTTGTTTAATCGCGCCTGATCTCCCATCTGAAGTGACAGGAGATCGCAGGGCGATATTCTATTGTCCCCCTTATCGCTCTGATTGCGCCCATAGCAGTCGGGTACAGCCGCGTAAAGTGTTAAAATCAGACTATAAACGAATGGGCGCAACGCGAAAAAAGTTCTGTTTGGGAGTCCAAATGGGTCACTTATCGCGCATTTCGATTTGCCACCCTCAGGGGTAGCGAACTGAAATGAAGGTCTCGCTCCCGCCGACAGAAACATTTGAATAGCTGCCGGCGGGAGCGTGCGGGGCCCGCAACAACATTTTATTTCCCCCCAAGGTGTCTGTATAAGTGTGATGTCATGGAAGCCAGATTTAATGCCATATGCCAGGCATATGTACAAGCAGCTGAGAATTACACAAACGCATAGCTCCGGCCAAGAGTCTCAGGATCAGCCAGAGACACGCGAAAATATGTCAATTCTATACCGCATGTGTTGCAACTTTAAATATACTATGATTTATTTGCAGTACATGGATTTTGTGCACATACTCGGGCACAAGAAAAGGGGTGTAGTAGGGTATGCTGGCGGCCGGGCTCCCTGCGGCCGGCATACCGGCGCCAGAATCCCAACCTCCGGCATACCGACAGCTGGGTGAGTGCAAATGAGCCCCTTGCAGGCTCGCTGCGCTTGCCATGCTGTGGGCACGGTGGCGCGCCACACTATCTATTCTTCCTCCACAGGGGTCGTGGACCCCCAAGAGGGAGAAAAAGTGTCAGTTTGCCGGCTGTCGGGATTCCCGCGCCGGTATACTGTGCGCCGGGATCCCGACAGTCAGCAAACTGAAGACCATCCCAAGAAAAGAACTCGGCAGACGCCTGATAAGAGTAGAAACCTCCAAATCAGCCTTTGGGAACAAAGTATAGAATATCTACACATTCCACATGAAGCTCCTCTAGCCATGGTGAATTCCAGGCAACAAGCATCTGCGTAGAACATATCCAGTCCAGGCAATAAGCATCTGCGTAGATCATGTCCAATCCAGGCAATAAGCATCCGCATAGAACATGTCCAATCCAGGCAATACGCATCTTCATGGAACATGTCCAATCCAGGCAATAAGCATCTTCATGGAACATGTCCAATCCAGGCAATAAGCATCTTCATGGAACATGTCCAATCCAGGCAATAAGCATCTTCATGGAACATGTCCAATCCAGGCAAATAAGCATCTTCATGGAACATGTCCAATCCAGGCAATAAGCATCTGCCATAGAACATGTCCAATCCAGGCAATAAGCATCTGCCATAGAACATGTCCAATCCAGGCAATAAGCATCTGCCATAGAACATGTCCAACCCAGGAAATAAGCATCTGCCATAGAACATGTCCAATCCAGGCAATATGCATCTTCATAGAACACGTCCAATCCAGGCAATAAGCATCTGCCATAGAACATGTCCAATCCAGGCAATAAGCATCTGCCATAGAACATGTCCAATCCAGGCAATAAGCATCTGCCATAGAACATGTCCAGTCCAGGCTAGAAGCATCTGCCATAGAACATGTCCAGTCCAGGCTAGAAGCATCTGCCATAGAACATGTCCAATCCAGGCAACAATAATCTTAGTAGAACATCTGTAATAAAGGTGATAAAAATCTTCGAAAAACACCTCTAATCAAGCGGATAAACAACTGCAACTAAGGTGATTAACACCTGCATAGACCATATCCTGGGTTGCTCATAATAACACCTGCATAGACCATCACCTATGACGCTGATAAACACCTACATATGGCATCTCTAATAAAAGTGGCTAATATCTGCTTAGACCACCTTCAATTAAACGTTTGCGTCTACATAGAACATCTGCAATAAAGGTACACTGGCATATAATATCACCAATCACAGTAACAAACAGCTGCAAAGCACATCAAAATCAATGTGATAAACCCGCAAATAGAACACTGGTAATCAAGGTACAGTAGTACACAGCTGCATAGAACATCTGCACACAATGTGAAAAACATCTACATAGAACAACGCCAGCATCGCAATAGAACATCGCCAATCAAAACGATAATCCTCTGCACAGAACATCCGCCATCAATGTAATAAACGTGCACATAGAACATCTCTGCCTACAACAACAGTTACACAGAATAACTCTCTACACTCAGATACACGGACCTGCTGCGCTCTACTGAAGCAAGCGCAAAAACGATCAGACCCCCGTAAAGAAAAACTTTTTTAAAAAACAAAGAAAAGAAAAAAGAACAAATACATTTAATAATCTAATGACCTCTGGGAAAACCAAATAATTGCACTCAAACTTCAAACAAGCAGATCAGAGACTGACATTGTTTAGTAAGTGACCATTGAAGTGCAGCTGGGCGAAATAATTATAACCATTTGCATTTAGGTTTAATTGGAGCTTCTGAAAATTTGAATCTCTCTCTACAACTAATATGCGCGGTCACCACTGTGGGGTGCACCTAGTCGTCAGAGTCTTTATCAAGAGACAGTCCTTGCCACAAATACAGAGAGGGTGTTGTTATATTACTTATCTCTTTAAAGAATAACTCTCTAACTCTAAATTATTTTAAAATATTTTATAAAAATTATTTAAAATTAATTATTTTGATGAAAAGGCTTCTAAAACAAGTTTTCAGAGATTAGAAAAACTATTTAACTGGGTAATGGGACATATATTTTGGGTAGCCATCCACTTTTTATTCTTATGCTTTTGGTGACTACTATGCATGCTCGACTACTCTTCCACAATGTCCAGGGAGACTCCTCAATTTCACAGTTTTACATTTCTTAGAGAGTAGACCTCCAAGAACCTGATGCTATGCAGCATGGGGAGGAGCCTTTTTGACAAAAGCCGCATCGTCCATCATACTCCTCCCCCCCCCATTGCCACGTCCGGAAACCTGATGCCTCATAGTGGAAAGTAGGGCCACCAACACCCTCGAATGTCCCACTTGGACCTTCCATCCAAAAAGATCTAGTATGGGGAGGCATCCAGTATCAGCATGTACAGTATGTCAAAATGTTGTTCTTCTCCCCAGACCGCTCTCCCTGCATCATTTTTCTTGTGTCGGTCTCTACATGTTCCAATGCTTTCACAAACTCAACATGTCCAAAAATTAACATATTGCACCCCCCAAGCTATCCATGACCCTCTCACCTCCCCTGCTCTCATTTTCTGTTGACAGGACGACACTCTACTCTCTCCCACAAGTCCCCAACTTCTCTCCTTCTCTTCCCATATGCAGTCATAACCACAATCTTGCTGCTTCCACTTTTATAATATCTCTAGGATTAGATCCTTCATTGCCATGGAAACCTTGTTCATGCATTAGTAATTTCC
Source organism: Pseudophryne corroboree (assembly GCF_028390025.1). NCBI lineage: Eukaryota > Metazoa > Chordata > Amphibia > Anura > Myobatrachidae > Pseudophryne > Pseudophryne corroboree. The sequence goes on from NC_086444.1 coordinate 67,471,557, forward strand.
TGACTAGACTATTGCCATCTCCTGCTCTCTGGCCTTCCTCTCATTCATCTCTCCACACTGCAATCTAACATGAATGCTGCTGCCTGTGTCAGGTACCTCTCCTGCCGTTATGTGTCGCCATCCCATATTGCAAAATAGTATTGTTTAAACACTGCACGGTCCCTTATGAAGCCCCCAATCGCTCGGCTCACTCCTGTATCTTCGATCTCATTTTGTCCACTCCCCCTCTACTCCCCCACCTGTAGTGCCCTCTACTCTACAACTCCCTCAGACGTTCTACCAGATACCTTTCTTTCAAATGAGCCTTCAAGATTAATTTCTTCATTCAAGCTTATTAGCCCTTGTAACCCTATTCAGCAGCTCCGAATTCTCTCCCAGCTCATTCTCCTGGTTACTCCCACCCCCTCCCCTCCAAGACTCTAAGCCCTCAGAGCCGGGGCGCGTTTTCTTCGTTCTCTCCCCCTAGCACTAGCTCTGTCACTAGTGCACATTTGCTCCCCTATCTAAATTTTTCCAACCGGTGACCATGATCCTGCCTGTCCACCCACTTAATGGATATAGGGTCATTTGTTGCTGCCTGGCCCCTACTCTCCATTATGAGGCCCATCATTGATTTGCTTCAACAAGCCCTAGTTTGTCTATCTTACATTCTGCTACCCCTACCACCCATGTGGTTTCAGGTTTATCCTATGTACTTATACTATATTTAGGTGAGCGTTTTTACACTGTACGATGCTGTGGACACCTGGTGGCACCCTAAAAATAAAAGTCAAAAATAAAATGGCTATATCACGGTATACTGAAGAGGATGAGCTAGACCTCCAGGTGAGTAGTATTCTTTCTAGTGGATCTGATGTTATAGACTGTAGAGACTGAAATGTCAGCACAGCAAGTTATTCATTGGATAGACGGTGATTATTCACCAACATAACTAGTCATCTACAGGTTAAAGTGCAGGTGGAAATGTGGGAACACGTCATTCTGATCTAATAATATGATCTGATGCTTCTCCACAAAGTTAATGTGCAGACTCCTTGTGCGTCCAAAGGCCACTTGGGATTGCCCAGAATAATTCCATGTTGTCCACTACTCACAAAAGGACAGGCGGTATTTAATAAGAAAGATAGAAATGTTACTTACAATAACAAATGTCCTATTACCCAAATGGAAGGATAACTTGTTAGCTAGAAAAATGTGAGCCAATGAGCTCATATTTCAGAAAACATAGTAAGGCAAATTGTCATATGAGCTACAGTATATTAAAATATCCTCCCAATTTCTCAGTAACCAACACTAAGAACCTTAGAATGGAGACCCGAAATGTGACCACCAGCAATACGCCGGTTGGCACAGGGCTAATTTGCCCAGAGCGGCAAAGCCTACAAAAACTATTTCAACTACAGATGTGTCCTCATATATCATTGCTGCAGTCGTGCCAAACAGCCCCTCTTGGCATGCAAGGTCCCGTGAGACTCTGCTAACGTTGGGTATCTTTTTTGCTGAAAATGCATCTTAGGCGCAATGCACTGCCACTAAAACGCACCAGGAGACTGTGCTGATTCATTTGATATGCAACACTTGTACAGTATATCTGCATACCTCCCAACTTTTTAGGAGTCGGGACCGTCACGCAACAAAGTCCAAAAAAGGGGCGGGACCAAAGTAAAAAAAAGGGGCATTACCACATGTGGAATTGGCGTGGCTTCCATGTAGTGGGAATGGCCTCACACAGTAGACCAGTTTTTCCGTCATTTTGGGGGGGTGCCCAGAGCACCCTGAGCAGCCCTCTGCTCCCCTCCAAGTACTGAAAACATGCCGTGCGCACAGCATGTACTCAGGGATTGTTATTATTATTTTCCTTTATTTATAAGGCGCTACAAGGGTTCCGCAGAGCCCAATTACAGAATACATAAGCACATAATCAAAACAGGAAAACAGTGACTTACAGTTGAAGACAATATAGGAGAAGTACAGGGTAAATAAACAGAACTACATCAGTAGACAACACTGAGATAAGTATCAAGGTGGCCGAAAACTGCGGGATTTGGGCAGTTGTGCATTATTAAACTAAGAAAAGGATAAGTACATGAGGGAAGAGGGCCCTACTCGTGAGAGCTTACATTCTAAAGGGGAGGGCCAGACAGACAGGGGTGACCGAGCATGGGACAGAGGGTTAGGATGAGATTTGGCTGGGTTTGGTAAAGAAGTGGGACTTAAGAGCCCGTTTGAAGTTCTGTAGGGAGGTGGAGAGTCTAAGGGGGAGAGGTAAAGAATTCCAGAGTAAGGGAGCAGCACGTGAAAAATCTTGGAGATAGGAGTGGGAGGAAGTAATCAGAAGACAGGAGAGTCAGCGTGCAGTAGCAGAGCGAAGAGGACGGGTGGGAGAGTAAAGGGAGATAAGGTCAGAGATGTAGATGGGAGAGGAGTGGGTGAGGGCTTTGTAAGCGAGTGTGAGAAGTTTGAATTGGATTCTGAAAGGGAAGAGAAACCAGTGAAGGGCTTGTAGGAGAGGAGGACGTAGTGCGTTTGGTGAGGAAGATGAGCCGGGCTGCAGCATTCAGGACAGATTGGAGTGGAGAGAGGTAATTGTCAGGGAGGCCAGTTAGGAGATTACAGTAATCCAGTCTGGAAATAATCAGTGAGTGGATAATGGTCTTGGTGGCATCCTGGGTGAGAAAAGGTCTGATCCTGGAAATGTTTTTGAGATGAAAATGACAGGTTTGTGAGAGGTGCTGAATGTGTGGTTTGAAGGAGAGGGAGGAGTCAAGGATTACGCCAAGACAGCGTACTTGGAGGCTAGGGGAGATAGTCGTGCCATCAATGGATAATGAGATTGTGCGGGAGGGTGGGATGATGATCAGCTCAGTCTTAGAAATGTAAAGTTTAAGAAAGCGCTGGGACATCCAGGAAGAGATAGCAGAAAGACAGTTGGAGATACGAGTGAGGAGAGCCGGGGAGAGATCAGGGGGGGAGAGGTGGATTTGAGTGTCATCAGCATAGAGGTGGTATTGGAAGTTAAAAGAACTAATGAGTTCACCTCAGAGGACGTATAGAGAGAGAAAAGGAGAGGACCAAGAAAAGAACCTTGGGGAACACCAACAGTTAGTGGAAATGGGGAGGGGGGGGGGGGGGTAGTGTCACGAGAGGAGACTGAGAAGGAACGATCAGAGAGGTAGGAGTGCAGCCAGGAGAGAGCAGTATCGCGTAGACCAAGAGAGTGAAGGATTTGCAGAAGGAGAGGGTGGTCCACAGTGTCAAAAGCAGCAGAGAGGTCACGAAGAATAAGCAGAGAGTAGTGGCCCTTAGATTTGGCTGCATGGAGGTCATTGCAGACTTTTGTGAGGGCAGGGATCACTCGCTGTCCAAATAGCGAGACTGTCCCACTGGAAACTGAACAGTTGGGAGGTATGTATCTGTGTGCAACTGAATCTGTATTGGAAGTGCTACAATGCAGCGGGCGTGACTTCTTTTCATGCCAAGTTCCCTTGTGCTTCATATACAGACTCAGCCACGCACAGATACACAAGTGTTATATATCAAATTAATCAGTATAGTCTCTAGACAAATTCAGCAAGAAAAGAAGCCCAGTGCTAGCGGGGTTGCATGGAACTTGTCAGGGTGGGTGTAGTATGGCTGACCGGCGGTCTCCTGACCGGCGGTCAGCTTACCGACGCCGGGATCCCGGCGGGGAGGGGCGAGTGCAGCAAGCCCCTTGCAGGCTCGCTGCGCTCGCCACGGGTTCTATTCCCACTCTATGGGTGTCATGGACACCCACGAGTGGAAATAGTCCCTGTTGGTCGGCATGCCGACCATCGGGAAGTGAGCCGTCGGGCTCGTGGAGGAGGTCATGTGACTGTCGGTCAGCTGACCGGCGGTCACTTGAATACCACCCGTCAGGGTACGCGCGTCCACATCTCCCGCTGTGTGGTAGATCGAGGCTGGATGTATGAGGACACATCTGTATGTAGCAATTTAACACCAAACTAATTCTGGCACATTAACTTGTTAAAACACAGAGACAGTAACTTATTAAATGATTTCTAGAATACAGAAAAAATCCACAATTCTCTAGATAAAAAAAACAAAACAAGAAAAAAACCCAAGGAATAATGACACACAAAAGGTATTATATGAAAGGGTTTATTTGAAATTAAAAGGATAAAAAAATGGGAGAATTTACTCACTTGCTACACCTGTGAAATATGGGACAATCTCAATCTGACTGGTCTACAAGTAAAATGAACCTCCTAGCACAGTGATGGCTAACCTTGACACGCCAGCTGTTGTTGAACTACACATCCCAGCATGCCCTGCATCAGTTTTAGCATGGCCAAAAAGCAAAACTGTAGCAGGGCATGCTGGGATGTGTAGTTCAACAACAGCTGGAGTGTCAAGGTTAGCCATCACTGTCCTAGCGTTACACGTCATTATAAGCATGATTCCGGTGATGCCACCACAAGCAGACTGTCACGATCCGGGTATCTGGACGCCATTACTTACCCTTCAGATGCCTCCTAAGGCTGGCTCAGCGTTCCAGGACCGGATCCCGCTGTTCCTGAGTTTCCACATGCAGAATGTCAGAGTGGTGATTTCATCAGCCGCGGCCTCCGCTGTGCCCGCGTGGTTAAATGTGCGCTTGTCAGTCTGGCGTCTCCTGTCTCCTGTGGCCGGCGTCGCCATTACGGTTTCAATTCTCACATGGATTACAAACCAAACTTCCCTCCAAGTGTCTGCATGGGCGCAGCCATCTTGGATTTTGTCATCTGAGCATTTCCACCAATCTGCTGTCTGTATGGTTGATTTGCATAATTGCCTAGCCAACCCCTTCCTTGCTGCAGGTATAAGTAAGCTGTGCCTGAGCAAGGAAGGCGTCAGTGCTTTGGTTGTCTAACCTAGTTCCAGTTTGTCTCTCTCCTGTGGTTGTCTTCCAGGTTCCAGCTCCTGTCTCCAGACTTCTGCTATAGAGACCCGCACCAGCATTCCATCTGCGGTGTAGCCTGACTCTCCGATCCATTCTGGACTCACCTGTTTCCAGCTACAACAATCACCTGCTTCCAGCCCAGCTTCCAGCAGTGTACAGCTTCTCTTAAAGGGCCGGTGTCCTTTCTGCAGTTTACCACTCTCCACCGGTATTATTATTTCACCGCTCTCAAACAATCACCTGCTTCCAGCCCAGCTTCCAGCAGTGTATAGCTTCTCTTAAAGGGCCGGTGTCCTTTTCTGCAGTTTACCACTCTCCACCGGTATTATTATTTCACCGCTCTCAAACTCCAAACTTCATTATTATTTCATCGCTCTCAAGTTCGTTTATTATTTAACTGGTTCCAGCCAGTATCCACTCCGTACCAACAACAGTCTGGTTCCAGCCAGTATCCACAGCAGCCGTTTTACCTTCAGCAGCCCAGCCTTTCCTGGAACATCAGCTGGTACGATCCTGGGTTCTCTCCATTGCTACAGTCAGGCCTGGTAAGGACTTTCCAACTAGAAGATTATAAGAACTGTCTCACACTACCAGTGCCTGTGGCCCTTGCCACCCTGTAGTACCCAGGAATTGTATTTATCCTCTGTTGACTTTTATGTTTCCTTTACTGCTGCTGTGTTACGGAATTTGTCATAATAAACATCATTGACTTTTATCCTGGTTGTCGTGGTCACGCCTTCGGGCAGTTATTCTACATGTTACTTACATGTCTAGGGGTCTGATACAACCTCCCAGGTTCCGTTACATCTCAGCCCCTACAACTGAGGCTGCCTCCTGTCAGCTCAGGCCCTCAGTTGTGACACAGACCTGTGTGAGAGCCAGCGAGCATTGGTGACTTTTCTTTAAGATACCTTACTACTCATATAAAGGATAAATCGTCTGAATGACAGTTGGCAGCTGATTGGCTGCTACTTTATCTCCGTCCACCTTACCTCCATTCAAGGCTTAGTAAACAGACCCCTATGTCACCTGTACTCAAGCATGGATATCACCAATACCTGGACTGTTAATGTGCCATAAGGACCGAGACTGGGAATGGTTTCCATAGGGGATATTACATCCACACAAAAGGTTATTAAGTGTCCTATTATTTCATATCCTATATAACGCTGTTAAGTTTAATATGTTGGTAATTATGACCCATTCCAGTGTCCTGTGTTGTTTTTAACCTTAGCCCAACTGCTAAACTATTTGTCAACCCACTTAGATGTCCTGAGACATCACTGATACCACAGGGATTATGGTGTGTACACACGGTGAGATCCTTGCTATGCCCAATTTTCACTTTGCGATTTCCCTTGAACTCCCCGGAGCCCGGCACCACCGATTTTGACTAACTTTTCTTGAGATATGGACTATGTGTGCTTACGATTTTGGCTTATGTGAGATTTTGGCTTATGTGAGATGTCATTGACATGTGAGATGAACTAGATAGTACACTGTGATCTAGCAAGGATTGACTTGCCTGCACAGTCTATCTTTTCTTGCGAAACCGACCTGGCGGGACCGCGCATCGGGATCGCAAGTGACATAACACCTTGCGATTTGCACTAACTTTTCTTGCGATTTTGACTATATAGTCAAAATTGAAAGAAAATATCTCACAGTGTGTACACACCATTATTAGATGGCTCTGCTTTGGTGTTACTGATGGATACTGATGTAAGTTTGAGCACATACTGTTATTGGCCTCTCCCATCTAGCATCTAAGCACCACCAGCTGCCCACCTCTCTCCTCTGTCTCCACTAATACAGTAACAGCGTACAGTACCTCTCAGCTTTTTACATTAAGGAGTTGGGATGGCAGGATGATTGCACAAGAAGGGGGCAATCGTGGACCTCCCCCTCGACTCATTAAGGTCCCCTGGGCACACCATGGCAGCTGTGTGTGACACTCGTACACTGGTGCCTCTGCTAAGCAGGGCAGCAAGAAACACAACACACCTCCCAACCTCCCGATCTAATTGGGACAAAGCTATACCGATCAAGACTAAAAGCCCCCAAATCGGGACTGTCCCTTCAAAACTGGGACAGGTGGGAGGTATGCCACAGGAGCGTACAGGTCACTGCTTCCGCACCCACTATCACTGAAATACTCTGTGCTGCTTATCGGATTGGTTACAGCTTGTTGTATTACCTCCCACTTTAGAACTGTACACACATGAACATGCAAGACATAACAAAAAGGTGCTCTAGTTAAAATCATCATATGCCTACTGCATCGTCATACCGTGCCCCACATTTATTCCAGATCCGACTACCCCCCATCTGCCTTTCACTTCATTCCCACTGCCCACATTCCATACAAATCAGGAAGGAGGAGACAGATTCAAGAGCTATTCATGCAGTGTAAAATAAGTAATGACTACAGTAGCAAAGAGAAATGAAAGATAGAAAGATCCACACAAAAAAAAAAAAAGAACATCCTCTCAATAACAAGATGTAGAAACTATGTAATGACTTTATGGCTTAAAACTAATGAATAAAATGCTTGTCACCGAGTAAGACTGTGATGTCCTCTTCACTGTAATGAGTCTTTCTTCTGAGTGGGCGAGGAACTTTCCCAACTGAATAACGACAAGCCAAAAGGCAGCCTTTATCTCCCATCCTGAACGAGAAGTAGTATTACATCCAAAAGGCAATTCAACTTCCCGATACCAGAGAGGACTTCACAGTAATGAAGATAAATGAGATAACTTGAAGAAGTTCTGCTGAAGGATCCAAAGACCCTGCTTCTTTAATTAGGTTTCATATAAGCAGATAATGGACTGAACTTTATTTATCTTTACAATCATTTTATTTGCAAGTAGATGCAAGAGTCCGGCGAAATGCATCACCGTGTTACGTAGAGAAGTGAATGCAGCTACAGTAAATACATGTGGCAGTGATCATTAAAGATTATAACGCATAGGACTCACCAGCAGAGGATATAGGCCCTCATTCCGAGTTGATCGCTCGCTAGCAGATTTTAGCAGCATTGCACACGCTAGGCCGCCGCCCTCTGGGAGTGTATCTTAGCTTAGCAGAATTGCGAACGAAAGATTAGCAGAATTGTGAATAGAAAATTCTTAGTAGTTTCTGAGTAGCTCGAGACTTACTCCTACACTGCGATCACCTCAGTCCGTTTCGTTCCTGGTTTGACGTCACAAACACGCCCTGCGTTCGGCCAGCCACTCCCCCGTTTCTCCAGACACTCCCGCGTTTTATCCTGGCACGCCTGCGTTTTTCCGTACACTCCCAGAAAACGGTCAGTTTCCGCCCAGAAACACCCACTTTCTGTCAATCACACTCCGATCACTTCAACGATGAAAATTCTTCGTTCGGACGTGAGTAAATCTACTAAATTTTGTGCTAAAATACTTATCGAAACGAGCGAACAACTCGGAATGACCCTCATAGAGGGTTATTCAGAGTGGTTGACAAACCAAAAAAGTTAGCAATTGGGCAAAACCATGCTGCACTGCAGGGGGGGCAGATGTAACATGTGCAGAGAGATTTAGCTTTGGGTGGGGTGTGTTAGAACTGAAATCTAAATTGCAGCGTAAAAATAAAGCAGTCGGTATTTACAATGCACAAAAACAATGTAACCCACCCAAATCTAACTCTCTCTGCACATGTTACATCTGCCTCACCTGCAGTGCAACATGGTTTTGCCCAATTGCTAACTTTTTTGGGTTTGCTAGCAACTCTGAATAACCCCCTGAATACACACTCAGTAATACCCCTTTTACACTCGCATGAAAATCCCGGGATTTTGCACGTGAACGCGCATCATCCCGGGATTTTTCGCAGTGTGAAAGGGTACAGGGTCAATTTCCCGGGACGAGCATCTCGGGATTTCAACCCAGGTCTCGACCAGGGTTGGTCCCAGGACCGTCCCAGGAAGCTGTGTAGTGTGAAAGGGCCCGTCCCGGGATTCACTATCCCGGGACTGTTAAAAGGCCTCGGATTGGAGCTTTCTTGGGCTCAGAAAAGAAGATGTCATCTTTTCTGAGCCCAAGGCCATTTCTAATGACATACATATGAATTTGCAGGGATATCCCGGGATCAGTGTAAATGGGGCTGTCCCGGGTCGATCCCAGGTCTTAGTGCAGTGTGAAAGGGGTCAGTCCCGGGAATGCATCCCGGGAGTGACCCGGGTGTGTGAGTGTAAAAGGGGTAAAACTAGCACATGAGCAAAGCATGATCTACACTCAAATGACAAGTGTACATACACAGATGTGGGGAGGGGGGGATGCAACCAAAAATATGGTAATAAGCAGCCAGCAACTAATAAAACTTTACATTATTTAAGAACAGGTCAGTTGGTGTCTGTAACCAAGCAAGTTCTACAGCAGAATTGGTTTCACTCAGTGTTGTTGTGAATTTACTATTTGTATTATGTGGAAGTCTGCGCTAAGTATCACAAACAAAGCTTTAGGACTCGTATATAAATACACTAGTTTATTAGGTCCGCAATGAGAAAAAAAATCACCATTTACTGAGAGTTTATAGCAAAGCATCTATCCCGCTGTTCATCCCTTTGGATGATAATAATTAACCCCACAGCAAATTAAAGGTAAAACATCAACTAGGCAAAAAATGGCTTCAAATTCGCTGAACTGCAACTTAAATTTGCTGTCTCAAGAAACAGGTTTTCCAAAAGCCCACATTTTCTCTCCATTTATACTGCAGGGCTTATAATGTATACACTGGAGACCGATAAATCCATATGAAAGTCAGATTTAACATTTTTATTTTGCAGCCCGTAAAAATAAAACCATCCATTACCCATACAGCAGGGCCTGCATCGTTAATTAGTGTGCAATTCAGGAGAGAAATGAGGATTCCAATGTTTCTTTATTAAGAGCTAACTATAAACAGTTATTATTTCTCTGGAGTAAACCTCAGCAGAAGTTTGACAAGAAGACCAAGCTCCGGAACCAAGGAGAAGAGACAGAGACATGAGGTCAGACTGCCGCTGGTTCAGTTGCAGTGTAAAATGTGTCCCACCCTGGCTTTCCCAAACCCCGACATTACAGTCCAGATTTTAAGGGGAACCATGTTCGAGTCCAGGGGGTATATTTACGAAAGATCGATTTTGATAGATTTCAGATCAATTAAAACAGATCTTTACCGATGTTGGGTTTACAGGGCTAAAACACGCATTGACTACCATTTAAAAATGAATATGAAAAAATCATCTGTTAGTCAATGAGTGTTTTAGCCTTGTAAGTCCAACATCGATAAAAATAGATTTTAATGGATCTGAAATCTATTAAAAGCGACCATAATCGACCTTTAGTAAATATACCCCCAGATGGTAACTCAGGGACTCCAACCAATAAACTCAGGAGATACAGATGTGAGGGAACAGTTGCTAATATAATTCCTGAGTACTATATAAAATAATCACTTACTATTCTTGTATATTATAGAATATAATAGTTTATGCTGTAACTATGGCATACAAAGTTTACACAGTGCTCCCGAAATTTGTGGAGTTCTTTCGGACTCCAGGAAGAATAGACCAGACTCTCGGATCCCACCCATTTCCCCAGTATAAAGTGATCCAGTGCTTGGTGGCATGATTTGTGGCGAGATTAAGCATAGTACAGCAGGGGGTGTGGGGTTGGGACAAAATTACACGATACATCCCACCTCACGGCCCTCACTCTAGATGTCACCTCTTGGATCTCCCAGACGTAACATTTTAGGGTTGGCCACTGAGGTACAGGTCTCCAATGGTTGATGGCTTCTAACTTTCATTAGGAAATCATCGATGGATGACCACCACACTTGCGCAAAGCTCCACCAATGGACATTTGTCATCGACACGCAGCACTGTATTTCCTCCATCACAGGCTATGAACCATAGATGGTTGCTAACCACTGAGGGTTGATGGCCATTCCTAGAACATTTACAAAGTCGGTATTATTGGAGAAAATCAAAACACCTTTGTTAATGATGAGGGCGGTGATAGCATGGAGGGTTGGCTTTGGTGTAACGTATATACTTTATTTCCACCTCTCGCCTAGGTGCGCACGTAACTCTCCAAAGCATGTCACGAGTGTGGAGAGGAGGTGTACACCCTGAAGTGTCACTTTTATATTGTCAGTATAGTTGATGATTGAATTAAGCCTTATCAAATACACTACACATAATTCCCAACCAGGAAAACGGAATACATGAAACCGCACAGATCCAGCACAGAGCGTATCTTACATATAAACATACCTGGAATTTTGCCAGCAAGTAAGAACCACTTGGCATATCTAGTCTGCCCATGTACACTGCCAATTAACCTATCAGTATATTTTTTGGATTGTGGGAGGAAACCGGAGTACCCGGAGGAAACCCACGCGAGCACGGGGAGAATATACAAACTCCACACATTTAGGGCCATGGTGGGAATCCAACCCCTGACCTCATTGCTGTGAGGTAGTAATGCTAACCATTACACCATCCGTACTGCCTTGCTATAACAGTCGCTAGGGCACCCTGGCGCTTTCTGAGAAATTCTAATATTCATCAAAACACTCATTACCAGTTCACAAAGGAACCGCTGACATTCCTAGCCCCTTGTGAATTAATAGCACAAGTACTGCTTTTGCCTCAAACTGGCCGCCTCCACTGTATGGAAATCACTTGTATTTTATTTATAAAACACCTCGTATATTCTGACTGGAAGTCAGGGGCAATACATTGATTATCAGACTAGACGCAGCGTAGCTGGGGTTCTAAAGACACAGATGCATAAGCACAGCAGGCTAGGAGCGATAACACTGCCACAGCTGGGAAACAATACGTGTCACTGGCTCGCACACACAGCAAGCCTTTTTTAATATTTAACATTATTCACCTCTCTGGGGAAAACGTTGGCTCTCTGTCCTGATTGAAAAGGTTAAGCTATGGGCAGATGGTTCACTTCCTTCCTTTTGTGCTCAATGCAAATGGGGTTTTCAGTATGGACCCCAAATAATCATAATGTAACACATTTGAATTCCAAGGCACGCAGCAAGCCTGTAACAGAGTTTATCCAATGCTATAAATCTTGCAGTGCTTTATATGCCTGTGAATATTAATGCAGAGAAGCAATTAAAAGTTATTTTTTTAGGAACGCAGGCAAACTGCTTCATTGTCAGTGTAGATTGTTTGAAAGTTGATATACAGTGGCAGGGGGGACTTGGTGACAATATAAAAGGAGCCAGGCTCACTGAAACACGGCCTTCTGGGTTATACACTCAACAATGCAGATGGTGAGTAACTGGTATAGGAATTAGACGTACCTGGCCATCTGCTTATATGCTTCCTCAGCCACGGCAAATATATGAGGGTCCATGTCGCCCATGTTTTGCCCGCTGTACGCGTAAATGACATCTTCACCATAAATTGGCAACTGTTCATATGGGTTAATGGCAACTAGCACGATACCTAAAAGGAAAGGAAGACAGCACCATAAAAGACTGAGCAGCATTGCAACTTTCATACAGTACACTTCCACCATTAATCTCGAACCTCAAAAACAATATGACAGTGTGCTGACCATTGCTGGTCCGTGTTGGGTATTACTAAATTAATGTGTCAAGAACTACAGATAGAAGCTGTCAAAATGTCTCAGGCGGTACTGGCCCATGCTGGGTAAGGTTAACATATGTTGTACAAACCCACCCTGTAACATCCTGCTCGGCGTGCCTCAATTCTTATTTTTATTGGCTGGCTACTGACTTGGATAAGGGCAATTTACACAGCTAGTGCACCTGAGAATCTTTTACAGGACGATAAAAAGTCATGCTGTCCCTAGGCATTACATTATTGCACCCACACCTAACCCTAATTAGTTCAGGTGTTAAGTGCTTGATGATGGTACATGAGGTCTGGTGTTTGAGTCCCCTGCACCAAGTGCTGTGTATTTTTTGTTTTAAATGGAAAAGTATTATTAATAAAATACACATATATATTACAATTAGCATCCCATTCTGCACTGAACAACAGTGGAATGAGAGTGGTCTCGGGCAGACTGTTGTCAAAGTCAGAAAAATATCACAATGCACACTGCCATATTTGCACCTCATATGTGTCCCTGCTGCGCATGCGTGCGCTCTCCCGTGCGTGCACATACTCGCTGTTGCGGGCACCCGCAGGCGCACGGTATGCGCATTTACGGTAGAGATTGTATGCGTCTAGCGGGCAAATCTTTCGTTACATATTTTCACCATATAATGTATTTTGTAGATTATGGTCCCTTTGATAGAATCTGAAAGTTTGGTTAATGTAGCATGTTCATGGACAGAGAAATCCCTCTTTGTTTGATACGAAGGGTCAGACAGGAGTAATACAGTGGTGTTTAGTATCCATCGGAAGAATATTTAATTAGCAATATTCCGGTGTTGGTTTGAAACAGATTAATCGCTCGTGCGAATAGTTATGGACATAAGAAGTTTATGTCCATTACTATTATTTGCACTTATCCATGCGGCGGGAAACCTAGTTTCCCACCCACCTGAGCAGTTGGAAATTGTCACAGCCCACCTGTATGAATCAACCTATGACCTTTTGTTATAATGCGAAGACGAATTCCTGTGTCCAATAAACAATGAGATTGTAGGGACCATTGAATTGTATTGTGTGTGGGGCATAAATAGACAAGCCGATCACATCCAGCTCTCACTCTTCAACGGTTCTCATTGCTGATAATCGGGAGCTGGATGTCCAGAGGCGCATGCGATCGTTCCCTTTGTGCGTAAGTTTTCTCCGCAATCATATTGTCTTTCTAGTTATTGTGGGCCATATCTCTCTCTCTCTTCTCCTCTTTCTCTCATTTTCCCTTAAATGTAATTGTGTTGTATTGTATTCACTGTGTAGTTATCTGGTTAGTTAGTCTATGTTATATTGGTAGTGTAAGACTTGTATTGTATTATTCTTTTCTCAAGTATAACAATCACATAAGGCGTTAGACCCTAAGTACGGTATCTGTGTATTTCTTATAGTGTTAAGTATTCTCAGAGCGTTTTTAAAGTTAATAAGGTTACTCTGTGTTGCATCCACACCCTATCTCTACACCAAGGTTTACTGCATAATACACTGTTTTATGGTATAGTTATAAAGGTTTAACATTGTGAGCGTCTGCGCCGCTGGTGATCTCCTCGTGGTCCCGAGCGTCCGCAACGCTATAGCGAATCATTACGTTAGTCGGCAGCCTATAGCGTGCCTGCCAGTGATCTCTTGGCCGTAAGCGAACGTGACGCTTGAGCGTCTCGACTACGGCTAAACGATTGTTACGCAACGTGCGTACCCTTACGGTACTCCAGACGTAAACAGCGTACAGTGCTCTTAGGCCTCTTAAAGGGTTTTTAAGTAAGATAAATATTCAGCTTTATCACTGTGCAAGGGTTCTGTTGCAGCTGGCCTGCTTTACTGCGCCCACCAAGTAGCACCCCTAGGGATCAATACTCCAGACTGGTGGACTTCTCCACTGGCACTTGCATTGTCAGAAAAAAATTTCCAGGACGACCGAACCGACTTGCATATTGTGAACCAGGATCCATTCATCATTGTCTATTGATGCTGCACGGGTCAGTAACCAATAGGATTCTTCAGTTTGGAACACGGCCCACAGGACAGCCTTAATTGCCATCCTTTTGCCAACTGTGAACCAGAATCCATCCGTTCCAACATTGGTATACAGAAGACCCCTTACTTGGATCCCTGCATTGGAACACAGGATCGCTAAACTGTCTTACTAACTGTCTTGGCTTTTCAGACGTAACCATTATTGTCCCAGTTCATACTATGGACTATTGCCCTCAAATGGATTTATTTCTGTGGAGTCCACTATAAGCCCAGCAACTGGTGTATAGTCAACTGATTGATTTATCAAAGTATTCATGTATACTTTTTTATATATAATATTGTTTATGTTTTTAGTGTTATTACACAATAATGAAATAACCATTTTTAGTGATATTGTTTTAGCGCTGTATCTTTCTATATTGTTACCCCTAGGGCATGTGCCTAGTGGGAAATCCACCACTGGCCACAACTGATGCAAAGAAACAGCGGGTGTCCCTATTTTCATGGGTACGACCACTGGGTGCACAGAACTTACACCAGGTGACAATACAATAACCTGACCCAGGTACTAAAAAAATGCCGGATCCCATGTAAATCCATAAACAAGACGCTGTACAGAGGGGAAGCTCCACAAACACACCTTGGGACATTTATGAAAAGTAGTGCAAGGTTTCTGTAGTTGGAGGCAGTCATACTGAAATGAACCTGTAATGAGGTTCTGTTATAGGAACTGACTCTGTAAACCAACATTCAGCTGCCTGGAGGGACCTGCAATGGGACAAATGCTCACTTACCACAATAGGTGTAGATGTGGTTTGACTCTAAGAAGCGGACCTTGAGGTTGTGGAGCACCGCCGGCTCGTGGAGGTAACTGAGGGCCGTCAGGTCATTTTCTCCCACCAGAATGTCGGGGTTACGTAAGTGAGGCAACGGGTGTTTGGCTGGATCCACAGGAAACTCCAAAACCTGAAACAGATTAAATATTGTACATTAGAAAACACAGTCAATCAGTATCCCGGAGACGCTGGATTGGTATACAGGGAATTCAGTAACCCGCGTGGACTGGCCAGCTCAGAGTCCAGATCTTAACCCCACTGAGAACCTCTGGAATGAATTGGAGCGACGGGTGTGTTCTAGGCCGACTCCACCTTCTTCAGTGTCGCAGTTGGTCACTGTACTTAAGACGGAATGGCAAAACATACCGCCTGCTGTTTGCCAAGAAGGGTGACTGCAGTGGTGGACCTACAAAGTACTGACATCAATAAAATCGTGTTGATTTATTTGCGGTCAGTGTGCAATCATTTTTGTCTACATACTGTACTTCAATGTTCATTTTGCATTCAGAATCTGGGCATCATATATTTCACTCTACTGCAACTCTGAGTAGAATTAGGTCCAATACATAGAATGAATATGAAACCATTCTATTAATTGGCTGCCACAAAGAAAGGTGTAAGTGCAGCTTCTCACTACAGATTTAACATCTGATTGGTACAAAGTGAGTCACAGAAGCACAAGTGGGAGATAGGGATTTGCTGTCAGACAGA
Source organism: Pseudophryne corroboree (assembly GCF_028390025.1). NCBI lineage: Eukaryota > Metazoa > Chordata > Amphibia > Anura > Myobatrachidae > Pseudophryne > Pseudophryne corroboree. The sequence goes on from NC_086444.1 coordinate 67,487,638, forward strand.
AGCCAACATCAAACCTTTAAAGGGTCTTAATAGCCCACAACGTGTGATACTGCCTTCACAAAGTGACTTCAGTGCTCCAGCAATGCCACTGGTTACGACCAAACTGATAAAACGGATTAGAATGAATTTTGGTGCTGCTTAGAAAATGGCTGCCTCCACAAGTGAAGTTATATGCTGCATCCTGATGAATAATGGGTCATCCCACAAAATAGCCAATTCCATTACGTGAAGGAACCAGACACACTTTAACTGCCGCATGAATATTTTTTCACATGTACTCCCAATTATAAATGATGGGAGACTAGTTGAACCTAAATAAAACTACAAATTGCCAAATTACCCTTTCATGGTTATTAAACTCTAGTCTGACTATCGTAATTACCTCCCACAAAACCTCTCCGGATAGCAACAAATTAACTTTACATTTCCAAAGTTAAAAACTGTAATCTAGTTAAGCCACAGTTCATTCAAGATCTGAGTTGCAAGTCATTCTATGGTTTCTTCATTACTCCCTTTGAAATACTGTGTTCTGTTACTCATGTGATGTGTCTGGGTCGATAACCTCTTGCTTAGCTTTCAATATGGAGTAATTTTTCTTAAAATAACCCTGTTACTTGCATCTAAAACATGCTTTTATTTTCTTATTGTGTGACTTCATAGCTTTAGATTTAAATGCACGACGAATGTCACTATCCATATTATCATCATGTATGAGTTTCATTCTATGCTGCTATTCATCAGTAATCCTGGTTTACACAAAGTCTAGTGTTAATACCACTTCAGGTATTGTTACTAGTGCATTAATCAGTGCACTATATGCATCAGGGCAAACTCACATAATTATAACTACCATGTGATTAAAATTTATGTACACTCACCCATAACCAAGGCTGCACTACAAACTCTAAAATTCCACTTAAATGGCAAATTTCATTTCATATAGTTTTATGGGATCAGTACGTAATCCCGCTAGACGGGATCCCGGCGGTCGAAATACAGACGCCGGAATCCCGACCACACAATCCCGATAGGGGTGGCGAGCGGAACGCAGCCCCTGGGGGCTCGCTTCGCTCGGCACACTATTATATTCTCCCTCTATGGGTGTCGTGGACACCCACGGAGGGAGAATATGTCGGGATTGTGGCGGTCGGGGTTCCGGCGTCGGTATTTCGACCGCTGGGATCCCGTCCAGCGGGATGATGACCGCATCCCAGTTTTATATTTGAATAGAAACATCTTACCGTTATATTGAAACTTTCATGCAGCTTCCTTAATGCAACTCACATGCAGGAGTGACACGTTTTAACTGCAAAAGGTACATAAACCATTGGCTGGTTTCTGACAAAGTTATCCCCAGTGCGTCTATGTGGTATCGATATAAGGCAGCGACTGATGAGAATAATTAACTTTGTAAAGTGCTGCATAATATGTGTGCTATATAAAATAACGGTTAATAAATGCACACACACTCATGTATAGGAGTCACCACCACAGGATAACCTAGGTCTGGTGTATACAGTACTTTAAATCTACTCTGTGAACTACGGGGCCATGAGTCTGTTTATTTAACAGATTCTGCAATTTTCCAAAAGCAAAGCTGCGCAGTGCAGAATTAAGAATTTCCTGCAGGAGCCCTGGGACCGATCATACTGATTTATCTGCTGCAGTTTATCTACATTGCAGAAGGACTTTCTAACACTGAGATGTCTATGTATCAAAAGTATAGTCCTCAGACTGACAGGCTTCCCGTTCACTTTCGCTGATGTGCTGGTTTTAAGGGAAGATAATACACCTCAAGGACATGCGGGGTACAGTCTGACAACCTAATTAATGAAGTATGAAATAGAGACCAACTGTAGGAGCTCTGTGATATCACAGTCACTGTTAATCAGAATATTGTTATTTATAGGCCCATAACGATATTTTATTTGTAAGGTGTATAATGAATCAAACAGCAAATACAAATTCTTTCTGTAAGAGGAGTTTTAGCGTTGTTAGCTGCTGCCAATGTAGCAAGTAATAAGCCTTGCCTAAGAAAGACATTTTGAGCCTCAATCATGTCACTCTTCCGGACAAACTGTTTTACCCAACCATATTAAACCCTGTGACCATTCCCTACACCCACCATTCCAAATTCCCCCTCCTAGCAACATTTAATAAGAGTCATCGCCCAAAGAGGGACCAAATATATATATTTTTTTTAATGGTCTCGCCTCCCTCATCAGGCTATCTCTCTCTGGGGAAAGGAGCAGAGAAGTCGCCTCTGACAATGACCAATCCAGAACACTACACTAAGGGGTCAATTTACTAAGCCTTGGCAGAAGATAAAGCGGACGGAGATAAAGGGGGTCATTCTGATCCGTTCGCTCGCTGCATTATATCGCAGCCGAGCGAACGGGTCCCCACTGCGCATGCGTCAGCGCCGTAGTGCGCCGGCGCATGCCAGACGGCCGAAGGCCGTAGCAGAACTGCGATCGCCTCTGCCTGATTGACAGGCAGAGGCGGTCGCTGGGCGGGAGGGGGCGGAACGGCGGCATTTAGCCGGTTTCGTGGGCTCCGTCCAGCCAACACAGGCGTGGCCGGACCGTGCGGGGGGCGGGCCGCAGCTGCTGCGTTACGTCACACGCAGCCGCTGCGGGCCGGGGAGCGACGAATAGCTCCCGGCCAGCACGCTAAAGCTGCGCTGGTCGGGAGCTACTCTTGAAGTGCAAAGGCATCACCGCTGTGCGATGCCTTTGCACTTCTGTGGAGGGGGCGGCACTGACATGCGGGGCGGACTAGCCCTGTGCTGGGCGTCCCCCCGCATGTCAGTGTGAATGATCGTAGCTGTGCTAAATTTAGCACAGCTACGATCAACTCAAAATGAGGGCCATAGTACCAGACAATCAGCTCCTAACTGTCATTTTTAAAACCCAGCCTGTGACATGGCAGTTAGACGCTGATTGGCTGGAACTCTCCATCCAAAGCTTATTAAAATAGACCCCTAAGGTACTAGCGACAGCACTGGGTCAAGACAAATAAACTACAGTAAATTTTCCACAAAAAAAAACCATTTAATCTATGAGACCATCGCAGTAGAATGGAGCCTTGACATTGTCCCATCTCCCAACTGATATCAAGGGATGAATCTACTTATGAATTTAATTGGCAAGATCCAAAGTGCAGTCGTCCTCAATGATGAAATCACAAACCAAACGGGATCCAAGATCATTGTGTGCAGATAATCTCCACTGTACTGTGCTGTGGGTCGTGGATTATAACTGTATCGCTTGTTGATGCCATAAGAGAATATTCTTCAAAACCTATCCAGAAAGATAACTACGATTGAGCTACCTTTAGTTTATCCCAGTTAAGTATAAAGCGTACTAGGGAATATTGGAGCTGATTCAAAGATGGATGCAGATCGTTGCATATGCAACAAGACCTGCATCCATCATTTCACAAGATGGGGGCCGCCCAGCACAGGACAAGGTTGTCCAGTATGAGCGGCCACACCTCCCGATGCATCCGCAATGCCATAAAGTAAGGTTGACCCCTGGCGGCGCCGTCAGGCCATCCGTCGCAATTTTTCTAATCGGAGCCAGGGCGGAAGCTAGGGCTGTGCGATAAGGGCATCCGCCCAGGGCCATTGCTGAGGCTATGCAATAGGGGCATATATATTTTTTATCCTAAAATTATTTTAGGATAATTTGGTTAAAGGCAAAGGGGTGGCCATTTTCTTTTTACTAGCAATACTGCCTATATCTAAACCATTGCAAGATTCTGACACCATTATATATAGAATAATACATTACATTTTAAATAAATATGTGAATATGTGAATGTCATGGAAAGACAAAATAAAGAAAGACAATTTATAGGCAATAGCGGCGCTCCGAAGGGATACTAAGTAATAATGGAGAGCTTGTATATAGGGGTGTATTCGATAAGAGTCGGAAAGACGGCAGTTTCCGACTGGAATAGATCAGAAGGGGTTCCGACCTATTCAATATGGGCACATTTTTTCAGACAATTCGGGAAATCCGACTTGCCGGAATGACATCGGAAAGCAGGTGGATCGGCGGAATACCCACCAATCCGCCTGCTGCTGTCGGAAACGGGGGCCAAATCCGACAGTTTTCGGTCCCCTTTCCGACAATCTCAATCCGACTTTGATTGAGCAGGGCGTCCCCCCGGCCAGGCTACTTACTCCATGCAGCGCCACCCCTCTGCCACAGACAACTGCCGCCGCACACATTAACCCCCGCCGATGCCGCAAGCTCTCCCTGCCGCCGCACACATTAACCCCCGCCGCAGCACACATCACCCCCCCCCCCCCCCCTCATGCCACTGACAGCACACCCGGCAGCCGCTGTTCGCGGCAGCAGGACAGGACACCAGGAAAGGCCAAATACGACAGTCGGATTTGGCCATCATTGAATAGGGGTTGTCGTATCCATTCCGACAAATGCATGTCGGAATGGATCCGACTCTTATTGAATACACCCCTTAGTGTCCTTCCTTTTACTTATCTTGAGAACACAGATTCTTCAGCTCACAGATGGATCCTTTCCAAAGTTACATGTAACTGGAAATGTTGGTGTTTCACAAGACACATTATCATGACCTAAAGTCTAGAACTATAAGCTTCCCTGTTATTACTTTGTTCTACCAATCCCTTCTATTTTTGCAGTATATTGTAATTTGGGGTGACCACACCTGGATCACTTAGAACACACTATTAATGAGGTGCACCATCCTTTTTTGCAACACAGTAATGGACACTTCCCAGAGATTTCCATCACCGTACTAACATATCTGACCGGTCATATCAGGATAAGCATCTATTACAGAGCCATGAGGGGTGATAAAATCCCAAATCACAGGTGTCCAGAAAATGAGACCCCAAGGTTCTGTGAAACTGATGGATGGGCATTATATGTTTAAGGTGGTAATTCCGGGTTGATCGCTCGCTAGCTGTTTTTAGCAGCCGTGCAAACGCATAGTCGCCGCCCACGGGGGAGTGTATTTTCGCTTTGCAAGTGTGCAAACGCCTGTGCAGCCGAGCTCTACAAAAACATTTTGTGCAGTTTCAGAGTAGGTCTGGACTTACTCACCCCTTGCGATCACTTGATTTTTTTTGGTGCCGGAATTTACGTCACACACCCGCCCTCCAAATGCCCAGACACGCCTAAGTTTTCCCTACCACTCCCAGAAAACGGTCAGTTGCCACACATAAACAACCTCTTTCTGTCAATCACCTTGCGATCGGCTGTACGAATGGATTCTTCGTTAAATACGCATTGTACCCGTATGACGCGCGTGCGCATTACGGTGCATACGCATGTGCAATAGAGACCTGATTGCAGTGCAGCGAAAATCGCCAGCGTGCGATCAACTCGGAATGACCCCCTAAGTGTAGCCCCCCTCTCTCCAAGTGATTTACCAGATTAAAAGAACAATAATTTTGGATAATCGCTGAATAAAGGCATACTCCTTTTAAAACACAAAATGCCTGATTGCTGGTTACTCAGCAACCACTCCCAGAGTCATTTCATAGAGGGGTATATCCATACTGTGGAATGCAGGTCATAATGGTCTATCCGCAGCTCAATGAACTGGAGCCACTGCTAGCCAATAACTGACACATTCCACAACATGGAAGATACCATTATTGACCAGCCAATCAGCTTCTGCCTTTACAGGCTGTGTTTGAAAAATGACAGTTACTCCATCTCTCACAATATTTTTTCTCTCAAAGCTTTGATAAATACCCACCTAAGGGGGGTATTCAATTAAGTGGCTTTTTTTTGACTGGTCGAAAAAAACTGCACTAATTCGACACATGGTATTAAATTTTTGGCCATTTTTTAATCCATTTTCGCCCATGGCATTTCACCTTCTTTTTTTTTGTCAAATCGGCATGGATGAAAATTGCGCAAAAATTTTGCAAAAACGCCCACAAATTCGCCAAAAACACGTGTATCAGCAGCGAATTCACTGATACACGTGGTTTTCACCAGTGTCTGACTTTTCGGCTAGTTGAAAAAACGGCACAGGCATTGAATAGGTCATATGTAAATTCGACCTAAAAACAAGAGAAAAGATTGGTCGAAAAAAACAGCACTAATTGAATTCCCCCTTAAGTGTTTAAAGAGGTCACAGTTAGGAGACTGTAAGAATATTCCAAATCCAAAAAGAAAAAGAAAGTTCATTGTCTCTGCCACGATGTCAGGATTTATTGTTAAACAATTTACTTACAGATTCATCTTCGAGTTTCAGATGCAGACTTTTATCCCCTTCTTTGTAATCCTTGACAATTTCTGCTGATTTCCAAACTTCATCTTGGTCAGGGATCCAGACCCGGGTATACTAGAAAACAGGAACAGGAAACATGAATTTCAAGCTTGCATTGTTGCAGTAGTGAATTCCAAATATTTTAATCAACCAAATGTGAAACTAAAAGCAAAGATAAAGGGGTATATTCAATTGAAGTCGAAAGCTGCAGTCTGTCGAAAATACGTCAGTTATCGACTTTTTTAGGTCGGAAGGGGTTCCGACCTATTCAATCTAACCTCAAATTTTTCGACAAGTTGAGGAATTCGACTTGTCCAAAAGCACATGGATCGGCGGAATAGCTGCCGATCCGCGTGCTTGTGTCGAAAACGTGGGTCAAAACCGACAGGTTTTGGCCCCCTTTTTGACCATCTCAATTTGACTTTAAAAAAAGTCGAAGTGAGATGTGGAGAGCAGCGCCAGAGATGGGGAGAGCAGCGCCGGAGGTTGTGTCACAGCTGTCGCTCACAGCAGCGTCCACCTGGCTCCAGCAAGCGAGACCTCGCTTGCTGGAGTCAGGTGGACGCTGCCATGAGCGGCGACTGTGATGCGGGGATGGGGAGAGGCAGAGACGGGAGGGGGACAGCAGCGCTACAGCCCTTTGCTGTAGCGCTGCTCTCCCCCGTCTGCCCGCGGGTCTCCCCTAGTCTCCCCTCCCGCATATCAATTTCGACTTTTTTAAAAGTCGAATTGAGATAGCATTGCATAGCCCAGGTCGGATCCATTCCGACAAAGGAATGTAGGAATGGATCCGACTTCAATTGAATATACCCCAAAATGTAGCAGATGTAGAAAATATATAACTGATTAACAAATAACCATTGTAATATATTATTTTGTATCCTCCCCCATAGTGTAACAGCACTGGCAGTTATTCAGCACATAATCCAGATTAATTTGCTTTAGCTTCAATTTAAATTTATTTTGATAAATATGCAGATTGGGGGGGGGGTGTAATTAAGAGAGTTAAACAACAGATCACTGTAATAAAATTGTGGCAAGTTTACCAAATGTCTCTAGCCTGCACTTTTGCCCAAATCTAACTCTCTCTGCACATGTTACATCTGCCCCACCTGCAGTGCACATGGTTTTGCCCAACTGCTAACAAATTTGCTGCAGCGACCAACTCTGAATTACCCCCCTAGTACCATACACAGCAAAGTGTTCTATTATTTTAAAACACAAGGCATAATGAAAAGTGAATGGACCTATACACACAAGAAAGGCCTCAATCTGCACGACTCTGAATTTCCCATAGACGCGTATGGTCGGCTGCTGAGCGTGTGCAAGATCCAGCTGCAAAATGCACTTGTGAGCAATTCTGCATTAGATCCCAAATTGGTCGCTATGAGCAATAAAACTACTGTATAATAATGATTTTAATTTACAGTTCACATGCACAGTAAGTAATGAGTTGGTTTCCTTTCTCGATATTGCTATCTCCATCGTGGATGATGTCATAGTAAGTAAGACGTTTAGGAAGGAAGTAGATAATTATAACTTCCTTCACTTTGAGAGTATGCATTCTAAACCATGGATGGAGAACATTCCATTGGGACAATTGCGTCGATTACGGCGGAATTGCAGTATTCAGGATGATTTCAATGCACAAGCACTTGAACTTACAAGTGCACTCAGGACTAGAGGTTATCCTTTAGACCTGATTAATTCTGCATTGGAAAAGGCGAATAAACTTGATCGGGAACAACTTCTTCGATACAAGGTTGAGAATGCATCTTTCAAAGAAGATCTCCCCCATTTCTTTTCTAAGTTTAATAGTGCTTCTGGTAAGATCAAAAAGGCCCTGATCAATAATTTTCCTATTTTGTTAATGGACAAGATTCTTAAACCAGAGATTGGCCATTCTCCTTCTATCATTTTAAAAAAATCAGAGAACCTGAAACAACATCTTGCCCCCAGTTTGTTTGTGGACAAGAGACCGGTGGATAATGAGATTCGGAATCCATTGGTCTCTTGGCTTACAACCAAACCCAGTGGTTGTTATAGATGTGGTTTGGGCAATTGCATTACATGTTCTCATATTCAGAATAATGTACATGCTTTTGCATCTTCTATGGGAGAGGAACATATGATCAAATCATTCATTAACTGTAATAGTGAATATATTATTTACATGTTAGTTTGCCCTTGTGGCCTCCAGTATATAGGGAGGACCACACGCAAGCTTAGAATTAGTTTTTTAGAACATAGGCAGAATATTCTAAAGGGCTTTCTGAATCACGGAGTCTCAAAACATTTTTTTCCCTCTCATAATAGAGATCCTAAGGGTTTAGTATTAATAGGTATGGAGACAATCAGTTTCACCCAAAGAGGTGGAGATCGATTTAGTAGACTCTGTTGTAGGGAGAATTTCTGGATACACCGGTTGAGGACCCTCACTCGTGAGGGCCTCAATGAGTGTATCAAGATTGATCCTTAACACAGTTTAATAAACAAGGTTTCCTCTTCCTTCTATTCCTCAGAATTTAAACTATTTGTGCTGTTGGTCTGGTTCCCTTTATTCTCTTTTAGAACATAGGGGGTCTTGGGTTTCTCATTTATACTAGTCTTCATGTGGTCTTCTTTAATATGGAGAAGTGTATTGAACGATGGGATAGGTTCTAGTTGAATCCATATTTAGTTACATCTTTACCATAAAATGAAGGTAGGCTGGTTTGAAGAATTGTTTACGGCCCCCTTTTTTAGTATTTGGTATTTAAATTTAATCTTTAAATCCATGATAACTTCAGTAATCTTATTGAGAGCCTCTATAATAAATGTTAAATTTGCTGGGACTGTTGTATCTACGTTCAATATGTTTTTTAATTAATTTTTTTATCTTTGATGATTATTTCCTTTTTTATATACATGTATTATCTCTTTAAAAGTGTGCAGTTGCTCTGCATTTATACTGTGGACCGATGTCGATAATTGGTTGCAGTTGGAATATACTTAATTTATTTTTTCTGACTGTTACTAATCCTCTGTTAAGAATTATTTAATTACTAGTTAACTCCGCTATTGTTTCATAGAGTGTGTCATAAATTGTATTTTAAAGCGCTCTTTATGTGGATGGAGAATGTTTTTGTCCATCTACTGGTTTGGCAATTACATTAAAATACAACCAAAGGTGTCATGATGAATTGTTTTTTAATAATTGGTATATTATTAATTTTATTGATTAAACATGTGAGCGCTCCACTGCGAGCTCCTTAAATAGAGCACACATTGCCACAGGAGTCATCTTTGAAAAAGTCACGGGTTGCGTGACGAAACGCGTCAGCACTCCTCCCCCCTCTCTCACTGACTGACCGCACGCTCTGGGATACATCTCACAGCCCTATTCCACCGGCTACAGGAGCGAGCGGTACGCGTCCTTACACAGGACTTAGCCGACGTGTGAGTTCCGTGAGTTCCGTGCGGCTGCCGTGGCCGATACTTCAGTCTCTCTCCCTTTGATCAGCAATGGACGGCGCACGTCCAGGAGCATTGAAGGAGACCCACATACAGCTGGATCCTCGTGGCGGCTTTTCATTCAATCAGCCGCATATCTGCCTTTTCCCCAAAATTGCAGTGGGCGGTGCACGCCCAGGGAAACTGAATTAAACAGCAGTGGGATCCTGATTAGTACGGACAAACAGCTACGAACTCTCCCATTCTACAACTCATTGGGCATTTTGGATTCACCCGAGGACGCTCGGGTCCACTAGCCCTATTGGAGAGGTAACTTAACATTTCATTGCTACCTATATACCGGCTTCCGGAACTCTGAGGCGACTTACACTATAGCCGAATATTTTAGAGCACACAATTGCCTTCAGCATTCTTTTTCACATTTAGCAACTGTGTTTCATTCAACAGCTATACATCTTTATACAGCAGTCTTGGCAACAGTGTTCTCTAAGCATTGTAACAACTTGCTACATTTGGACTGCCGTCAGCTATTCAGCTTGTCTTATTGCTCTCAGTGTCTGTTGAAATAATATATGCAATTTATGTGAGCTTTAACTCTTTACACACGTGGCAATTTTTAGTGAGGATAGGGATTATGTATTGCATTTTAGATATGAGCTTGTTATAAACAAAGTGTGTTTATATTGATTTATTTTGATAATAAATATTTATTCTATTTTTCATCTGACTCCTTGGTTGTGAAAGAATTTAGGACTTCATGATATCAAAATGAAATGAGCGCCTCTATTGATTCTTTTTTCTGTCCTTGTCCTAGGCACGGTTCTCATAAACTCAATCTCTGTGGGATCCAGCCCAGGTGTCTCTCCAGCATAATATAATGTCTTTAGGAGCCCCCATCACTGAGACGTTTTAGCGTCACAAATCCAGATGACACAAGTTTCCAGGGAATGGGTACAGGGCATTTGGATAAGACCAGAAAATAGCTGCTCCCAGTGTATATGGGTAACACATACCTAGAATTTTGTACAATACACACATTACAGTCTCCCTGTTCTATAGATTATCTGTATATAATCTCTGCCTGCTAACAATGTATCTATCTTAATTTCAGCATCAAGAACAATTAATTCAGTTCTGTCTGCCCCTTATCTGAGCGACCAGATACGCTCCCAGTGACGCATTACAAACAAGAGACAAAGGGGAAAAAAATACAAAATAAGAAAGAATATACATTTCGGTCACTGCATGGATTTACTGAGAGACATGATGGCATTGTGTTCCATAATCTAAACAATACTACTTCAGAGGAATCCTTGATGTATGACCTACTTCATAAAACATACCGTGCCATTTACTTCTTTGTGAGTGAAGGTGGATTTCAATGCACAGACAGGTTGCAATGCGTTACAATATATCTTGTTGTTGCCAGAGGCATCAAGGAACCTCAGATCTTTGTTACACCCCAGGTACAAAAAGCCATGATATTTGTAAAGAGGAGATAAAGTGGACAAGCAGTATAAAGACTGTATTATGCACTAGCCAGGCAATGCTATAACACTGCAATACATCTAGAAACCGCTCATTCTGAGCACAACCAAGTTCAATCAATTAACACGTTTGATAACATGATCTAATGATTAACATAACAATCATGTTCTGGTGCTAGAGTACAATACAACCCACAAATTCTGGCAACTAACATAAATGAGTGACCTCCCTGGAGGCTAGTGTACACTACAAACCACAAGTTCTGGCAGCTAGACCTCCCTGGTGGGTAGTGTACAATACAAACCACAAGTTCTGGTAGCTAGTATATATCACAGACATCCTAGGTGGCTAGTGTACAATACAACTCACGAGGTCTGATGGCTAGAATACACTACAGACATGCGAGATGGCTAGTCTACAATTAAACCCAAGAGGTGTACATTACAGACCTCCCTGGTGGCTAGTATACAATCCACCCCACAAGTTCTGGTGGCTTGACCTCCCTTATGACTAGTGTACAATACCAACCACAAGTTCTGTTAGCTAGTATAGATCACAGACATCCTAGGTGGCTAGTGTATAATACAAGTCACGAGGTCTGGTGGCTAGAATACACTACAGAAATACGAGATGGCTAGTTTACAATTAAACCCAAGAGGTGTACATTACAGACCCCCCTAGTGGCTAGTATACAATCCACCCCACAAGTTCTGGTGGCTAGACCTCCTTGGTGGTTATATATACATTACAGACCTCCCGGGTTGCTAGTCTACAATACAACCCATAAGTTTTGGGGGCTAGAATACATTACAGATGTCCCTGGTGGCTAATATAAAACAAAACCCAAAAGTTCCTGTGGCTTGTATGCATTACAGACCTCTCTGGTGCCTAGTGTGCAATACAACCCACAAGTACTGGTTGCTGGTATACATTACAGACCTCCTTGTGGCTAGTTACATTACAATTCACGAGTTCTGGTGGCTAGTATACATTACAGACTTTCCTGGTGGCTATACAACCCACAAGTACTGGTAGCTATTTTACAGACTTCCCTGGTGGCTACTGTGCAATACAACCCACATGTTCTGGTGGCTAGTATGCATTACCGATTTCCCTGGTGGCTACCTTACAATATAACCCACAAATTCTGGCAGTTATCATGTAGTATAGACCTGCCTGGTGGCTAGTATACAATACAGTTGAATATTCCTAAGGCTATTGTAAAGAAGCCACTCCTCTTGGTGATGTGCACAATATAGACAGCCATTCTAGTGGCTGGTATACAATACAGAATCCCTTCCTGTCAGTAGGGGGAAGTGGAACCATGGCATTACTGTGCTTACTTTTCTAAATACAATGCTCTGTTTTTCTGTATTTTTTTCAGCAAAGCCTTTCTAAGTATGGCTGTTTACTATTTTATGTTGCTTCTAATGTCTAATGACGATGAAAAGAAACAACTGTGCCTGGCAGATACAAAGGCCATGCTGAAAACCCCAGAAAATAGCCAAAAAAAGATAAGGCACTGCATTAAGTAAAGGTTCTTGGGGAGTATGTATAACCTAACAATTACTGCATGGTGGAAAATTCATTTTAATGAAGGCGCATGTCTTTTCAATGCAAAAGTCTTTGAAATACTGAAGAAAGAACGGTCTAGGTGGCACCATGGATCACTGCATTTAGCAATTAATTATCTGCAGAAACAAGCACGGCATGGGTCTCTAATTTCACAAATAATGCGCAATTCATATAGAAGGTCAAACGTTATTAACCTCTAAACTTATATGATGCCGTCCTGCCAATTCTGCTGTCAAAACAATATGCACAGAAATAAAGTAACCTGAATATTTTACAAAGTTAATAAAAGGAACGGAGCGGTTAGCTATCCCAAAGGATAACATAAAGCAGGCTGGCTAATACGTTACAGAGCAAGAGAGATAGAGATAATAAAAGGCCTGAAGTTCTGAGGAAGTCTTACAGGACTAGCAGCATTAATAATGTACCGAGTATCCACTGCTGGCATCCAACCTGGTGCTTCCAGGAAACTGAATGCACTTGTTACAAAATACAAAACCCACAGTGGCCCCTATGGAGGAGAGCTTGGCACAGACTATGGGTCACTGCAGAGGAATAATCTATTCAATAAACTGATTTTATAGCAAATAATATTTCCCCTAATCTTTATTTATTGTCCCCCTCAGCTGTGATTGTTATGGCACATTATTAGAATATGCTATATAATGTGATTGCATTTTCTAATATACTGTATTATCGCTGTAAAGCACATACTACCACATTATAATCTGTTATCACTTGAAGCAGGGTGCGGGACTGATAATGGGGAATTCTATGAGCAGATTACGGACAGTGCTTGTGACCTAGAATATGTGACAATGGGCCTAATTCAGACCTGATCACTAGCAGGTGATTTTTGCAGTGCTGCGATCAGATAGTGGCCACCTGCAGGGGGAGTGTATTTTAGCTGTGCAAGTGTGCAATCGCATGTGTAGCAGAGCTGTACAAACAGATCTTGTGCAGTCTCTGCGCAGCCCAGGACTTACTCAGCCGCTGCGATCACTTCAGCCTGTCCAGGACTGGGATTGACGTCAGGAACCCGCCCTGCAAACACTTGGACACGCCTGCGTTTTTCAAAACACTCCCAGAAAATGGTCAGTTGACACCCACAAACGGCTTCTTCCTGTCAATCTACTTGCGATCGCCCATGCGAATGGATCCTTCGCACAAACCCATCGCTGAGCGGCGATCCTCTTTGTACCCGTGCGACGCACCTGCGCATTGCGGTGCATACGCATGCACAGTTTAGACCTGATCGCTGACTGTACGAAAACGCAGCCTAGCGATCAAGTCTGAATTAGCCCCAATAATCCTGTCAGTGTCACTTGGATTATGGTCGGTCATTACGCCTGTTTTCAGTACATACGTGCTGCAGTACTGGGACAATACTCATCATTACTCTGGGAAATCCTCCGATTACATGCAGAGCTGTACCACCCATACTGAGACATACAATCATGGCAGTGATCAGTCAGCATAGGATGAAATATAGATATATAATAAGATTTTAAACCTACCGGTAAATCTTTTTCTCGTAGTCCGTAGAGGATGCTGGGTACTCCGTAAGGACCATGGGAATAGATGGGCTCCGCAGGAGACATGGACACTTTAAGAAAGACTTTAGATCTGGGTGTGCACTGGCTCCTCCCTCTATGCCCCTCCTCCAGACCTCAGTTAGAGAAACTGTGCCCAGAGGAGACGGACAGTACGAGGAAAGGATTTTAGTTAATCCAAGGGCAAGATTCATACCAGCCCACACTATTTACACCGTATAACTTGTGATACACTATCTAGTTAACAGTATGAAAAAACAACATAGCATCGGTCCAAAACCGATGAAACTATAACATAACCCTTATGCAAGCAATAACTATATACAAGTCTTGCAGAAGTAGTCCGCACTTGGGACGGGCGCCCAGCATCCTCTACGGACTACGAGAAAAAGATTTACCGGTAGGTTTAAAATCTTATTTTCTCTAACGTCCTAGAGGATGCTGGGGACTCCATAAGGACCATGGGGATTATACCGAAGCTCCCAAACTGCCGGGAGAGTGCGGATCACTCTGCAGCACCGATTGAGCAAACAGGAGGTCCTCCTCAGCCAGGGTATCAAACTTATAGAACTTTGCAAAGGTGTTTGACCCCGACCAAGTAGCAGCTCGGCCCAGCTGTAGTGCCGAGACCCCTCGGGCAGCCGCCCAAGAAGAGCCCACCTTCCTAGTGGAATGGGCCTTAACCGATTTTGGTAACGGCAATCCTGCCGTAGAATGCGCCTGCTGAAAAGTGTTACAGATCCAGCGAGCAATAGTCTGCTTTTAAGCGGGAGCGCCAACCTTGTTGGCTGCATACAGGACAAACAGTGCTTCTGTCTTACTGACTCTAGCCGGTCTGGCCACGTAAATTTTCAAAGCCTGACCACATCAAGGGACTCGGAATCCTCCAAGTCACGCGTAGCCACAGGCACGACAATAGGTTGGTTCATATGAAAAGATGAGACCACTTTAGGTAGGAATTGAGGACGAGTCCGCAATTCCGCCCTATCCATATGGAAAACCAGATAGGGGCTTTTATGTGATACAGCCGCTAATTCCGAAACTCGCCTAGCCGAAGCCAAGGCTAACAACATGACCACCTTCCAAGCGAGATATTTCAACTCCACCATTTTAAGTGGTTCAAACCACGTTAAAGGTCCCAAGGCGCCACCGGAGGTACAAAAGGAGGCTGAATATGCAGTACTCCCTTCACAACGTCTGTACTTCTGGGAGAGAGGCCAATTCCTTTTGAAAGAAAATGGATAAGGCCGAAATCTGAACCTTAAAAGATCCTAATTTTAGGCCCAAATTCACTCCAGTTTGTAGGAAGTGAAGAAAACGTCCCAGATGGAATTCTTCCGTAGGAGCGTTCCTGGCCTCACACCAAGAAACATATTTTCGCCATATTCGGTGATAATGTTTGATGTCACGGCCTTCCTAGCCTTTATTAGTGTACGAATGACCTCATCCGGAATACCTTTCTCCGCTAGGATCCGGCGTTCAACCGCCATGCCGTCAAACGCAGCCGCGGTAAGTCTTGGAACAGACAGGGCCCCTGTTGCAACAGGTCCTGTCTTAGAGGAAGAGGCCACGGATCTTCTATGAGCATCTCCTGCAGATCCGGATACCAGGTCCTTCGTGGCCAATCTGGAACAATGAGGATTGTTCTCACTCCTCTTTTTCTTATTATTCTCAACACCTTGGGTATGAGAGGAAGAGGAGGAAATACATAGACCGACCGGAACACCCACGGTGTCACTAGGGCGTCCACAGCTACCGCCTGAGGATCTCATGACCTGGCGCAATACCTTTGTAGCTTTTTGTTGAGACGGGACGCCATCATGTCTATTTGGGGCAGTCCCCACCGACTTGCAATCTGCGCGAAGACTTCCTGATGAAGTCCCCACTCTCCCGGATGTAGGTCGTGTCTGCTGAGGAAGTCTGCTTCCCAGTTGTCCACTCCCGGAATGAACACTGCAGACAGTGCGCTTACATGATTCTCCGCCCAGCGAAGAATTCTGGTGGCTTCCGCCATCGCCACTCTGCTCCTTGTGCCGCCTTGGCGGTTTACATGAGCTACTGCGGTGACGTTGTCTGACTGGATCAGAACTGGTTGGTCGCAAAGTAAGGCCTCCGCTTGACGTAGGGCGTTGTACATGGCCCTCAGTTCCAGGATGTTGATGTGGAGACAAGTCTCCAGACTTGACCAAAGACCTTGAAAATTTCTTCCCTGTGTGACTGCTCCCCAACCTCGGAGGCTCGCATCCGTGGTCACCAGGATCCAGTCCTGAATTCCGAACCTGCGGCCCTCTAGGAGGTGAGCACTCTGCAGCCACCACAGGAGAGATACCCTGGCTCTTGGGGACAGGGTGATCCGCTGATGAATTTGTAGATGTGACCAGGACCACTTGTCCAGTAGGTCCCATTGGAAAGTCCTCGCATGGAACCTGCTGAAGGGAAAGGTTTCGTATGATGCCACCATCTTTCCCAGGACTCGAGTGCAGTGATGCACTGACACCTGTTTTGGCTTCAATAGGTTCCTGACCAGAGTCATAAGTTCTTGAGCTTTTTCTGTCGGAAGAAAAACCCTTTTCTGGTCTGTGTCCAGAATCATGCCCAAGAAGGTCAGACGAGTCGTAGGAACCAGCTGTGACTTCGAGATATTGAGAATCCAGCCGTGTTGCTGTAACACCTTCAGTGAAAGTGACACGCTGTTCAGTAATTTCTCTCGTGATCTCGCTTTTATGAGGAGATCGTCCAAGTATGGGATAATTGTGACACCCTGCTTGCGCAGGAGCACCATCATTTCCGCCATTATCTTGGTGAAAATCCTCAGGGCCGTGGAAAGCCCAAACGGCAACGTCTGAAATTGGTAAATCTCAGGTACGCCTGATGAGGAGGATATATGGGAACATGCAGGTATGCATCCTTTATGTCCAGAGACACCATAAAATCTCCCCCTTCCAGGCTGGTGATGACCGCTCTGAGCGATTCCATTTTGAACTTGAACCATTTTAAGTAAAGGTTCAGGGATTTTAAATTCAAAATGGGTCTGACCGAACCGTCCGGTTTCGGGACCACAAACAGAGCAGGGGAACCTCCACCACCACTTGTTGAAGACACAATTTGTGAATCGCATGTAACACTATCTCCTTTTCTAGGGGAGAAGTCGGTAGCGCCGATTTGAAAAACCGGCGAGGAGGCACCTCTTCGAATTTCAGCTTGTATCCCTGAGAAACAATTTCTATTGCCCAGGGATCCACCCGTGAGTGAAACCAGATGTGGCTGAAAAGTCGAAGACGTGCCCCCACTGGAGCGGACTCCCTCAGGGGAGCCCCAGCGTCATGCGGTGGATTCTGCAGAGGCCGGGGAGGACTTCTATTCCTGGGAACTAGCTGTGTTGTGCAGCTTTTTCCCTCTGCCCTTACCTCTGGCAAGAAAGGACGATCCACGTACTCTTTTGCTTTTATTTGAACGAAAGGACTGCATTTGATAATGAGGCGCTTTCTTAGGTCGTGAGGGAACATAAGGCAAAAAATTCAATTTACCTGCCGTAGCTGTGGAGACGAGGTCTGAGAGGCCTTCTCCAAATAATTCCTCACCCTTGTAAGGTAAAAACTCTTGAAAACTCTCTGTCACCGTGAGTAAGCAGGGGAGAGTCTGGGGAGCTTCCTCTCAGCGCTGTGCTGTGGAGAAAATGGCGCTGGTGAGTGCTGAGGGAGAAGCCCCGCCCCCTCGGGCTTCTGTCCTGCTCAAAATTCTTAAAAACATGGCGGGGGCTCTTTATATACATGTACAGTGCCCAGCTGTACATGTGTATATGTACTTTTGCCACAGGAGAGGTTTATATTGCTGCCCAGGGTGCCCCCCCCTGCGCGCTGCACCCTTACAGTGACAGATGTGTGTGAGGTGAATGGGAGCAATGGCGCACAGCTTCACTGCTGTGCGTTACCTCTATGAAGATCAAGATGTCTTCTGCCGCCTCTGAAGTCTTCTTTTCTTCTCATACTCACCCGCCTTCTATCTTCCGGCTCTGCGAGGAGGACGGCGGCGCGGCTCTGGGACAGACGGCGAGGGTGAGACCTGCGTACCAATCCCTCTGGAGCTAATGGTGTCCAGTAGCCTAAGAAACAGAGCCTTGAAACTCAGAGAAGTAGGTCTGTTTCTCTCTCCTCAGTCCCTCGATGCAGGGAGTCTGTTGCCAGCAGGCTCCCTGAAAATAAAAAACCTAACTAAAATACTTTCTGACAGGAAACTCAGGAGAGCTCCCTGAAAGCACCCAGTCTCCACTGGGCAAAGTATCAAACTGGAGGAGGGGCATAGAGGGAGGAGCCAGTGCACACCCAAATCCAAAGTCTTTCTTAAAGTGCCCATGTCTCCTGCGGAGCCCATCTATCCCCATGGCCCTTACAGAGTCCCCAGCATCCTATAGGACGTTAGAGAGAAATATATATATATATATATATATATATATATATCAAACACCATTGACTCACAAAATCTCCTGAATCATAAGGACCAGGAACCTGAAATTTGGACAGTAGCTTGCTTTTGTGGTGTAGGCACCCATTAAGAAGGGATTTTAAATTCCACCCTCAAGGGGGTTTAAAAGGGTTAGATGATTATTGGGAATTCCCCCCTCACAGAGGAGAGTTAAGACAGACCACCCAGCAGGGGCTATAAAGAATGCATGGTGGAAACGATACAAAGTCGCGGAGGTGGGAGGACACAATGCTCTGTTCCTGGACTTCCTTGCCAGTGGCAGTTGTAGAGCAGTCCATTATTCAAATAGGGGAGCCACATCAACTGCCACCCCTAAACACTGTCAAACATCGCTGAGTGACTCCCCTATTTGAATAATGGACTGCTCTAAAACTGCCACTGGCAAGGAAGTCCAGCCTTATGGTCCAGGAGATTTTGTGATGAGTCAGTGCTATTTGCCTTTTATATATATAAATTTCAGATATAAGTACTTAACCAACCTATTTCCAGTCGGTAGAGGGTAGTGTATCAGTTATTAGAGGTTAACCTGTCACTTGAACTAAACATTGCTGAACCTACCAGAGAGCAATAGAAGGAAAGGAGAGATAGATATTTTGACTCTTAAATGCATTAAAAGTAGAGATGAGCGGGTTCGGTTCTACTCAGATTTACTCGGGTATTTTGGGTTTTGCTTATTAGCTATCCAAAACGCGTGACATCCGTGATCCAATAAGATGCCGCTTCGAGCCCCGAGTAAATCCGAGTGAAACCAAACACGCACATCGCTAATTAAAAGCAAAGATTGATAGTCAGCAACTGCTTAACTGCTGTGTAAAAGGGTACCGACAGCTCTCCCAGTGACCTTAAGTGTTGTGCGAAAATGTTTACATTTTACCTCAAAAGGAGGAGCCATAAGGAGAGCGAGAAGCTACGCAAGGAGACCTAGGACCCTTCGGAATAGAGTCAGCCTATTCCTGCAAACCTTACATATTTAACATACAGCGGGCGGAGCTTGGCCTGTTATCCCAGCATTTACAGCACTGAGCAGGGCAGCATCAGAGGCGGGACGGGACAGAGAAGGAGGCGGATTATTCTCCTCAGCGCCAGCCTTTTGACAGCATTAATCCGGGGAAAGCCCAACCGAAGGTGCGGCCTGACAAAAATTGGCAGCAGCTGCAGTCGGCGCATGTAATGTTGTAAGTCTAATTGCAGATCTTCTGTGATAAACTAACCAGTTAACTTTTGGTATACCCCTTTGTCCAGAAAATAAGACACAGAGACTACAGATTCCCGTACAATAAAATCTGTTTATGATTTTGGTGTGTTCTCGGGTGGTTTCTTGGACGGACAGCCTGGCCATTCTCCAGCCTGAAGGAAAGACTAAAAATGCAGTTTACCAGGAAGTCCTTCAAAATTAAAGCTACACGCACGGAAATACTTAAAATTCTGTAGCGAAGCACGGGTATTCAGCTAGTATTCCATAAAACTGATGAGACTCTATTTAAAATACCTAATTATCACTTCCCTCCAATCTGTGGACTGTGGAAAACTCTTGCCTCCCCTCTACCCACATATTAGGACCACAGGTGTACCATGCCTGCAAATGGCGTATTTCAGCAGATAACTGGTGAATGCTTCAGCTTCCCCTAGGTTCATATGCTCTATTACCTGTTGTCAAAATAATATTCCAGTTAACTATTTTCAGGGGAGATGTATCAAACCTTCAGAAGAAGACAAGTGGAGAATCTGTCCAAAGCAACCAATCAGATTCTACCTATCATTTTACAGAATGTACTGTATAAACAATAGCCAGAAGCGGATTGATTGCTATGTGCTGCTTCTAACTTGTACTCTTCAGAAGGCTTGATACCTCTTCCCCTCAGAGGGAGCTTTTGATAATGTAGACACTAAGGGGGAATTCAATTTAACGCAAAGTTTAGCATACAAAAAAATAACATTGATTACCACGGGTATGCACGCTCTTGATACCGGTATCCAATTTTTTTAAATGGTTGCAAGGTTTTCAGCTCTGAAAACCCAGCGGCGCAGGGGAAAGAAAAGTGGTGGTCTTCCCTCCATCTTTGCACTGAGGAGGGGCTGCTGGAAGGCTTGGGGCTGCTGGGAGATGTAGCTGCCTCCAAGGGGGGAATCACACTCATTTGGGTCATAGCACACTCATGCTCACTTCCAAACACTCACACACACAAACAAACGTACAGACATTACTATACTCATTGCTGCTGCAGAATATCATCCCAACGTTGGAGGAGAAGACAGGGTTTTCCCCGCAGGTGTGAGATTTTTGCTATTCAATTGGGTCCAGGCTTTTCTCATTTTTGAGCGGCAGGAGATTTTTCTCTCAGCACCCACACAGCACGACCAATTTCCTAAAATCCATATTGTCAGGAAAAACGGTTGGGAATTACTCTGAACTGCTGCCGCATCCCACCCCCCACCCCCCCTCCAGTGACTAATTAAGCAATTGAAAGTTTCAAATTAGATTATTTAGTCTTTAATTACTCACATTCTGCAGCGCTGCTTCCACCTCCTCCGGTTATCTACTTCTGCTCCAGCAATGCGGAAAGATCTTCAAGGGACCAGCAGGGCACAAGACAGGTACGTATCTCACCCGGCACACTATAGGTATCGAGAGCGCGCATACCCGGGGTTATCCAAAATTTGGCACGAGGACCGCAAGGTTTTTTTTTGCGGATAAAACCTCATGCCCAACTGAATATACCCCTATGGGGGGAAATTCTGAAACCGTTTAAAAAGGAGAAATGGAAGTGTTGCTCATTGCAAACAATCAGAAGCAAGTAATCATTTATCTAGTATATTCTATCAAATTATATCAGAACCGGATTGGTTGCTATGGGTAACACCTTCACTTGCCATCTTTAGAAGGTCCGATAAGTGCCCCTATGTGAGCCTGGAGAACCATTATGGGAGGCTGGGTGGAGCCATACCTCCCAACTTTTGTATTACTAGATGTGGGATCTGCGGAGGCACGGCTACGGCCAGAAAGGGGGCAGATCTTCAGAAAAAGGGGTGGGGCCTCGCCACAGCACACCCGTTTTTGTCTTTTTGGGGGGGGGGGGGGGGGGGGGGCAGCGCTCTCCGAGTATCTAGGCAGCCCCCTGCCTCACTCCGCCATGCGCACAGCATATAATTCAGTGATCAGTGGCTGCCTTGCAGAGCAGAGCAGCGGTAATCACTGGCTCTACCAACCGTCCGCCCCCTCTCCCGCGGGACACTGCGACCTGCGGGAGGGACAGCAGGACAGTGTCCGAATAGTGGGACTGTCCCGCTGGAATCGGGACAGTTGGGAGGTTTGGTTGAGCATCTGTTAAATCACAAGGAGGGGTCTCTCTCATAATCCACCCCCAACAGTTCTACAGGGAACAGGGTTTTCAACCGTGGAGAGAAATGAGGACAGTTCTAGGCCCTGTAGAGTTTGCAGAGGACATGAAAAGACCTGATATAGCATACATCAGGTTTGTCCATTCGCGTATTTCCCATAAGAGAAAGATCTTCTGATACATTAACAAATAAAGTGACCATAATACAATGATACACAGCTGCTCTGAGCTTAGTGATATTCCACATGTAACACAAACTGCGGGGAGCAGCCGCACTGTAATTACACTTTTCACACTACCAGGGAATTAGCTGCTGTTACTAAGTGCTTTATTTAGCTGCTATGTCAGGGATATGCAAACAAACAACAGCCAATTAGTGTGGGATTACATGTGCCGCTTCCTACTCACTCATTACAGGAGCCAATAAGAGGACACACATGGGCACCCTGTATTTATGAGTGGGGTGATCCCTTGCCAACGCGGAATGCCAAGCATGAAATGGAATCCCAACCTGCAAAGATAGCTCATCATGAATCTGGCAATTACTGGTAGCAATACTGTATACTGTGCTATATTCCGCATTCTCACATAGCACAAGATAATATAGGAATGATTAAGCACCCACCGGTTATCAGTACAGATATAAAAGTGTCATATTGAGTTGAAGACCACTAATACAGTTACCCTTATATGAGGTACGTCCATCCCCCGTCTCCTCCCCCCCCCCCCCCCCCGATGCAGTGGTTTCATAAGAAGTTATCTAGTGGCATTGGGCTCTTTTTTTTTTTGCACATTCTATTTAAAACATAAAGCTTTCTCATGGTGTCATTATGGCAAATGACATACATGCCAGAAAGGAGAATCTCCAGTAGGCATGGCAATCGATGGACAGCCTCCCGCAACCATCGATGTTTTCAGAACAATGGTGATATTTTTCCCATTCGACAGCCGAGTATATCCATTGTCAAATTCGCATGATTCAGGTCAAGGGTTGTTTTCCATTGTTTTGTAATGTTTGCGCACAAGTGTACCATCAATGGCTCAAAAATGATGCGTACATGCAGTGTTTACAGTGGTCCTAGAGAGGTAGTGGAACTCACACCCCCTCCCCCCGGTGCCTAAGCAATAAAGGTATTGCGTGCGCAAGGGGCGTGGTCACACAATAGTATCCCCAATTAAAATTATGCCACACAGTAGCACAATCTTATTTACACCACATAGTAGTGTGTCCCTTATTCATGTTATGACACACATTAGCGCCCCTTACACACAAAGCCCACAGTAGTAGCACCCCTAATACACATAATGCCCACAGTAGTAGCACCCCTAATACACATAATGCCCACAGTAGTAGCACCCCTAATACACATAATGCCCACAGTAGTAGCATCCCTTATACAATGCCCACAGTTGTAGTGCCCCTTATGCAATGTCCAGTGTACTGGTAGTGTCCACAATGGTAGTGCCCATTATATAGAGCCCATAGTAGTGGTGCCCCTTATGCAATGCCCCCAGTAGTAGTGCCCCTTATGTCCCCAGGAGTGGTGCCCCTTAAGAAGTGCCCCCTTTACAATGCTCTCATTAGTAGTTCCACCAGAAGTAATGCCCTTAATGATAATGCCCCCAGCCGTTTTGCCCCCTGTAGCCCCCAGTAGTTTAGCCCCTGTAGTTATGCCCACACTAGTTTAGCCCTCATGTAGTTTGCGCCATGTAGTTTAGCCCCCCCAGTAGTTTAGCCCCCATGTAGTTAGCCTCCCAGTAGAAGCACGGCTAATACACTCAAACATATGGGGAAAAAAAACAAAACCAATACTCACCAAGCTCCGCTCCCTACCGCTGCAGTTCTTCCGGCGTCCGCTCCTCGGCACTATGAGAGAGACGACATGACGTCTCTCCCATAGCGCACACTGACAGAGCCGGGAGCTGGAAGCTGGAGCTCACTAGTGAGCTTCTGCTGCTGGCTTCTGATGTGGAGAGGGAGCTGGGCACCCGCTGGTAACACAATCTCAGCGGGCGCCGGCCATCTCGCTGCGGCGCCGGGCACACATCGGGTTAGGTGGGCCGGAGGAGGTGGAACTGCCTTCCGTCTCCAAGTGGAACTGACAGAACGCAGTTCCGAACCGTACCAGCTCACTTTAACCCCTGGGTACATGATAACATCAGGCATGTAACGATAGTTGCAAAATGTGGGTGGTTGGCAGAGCCTTTGATCACCTGCTGCTCTGCAAAAGCAGCGAGTGATTCCAGAGTAGATAGCATGCGCACGGCATCTATACAGTGCAGGGAAGTGAGAAGGGGGCTGCAAAGCTGCTTGGGGAGCGTTGGGCACACCCCCAAATGGTAAAAACAGGGTCGTGCAGCGTGGTTATGCCCCCTTATCAGGACAGCCTGCAGAATGCTAAAGTTGGTAGGTATGCCGTCTTTGGATCTTTTAAAATATGTCAGCTAGTAATCAATACACCTGTGCACCTGTAAAACATGCACTGTTGGGGCCCGGGCCGCTGAGGACTGGAGTTGGGAAACACCGACTTCACTTTACATTTCATATTCTATAAGATGTCAGTTCCAATAGTGCATGTGTGGGGATCAGAGAACATCTCAATGTCATATTCTGCTTCTACAGTTAGCTAAAGACTGCGCTGTAAAAAAAGGGCTATACACTAGTTCCTTCTTGTCAGTGTTAATGAATATTACCGTACATGTAACATCTCATAAAAGTGCTGTGATGGCTTTACTTGTCTCGTTACCTGCCCTCTGCCTCACAATGAAGGCTAACCTGTTTAAAGTGAAAGTCTCTGTGATGGGTGAGGAGCACTAATGAGGCGTAATTAGATCTTCTTTTACAGTTTGAATTAAAATGAGCAATTATTATTTTCATGTGATTTTTCAGGCTGGCTGTGAGGGTAACGGAGGCAGCCTGAAGGGAACGTATGAGCTTGTGCAGGAAATGGACATGTTCACTTACTCCTAAATGGGGTTACTGTGAAACTTGGTCTACGCTGGATGACTCCGGAATCTATTTTAGAACACTAAAACGATATAGTTTGCCTTAGCTTCGACAGCACACAGAAACAGATACTGAGAATTGTATCAGAAAAAAACAGGACAAGAAAAGTGAAACTGAGCATACAGGACGCATCTGTGACACCTTTCCAGGAGACTCTGACTGAACTACAAATTCCTTACTTACTTAATAACTAGCTTTAATATTGTTTATGGTTGAACAAAATGAAGTTCTTCTAAAATCTCCCAGTTCTCTGACCTGCAGTGCGCTAACCCAAGTCCCCACCCCTGCAGTACACACTCCCCTGTTCCTGCCACTGCACTCTCCTAGTCCCCGCCTCTACAGAGCACACTCCCCTGACACCGCCCCTGCAGTGCAGTCTCCAAGTCCCCAAACCTGCAGTGCACACTCCCCTATTCCTACCACTGCACTCTTCCAGTCCTTGTCTCTACAGTGCACACTCCACTAACCCCGCCCCTGCAGTACACACTCCCCTGTTCCTGCCACTGCACGCTCCCAGCCCCCGCCTTTACTGAGCATACTCCCCTGATCCCGCCCCTGCAGTGCAGTCTCCAAATCCCCACCCCTGCAGTGCACTCTCCATTGTTCCTGCCACTGCACTCTCCTAGTCCCCGACTCTACAGTGCACACTCCCCTGACTGCGCCCCTGCAGTGCATTTTCCCAGTCCCCACCCCTGCAGTGCACTCTCCCCTGTTTCTGCCACTGTACTCTCCCAGTCCCCGCCTCTACAGAGCACACTCCCATGACCCAGCCCTTGCAGTGCACTCTCCCAGTCCCCGCCCCTGCAGTACAAACTCCCCTGTTCCTGCCACTACACTCTTCCAGTCCCCCCCTCTACAGAGATACTCCCCTGACCCCACCCCTGCAGTAAACTCACCCAATCCCCACCCCTGCAGTGTACTCTCCCATTTCCTACCCTTGCAATGCACTCTCCCAATCCCCACACCTGCAGTGTAGCCTTCCAATCCCTGCCGCAGCATCACCAGTGAGACCTGCCATTTATTATTGAGAACAGTTTGGCAGCCACTTAGAATGAATAAGCTCCCAGGCTGTTCCTGTAATACTAGAGAGCAAGTGTATTCAACAGCCGGGGTGTTCAATATGGGTCCCTCCAGCTACTGTGGAACTTCACATACCAGCATGTATTGCCCCTGTTTTGCTATTTGGGGCATGCTAAAACTGGGGTAGGGCATGCTGGGATGTGTAGTTCCACAGCAGCTGGAGGGAGGGCTGCATGTTGAACACCCTTGCTGTAGAGTCTCGGGTCGCACAGGTAAGACAGAAGGATGTGTGGCTATGCAGGGGGAACAATTTGTTCAGGGTAAAACACTGCATCGTCTGGCACTAAGTTTTCTACCTTCCAGGTCCATGTTCTGCTTTTAGAAGAGCAGAGCAATGTGGGTCTGGAACATCTGCAAAGAATCCTGTACTATGGACAGGGTTCCCATTATTCTGGGAGATGTTTAGCTGCTGCCACTCTGGGTTACAGAAAATGAACAACAGAACAGCGAGCGGCGAGCGGCTGAAATGACATTTGCGCTGCTGATCGCTGCACTCCTCTCTCTACCTGAAATTAGGTTTTTAATAAGAGCAATTTGCAATGAACAGAACACTGCTATTCAATATCTAGTGCCGGCTACAGAATACTAACATTACATGTTTTACTGATTGCTGAAAGCTGTTACATAATGGGTTTCAGCACAAACAGTTAATTCAAATGGATTTAAAGTGCACATTATGCAGGAGAAGCATAATGTGATTAACAATCTCGGAGCGCCGACTTTCCCTATGTGAATAAATGAACCAAACTTGAAGCAATTCACGATTATTTGAAATCCTAGCTCGTTAATGAATATGGCAAGTGATTAGGGGACAGGTTATGTCTCAGAATATCCACTCAGTAAGTCTCCAGTTTGCAAAATTGGACCAATACAATTCTCCAAATCATAATCACATTTTT